>NC_135896.1:53457196-54069197 GCF_964194155.1 Cetorhinus maximus | reverse complement strand
GGGTGCCCTTGCCTCCCTAGAGGTTACCCAGGTCAACGTCTATGCCCTCAGTGTTCTCCTGAACTTGCTGCTCCTTGGGCTCACTACTGGACTCATCATCTGTTGCCTGTGCAGCTGAGTCAAGATCTTCTTCCTCCACTGCATCACCCCTTGCCAGTGCCAGATTGTGTGAAGCGCAGCATACAACCACTATCAGTGACACACAATCTGGGGGGTACTGGAGTGCACCCCCTCAACGGTCCAGGCATCAGAAGCGCATCTTGAGAAGACCGATGGTTCTCTCTACCACAGCCCTTGTGGAGGCATGGCTCCTATTGTACCGCTGCTCAGCTTCTGTTCTTGGATGGCGGAGAGGCGTCATGAGCCACCTTTTGAGCAGATAGGCCGTGTCACCCAGCAGCCATCCATCCAGCCAGGCTGGAGCACTGAAGAGCCTCGGCACCTGGGAGTACCTCAGTATGTAAGTGTCATGGGAGCTGCCAGGGTACCTTGCACACACTTGCAGAATCTGCATCTTGTGATCACACACTATCTGCACGTTCATGGAGTGGAAGCCCTTCCTGTTGACGAAGGCACCCGGCTGATCTGCTGGCACCTTGATGGCCACATGTGTACAGTCTATTGCACCCTGGACGCAGGGAGTCCCAGCAATCACTGCGAAGCCTCTGGTTCACGCAGCCTGGCTGGCCTCATCCACATGTTAAAGAATAAAGGTCAGTACCTGCCTGAACAGAGCTTCTGTCACCAGTTGGACGCAACTGTGGACAGCTGATTGGGAGACACCACACAGATCCCCCACTGACCCCTGGAAAGAACTGGAGGCATAGAAGTTTAGGGGCACCCTGATCTTCAGCACCACTGGCATGGGGTGTTCACCCACACAGTCAGAGCTGATCTCAGGGCCGATCCTCTTTCAGATGGAGGTCCCGGTATCCCTTGAGAGGCGGAGCCTCCTTTGGCATTGCACATCAGACATATTGAGGTAGCTGCATCGCTGCCTGTAAACCCTCTTAGCAGGATAGTGGCATCTTCTGCGGCCCCTTCCGCCTTGGTTTTCCTGTTGGCTCTGTGCCCCTTGTGCCTGCGCCTCTCCTCCCAAAGGTCACTCCCCTGGAAGCTGCATTGGGACACCTGGCCTCCTCTCCCTTCTGGCCCTCTCATCCTCCTTAGAGGAGGTGCCACCAGCAGAGACCACAATCCTCATTACCAGGGTAACGGAAGGCTGTCTGATACCTGGAAGGCCCCATGTGAGGTTAATCCTCTGGGGGCCTGGAAAACATCACTGAGTCCTGAACTGAAGCCTCTAATTACTCTGAATGCAGAGCTGAAGCGAAATGGAGCTGCCCTGTTCACAGAAGCAAGCAGCAGCAAATGATATCCAAAACTACTTTCGACTTGCTTTGTGAAACCCACTGATCCCTCTTATCCCGCCCATGGGTGAGGTTTTGCAAACTCTGGCCTTCCCACCTGCCCGTTTTGCCCATGTGCCAGCCTGAAAATCACACGGGCTATTTAAATTCAGAGTCAATTGGTCTCTCAAGGGCCTTAACTGGCCACATAATTAACAGCGGTCGTGCCTTCATCTTTATCATGCGCCCGCCTAACGAAATATCGCGAGAGCGCGCTTAGATGTTGGGATGCTTGTCCGACATCAACCCGCTTTATTTCACACACAGGTGTGTCGGGCATGCGCCTGCATGCCAAGGATAAAATTCTGCCCACTGTCTCCATCTGTTTTTATGCAGGAGAAGCAGGCTCACAACAGCAAGGAGGGGTCCCAGACCGGGAGTGGAGTGGCCTACATTAGCTTTGAGGAGCATGTCATCGCGCTGACTGGTGAGGACATGGACCGTGCCTGTGGCGATGGTGAGGTTGGCGGCGAACACCCATGTGAGGACCCTGCACCACATCATCACTCTCTCAACGCAACTGTGAGTGCTCTCTCTCCTGCTTTTGACTCTGCTGCCTTGCACTAATTATCTCTACTTTATTCACAGGGAGCTCTGCCAAACAACTGACACCCTCATCCAGCCAGTCCCTCAGCTCCATCCAGGTCCTCATCTTCATCCAAGAAACCTCCTCCATTGAAGAGCTGGAAATAAGCAGCTTTAGAGACCCGTCACAGCACTTACTCACACCCTTCACAAGCACAGAGACGTACCTCGGTGGGACCTAGATCAAAGCAGGCTCGGGTTCACAATCTGATGGTCACCACACGGACACATGTCCGCAGCAGCAGGAGGCAGGTTCACTCAGAAGACTGCTGGGGAAGAGGCATCTGTGAGGTCCGAGTCTGATGACAAACCTCTGCATTTGTCCTGCCAACTCATCGTGGAGTGTAGGCAAAAGGCAGGGGAACATCATGCGAAGCTGTTGGCAGCCCTCACCAGTTGAGGAGTGCGTCTGCCAGCTCTCTGATGAAGTGGTGCCACATGTGCGCATATGGAGGTCACCATGGGGAGGAAGGTGGACGTCATGGAGACCCTGGCCCAGCAGAACGCGGAGATGTGTGCAGACCTGCACTCCATTGCGGGTACAATGGGTGAGTTCTTGCACTGGCAACATGAAAGGGAAACAGGGCACCTTGATGTCCCTCCAGGTGCTCTTTCCCCTCAAGGATTCAGACCGGGGCCCCCGGGCACCCAAAAGGAGGAGGAGTGGCAGCTGGACACCCCTGGGTC
This sequence comes from Cetorhinus maximus, assembly GCF_964194155.1. NCBI lineage: Eukaryota > Metazoa > Chordata > Chondrichthyes > Lamniformes > Cetorhinidae > Cetorhinus > Cetorhinus maximus. The sequence goes on along the minus strand of NC_135896.1, from coordinate 54,066,516 downwards.
ATCCACTCAGGAATCTCAGAGGCTGCCACTCCGAGTCCCCTTTGCCTGTGAGCCCCTCAACCTCATCCTCTGTCACCACAGAGGGAGCAGCTGGCAAACAAGTGATTCTGGAGGGAGAAGTGTGTGTGTAGCTCGGTCTTTCGGAGCCTCGTGCAAGCACTCTCCCACGCACGCGGAGCCTTCATCCATCACACTCATCTCAATGTCCTGAGCATTTTCAATGCTGCCTGCTGGGGTTCACTTTCAGTTGTCCATCTGAGCTGATCTGCATCTCTGCCTACCCATTGTTGCACTCTCGTGCAGCACCTGATCTCACCCACCCGGGCTCTCATTTCACTTTCAATTTAGACAGCATGGTGTTGATTCAGTTTTTCATTCACTCCCCCATCTTTTCCCCTCCCCCAGGAACCCATTTCCTTTCCCCCATCATATTTGACCCACCTGGCATCACCTTCCACCTCCCTTCTGCGATCTACCAGCCACAACCCTTTTCCTTCGGGGATGTCCAAGTGAACATACACATTCCCTTCCTTCCCGCCGTTTAGTCCTTCCCCTTCCTGATTCCTTCAGACATTCTTACTTCTTCCGCCATCATTAGTCCATCCCCTTCCCGACTCTTTCCTCCAGCCTTAGATCTTCCTCCAGCCTTAGTCCTTCCCCCTTCCTGACTCCTTTCTCCACCCTTACTTCTTCCTCCCTCCCCTCTCTGCCTTCCTTCGCAGCAGAGCCAAGTCCATGATGATCCACCCAGCATGCAATGGACGTTCCCCCAGGGTCCTGCTGCTGTCAGGCTCCAGGATCTTCTGCTCCTTGGATGCCCGTGATGTGAGAAAGGCCCTGGCCTTGTCAAGACATGTTCTGCAGTGGCCAGCAATCACACCAATGTGGGCGGACGATCCAGCAGGGTGCAATGATTCTGGTGGGCAGGCCTTATAATAATATGTTGATGTACTAAACTGAAGTTCCTGATGTCCGATGGCGGGAAACACGGCCCACCATGGCGGGCTGAGCGGACGATCGCAAACTGGTTTCACGGTGTCTTGAAACCGATTTCTGGCCTTCTCGCCATATTGTCCGCTCACGCCGCCGAGCACCCGTCGCCAGTGGGCACGGAAAATTCTGCCCACCGTCTTGTGCCAGGGGGCCTTTTAAATGGCTGGCTGTGACTTGGTTCCGGGGTCACAGCCTTCAACCTCAGACCAGACATCCCATCCTCCAGTACATATTGGGTCGAATGAACTTCTATAACCTGCCCTTGCCGCTAATTTGCGTATTACCAGTCGCATGCCGACAGTGAGCCCAGAGGTCAGAAGGCCACAGACTTCTTGACGTGAAGCCCTCCATTGGCATGGGACCTTATTATTCAGCCCCTGGGATCTACTGCAATGGAGGCGAGTTCCAATCCTTCAATGTCCAGCTAGTGTGTGGCCCTACGCAGAGAATCATGCAGGTTTGTGCCTGGTATCCTGGCAAGAGTCATCATGTCTCCATTCTGTGGCAGTCCCCTCTGTTATCTGCATTTGTTCGATCAAGGCAGACCAAGGGGTGCCTATTGGACAACAAGGGCTATCCACTGACAACATGGCTTCACACTCTGGTGTGCAACCCACACACATATGGGCAGCATGCATACAATGAAAGCCACGCTGCCTCACAAAAAGTGATAGAGCAGACCATGGGGATGCTTAAACAATGCTTCTGGTACCTGGACTGCTCTGGAGGAGCCCTGCAATACTCGGCAGTGCAGGTATCAAGATGCATGGTGGTGTGCTGCATACTGTACAACCTCACCACACTGAGGGCCAGGCCTCACCACCAACTATGTAGCAAACAGTTGAGGACAAACAACGGGAAGGGAGGAGGCAACCCAGACAGCCCTTCTCTGCATTACTGTCTATGAATGACTGTCCAATCATGATATCAGTCTGAGCTTCCACTGCAGCACTCAGACACTGGGTAGCTTCTGTTTGTATTGCAATAAAAGTTGAAACATCATACTGTGCCAAGTTGGTGCAGGACTTCTGTCTGCACCTTGGCTTGCACACAGGCTTTCTGGCACCAAGCACTTCATTGTATATTTCTGTAGCCCACCCCATCTGAGTCCTCTGTAACAGAACATATGTTACAGCTTTGCCCTCCAGCCAGCTTGCACCTGTGCAACACTTACTCCCTGCTCTGGCTGCAGCACAGTCACGCCAGGTGATTCACCATGTGCAGAACCTTCCTCTGTGCTAGCTTCTAAATTATGTGCAGTGCCAGTGGCTGAGTGTGACAGTGAGTGACAGTATTTCTTCATTATCAGAGTTTCATTGCTCTTCTGCCTGTTGCTCTTCCACCACTGCCAGCTGGCTGCAGGTCTTGACAATCTGAAAGGAGAAAGGTACAAGGGTAAGATTGCAGTGAGGGTAGCTGGGGAAATTAACAGATGCAAAGTTACACCACCTGCAGCTTATAAATCAGAAGAGAGCGTGGGATGAGGGGGATGTGAGATTTGAGGAAGATGACTAGATATGAGGATACAATCATCTTCCATTATTTCAGCGCTGTTGTTGGTCACAGACTTAACAATGGTCACTCCAATGATGGTAGGCAACAGCTCATCCATTGGACATGCAGCTGGGCCTGTCTCCCGCTGGTTAGCATCTGCTGCCTCCTGTTTTGTGGCACCTCATCCTACAAGTGAGAGGGAAGTATGTTAGTGAGTGTGGTGCAATCTGTTTTGCTGAGCAGTGCTAAGTGCATGAGGCTGATGTGTAGCATATGAGTGTTAGAGAAGATTGTTACAAATTGTTGGTAGTCGAGTAATGGGGGTGTGGTGCATTGAACAGTCTTGGAGGCTAATAGGGTAGTTGGTAGGATCTGGCATTTGAAAATGAAAATTCACTGACCTCAACTACTCATGTATGTCCTTGAAACTTTTACACCACTGCAGTAGCTTCCTTGGGCCTTGACTTCTGGCATTGGCCAGCACAATGATCTGGCCCCAATGCCTTCTGAGTGTTTGCCTGGACCCCCCTGTGTGGGAATCCTTTGCACCTCCTCCACCAAGACCTCCAGGGCAGTGTCTATGAAACCTGGAAAATGCTCCCTCCCACGTTATGCCATTATTGATTCTCGTTCCGCATCAAAGTAGGTTTTACAAGAATAAGCACCTTCTCCAGTCACAATGCACCTCCCTTTAAGAGGTGAAGGCTGGCTTTAAGTAGGGCTTACTTTAATTCATGTTAGCCTCTTGCAATTTTCAGCTCCCTGCTGAGGCAGCCGCTCAATTGTGCTGGCTGCATGCTACAGTTATGATAATGGGAAGGCAGCACACTGACTATGTTACATTAAATGGGAGTGGGTTGATCGTGTATCATAAGTTCCATGCCCATTTTCAGAGGATGACCAATTTAGCCCCCATTATCCGCAATGTTAGTCAGCCTGCTGGCCACCACTGCATCAAGAAATTGATTGACAGTCTACTCCTACACACAGACACCTATATCGATTTCCTCTAGAATGGAGACCTTACATTTTTCTGGCTGCTCTAAGATGCACAGAGTTATTGATTGCACCTACAGAACCATTCAAGTCCCCACTTACAACCCAGAGCTCACATCAGCAGCTAGGTTTTCCACTGCCTGAACTTACAAATGGTTTTCTGACCACGCAGGTGAATGCCTGATTTCCTGACAGTTTACATGATGTCTTCATTTTCCTGCAGCAGTGTGTGTCCTTTATATTCATTGGAGATGGCAGGCTGACTGAACAGCTTCTGGAGGACAAAGGATTTCACTGTGTTAATTGCCACTGTTTGTGTCTCAACTGAGGGAACCTTTCTCTTGCCCCCTCCACTCACCCACAGAAACAACACAAAGAAGCAGAATTCAGAGCAGGAGCTGTCCGAGAGCAGATTTGTCAGGCCCTCAGTGCCTCTTTTGTTTGGATCAGTTGGGATGCAGTGTATTCTATGCCTCTAAACATTTAAATGTTGTAGTGGTCTGTTGTGTGCTACATCCATTTCCCTTTAGTTTCAAAGTATCCTAACATTTGACCTGTGTTTCACATTTCACCATCTCATGCAATGTTTCTGGAAAGATGTATCTTATTGTGGAAAATTATTTTTAAAATGTTTATTTTCTTCAACATACTTCTCAATGACCTTACAGCTATCCTTTCTTAATGCCAAGCAGTTGCATCACATGGCTCACTTCTTTTTCTACTTTCACCATCTCACCCCAAGAGTGTGTAGTCCCTGTAAGATAAAGCACCGATTGCAACAGTACTCAGAACTCAGTCACAGCAGGAAACTCCCTGGAAGATTGTGGAAGTGTTGTCCTCAGCATCCCTGAAGAGATCAAACATCCCTGTCAACTCATAGCAGTCTGTGGCTTGTGACCGATGAAAATGGAGAAGGGTTATTCGTGAAGGCACCAAACACATTGAGAGACTTTGTTGAGAGCACGAAGAGGAAAAGTCGAGGCGTCAGAGAGAGCGCACAAACCTACAGACAGCTCACCTACCCGACCCTTCAAGCACCGCCTGCCCCACATGTGGCAGAGTCTGCAGTTTGCACATGGGGCTTATCAGCCATCTCAGAACCCATTGAACCAGAGTGAAAGCAAGTCATCCTTGATCCTGAGGGACTGCCTAAGAAATCTATCAATGGTGGTACATCTGACATTGAATGGTGCTGAGGCCTAAGTCTGAGTACTTGCAAATAGAGAATTATGGTAACATTTTTGTAATTCAACAAACTATTAACAGATTAAAATTACAATTAAATCCTGAGTTGTAATAACACTCATTTCTTTATGTGTGCAGTCAGCAGGCCATCTATGCTGATGGCTAATTTGGCGAGCTGAATGACAGCAGGTATCAACTGAAGACTGCCAGCAGAGGAACAGTGAGAGCTGGTAATTTCGGAGAAAGAAGCTATGCTAGCAGTGGAACTGATGGCTATCTGTGACAGTAGTTACAACACAACAGGAGCTGCTGTAACTTTACACATCCATTCCTGTCTGTCCACAGTATACATGAAAGGAGAAGATCATTACAATTGTGTCCTGAGAAAAGCAGCACAGTTTGTTCTTGGCTTCCCTTCAACAGGCCATAAGAATCTTTTAGTAAGGCTGTTTAACACAATTTATTTACATTATTTCCCATTGAGTCTGAAACACTCTGGAGAAATTCTGTGAATAGTACTAACAGCACATTTTTACTTGCTTTTCACAAAATAATTTTTTTTTACTGTCAACCATAGTGTCATAAGCTAAAAATAGGTCAATCTGTGTTATGGCCACATAAATATCTATTTATTTAGAAATAAAGATAGGTTTTGAGTCAATTGTGCTTTCTTTGCTGTGTGAATTATAACATTGTGACAGGAAGTTGGTGCTGAGCTGAAACTATTCAAATTCACTAAATGCTAGGAGCTTGTTAAGGGAAGGTTCAAACCACCCACATCACAATTAACGGGCAGCCAGTGTGAAAGGCGCTCAGCGCTGCCAGGGTGGTAGCAGGAGGAGTGCAAGCGTAAAAGTCTGCTCACGCGCAGAGGAACGCACACTGAAAGCTCCCTGAAGGCAAGGAGCTGAACAAATTTAAAATCTCAAATAGAGATTCTTAAAATCTGAAAAAAATGTCCCGATATGAGAATAACTCACAATAACATAAACAGAATAAAAATTCTGCCCAAAAAATTATATTTGTTTTTTATTTAATTGTGGAAACCTCATCCCTCCCGCAGATGGGGTTTGCTAAAAAATCAAAAGTCTGCCTGGCCGATTCGCCCGCCCGCCAACCGGAAGATTGGACAGGCAACGAAAAGTAAGCTTTAAATTAATTGATTAAGGGCCTTAATAGGCTCTTAATTGTTGGCTGGCGCACTGCCAATTCCTGCCCGTGCCCACCAACCGAAATATCGCGCGAGTGCGCGATGGCGTCGGGACGCTTGCCTGACGTCATTGCGCACTATTTTACGCAGATCAGGTAGGACGTGTGCCCGCCCTTGGGACGTAAAATCCTGCCCCAAGTTACATAATTGAAAGGTCAATTCTAACTTGCAGTAAATTTCACTCCTTAAATGGTGATGTTTACTTGTAAAACAAAATTCCAGTATATGTGGAAAATAATGATTAAATTTCAAACACTTAGAAAATACCTGTGGTACAATTTAATTCTAATAAATAAGTAATACTAATTTCAAATGACCAGAAATCCAACAGAAGCATAATGAGGTAAACCATAATATTGCCCTTGAGAGGAGTATCTTAAATTTGATTGTCTCTGCTTCATTGTCTAGTCTGATCTTTGTCCCTTGATTTGATGGGTTTTACAATGAATCAAATGACTGAACTTGACTTACACCCCATTGTTCAGATATAATTCAGAAATCATTTGTGAATTGGCTGGCTCAGATCTTTGGCAGATATCCATTATATCTGAAGTGACTTTGTAAGAAAAGTAACAAGATAAATTGAAGGTGACAAGATGTGAACATCCCAGGATTGAGTATGTTTCAATATGACTGATGTAAGTAAAATAGAGCATAAGTTGCTCTCAGCGAAAAGGAGAATATTCTCCTGACTTCTTAGCCTTTAAAAATTTGGTCGGTTCCTCAAATTCTTGCCAGACATCAGAGCAGAAAGTTTGAAGAGAATGGTTCACAGATATTGTTGAAGAACAAATTTTAAAAGATTCAGATTTTTTTGCTGAAAGCACAAGACAAAAGGCTGAATTTTATGCTGGAAGAGCACCTCAATTTGGGTCCAACTGGGGAGGTTAAAATTTAAAAAAAAATGTCAGTGCATTGGGAAGCTTCATACAACCTGGCACCTTCTACAATTAACTCGAGCAGATTAGGCTATGTGCACACAAAGCCCTTAGGAGAGGTGGGTTGCCAGTTACCATATATTAATCACTCAATTGGAGCAATAACACACACTTTAGTTTTAGCTCCAGGTCCACAGCTTTCCCAGGCTTCCTGAAATTTGCCAACAAAAGCAAGGAGACAGTGGCATTTGAGGGGTTGAAGCAACCTCAGGGAAATATGCCAATAAATTCTAAGTACTCACAGCTGCTTTCTTAACAATTAGTTGAAAGTACCTTTGCTAAGTGGTTACTTTACATACTGGAGGCTACTTACTGCACTTTGGGGATTATCTTTATTGCATCAGCATGGGTATTGCTTATGCTGCTTTAGTGTGAACCTCAAATGAGGAGCAAAATGACCAGCAACAGCACCCCTAGAAGCCTACTACTTATAGGCCAGTAACTCTACAGGATAGAGGGCAACATCAGAGGGGTGACCAGCAAAGAGAAGACCACGAAACAGAGTCAACAGGCAGAGGCTGTTTCCTTGGCATGCCTGAACACCATTGTCTCAGGGGGTTCAGGATGGTGGTGGCACATATCTCCTAGAAGAGGCCTTGCTGCCTTCTGGACCTGGTGGCAATGTGTTACCAGTAGCTCTCAACATCACCACAGCCCTCAGTTTTTTTGCGTCTGGATCCTCCAGGGTTCTGCCGCAAATATATTTAGGATCTCCAGTTGATCGCTCATAAATGCATAAAAAGATGACGGATGGCTTGCTTGAACTGGGCCAGCAATTATCATTGCCTGTGATTATGCCAATCAGAATAAGTGGATGCATGAGTTTCTGTCTCTGGCTGGCTTTCCACAGGTGCAGGATACCAGTGACTTGCAATGCGCATGACAATGTGAACATCCACAAAACAGTCAGGGATATTTATCAACCACAAGTGCTTCCACTTCATCAATATGCAGTTCCTATGCAGCCACATAAAGATCTATCGTCTATCATGCGGGAGTGCGCAAGATTCCCAGGCAGTTACAATGTTGTTTTTGTCCTTCAGCAGTCCAAGCTCCCTGATCTCTTTGGACCTGGAAGCAGATTTGACGTATGTCTGCTAGGCCACAAGTGATATTCACTGTTAAACTGACTCATGGCACTCATCAGAAAGCCAACCACTAATGCCCAGCAGCATCGTGGTATCAGGAATAGCTCAGTTGGCAGCACTCTTATCTCAGAGTCAGAACGATACAGGTTCAAGTCTCACTCTGGAGACTCAAGCACAAAAATCTAAGCTTAGACTTCAGTGCAATACTGAGGGAGTACATTATAATGTTTTCTATACTGCAAAAATACTTAATTGATAGTAAAATACCTTCAAATACACTGCGCTCTTGAAAGGAGCTATATACATGTAAGTCTTTCTTTTTTTCCTGTACCGTGAGTGCCATACGATCACCAGAAGCATGATTGGAACAGGCCATTGGCAGGCTGAAGTCATGCTTTAGGTCTCTGGACAGATCTGGGTGCCCGTCAGTACACACCAGCCAAGGTCTCCAAAATGGACATGGTTTGCTGCTGTGCTTTGCACTGTGATGAGGCTTGAACTTGCAGGAGGAACAAGGTGAAGAGCTCAGATTCTCCTCAGACGGTTTGGAAAAGGAGGAAGGTGATGAGACTATCGTGGTCCCAGATGCTCACATTGCTGCCCAGGATGCCAAGGATTCCCTTACAAATGCAAAGTTCACTTAGGCTGCACTCGTGGACCCAGGTCACAAGGAAATGCAAATGTCACTCTCGCTGCTCCCCACTGCTCCACCCCCTGAATATCACTGACACAAAGCAGTCCTACAACCAACTCCTTCAATAATCTTCCATTGGTGCCTGTCAATTCATATCCTCGCATACATGTTCAAACAATTAGAAGGCCTCTTACCACACAGCATCCAAAAATGGACAAGACAGCAAAGCGGTGAAAAAGAATAACATTTATGTAAAATAAATAAAGAAATTAAATGTATCAAAGCAACATTTTCTTGGACACCCATGTGCATACCCTTGTGCAACTACGAAGCCTTATGCTTCCTTTTTCTGCTACTCCCATATGCTGCAACCAATGTGGCTTCAACAGAGGTAGATGCAGGCTGCTCAGATCCCTGTTCTGACAGCTAAGATGCTCAAGGGCCATGTCCTCTGAACTTGGAGCCAGTGAGGCTTCCTCCAAAGACAGCCCCATCTGGACCAAGGGCCGAATCAGCAGTCGGTAAGTGAGGCAGCATGTGAGCAACCGAGTGAAAGGTGAGCTATGGGTGAAAAATGGAAGCACTTTGAGTGGACTCCTCATTTCCACCTTTCCTTTGCTGTCATCCCTCCCATGGTCAAACCAAACTTCACTGCCACCACTGCACTGGAGAACACTTTGATGCAGATCAGTGCGGCACTGTAATGTCAAGGCTAAGGTATCCATCATCATATTAAAGGTGGCCTGCCAACATATTCATATCCAGAGTCTGCATGGTGATATTGAAGGAGTGTATGGACCCATTTGCCTGGAGCGTTTGATGGTCCACAGCATTGTCTATGGAAACATAAAAAAGACATCATCTCAGCGGCCTGTGATATCACCCTTCACATGCTTGTGGTGGTCTCCTCCAATCTCTTTGCAGTCATGATGCGTTTATTTTGAAAGCCTAACAGTCTACCACACATTCTCTGTGGCTGTTCGCTGATTCTCCTCTTCATTGATGGCCTCTAGGGTACAGCATGTGTCTAGGTGAGAAGAGATTGGAAAGGCCTGTGCTCTCCAGAATGGGCTCCCCTCTGCTATTCCTGTCTCCACCATCTGCTCTTGCTCACTTGTGAGGTCTGATTCACCAGATGAAAACCCACCTTTCTGTTTCACTGGTCCCACTGCAGGGCAAGCATCTGAGCTGGTGCATGGACCGAATGAGTGCTGTGATTGTTCATCCTCAGAAAGAGTCAGTTCATCTGAGGGCTCATCTCCCGCCATGTCCATCAACCTCTGCTGCGTACAAAGGCCCTGTGGGAGACAATAACATATATTTGTATAGCTCCTTTAATGTAATAAAATGCCCCAAGACACTTCGCTGGAGCATTATAACAGGAGCAAAATATGACACTGAGTCACTTGAGTAGATAAGTGGTAAAGACATAGATGTTAAGGAGTGTCTTAAAGAGAGAAAGCAAGATAGGGGGGTTGAGATGTTTATGGAGGATATTACAGAGCTTAGAGTCTTGGCCATCTATGGAGGAGTGATCAAAATTGGAGATGCTCAAGAAGCCAGAATTATCGGAGTGCAGATATCTGGGATGGTTTTGGGGCTGGAGGAGATTACAGAGATAGAGAGAGGTAAGATCATGGAGGGATTTGAAAACAAAGATGAGCATTTTAAAATCAAGGGGCAGAATTTTCTCTTCAGCGTGCTGGGCCCCACACGCCAACCCGTAAAATGACGGGCGGTGACATCAGGCGTGCGTCCCAACGTCACCGCACATCATTCCGATCTGTCATTCGGCGACCGCACGCCAGAGGCAGCTGCCCACCCGCCAAACTGTCAAAGCCTGTTAAGGTCATTAATAAACCAATTAACCAAATTGACAGGGCTGCCCGTCCAACCTTAAGAGCCAAAGCGGCCTTCGCATTTTTCATGAAACCTTGTTCACGAGCGGGATGAGGTTTCCTGAAGGGTTTATTAAATTAATAAATATTTTTTAAACATATCATAAACATGTCCCAGCTCATGTGACACTATCATATGAGGGGACATGTGTAAATAATTTTCAATTTCCTTTATTTTGAAGTTTCAAATTGAACTTAATCTCGCTGAGGCAGCTCTGTGCCTCAGGGAGGTTGCTGCGCTCTTTTGTGCGCATGTGCGAAAGAGCGCAGGCCCCAACTCTCCCTCCTCCTCCCACCCACTCAGGTAGCACTGAGCACTACCGGCCATGCGTCACACTGGGCGGGCCTTATTTGGCCCACCCACATAAAATGGCAGCGCACAGCCAATGGGGACAGCGATCGGCTCCGTGCCCGCCCACACCTGCTCCTGATCGGCCCACCCGACAGGCAGAAGACTCGGCCTGAGGTGCTGCTTGACTGGGAGCCAAATCAGCAAGCACAGGGATGATAGGTCAACATGAGTTAAGACACGGGCAACAGAGTTTTGAGTCATCTCAAGCTTATAGGGGATAGAATGTGGGACACCAGCAAGGAATGAGTTGGAACAGTCAGGTCAAGGGGTAACAAAGACATGAATAGGGATTTTGGCTGTACATAAACAGAGACTGGGTGAAGCCACGCAATATTATGGAGGTGAAAATAGACGGTCTTAGTGATAGCTTGAATATGTAGTCAGAAGCTCGCCTTAGGGTCAAATATAACCCAAGGTGGCAAACAAACTGGTTTAATTTCAAGACTGTTGCCAGGGAGAGGGATGGAGTCAGTAGCTAGGGAATGGAGTTTGGAAGGAAGATCAAAAACACTGCCTTCAGGCTTCCCAATATTTAATTGGAAGAAACCTCCACTCATCCAATACTGGATGTTAGATAAGCAGTTTGATAATTTAGCAACAGTGGAGGAATTGAGAGAGGTGGTGGTGAGATAGAACTGGGTGTCATCAGCATACATGTGAAAACTAATGCTGCGCTTACGGATGATGTTGCAAAGAGGTAGCATGTAGATGAGAAATAGAAAGATGTCAGGAAGAGATATTAAGGTATATAATGTTATTGTATTTTTTTTAAAAATAGAAGTTTAGTCTGTGTGTGTGTTAATTGGATTAAAGCCAGCTAGTCTGGGTGCTTTGATGTATAGTCGTTTTGAAATGTAAACAGTAAGGTAGAGGGTACATTTGCGTTTTGTTAAATAAAGCATTCAAGAGTGGGAGTGAAATCTTGCATCTAGCTAGGAGACACCAAGCAATATTTATATTACTAATAAAATTTATACTATGAAAGGGGTTCAAGGGGCCTGGTGATACAATGAGAATTTGCATTCAAAGAGGAAGGCTGGGTATAACAGAAAGGAGTTTGTGTGTGCGGGTCAGAGGCATGTAAGATCTAAGCCTGTAAGCCTACCATTGTGTCTGCAGAAGAACAAATTGAAAGGAACCTCATCTTTATTCCATAAGGTGCAAAATGCTTTGCCTGACGTTGCCTTAATGGAGATTAATTTGGGAATTTGTTAGAAGTTATGATAATAGTATTTTTTGTAGATATGTGTATGTGTTTAATACCTTGTACATTAATAAATGTTTCATTTGCTTTGATATATAAAACCTCTGGAGAACTGGTGCTCTTATTCCTGAATTTAGAGCTGCAATTCAAAACATATCAATTGAAAATATAGGTTATGACAGTTGTTTAAAGTTTCCCTCTGGGATTTTAAATAACTGAGCCTTTACAAACCGCTGTGTCATAACAGAGGGGACAAGGATAGATCCTTGGGGGACAACAAAAGTAATAGTGCAAGACTGGGAAGAGAAGCCATTGCAAGTGATGCTCTGATTCTGACTAGATTAATAAGTGTGGCACCAGGTGAGAACAGTCCCACCCAGCTGGATAATGGTGAAGAGACTTTGGAGGAGGATGGTGTGGACAATCATGTCAAAGGCTGCAGACAGATTGAAAACAATGAGGAGGAATAATTTAGTAAATAAAGTCAAGATTTTTTTTTGAGGAAAGATTAATTAGTCATGGCAAGTTGCAAATTATCATGAAGTAGATAATATTTCACTCACTGTTGAAACCAAAACAACATGCCTGAGTGGTCTATGACTTATATTTCATTGTGTCACCAATTAAGCATCCCATCTCCCCATCTTCAACAGCCATGGACATGGAATCATCACTTATTTCCAATTCCTCCTCCTTTTCAGTTGTGAGCTGTATGGTATGAAATAAGCTTCCTCTGCCTCTCCCTCTTCTTGATGCTCTGTGCTCTCTTTTCCTGCTACAAGGGAACGAAGAGACAAATGAATAAGTGCAATGAAATTTGTTCATTTGATGGATGCAGTGCACTTGGTGAGGGTGAGGCATGACATTGCATAAGGATTAAGATGAGTCAGAGTGAATCGAAAGATGGGGATGTGAGGAAATGGGTACCAAGGGAAGGATACATGTAACTGCAAGGTAAGTGGCATAAGGAGTAATGTGAAATGAAGAGATGTAAGGAGTAGGATTGAGAAGGCAGAGGGAAGGTGCTGAGGATGATAACACACATCAGAATTTAGGTAAATGTGGTCTTGCACTTACCTTTCCCGGCCTGCTTAGATCAATAAACTGCTCTGCACTGAACCCAGGAGTGTGGCACCATGCTCCTAGTGCTGACCTTCCTGACAACTTCAATGGCACTTTCTTTGTCACAGCAGCAAGTTTCTTATTCTGTAAAAGCAAAATGCTGCGGATGCTGGAGATCTGAAACAAAAACAGAAAATGCTGGAAAAACTTAGCAGGTCAGTATGAGGGTCATATGGACTTGAAACATTAACTCTGTTTCTCTCTCCACAGATACTGCCAGACCTGCTGAGTTTTTCCAGCATTTTCTGTTTTTGTTTCAGGTTTCTTCTTCTCATTGCTATGGAATGGCACCTCAATCTGGCCCCTCACAACCCTCAACAGCACATCCAGGGAGGTGTTCATGAAGCCTGGTGAAACTTCTGCCCATCTCAACTCCATTGCAATATTTCCAGTGCTCTGACCGCTAACTCCAAATTGTATCTTTTGAGTGTTTCTTTAAATACTGGAATGGCTTCATGTAGGGTTGTCATTGCACTGGCTGCTGCTGATTGAATGAACATCCCAGAAGAAAAATTATAATGAGGTGGCTGGGTTAAAAAGCCACTCATTGCTGCGCTTAACATATTTTCAGATGCAATATTGGACCCCCCATCCCACCCTCCTTTGCTGCCAACATGTCTGCACATTAAAATCCAGCCCATAGACCTAGTCAACTGTGATCCATGTTTCACTGACGTAACATTTCCAGATATAATGGCTGAATTATCCACTGTGCTCTGATACCGAAGAACTGTCTCCTCTTCTGATATGAAGCTTTAAACAGTGATTTGATTATAGCTTTCTTCATCACCTTGGAAGGAACCAAATATAACTTTGGACAGAATAAGCCTATGATTGTGTTCACAGTGTCACTGTGGACACTCGCAAGAATACTAATATAAGGGGGGAAAAAAACAATTTATACTGTATGTGAAGAGAGTGCTGATTGGTTTGCAAGTAGCATTGCCATGGAGAATGCACCACCAATGGTGACTGACAGTTAACTGCCAAGCATTATTTGAAATTTAAACTAGGCAGCTTGACACTGATTGGTCAAGGCATTGCCCTGAGGAATGAGTCAGCGAATGGCTGTCACTTATTTTGTTTAGCTGAGACAGGCACAATGTATGTACATGTTCTTTCTGTCTGCAAAGAACAGGGCCCTGTGTATTAATATATGTAGCTTCCAGCACATGCAAATGCACCATATTGTGAGCCCAACTGACAATCTTAAATTGGTTATCAGCGTAATTCTTAGCACATTCAGGATTATTTAGCAAATATTATCCAATCGTGGAATCACATCTAATGCTGGACATTGTGTTTTGAGTTTTGCATACACGGGCTAGTTGGGTATGGTCTGTACCTTGCCCGTTGTGAACAGTGGCTGGGACATGCTGTTTGATACGATCCGCCAGTCTTTGGGACGTATGGTTTACATACCTAACTTCACACTGACACTGAAATTCATATACTACATTATTTATTTCTGTGATTTCTTTTTAGCTTGACAGCAGCATCCTGTAAATGGTGAATACCACTCGTGTTGCTGCTGTATAGTAGCAGCGTGAAACAGCTAGCTTCACCCGTTGCTCAAATTTTTGAGATACTTTGCCCTTCCAGGATAATCTGAGGTAGACTGGGTACATTTTAGGGCTGAAAGTGACCACCTTAGGCTGTTCATAAGCTTGTGTGATATACTGAGTGAAATGATCTGATCAGGGTAGCCATTATCCTGCAGGCCATACCAACCAACCTGTGCTTGCATAACACAAAACAGTATCCAACATTAGATGTGATTCCGTGATTGGACAACATTTGCTAAATAATCCTCAATGTGATAAGAATTACCCTGACCACCAATTTAAGATTGTCAATTGGGCTGGCAGTGTGGCGCATTTGCGCGTACTGGAAGCTACATACATTAATACACAAGGCCCTGTTCTTTGTAGACAGAACGAACTTGTACACACGTTGCACCTGTCTCAGCAAAACAAAATAAATGACAGCCATTCGCTGACTCATTCCTCAGGGAAATGCCTTGACCGATTAGTGTCAAGTTGCCTGGCTTAAATTTCAAACAATGTTTGGTAGTTAATGGTCAGTTACCATCAGTGGTGCATTCTCCATGGCAATGCCACTTGCCAGCCAATCAACACTCTCTTCATATACAGTATAAATTGATGTTTTCCCCCTTATATTGGTATTCTGGCAAGTGTCCTGATGAGTGCAAGATGAAAAGATCAGATGTCTCTCTTTTTTCACCAGTGCTCAAGTTCTGTACTACCAAACAACATTGTAAAATTACTCCAGAATAATCTTGGTTACTTGAAAAAAATACAGGAAGCATTATTAACACATTGTAATACAATTAATAACATTAAATTGAACTACCTTCCCTCCTGTAACCCCTCTCCAAGCTCATCTTGTCCATGAGACCAACCTCCTGCTCTCTCAATCCTGTTCCCACCAACTGCTTCCTTTCCTGGGACCCAAGCTAGCTGACGTTGTAAGTGATTTTCCCTCCTCAGATACTTTCTATCAAATATTATCCCTGCCATCATCACCCCATCTTTTACCTTATTATCTTTGCAAACTACCTGAAAATCCCTTTGATTTCCAAATCAATTCCCAGCTTTGCAGAGTGCATGTTTGAACCTCTCCAATCAGATTTCCACCCCAGATACAACACTGAAACAGCCCTTACCAAAGTTCTAAATGGCACCATCTGTAAGTGTGACCATGACCTATCCCTCCTCATGCTTCTCAGCCTATCTGCAGCCTTTCATAAAGTCATCTTTGCCATCCTCCTCCAATGCCTCAGGTCCATTTTCCAGCTGAGTGCTACTGCCCTTACCTAATTCCACTCTTACCTATCCATTCACTGAAGGAGCTATCCTCAACTATATACCATCCCTCTGCAATAGCTTTTGAAGGTATGAGATCAGGTAGCATATGTACAATGCTGACAGTCAGCTTTATCTCACCACCGCTTGACTCCTCCAATTCCTCCTTGTTCTCGGCCTGCTTGTCCAACATCCAGTCCTGGACAAGCCATAATAGCCCACAATTACACATCGGGAAAACCAAAACCATTGTCTTCACCCCATGAAAAACACTATTCTCTTGTCACCAATTCTATTTCCCTCTCCAGCTTGAACCAAACTGTTCCCAATCTTGTTGTCCTATTTGACCATGATGAGGAGACTGGGAAATTACATGAGTGACAATTTGGTTGTAATTTAAATCAATTTCCATATTGTAATGATGCTTTAGGCAGTCCTATTAGGCCATCTACAAGGTTGCACATGGAGCAAATAATAATTTAAGAAATTAGATGCCTGCCTGATTTCCTGGCTCTTGCACTGTCTGTTTCACACAAATGAGGACAATACTACCAGCTGGAAATCTGCCTCTTTAGTTTCGGAAATATAACTGTAGAACCACCAAGTGGTAATCACTTGAACAAATAGAACAAGGAGGTGTAAAGGATAGAAATTATTAAATCAGAGACAATGTAAGTCATTTGATTTTTTCATTGGATTGCCATTCTTATAAAAATACATTTCACTCGTTCATAATGCCAAAACAGGAACTGTAATTGAAAAGCTAAACAGAATTAACATATTTTGTAATTTAAGTTGAGATATAATGAGAAGCCTTGAAAATAAATCAGGTGAGATAAGGATTTAGCTAGATGATTAATTTGGGGTCTTGTAAGTGAGTTTTAAAGTTATCTGCTTACTTAATTCTAGGATATATCTTATTAAATAAATCCATAGCAGACAGCTTGTCTAAACTGAACAGCTTTGAAATATAGCTTTACAATGTTAAATTGTACAATGCAATTTCTTAAGTGCCAAAGTAAAATAAAATAAAATATAAATTCATAAAGCTTAAAACATTAGATAAGCAAGCATCCATTGTATTTCCTTTCACAATAATCAACATTTTAACATAGAAAATTGGTACTCCATCTGAATGCTAAAATGATGTGGGAGTGTGCGCAAGGAGGACACTATTGATAAAGGCAGCTCCTGGACAGCAAGTAATAACTATGCAAGAACATGTTCGCAGAAGTTTTATATGTGTGAATAGGCACTCTTTAGCCAGGAATCTACGGTGGGACTAAACACCCTAAAACAAAATACGCTTTCAACTACTCATGGAAGAAAATTATACAGAATCATTCAAGAATTGTTAGCTTTGAACCAACCTGCACAGCTCAGATAGCTAACCTTTTCCAGGGGGCTTCACTCTTTCTGTAACATTAATCAAACATTTTAGTGCCAATTTAGGTCAAATCTAAAAGATATACTAACTATGCATTGGCATGGAAAATGTTAGAAGTCTTGTTCATTTTTTAGCTTATTAATTCAGCCTGGGCTATACATATTTTACATCTAATCTTCTCGTCACTCAGGGATTTTTATCACAGAACATTACACCATAGTCAATCAAGCTTGACCACCATCAGTTTGTGACAGCTGCTTAAGTTTGGTCACTTAATAGAAAGCAGTACTATTTATTGCTTCCACTTAAATGGCCGGGGTGGTGGGGAGGATCTGATACCTCATTTAAATTTCTTGTTCAGTTTTGGTCAATAGGTTAAGAAATTGTTTTCCATTCCCTCCATCTCCACCCCCCCTAACACAGTTTACTTTTGCCATCTCAACTTAAGTAAATTGGTGAAGTGCAAGATAACTATAGTAGAGATGTAACATATATAAGTTAAAAACAAGTTACTCACCAGGTCTGGCAGTATCTGTGGAGAGAGAAACAGAGTTAGTGTTCCATTATTTATGATGAGTGTTCACAGCAGTTTTAGGATGTCCACGGTAAGAGAACAGGGAATAAGAAATAATTACTTGTGCATTTTATTAATAGAGTTTTATAAGCACATTTTGTATTTCTGGATACTTACTTCCTTTGCTATGATTTTATCCTCAAATGGTCTTCAAAATCTGTTAGTTGCTTATTTGTGGATTGTGCGTTTGTAAATATTATTTTGGATTCCACTTGGACTGTCTGGTTAATGATTTGAAGCTGACTCCATACTGGTAACAGCTATGAATTTCTTTAAACACAAGTAAGACTTAACACACTCAGTATTTGAGCAGTAGTTGAGTCTTGCATCACTTGTGTAGCGCCCTGGGACTTTGTGTTGTCTGGCCATATCAATGAACGTGATGCACAACTAACATGAAATTGTTACACTGCTGATTGGCAGTGTACTCAGCAGAGTGCCCAGGAACATGCATTCCTAGGTTGACATACAGATAGCCAGCATTTCTTAAAGTTGACCTGATTTTCTTACTAGGAGTGTGCACTCATGCTATAGCAGCTAATGAAACTGGCAGAAAATCTTTGAGGGTAGGAAGGGGACTGTGAATGGAGCAACAGGCCAGAGGGAGAGGACTCCCAGGTTTTTCAATTCAATGAGGAAGGCCTTGGCCCAGGAAATCGAGAGAAGAGAGTGGATATTTCAACAGGGAAGCAGGGTGTCCTCAAGGCACATCCTGTAAAGGAAATGAGAGCAGGTGGCCACAGAGAATAATTCCTAGAAGCTAGACCCAAAGGCCCTGGCTGAAGTGCTGAAAAATGTTCAATAACTTCAACTGAGTGGTCAAAGTCAATGAATACATCTTCAGCTAACTTACCATGCTGCCCAATGCACCACAACCACATGGGGATTGTAAAGTAATGGTAATGTCACTTGTTACAAATTTGGGACTTTACAAGACAGTAATGTTTTGAAATGTCTCCTTTAATTTAAGGTGAAACAGGATGTTCTGGGTAAGGTGGATGGTGGCCATATTAAACTTCTCCTAGAGCCATGCTCATGTGATCTGGTAGTCATGGAAAAGAAACCCAAACTGAAACTTATCGAAAATCAAGTGACAGTTTTCACACATTGGCACAGAAAAGGGAAAGTTGTTTTCTGGGGACACAAAAACTGAGAAAGAGAATGCAGCTGTTGTGGAGAGCAGGAAAAGACTGTGTTTTTGTTAACAGCCAAGTAGGATGCTGGTGAAAGCTGATTCTTTGATCAAAGAGAAGAAAACAGAACAGACGGGACATTTGGAGATTTAAGGAACAAGGAGCCAATGAGGTGGGCCTTGCTGGTAGAAGTCGGTTCTAAAGTATTCATCACAAACAAAAACAGAAAATGCTGGAAAAACTCAGCAGGTCTGGCAGCATCTGCAGAGAGAGATACAGAGTTAATACAAGTCCGTATGACCCTACTTCAGAGAATATTCAGGTTGAGTGGGTCAATTTTCACAGGATACTGGAAGATTCAACTTGGCATGGCAGAGAGAAGTGAGCCTGCTGGAAAGCTGGGAGTATCTTGAGACTGGCTCTTTATAATGCTATATATCTGCCAGAAGCCCAGTGCACTGCAAAAGGAGTTGGAAGACATATCTTGATTGCATTAGTAAGTTGATGCTAAAGCAGCTTCTCTTTACTTCAATGTATTGCCTGTGAAGTAATGCTTGATTTATGTTGATTTTAGTTTGTTTGTTACAGCAAAAGCAGTAAAACATCAAATCTTGTCCTTCAGTTATAACTGTCAGTCGCTGGGAAATCCAACCTTTTTTTAAAAAAAAAAGTTATCAGTCTCTATGGGCATCATAAGATACTGGACTCATAACCCAGAGGCCTGGACTAATGCTGCAGAGACATGAGTTCAAATGTCATCATGACAGCTGGTGGAATTTAATTTCAATTAATTAATAAATCTGAAAAGCTAGTCTAAGTAATATGACCATGAAATAGCGTTGTCAGAAAAATCCCTCAAGTTCACAAATGTCCTCTAGGGAAGGAAATCTGCTGTCCTTAACCAATGTGGCCTACATGTGATTCTAGATCCATAACAATGTGGTTGACTTTTAACTGCCCCACAAAGTGGCTGTGCAAGCCACTCAGTTGTATAAAACTGCTGCAGAAAAGCCTAAAAAGTATAAAACCAAATGGACCACCCAGTATCAGCCTACCCACCCAGAAGTGACAAAGGCACACCCTACAAAGTCCTTCTTACTAACATATGGAGACTTTTGTCAAAAGTAGAAGAGCCATCTCACAAACTAGTCAAGAAAGAGCTTGATATAGTCATTCATGCCAAATCATAACTCACAGCCAATGTCCCAGACACCTCCATCACCATCCCTGGGTGTATCCTGTCTTACAGGCAGGACAGATCCACCAGAGGTGCAGCACAGTGCTATAGAGTCGGGAGGGAGTGGCCATAGGATTCCTCAATATTTGGTGGAATCCTGTGCACTCCTCCATGGCACTTTTGGTGGCGGTGGGTGCATTTAAACAGGTGGGAGAGTGACAGTTGGGGACGTCACCACCTTCCCAATTCCACCCCAATTAAGTCTGTGAAAGGAATGCGCATGACTACCCCACCACCAATTGAGGTCCTTAGATGGGCAATTAATAGCCACTTAAGGGCCTCATACTGCCGCCGCTAGTATTGACCCAGTGGCAGGCAGAAGGATTGCCATGTGGGGTGCTTGGGTCCTTCCTTGATCTGAGGCCTCTGGTGGGTGTCATAGTGGCAGCAGCTACAGCCTCTCTGGTGGCACTGCTGAGTACAGAAAATATGCTAGCCTCTGGATGGCTGGCAGCTGGCAGAGGGCGGGACTTCTGCTCCCTCCGGTCTTTGATTCCAGAGTAAGTCCTACCTCTAGCCTGTTAAGTGCCTGAGTAGCACAAGATGTGGCAGGCCTTCCCAAAAAGTGACAACGCACAGGTCTCACTGCCTCTCCAGCCAGTGACTGAGACACCCGGCACCTGCACACAATACTCCCTATTTTCACTGGACCCCATGAAGTCTCATGGCATCAGGTCAAACATAGGCAAGGAAACCTCCTGCTGATTACCACCTACTGCCTTCCCCCATGCTGATGAATCAGTCCTCCTCCATGTTGAACACCACTTGGAAGGAGAGCTGAGGGTAGCAAGGGTACTTTGTGTGAGGAACTTCAAAGCCCATCACCAAGAGTAGCACCACTACTGACAAAGCTGGCTGAGTACTGAAGGACATATCTGACAGACTGCAGCAGGTGGTGAGACAACCAGCAAGAGTGGAAAACCTACTTGACCTCATCCTTACCAATCTAACTGTCACAGATGCATCTGTCCATGACAGTATTGGTAGGAGTGACCGATGCACTGTCCCTGTCTTCAGTGCCATTGTGTTGTGTGGCACCATCATGGTGCTAAATGGAATAGATTCAAAATACATCTAACAGTTCATGCCTAGGCATCCATGAGGCACTGTGGACCATCAGCTGCAGCAGAATTATATTCAAACATAATCTGTAACCTCCAGGCCTGACATATCCCTCACTCTACCACCATCATCCAGCTAGGAGATCATACCTGGTTCAATGAGGAGTGCAGAAGGGCATGTCAAGACCATGCCTAAAATTGACATTCCAAACTGATGAAGCTACAACGCAGGATTCACACTGCTAATCAGCAGAAGTAACATGCAATAGAAGAAAGCTATCCCACAAGCAATGCATCAGATCAAAAATCTGCAGTTCTGCCACATCCAGTTCTGAATGCTGGTGGACAATTAAACAACTAACTGATAGGGAAGCCTAGCTTGTGAGTGCAAAAAGCAAGGTTGAAGCAGTTGTAACCATTCTCAGCCAGAAGTGCCAATTGGATGAGACATCTCGACCTTCTGAGGTTCCCAGCATAACAAATGCCAGTCTTCAGCCCAACCTGATATCAAGAAACTGCTGAATGCACTGGGTACAACAAAGGCAGTGGGTCATGTCAACATCACGCCTTGTGGGACTGAAGACTTGTGCTCCAGAAATAGACACACCCTTAGCCAAGCTGTTTCAAGACAGCTACAGCACTGCCATCCACATAATAACATGAAAAATTTCACAGCTATGTCCTGTCCACAAAAAACAGGAGAAATCCAATCCAGCAAATTACTGGCCCATCAGCAAAGTGATGGAAGGTGTCATTGACTGTGCTGTAACTAATAACCCAATCGTCAATGTTCAGTGTGGGTTTAGCCAAGATCACACAACTCCAGATCTCATTATAGCCTTGGTACAAGCATAAACAAATGAACTTGAGGGATGATTTGATAGTGACTGCTCTTGACATCAAGGCAACATTTGACTAAATATGGCTTCAGAAGCCCTAGAAAAATTGATGTCAGTGGAAGTCAGGGAAAGAACTCTCCACTGCTTGGTGTCATACATAGCAAAAAGAAAGCTAGTTACAGTTAATAGAGCCAACCATCTCAGCCCCAGGACATCACTGCAGGAGTCTCCCAGGGTAGTGCCATATGACCAATCACCTATAGCTATTTCATCAGTAACCTTCTCCCATCATAAGGTCACAAGTGGGACTGTTCACTGATGATTGCACAATGTTCAGTACCATTCGCAACTCCTCAGATACTGAAGCAGTCAGCGTCCGCATACAGTAATACCCGGACAACATTCAAACTTAGGCTAATAAGTGGCAAGTAACATTCACACCACATAAGTGCTAGACAATGACCATGTCCAACAAAAGAGAATCTAACCACCTCGTGTCATTCAGCAACATTATTTCCTATCATTAACATCCTGGGGGGTTGACTAGAAACTGAACTGGGTCAGCTATATAAATAGTGTCACTACAAGCACAGGTCAGAGGTTGGGAATTCTGCAGTGAATAATTCACCTCCTGACTCTGCAAAACCTGTCCATCATCTATTAACCACAAATCAGGAGTGTGATGGAATACTGTCTAATTGTCCGGATGAACATATGAACATACAAACATATGAAATAGGAGCAGAAGTGGCAATTTGGACCCTCAAGCCAGCTCCACCATTCAATATGATCGTGGCTGATCAGTTTGTGCTTTGAATTCCACATTCCCATCTACCCCTGATCACCTTTAATTCCCTTGCCTAACAAGAATTTATCTACCTCCATCTTAAATATATCCAATGACCCCGCCTCAACCGCCTTCTGAAGCAGAGACTTCCAAAGTCACACAGCCCCCTGAGAGAAAAAACTTCTCAACTCTATCCTAAAAGGGCAACCCCTAATTTTAAAACAGTGCCCCCGAGTTCTGGACTCACCACAAGAGGAAACATCCTTTCAATGTCCCCCTTGTCAATAATATTCAGGATCTTATATACTTTAATCAAGATACCCCTTATTCTTCTCAACTTCAGTGGAAACAAGCCCAGTCTGTCTAACCTTTCCTCGTAAGACAACACACTCATTCCAGGTATCAATCTAGTAAACTTCTTCTGAATCGCCTCCCAAGCATTTACATCCTTCCTTAAATAAGGAAAGCAAATCTGCACATAATATTCAAGATATGGCCCCAATAATGCCATGTATAACTGAAGCATAACATCCTTACTTTCATGTTCAATTCCTCTAATAATAAAGGCTAGCCTTCCATTAGCCTTCTTAATTACATGCTGTACCTGCACACTAACATTTTGTGACTCATGCACTAGAACACCTAGATCCTTCTACACCTCGGAATTCTGCAGCCATTCTCCATTTAAGTAATTCTCAGCTTTTGTATTCTTCCTGCCAAAGTGAACAATTTCACATTTTCCCACATTATACTCCATCTACCAGATTTTTGCCCACTTACTTAACCTACGTATATCCTTATGTCCTCTTCACAACATACTTTTCTACCTACCTTGTGTCATTTGAAAATTTAGCTCCCATGACTTTATTCCCCTCATCCAAATCATTGAAGCAAATTGTAAAAAGTTGAGGCCCCAGCACAGGCCCCTGCGGGATTCCACTGGTCATACCCTGCCAATTAGAAAAAGAACCATTTAAGCATAGTCTCCGTTTTCTGCCAGCCAGCCAATCTTCTATCCAGGCTAATATGTTACCCCCTACACCATAGGCTTTTATTTTCCATAATAACCATTGATGTGGCACCTTATCAAATGCTTTCTGGAAATCCAAGTACAGGACGTCTACAAGCTCCCCTTTATCCACAGCACAAGTTTCTCCTTCAAAGAATTCCAATAAATTGGTTCAACATGATTTCCCTTTCACAAAACCATGCTGACTCTTCCGATTACCTTGAGTTTCTCTAACTGCCCAGCTAAAACCTCCTTAATGATCATTTCTAACATCATCCCCACAAGAGATGTCAAGCTAACTGGCCTATACTTCCCTGTTTTCTGTCTCCCTCCCTTCTTGGGTTATATTTGCTACTTTCCAGTCTGATGGAACCTTTCCAGAATTTAGTGAATTTTGGAAAATTTACACCAATGCGTCTCCTACCTCATTAGCCACCTCTCTTAAGACCCTAGGATGAAATCCATCTGGACCCAGAGATTTGTCAGCCCACAGGCCCATCAGTTTGCTCAGTACTGCTTCCCCATTGATTGTAAATTCGCCAAGTTCCTCTCTCCCCTCCACCTCCTGATTTACAGCTACTACTGGAATGGTTTTTGTATCCTCTATAATGAAGACAGAAGCAAAATATTTGTCCATTTCTTCCACCATTACCTTATTATCTACTACTGGAGGACCAACACTTACTTTACTTACTTCTGTCCTTTTTAAATACCTGTAGATACTCTTAATATCTGTTTTTACATTTCTAGCTACCTTCCTCTCATACTCCATTTTCTTTCTCCTGATTAACCTTTTAGTCATTCCTTGCCATTCTTTATATTCTAACCAGTTATTTGAGCTGCCAATCATCTTTGCACAGTTAGATGCTTTTTCCTTAAGTTTGATGTTTTCCTTAACTTCTTTAGTTAACCATTTAGTTAACGGATGGTGGTTCCTCCCCTTAGAATTTTTCTTTATGGTAGGAATATACTTATTCTGAGTATTCTGAAATATCCCCTTAAGCGTCTGCTGCTGCTTCATTCTTAATCTACCCCCTAGCTCAGTATCTCAGTTCACTTCAGTTAGCTCAGCTTTCATGTCCACAGAGCTGCCCATATTAATTTTAAAATAGTAGTCTTAGATCCACTCTTATCCATTTCAAACTGAATGTAAAATTCAATTACATTGTGGTTGCTGCTACCTCAGGGTGCCTTCACTCTGAGGTCATTAATTAATCCTGTCACATTGCACAACACCAAGTCTAATATAACCTGTTCTCTGGTTGGTTCCAGAATGTGCTGCTCTAAGAAACTATCACGAAAGCATTCTATGAACTCCTCATCCAGGCTACTGCTGCCAATCTGCTTTTTCCAGTTTATATGTAAATTAAAATTACCTATGATTATTGCAGTCCCTTTATCACAAGGACCCAATATTACTTCTTGTACACTTTGTCCTACATTGTGGTTACTGTTAGGGGGCCTGTAGACCACTCCGATGAGTGACTTCATTCCCCTGCTACTCATCTCCATCCAAACCGATTCTATATCCTGATCTCCTGAACCAATGTCATCCCTAACTATTGCAACAATACCACCCTTGATCAACAGTGCTACTCCTCCACCTTTACCTAGCTTCCTATTCTTCTTGAATGTCATTTACACCTCAATATTCAGGAATCAATCTTGTCCTGTAGCCATGTCTCTGTAATGGCTATCAGATCATATTTATTTACTCCCATGTGCACTATCGATTCATTTACTTTGTTATGAATGCAATGTACATTCATATATAGACCCTTTCGTTTTGCCTTTTTGTTATCTTTGTAACATCTAGTCTTGACTATTCGTGTGTTCTTAGGTGCTATCTCTCTGTCCCTTCCTGCTATTCTATGACCCTCATATCCCATATTATTATTTTGGTCTCCTGCCTTGACTCTACGCCTTGATTTGCCACATGATTCAAGTGTAGACCGTCCCAATGGTACAGCCCCCACTTTCCACAGTACTGGTGCCAGAACCCACTTCTCCCACACCAGTCTTTGAGCCACACATTCATCTCTCTAATCTTATTTGCCCAATGCCAATTTGCACGTGGCTCAAGTAATAATACAGATATTATTACCTTTCCAGTTCTGCTTCTTAATTTTGTACCTAGCTTCTCATACTGACTATGCAGAATCTTTTTCTTTGTCCTGTCTATGTCATTGGTATCTACATGGACCACGATGACTGGACCCTCCCCCTCCCAATGCAAGTTTCTCTCCAGCCCTGAGCAGATGTCCTGAACCCTGGCACTGACCTTCTGGACTCCCATATTTTGCTGCAGAGAACAGTGTCAATCCCCCTCACTATACTGTGCCCTACTACCACTATATTCCTGCTGGCTCCCCCTGCTTGAATGGCTTCCTGTATCATGGTGCCATGGCCAGTCAGCTCAACCACCTTGCAGGCGTCACTTTCATCCACACAGACTGTGAGCACCTCAAACCTGTTTGACAATTGCAAAGTCTGAGGCTCCTCCTCTTCTATCTGCTCAGTCCCATTACCTGCCTCACTAGTGGTCACATCCTCCTGTCCCTCACTGCTGACCAAAACAGGTGATCCTATTCTAAGAGGTGTTCTGGAACAAAGTGTCCAGGTATTTCTCCTCCTTGCACAGTATCTGCAGTTTGGCTTCCAGATTAATAATCCTGATCTGGAATTCCTCTAGCTACTTACACTTTCTGCAGACGTGTTTGTCATGGATCGCATTGGTGCTCATAGATCCCACATTCCACAGTTGCAACGTGACACCTGTCCTGCCATTTTTACTCATGTTATTTAGTTAACTTAATTTAATTACTCATTTAATTAACTTAAAAAAATTCTATGTTTACCACAACTCTATCCCCCGTGCATTGAATTACCACATGAACCTAATTTGCTATACACTCAGTCTCCGTCGCACTCCAGCATAGTTGCCTGTCTCCTTGTGCACCCCTTACTGATTGTATGGTTTGAAAAGCCTGTATCTTTTAGAGACCCTCTGATGAGTCTCTAGCCAGTTTAGCTTCCTGCTACAGTAATTAGCATCACTCGAACCAACTGCTTTCAGGTTGGTGGCATATAACTGTGACTCCAGGCAATTCTCTGTTTAACAGCTAACCTAACGCACTTGAACTATGTCAGATCTTGATTCTTAATAAGACCATAAGACATGGGAGCAGAACTAGGCCATTCAGCCCATCGAGTTGCTCCGTCATTCAATAAGATCATCGATGATCTGATAATCCTCAACTCCACTTTCCTGCCTTGATATAACCCTTTATTCCCTTACCGATTAAAAATCTGCCTATCTCAGCCTTGAATATAGTTAATGACCTAGCCTCTACAATGCTGTGCAGTAGAGAGTTCCACAGATTCACTCCCCTCTGATAGAAGAAATTCCTCCTCATCTCTGTCTTAAATGGGTGACCCCCTTACTCTAATACTATGCCCTCTGGTCCTAGACTCTCCCGCACAGGGAAACAACCTCTCAGCATTTGCCCTGTCAAGCCCACTAAGGTTGCCTCTCATTCTTCTAAATTCCAGTGAGTACAGAGCCAATCTCATAATAAAATCCCTCCATACCCTGAATCAATCTAGTGAACCTTCTGTGGACTGCCTGCAATGTAAGTATATCTTTCCTTAGATAAGGGGACTAAAATTGTTCACAGTATTCTAGGTGTGGCCTAACTAGTGTCTTGTATAGTTTTAGCAAGACCTCCCTATTTTTGCACTCCATTCCCTTTGAAATAAAGGCCAACATTCCATTTGCCTTCCCTATTACCTGCTAAACTTGTATGTTAGCTTTTTGCGATTCATGCACAAAGACCTCCAAATCCTTCTGTACTGTAGCTTTCTGCAGTCTTTCCCAATGTAAATAATATTCAGCTCCTCTATTCTTCCTTCCAAAATGCATAACTTCACATTTTCCCACATTATATTCCATCTGCCAAGTTTTTGCCCACTCTCTTAACCTGTCTATATCCCTCTGTGGACTCTTGGTGTCATCCGCTTGCCTTCCCACCTATTTTTGTGTCATCCGCAAACATGGTGACAGTACATTCACTTCCTTCATCCAAGTCATTAATACATATTGTAAATAATTGGTGACCCCAGCACTGACCCCTGTGGCACTCCACTAGTTACAGGTTGCCATCCTAAAAATGCGCCCCCTTATCCAAACTCTCTGTCTTCTATTAGTTAGCCAATCCTCTACCCATGCTACCCCCAACACCATGCGCTCTTATCTTATCAAGTAGCTTTATGTGCGGTACCTTACCAAATGCCGTTTGGAAATCCAAATATACTACATCTACTGGTTCCCCTTTATCTATCTTGCTTGTTACCTCCTCAAAGAATTCTAATAAATTTTTCAGGCATGATTTCCTCTTCTTGAAGTCATCTTGACTCTGCGTGAATATATTCTGCATTTCTAAGTGCTCTGTTATTACATCCTTTCTAATAGACTCTAACATTTTCCCAAAGACGGATGTTAAGCTAACAGGGCTATAGTTGCCTGTTTTTTGTCTCCCTCCCTTTTTGAATAAGGGCGATACATTGGCAGTTTTCCAATCTCCTGGGACTTTTCCAGAATCTAAGGATTCTTGGAAGATTATTATCAGTGCATCCACTGTTTATGTAGCCACTTCCTTTAATGCCCTAAGATGCAACCCATCATAATCTATAGCTAAAAGCTAAAAGGACTTATCAGAACTTCCCACGAGAACCTAACTTGCTACTCACTCAGTCTGTCTCACTCGGGCGTAGATGTCTATCTCCTCTCACACCCCTTACTTCAGCTTCAACAACACTCAAGAAGTTCCATGCCATCCAGGACAAAGCAGCCTGCTATATTGGCATCCTATCCACCACTTTAAATATTCACTCCCTCCACCACTGATGCACAGATGTACCTGTAAGAAGCACTGCAATAACTCAACAAGGCTCCCTCGACAGCACCTTCCAAACCCACAACCTCAATCATCTAGTAGGGCAAATGCAACAGATACATAGCTGTAGGAAGTAGCAAGGAGAGAGTGAGTGTGTGCATGAGAGAGTGAGAGTGAATCTGTGTGTGAGAGAGGGAGAGAATGTGTGTGTGTGTGAGAGAGAGGGCGAGATTGAGTGCGTGTGTGAGAGAGAGGGGGAGATTGAGTGTGTGTGTGTGTTTGTGAGAGAGAGGGAGAGAGTGAATGTGTAAGAGAGGGAGAGAGTGAGTGTGTGCATATGAGAGAGAGGGAGAATGTGCATGAGAGAGAATAGGAGAGAGTGTTTGTGTGCATGTGTGTTTGTGTATGAGAGAGAAGGTGAGCGTGAATGTGTGCATTTGAGAAAGGGAGAGGGTGAGTGTTTGTTTGAGTTAGAGGGAGAGAGTGACTGCGTGTGAGTGTCTTTCCATTTGTGTTTGAGAGAGAGGGTGAGAGTGAATGTGTGTGTGTGAGAGACAGGGAGAGTCAGTTCTGTGTATGAGAAAGAGAGGGAGCAAGTGTGTGTATGAGAGATAGGGGGTATTGAGTGTGTGTGTGAGAGAGAGAGGGAGAGGGCGAGTGTTGGCATGTGTTAGAGGGAGAGAATGATTGTGTGATTGTATGTGTGTGTGATAGAGAGCGAGAGGAGAGAGTGAGTGTGTATTTGTATGTGAGAGGGAGGGAGGGAGTGTGTATGTGTGTGTGTGAGAGAGGGAGAGGCTGAGTGTGTATGATAGAGTGGGGGAAATTGTGTGTATGTATATGTTTGAAAGAGGGAGAGACAGTGTGTGTGAGAGAGAGGGAGAGACTGAGTCTGTGCGTGAGAGAGGGAAAGTGTGAGTGCGTGTGTGAGAGAGGGAGACACTGAGCGTGTTCATGGGAGAGGAAGAGAGTGAGTGTGTGTGTGAGAGAGGGAGAGAGTGTGTGTATGAGAGAGGGAGAGAGTGTGTGTGTGAGAGAGGGAGGAAATGACTGTGTGTGGGTGTGTGAGCCAGACACACACTCTCACCCTCTTACACTTTATTGTCATTTTTATAAATTATCAATTTGTTGCCTTGACATTGGTTTATTTTTGCTCAGCAACTTGTTTATTTTCTTCATACTCAACTTTTTTTATGGAATTCATTTGTCTTTCCAAAATCTGCTCATCTGCTCCTTGAGTGAGAAAAAAAAATGGAAATGTGCCCTCCCCCCACCCACAGCACGCATAATGGTTGGACAAGCCTGTTTAAGAGTGTAGTATAGAGTTGGGATTGTTGCGGTAAGTTGCCAGGCATGATATGTACTGCAGCCAGGCCTGGCAAAAGGATAGCCTGTGTGTTGGCTCACTGGAGGGTGAGATCACAGATGGGTTCTGCTGCAGAGGACTCAGGTGAGGACTTAGTGGGGCGGTTTACAGGAGGTGCTGATGTTCCTTGTCATGCTCATGCAATATAGAATTATAAAGCATAAAATTGGAATGGACAATTCATTTTAAAACAAGTAGAGTTGAGATGTACAGTGATCTTCTTCCTGTCACTACACATGGAACTACAAGAGCTCTGAGTTAATCTTCATGCCTGGACAAGTCATTAAAGTGCAAATGACCTTTCTGGACATATGTTTGAGAAGTCATTAAAATGCAAAAGACTGTTCCTGTGGTTAATGGCTGCCCTTCTCCAAATAATTAAAGAAACTGTTTTCACAATGCTGCTTGCGGACTTTTCCACTTCAAAGTTGAAATCCAGAGAATGGATGTGAAAAAACTCGAGTCTTTCATGATATTCTGAGAATAGGTGAAATTCAGGCTTCATTGCTTGACAATGGCCTATACATCAGAAGCCACTTCTGAGGACAATAAACAGAAATATTCTGGTCACGTGACAGAAACTAGGGGCCGAATTTTTCAGCCTCACGCAGCGGGTTCCCCCTGTAGTGGATGCAGTGAGCCATGCAAACGTCCATTGACTCTGGTGGGACCAGAAGATCCCACCAGCAGTAGGGGCTGCAAAGTGCCGGCCTAGGTTTCTCTTAAGGAGATTTAATAAGGTACATTTAATAAGGCACATCTTTGGAGCAGAAAGGGGGAAAACAACTTAGATCAGTGAGTGGGTGTAGTTGTGAATACTTTCCAGTGTTGATTAATAAACAGTTATCTTTCTTCTTAAAAACTTACAGGAAAACCTGTCATTTGTTTGGTCCTGACAGCTATAGCACTTAGGGCATTAAAACACTTACATATAAACATACAAACATAAGAATTAGGAGCAGGAGTAGGCCACTCAGCCCCTCGAGCCTGCTTCCCCATTCAATCAGATCATGGCTGATCCGATTGTAATCTCAACTCCACATTCCCACCTACCCCGATAACCTTTCACCCCCTTGTTTAGCAAGAATCTATCTACCTCTGCCTTAAAATTATTCAAAGACTCTGCTTCCATTCCCTTTTGAGGAAGAGAGTTCCAAAGACGCGCAACACTCTGAGAGAAAAAATCTTCTCCTTATCTCATTTTCAAACAGTGACTCCTAGTTCAACATTCTCCCAAAAGAGGAAACATCCTTTCCTCATTGATCCTGTCAAGACCCCTCAGGATCTTATATGTTTCAATCAAGTTGCCTCTTACTCTTTAAAACTCCAGTGCATACAAGTCTAGCCTGTCCAATCTTTCCTCTTAAGAAAACCCACCCATTCCAGGTATTAGTCTAGTAAACCTTCTCTGAACCTCTTCCAATGCACTGACATCCTTCCTTAAATAAGGAGACCAATACTGTACACAGTAGTCTAGAAGTGGTCTCACCAGTATCATGTATAACTGAAGCATAACCTCCCTACTTTTGTATTCAATTCCTCCCACAATAAATGATAACATTCTATTAGCTTTCCTAATTAATTGCTGTACTTGCATTCAAACCTCTTGTCATTCATGCACCAGGGCACCCAATTCCCTCTGCATCTCAGAACTCTACAATCTCTCACTATTTAGATAATATGCTTCTTTTTTATTCTTCCTGCCAAAATGGACAGTTTCACATTTGTCCTCATCCATTTGCCAGATCTTTGCCCACTCACAACCTCCCTATATCCCTTTGTAGCCTCCTAATGTCCTCTTCACAACTTACTTTGCTACCTATCTTTGTGTCATCAGCAAATTTAGCTACCATACCTTCGGCCCCTTCAACCAACTCATTTATATAAATTGCAAAAAATTTGATGCCCCATCACTGATCTCTGTGGCACACCACTTGTCACATCTTGCCAACCAGAAAATGACCCATTTGTACATACTTTCTGTTTCCTGTTGGCTAACCAATCTTCTATCCATGCCAATAAGTTAACCTCTACACTAGGAACTTATCTTTTCCACAATAACCTTGGCACTTTATCAAATGACTTCTCAAAATCTAAGTACAGTACATCCACCAGTTCCCCTTTATCTACAACACATGTTGCTTCTTCAAAGAACTGCAATAAATTGGTTAAACACGATTTCCCTCTAACAAAACCATGTTGACGCTGCCTGATTACCTTGATTTTTTCTAAGTGCCTTGCTATGACATCTTTAATAATAGCTTCTAACATTCTCCCTATGACAGATGTTAAGCTAACTGGCCTGTAGTTTCCTGCTTTCTGTCTTCCTCCCTTTTAGAATAAAGGGGTTACATTCTCTATTTTCCAATTTAATGGAACCTTGCCCGAATCTAGGGAATTTTGGAAAATTAAAACCAACTTATCAATTATCTTAGTAGCCACTTCTTTAAAGACTCTAGGATGAAGTCCATCAGGACCTGAGGGCTTGTCAGCCGCAGCTCCAACAATTTGCTCAGTTTAGGGAGAGGTGGTGGCGCGGAGGTATTATTACTGGACTAGTGTCCCAGAAACCCAGGGTAAAGCTCTGAGGACCCGAGTTTGAATCCCACCATGGCAGATGGTGAAATTTGAATTCAATAGAAATCTGGAATTAAGAAGCCTGATGATAACCATCAAACCATTGCTGATTGTTGTAAAAACCCATCTGTATTGACAAGCCTGCCACAAAGTCTATTGTCACTTTCAAGGAACATGAAGGTGTCCAGCTATAACTTGGCACAGGGCGTCGCACGGAGCTTGGAGATCATCCTTTACAGCATGGAAGTGGTAGTGATAACTCTATGACTGTACTTGTGGACCCAGCTCTGATGCAGCATCTGGCAGCCAATATCTCAGCTTCAGCTGTAGAAGTCACCCAAGTGCTGCATTGTTTTCAAGAGTTCATCTCAGTCCTGCAGTGAAAGCTGAGAGGAAGGTCACAAGATTATGCTTGGTGCCATATGGGCTCAGTCTGCTGCCACCTTAGTGTGCAGGCTCTCACAGCAATACTGTAATTTGTTCTCTATCAGATTATTAGGATAGGCACCACCTGGGCAGAGTGACAGTGGCTCCACAGAGTACAAATCTGCTGTCATCTCCCACCAGTGCCACTCCACTTATGCCCTTCTTGTTGCCTCTTAGGCACCAAGTCCAGATTGCTGCTGTCTATACCAAGATGGTGCAGTCTGAAACCAGGCCCTCAAGACCCAGAGCTGCTTGAGGTCATCCTTGCTCACAGCTTTCCACCAGATATGTTACACTCAATGAGGTGGCACTGCTTAGGAGCACCGGGACAGGTAAAGACAGCCTCAAGTCTGGCACTAAGGGAATGTACAAAAGCAAATAGCTCAGTTTTGTGTGTATTGTTGAAAGTGTTGTTGATTAAAGTTGTTATGGATTTTTTTTTTGTTTCAGGACTTTGGCCAAGAGCATGCTGTGATGGTCCATGGAAGAAGGATGGAAAGATGGGAGATTTGGGATCCTTAAAGACAAGAAAGTTTACTACTCTAATCAGAATAGCTGGTCATGGACAGCCTATCCTGAGTGAAAAGTCCCTGGATACTTCTTCCCTTCCGCCCTTCCACCTCCTGTTCCTCCTCCTCATCTTACTCCTCCCAAGCTGTTTGCTGGTGGCCAGATGACACAGATGAAAGCGAGGCTGTGAAGAATGTAGCAAGCCGCCATTAATTTGGAGACACATTCCAACGGGTACTGAGGGCTCCCCAATGAGCGGTTCAAGCAGCGAGCTATAGTTTCATAAAGCTGACAGTTTGCTCCTGGTGGCTGCACAGCTCTCATAAAAGGCACGCTGTCCACATGTGATCAGGTCGAAGAGGGGAGTTATGTGCTAGGTGTAGACCGGATAACCCTCGTCACCCAGCAGCCATTCTCTGGGTTTATCATGGTGGCTCAAATATAGATAATATGGCTGACTACCACAGGATAGAGGAAATGTGACTGCAGTCAGGATAGCGAGCTATAATCATCAGGATCTTCTGTGTTTGTCTACATACGTATGTGCAGGGAATGGTAGCAGTTGTAACTGTGTTACATCTCCCTGTTAATATGAGGGGCCCACAGAACCATGTGCATGCAATTTGGCTCCATACACCATTGGAAATTCTGCTTTCTTGGTAAAACCATATGCCCCCTCCTCCTGCTTCTCTCTGGAAGACAATGAAGTCCCCTCTCCTGGTGTACAGGGCTTCTGTCACCTCCCTGATGCAGCAATGCACAGCAAACTGATAGAATTAGCAATCTTGATCCCATCTAGAGGATCCACTTGTGTAGAAATTGAGGACCACAACAATCTGCACAGCCACTTGCAGCGCCATCCTCCTGTGTGGCTGCAGGTCTGGTTGTAGGAAGTAGTATAGTTTAATGGCCACCCCTCTGTTGAAATGCAGCCACCTCGAACAATGCTTCTGGCTGAGTAGGGGTTAGTAGAAGTACTCTGAATACCTCTGGTGGGTACGGCCCCCTATTGAGAACTGTCCTCCTCATCCCTCTGTGCACAGCCTCCACACTCTGCTGCTTATACTCCATGTCTCCATCATGCAGCGGCCAAACAAGCACTGCAATTATGACCCCAAATAGTTAAAGCAGGCTTTCTCTTGACAGGCCTTCCAACTAACCTGACCTCCTCATCAAATTCCAGCATCATGCCCTTCTGAATCCAATATCTTTTCTGAACCCTTCCAACAACACTGAACACAGTACTTCCTTTCTCTCCGCTGCAACAAAAGAAAGTCAACGCACCTTTGACCGGGAGAAGTGTTAAGCAGGCCAGGATCACTGTGAAGAGACTGGGAGGAGTGTAAAACAAGTCAGCATCGCTGTGAAGCAGACAGGGAGGAGTTTGAAGCAAGTCAACATCACTGTGAAGCAGATCAGGAGGAGTGTAAAGCAGGTCAGCACTGCTGTGAAAAGACTAGGAAGAGTGTGAAGCAGGTCAGGATCACTGCGAAGCAGAATGGGAGGAGTGTGAAACAGGTCAGCATCAATGTGAAGCAGACCGGGAGGAGTTTGAAGCAGGTCAACATCACTGTGAAGAGGCCAGGAGGAGTTTGAAAAAGGTCAGCATCACTGTGAAGAGACCAAGAGGAGTTTGAAGCAGGTCAGCATCACTGTGAAAAGACTAGGAAGAGTGTGAAGCAGGTCAGGATCACTGTGAAAAGACTAGGAGGAGTGTGACGTAGGTCAGGATCACTGTGAAAAGACTAGGAGAGTGAAGCAGGGTAGGATCACGGTGAAAAGACTAGGAGAAGTGTGAAACATGTCAGGATCACTGTGAAAAGACTAGGAGGAGTGTGAAACAGGTCAGGATCACTGTGAAAAGACTAGGAGGAGTGTGAAACAGGTAAGGATCACTGTGAAAAGACTAGAGGGAGTGTGAAACAGGTCAGGATCACTGTGAAAAGACTAGAAGGAGTGTGAAACAGGTCAGCATCACTGTGAAAAGACTAGGGGGAGTGTGAAACATGTCAGGATCACTGAAAAGACTAGGAGGAGTGTGAAACAGGTCGGGATCACTGTGAAAAGACTAGGAGAGTGAAGCAGGGTAGGATCACCGTGAAAAGACTAGGAGGAGTGTGAAACAGGTCAGGATCACTGTGAAAAGACTAGGAGGAGTGTGAAACAGGTAAGGATCACTGTGAAAAGACTAGGAGGAGTGTGAAACAGGTCAGCATCACTGTGAAAAGACTAGGGGGAGTGTGAAACATGTCAGGATCACTGTGAAAAGACTAGGAGGAGTGTGAAACAGGTCAGGATCACTGTGAAAAGACTAGGAGGAGTGTGAAACAGGTGGGGATCACTGTGAAAAGACTGGGAGGAGTGTGAAACAGGTCAGCATCAATGTGAAGCAGACCGGGCGGAGTTTTAAGCAAGTCAGCACCACTGTGAAGAGACCAAGAGGAGTTTGAAGCAGGTCAGCATCACTGTGAAAAGACTAGGAGGAGTGTGAAGCTGGACAGGGTAACTGTAAAGCAGACGAGGAGGAGTGTGAAGTAGGAGTGGAACAATCCGTGCCTGCTGGAGTTGGGCATGCTCAGCGGCATGAGTGGACAATATGGTGAGAAGGCTAAAAGTCGGTTTCACAATGTCGTAAAGCCAGATTGCAATTGTCCGCTCAACCTGTTGCTAGCGGGCAGTGTTTCCCGTGATCAGACATTGGGATCTTCATTGTAATACAGCTGCATATCATTACAAGGCTAGCCTGCCGGACTCACCAACCCCCCGTGCCCACTGGATCGTCCACCCACCAATCATGCTGACATGTTTCACAACAGCATATATACGATGTGCACTTGGCGGGCTGCAGTTTGAGGAGAACTCGGAGGTGAGTACACAGTAATGTTGTACAGCGCTCACGAGGGTCGCCTGTTGGACTTGAAGGTTAAAGTGCTTTGGGGGTCAGGGTAGCCCTGCAGTTGAAGCGATTTGGGTGGGGGGCAGTAAGCCCTGCCCTGCAGTTGAAGTGAAATGGCTGGGAGGGGGTGGGGGTGGGGGGTAAGGGCTAGCCTGCGGTTGAAGGCAGTGCACAAGTACATGCAGGGTCCTGGGGAGGTTAGCAGCGGCACATTAGGGAAATTAGAGTGACCATTCCTCTACTGCTGAGACAGTTCAGGCACAGCCACATTGACTGCATATAGTCGGGTCTCTAGCTTACCTGCCCACTCAAGCAACACAGAGGCATGAAAGTGCCATCAAACGCACCAGAGTTTTTCACCCCTCGGGCACACACTGAAAACTAATGAGCATTTTAATGGACCGCAGAACAGTTAGAGGACCAGACATTTTGTACCATCTCCTTGCTCAAGTTGGCCATGGAGCAGTCACTGGTGGAGATGCTCACAGCCTCTTGCAATGTCAGCATCCCGGTTTGAACCAGTCTCCCCCATGGTTCAAGCTAACAGTGCAGCCTTTCAGTGCGGGTTAGAAGAATGCCTGTGCCTGAGCTGAGAGCACAGCATGCAGTCCAATGGGCAAAGCTGCTGCCAATTGGTTAGGTAGAGTGGGGCGGTGGTGGGTGGGGTCTCGGGCAGCCATTCAGCGCACTAATCTCTGGCCATCCAAGTGGTGGCCAGCACTCTCTGTGATATATTAAGGGGCCTTCAGACTTAACCAAGATAGGCTCTTAGAACACCCATGCTAACACATGCATTTCTCTCTTTCATCCTGCAGGAGGAGTACATCAGGATCATGGAGCCTGGTGAACTAGCTGTATGCCTCATGGTGTATGAAGAGTAAAGACGATGGAGGAGAAAGCAACTGAGGATCCTGGCTGCGCAGAGGGAGGAGCAGCATCCTCAGCAAGAAGGGGCAGCTGGGGCACCCGCACATACTACCGAAGAGCCACAGCGAGCCATTGCTGGTTGGTGCCTAGCTAGACCCAGGGTCCCTAGACGCCACCTTACCTGCAGATGACCATGAACCCCAGTGTCGACGAAGACTGCACATTTCTAGGGAACTGGTTAGTCACATCTGCCAGCTGCTGCAGGACTTGGTGCCATGGGAACATTGGGGGTATCCACTGCCAGTGGCCATGAAAGTGACTGCAACACTAAATTTTTACGCCAGTGGCTACTTTCAGGACTCCCCAGGTGACCTCTGTGGGATATCACAAGCCTCCACCCACAAATGTATCCATGAGGTCACGGATGCCATCTTCGCAAGGGCACAGAACTTTGTTTACTTTGCCCTGGACCAGGAGAGCCAGGATGCAAGAGCGATTGGATTTGCCCAGATCTCAGGTTTCCCACAGGTGCAAGGTGTGATCGACTGCACTTACATGGCACTCAGATCTCCATCGCAACAAGGGGTCAACGATGCCAACTGCAAGGGCTTTCATTCGCTGAATGTTCAACTGGTGTACGATCACCACAAACGCATCCTGCAGGTCTGCGCATGGTTTCCAGGGAGTGTCCATGACTCCTACGTTCTCAGTCGGTCACAGATCCCTGAAGCCTTCCAGGGTCCACAGAGGCTGCAGGGTTGCCTCCTAGCAGACGAGGGCATAGAGGACATGGCTGAAGACACACATGCAGTGGCCTCAGGCTGCAGCAGAGCGAAGGTATAACGAGGCTCATACTGCAACTTGCAACTTGGTGGAGCAAACCATCGAGATGCTGAAAATGAGGTTCCGGTGCCTGGACCAGTCTGGTGGAGCCCTGTAATATAGTCCACAGTGGGTGTCACGTATGATCATCACTGCTGCGCCCTTTACAACCTGGCGCTGAAACAGGCAGGGGAACTGGCTGAGGAGGAGTTGCAGTAGCTGGAGGCCTCCTCCGATGAAGAGGACATCGAAGGTGATGAGGGTGGAGGTGGTCCTCGAAGGTGACGATGATGGCTTTGAGGGCCTCGCACTGGCCAGATGAGGTAGGCATGCTCAGTGGGCCCTGATAGCTGCTAGATTTGTGGACGATGATGACATCATGCAGTGAGGAGATACCATAGATCCTCACATTGCATCTATGAACATTTGACTCCAGTCTGTCTGGTCTATGGCAGCGCACATACCTTCTGTGGTAATGCTCCTGTCGTACATATGCAATGCAGGCCCTAATAGTCGCTCGATTGCAGGAGGATGATGACGACATGAAGTGAGGACACTCCATGGACTTTAACATAGTCTCTGAGAATGTTTGACTCCTGTCTGGCCGAGGGCAGCTCTCTTGTGCTCTGTGATCAGGGTCATATAGAGACGCAGCCATGAAACTTTAAAAGTATCTGGCCCTTTTTCCACTTTCAGCACATGACCCCTTCAGGAGCACAGCATCGCTGGTGACAAATGCTGAAGAAATGGAGGCCAGCCCTACCTTAAAGGTGCTGAGAGCACACAGAGAGAATGATGGAACTCTATGATGCCTACCCACGACATTCTGGCAGCAATTACAAACACCACTGAGGTGCAGGTATCACTAATGTGTCCAGGGAGTGTGAGGCCGGACCATCACTTTGGTCTAAAGGCTGCACAAAGCACAAGGGAGAGGCCCTGGACTGAGACACCTGCCTTTATCTTGTGCAAAAAGGTTTAACATCTGAGTGATACGGACACTGCTCATAGTGAACATTATGTACAAGTGATTAACACCTGTGCCCAGGCTGTGCAACTACATCTTCTTAACCTTCCTAACCCTGCCGCTATGTCTTGTTGCTCCCTGGACTTAGCGGAGGTGGAGGCAACTTGCTGACTGCTATGCCCTGTCTGTGATGACCTTGGCGGGCATCCTCTGGAGGGCTGAGACCTGGAGGGCCCCTGCCTGCTTTTGGGGTTGTCATGAAAATATAACAATTTTCATAATATTATTGTGATTTATTGTGAAGGTAGGTTAACAGTGGGGTCTGGGTTAGTTTCTCTGCATGGATGTGCATGCGGGGGATTTAATTGAACTGAAGGCAGCTGGTCTGGATCTTTTGACTTATCAAAAGGGAAGCTAGGTTTGAAATGCTAAATATGTAAACATGGCTGAAGTTTTAGAATGTGAGGTTTGGGGAATATTTGCATTTTTATATAAATTAGGTTAGTTTGAATTTCAAAGAGATGGTACAATGTTACACCTAGCCATAAGAAGCTAAACCAAACAGTGTGTTTATTTTTCCCAAAGGTTACTTATAATATGAGTACTATGAAAGATTTATATTATAAGAAAAGTAAAGTTGCAAAGGCATATTGGAACAATGGAATTTACATTAAAAGGGAGAAACATGTATAAAGGATTTGAGGCTATGTGTAAAGGGGTCGGCATTCTAAGATATAACAAGTCTGAAAAGCCTCCAGCCTCTGTGCATCAAGCTGCTATCTACAGGAACTGAAGTTAAGAAAATTCACTGCGAATATCACTGTCCAGGATATTGTTTGCTTTGCCTGGGTCTGTTGAAATGTATTTGTTTCTACTGTTGCCTTAACAGAGGTGTAACTAGGAGTCAGATTAATTAGGGAATTTAGGAGTTATTATAGTAGTAATTTGTAGACCCATGTATGTGCTTAAAATATTTTCTTCTACTAATAAATGTTTAATTTAGCTTTATAAAAACCTTTAAGACTTGGTGGACTTGTTACCATTAAATTCAAGGCATGTATCTCGAAATAAAATACAAATTGCAAAACAGTTGTGGCAGCTGTTTCCAAGTTTCGCTCTGGGATTTGGGCAGGTCAGCACTTACCATCCGCTATGTCATAGCAGGGTCCTGCTGTGTAGCAGTGGCACCCTCCTTGGCCTGTGGAGCTGGAGCTGCTGAGGTTACAGGAAGAGTGAATTCGGATGAGCCAGACACTCCTGGAGTTGCCTGGATGTATGGCCCTGGGGTTGCGCCTGTTGATCCTCCTCCCTATGGGTGCTCAAGGGCCACAGGCTGACTCCTTGAGGAGAATGGGGAGCTGGAGTGAGATCAAGCTGCCCCACACCCCTCTCGTTGGAGGCCAACCATGGCGTCGGCGATGGAGTTCAGGCCATGCAGCAGTGCATGACCGATATCCAGGACCAAGGTCTCCATGGCGGCTGCCATCCTACCAGTGTTGACCTTGGTGCATTGGCATGCCGGCACTATCACCTCAGCCTGAAGGAAGACGGACTCCTCTATCATGCCTTGCAATCTGAGGAGTGCAGCGGACATCCCTTCCTGATGTTCAAAGTCTTGCCTTTGCAGCTCCAGCAACTGTGACATGACCGAATCCAGAGACTTGTCATCTGACTCGGACTCAGCAAATTTCTGGCCATGAGCAGTCCTCCAAGTGCCGGACACCTGGGAAGTCCCTGCCGCCACCTGCTGTGGATCAGAAAGTACGATGTGCTCACCAGATTGTGATCCCAAGGCTATTCTAAAGCTAGATCCCAATGAGGTGTGTGTCTCTGCGCTGGTGGAGGGTGTGGGTGAGTGCTGTGACAGGTCTTTAGGGTGGGTTTCAGAGGTTTCCTCTTCTGAGCTTCCCTCGAGGCTTGAATGGAGGCTCTGGGTCATGGACTCTCTTGGCTGTTTGGCAAATGTACCCGTGAAAGGGGAGATAATTAGTACATGGCAGTGGCCTGTGAAACAGGACACATTACTCACAGCATGGTTATCTGATGGATGTTGTACCGCTGAATCCTCACATGGTGAAGCACCACCAACCTCACCGTCAGCACAAGATTGATCCAGGTCGTCACCAGCCAGCTGGACGGCTCTGTTTTCAAAGTCCATGAGGACCTTGATTTCAGATATTCCTCCACCGGCCTGCAACCTCTCCCTCTTGTTGTGTGCCAGCTTGTCCTGCATGAATAGAGATGGAGAGAGTGTAAGCAGGATGTCTGCCAAGCCAGATGATAAGTATGCCTGGCATGTATGGGTGTTGAGTGGTCCCATGGACAGGATGAGGACAATGATGGTGTGTGTGAGCGAGTGGATGGTGATGTCCCTTGAACTGGCAGTGAGTGAGGGCCCTGTAGATGTGTGATGGGTTTGTGAGTTGAGAATGATGGGAAGAGTGACTCACCCTGGCGAAACGGAAGGGATCTTTCATCGCCTTGCAGCAGTGGGTAGTTGTCCGCTTTTGCAGGGCATTGGAGCTGACCACCGCTGCCACTGCCTCCCAAGCCAGATTAGTGATCTTCTGTCCATCCTGCGGCAAAAGCTGGGCTAGAGGACATCAGGGCAGGTCTCCACTGCATCCAAAATGTGCCCGAGGGATGCATCATTGAACCTGGGAGCTGTAGTCTTCTTGCCTTTCAGGGCCATGTCTTCAGTACAGCAGTCATGGGCTGGAAGCACTGAGAGGTGTGCACACAACTGCACTTTAAAAATGGCATTCAGCGTGATGAAGCGGCGAGGTGCTGGCATGGTGGGCAAAAGAGAGCCTGCCCGCCATGGAAATGGCTATTTTCCCAGGAATGCATAATTAATGCAGTGGGTTTGGGACACTACTGAGTGAAAAGCCACAAATGCTGCCAGCGGGTAAATCATTTTTTCACCAGCCCACTACCGCACTTAGTACAAAACTGAGATGATTATACCCCAGGTCAGGATCACTGTGAAGCAGACCGGGAGGAGGGTGAAGTTGGTCAGGATCACTGTGAAGAGACTGGGAGGAGGGTGAAGCAGGTCAGGATCACTGTGAAGAGACCAGGAGGAGGGTGAAGTTGGTCAGGATCACTGTGAAGAGACCAGGAGGAGGGTGAAGTTGTCAGGATCACTGTGAAGAGACCAGGAGGAGTGTGAAGCAAGTCAGGATCACTGTGAAGAGACCAGGAGGAGTGTGAAGCAAGTCAGGATTATTGTAAAGAGACCAGGAGGAGTGTGAAGCAAGTCAGGATCATTGTAAAGAGACCAGGAGGAGTGTGAAGCAAGTCAGGATCATTGTAAAGAGACCAGGAGGAGTGTGAAGCAAGTCAGGATCATTGTAAAGAGACCAGGAGGAGTGTGAAGCAAGTCAGGATCATTGTAAAGAGACCAGGAGGAGTGTGAAGCAAGTCAGGATTATTGAAGTGAGAGGGGAAAAAAATCAAACTGTATTATCACGGGAAGGCTTTGAATTTATTGGCTGGTGAGTATTTTACCTTTATTTCCCTTCTACAAAGTTAAGAAGCTAATCTAAGAAGCTGTGAAATTAAAATATGCCTTTTTTTGTGATAAGAGTTAAGTAAAACATTTCAATTTACTTACCTATATTTGACTGACAACAGAAGAAGAGAATTGAGTAGCTGGTGAGTCTTTACTTTTTTAAATAGTAAGTTTTATCATTTAATAGAATGGCAGGGCAGCTCTAATCCCTGGTGTGCACATCCTGTTCCATGTGGGATCTCCAGGGCATTTTCTGTGTCCTGGATAACCATATGGGCAGGAAGTGTTATCAGCTGTAGCAGCCCAAGCTCTAGATGTTGGAACTTGAGCAACAGCTGGCACTGCTGCAGTGTATCTGCAAGGTTGAGAGCTTTGTGCATGGCACATTTATAGACGTGGTCACTCTGCAGCTTAAGAGAGCACAGGGAAAGAGGGATTGGGTGATCACCAGGCAGTCAAGACCCCAGACTCCATCTCACTCTCCAACCAGTATTTAGTTCTGAATACTGATGAAAGTGACGCTTCATTTGGAGATTGCAGCTATATCCAAGTCCATGGCACCACAACGGGCTGAGCTGTATGGCAGAGGTCAGAGGTGGTGGTGGTGCACGAAGAAGACTGGAAGAGCAATGATGATAGGAGTTTTGATGTTAGGGGAGCTGTTAGACATTTCTGCAGCTGCAGATGTGAATCCAGGATGGTACGTTCCCTCCCTAATGCCAGGTTTAAAGTGTCAATGAGCGGCTGCAGAGCACCCTGAGGCGGGGAGGTGAACAGCCAGCCAATGTCAATCACATCGGCACCAATGACATAGGTAGAAAGAGGGGCGTGGCCCTGATGTCAGAATTTAGGGAGCTAGGTAGGAAATTAGCAAACAGAACCTCAAAACTAGTAATCTCCAGATTATTCCTAGTACCACATGCAAGTGAGTAGAGAAGTAGGAAGATAAAACAAACAATGCATGGCTGGAAAGATGGTGCAGGAGAGAGGGCTTTAGATTCTTGGGACATTGAGACCAGATCTGATGGAGACGCAACCTGTATGGGTTGGACGGGTTACACCTTAACAGAGCTAATTTCCTTGTGTGCTGATTTGCAAGTGCTATTGGAGAAGGTTTAAACAAACTTGGCAGGGGTGTGGGAACCAGGGACTAATACTAGAGAGGGGAAGATGTAAAGAATATTGTGAGAGACAGATGGTAGTAGA
Source organism: Cetorhinus maximus (assembly GCF_964194155.1). Taxonomy (NCBI): domain Eukaryota; kingdom Metazoa; phylum Chordata; class Chondrichthyes; order Lamniformes; family Cetorhinidae; genus Cetorhinus; species Cetorhinus maximus. Next base: position 54,022,504 of record NC_135896.1, on the reverse strand, counting down.
GTAGGAAATGGTGTGGTATTTGGTGGATTCAGTGTAAGAGGGAGAGTAATAAAGTCTAAGTTAGGGTTACAGTGCATGTATGTGAATACTGGAGTGTGGTAAATAAGTTTGGTGAGTTGCGGACTCAGGTAACCACGAGGAAATATGATGTTGTGATAATAACAGAGACCTGACTCAAAAAAGAGCAGAACTAGGTATTAAATATTCCTGGATACAAGGAAAGATAGGAAAGGAGGCAGCGTGGCCATATTGATTAAGGAGAGCAGAGCAGTGCTGGAGTGAGAGAGAATGCCCCAAAGGGGTCAATGACAGAACCTATTTGGTTAGAGCTAAGGAACAAAAATGGCACAATTACATTGGCCAGTGTAGTATCTAGGCCACCAACGAGTGGGAAAGATGTAGAAGAACAAACTGGCAAGGAAATTACTGAGAAGTGCAAGAAATATAGAATAGTTATAATGGAGAACTTTAATTATCCAAATATGAACTTGGATAGTAGAAGTGTAAAGGGCAAAGAGGGGCAAAAGTTCCTAGAGTGTGTTCAAGTTTCTACAGTGGTATCATGGACAAATTTTGAAATTTTGTCCTGTACACAAAGGTCTAGGTTTACGAGAGGGCATTAACAGGACCTGCGAGGCCAAAATGGTGTTAGACACTGATGTCACAATCTGCCAACTCTGCATATTTCTGGTGCACATAAGGCAGGCCTACATGAGTGCACTGATAATCATGGCACAATGCAGGGCCACATTGGAAGTGGCTGAAAGCAGCTTGACCATTATTTTACAAGCTCTGTGCTCTGTGGCATTGGCACCAGCAGTGATACAGAGCCACATTTTGAGGACACAGCCACCTTGCTGACTAATGGTCCCTGTGAAGCAGTTACTATCCTAATGCAGAGGAGATATCTCCTTTTTTATACAGCATTCCAATGAGGTTATGTTTGACCCTGGCTCTATACTCAGCTCTATCCCACATTCTCACTGGTGGCTAATATGGGACCGAATCTTCCGAGCAACGGCAATGCTGTACTGCTCGCAAAGATTTTCCTGACCCAGTGCTACTGCGCAATTCTTCTGGAATCTTCTGATCCTTGCTGTCATAGAAATGGGCTGCATAGCATCCCCCAGGGAACTCCATCGGAGCAGAGCCAGAGTCGGGGGATTGAGAACACACACCCTTTTTATGGCACCAGCTGTATTCTGGTAAGATCCCTGTCTTTTAATGAATGTTAGTGAATGGTTGAATGAATGGGTAAATGGGTGGGTGAGTGAGGTGGGTAGGTGAGTGTGGTGGGTAGGTGGGGAGTGGGTAGGTGGATGAGGTAGGTAGGTGGGGGAATGGGTAGCTGGGTAGATGGGTGATGTGGGTGAGGCAGGTGGCTGGCTGAATTAGATAGCTGGGTGAGGTGGATAGGTTAGTGAGTGGGTAGTCAGGTTGGGGGATACTCGGATTGGGTCAGAGGGGTAGCTGGGTTGTTAGATAGGGTCAGACGGAGTGCAGTTCAGTGGTCAGGGGAAGGTCGGGTTTGGTCAGGGGTGGGGGTTAGTTGGGTGGGGGTGTAGTTGGGTTGGGTCGTGGATCGTAGTTGCTTGGGATAGTCAGGTTAAATTTGGGTGTAGTCGGGTGGTTGGGGGTACTTGGATCCGGTTGGGGGGTTGGTCATGTTGGGGAGCATTGTTGGGATAGTCAGGTTGGGTCTAGGAGTAGTCAGGTAGTCGGAGGGTAGACAGAGGGTCTGGCGGGTAGTCCAGTGGTCAAGCGGATAGTCAGCTAGTCGGGGAGGGGGGCAGTTTTCTGGCTTAGAGGTAGTTGGGTTAGGTCAGAAGGGGTAGTTGGGTGGTCAGGAGGGTAGTTGGGTGGTCAGGTGGTAGCCCCATGGTCAGGGGTGAATTGGGTGGTGGGGTGGGGGGAGTTGATTGCAGAGGTCGGTTGTGGAGTTACCCAGCTATTAGACCAGGTTTTGAACTGTCTACTATTTCCTGGGCAACTATCAATGTAAGCATAATAAACTTGGTGTACCGGACAAGTTTCTTACTTGCAACAGATAATTTTATTACAAAGCTCTTGTAGAAGCTACATGCTTGAACCAGATCCACAACTATAAATCCCTGCCTCTAAGATTACCCGTGTTTTGGCTCATTTGTCAGTACAATAACATGACCCCTAAAGGCAATAGGAAAGGTTATACCTACAATCGCTACGTTTCCTTCCCCTTTAGCTCCTTTACATTTCTTATTTACAAAGAATATCTTAATCCACAACATATACATATATACACAGGGCATGCAATTATTGATTAAGTCTCTGAGGTAGTTCTCAAATTCAGTTAGAGCGACGTAGCTCTATGACTTGAGATTCTCCCACGGGATCAACATGATCAGGAACTGCAGCATCAGGGATACCCTTTGACAATGGCAGTTCAGGATTAGGTAATTTAACAGGGACATCAGGTATGTCCATTCTAGGTCAATCTGTCACCTCAGGGATTAAAGTTCGACATCAATTACAGGCAGAATAGCTAATTGTTGGAATGTCTCTCTACTCCTTAGATGATCCACATGTTTTCAAACAATCCGGTTTTCCATTTCCACTTGGAATGACATGGATCCAGTTTCAGAGACAATTTTACCAGGAACCCAACTAGGACGACTTCCAAAATTCTACACGAAAACTGTACTTTCCACAGTAAATTTTCGAGCTTTGCTCTGAATATCATGATTCAATTTCTGACTACTCTGATTCTTCTCTGCCTTCCTCTCTAAGTTTGGAAATACCAGACTTAACCTTGTATGAAGGCGACGCTTCATCAGTAATTCAGACGGTGTTGAACCCGATGTTGCATGAGGAGTCGTACGATAGTTGAGAATAAAACGTGAAATTAGAGTTTCTACTGTACCTTCAGATAAATTCTTCATTCCTGATTTGAAAGTTTGCACTGCTCTCTCTGCTAACCCATTTGATTAGGGATGATATGGTGCTGTTTTAATATGTTTAATTCCATTTAAACTCATGAATCTCTGAAATTCTATATTAGTGAAGGCAGTACCATTATCCAAAACAATGACTTCAGGTAGGCCATATACGCTAAACCATTGACACAGCTTTTCAATAGTTGCACACGATTGGTGATCTAACTTCTTACACATTCACCCAATGTTGAATTCTGGCTGAAGCTATCGGCAGAATGGATTTATCTTCATTAAATAAACCCATGAGTGGCTTATGATGTGACACTATAATGAAATGTCGACCATACAGATACTGATGGAATTTCTTCACTCCAAATATTATTGATAAACCTACTTTATCAAGTTGCGAATAACCCTTCTCAGCTGCAGAGAGGGTTCTGGAGACAGAGCCCTTTGGCCTTTCGGAACCATCTTCCATCCTGTGTGACAACACAGCTCCCACCCCATAAGGAGATGCGTCACAAGTTAATAGTAATTATTTTGATGAGTCATAATGTACTAGTAGACATGATGAGTGTAATAGCTTCTTGACTTCTATGAAGGCTTCTTCTTGTTGCGCATTCCATGGCTAACAATGGTTCTTTTTCAATAATAATTGTAAAGGAGCTAACACTGTTGACAAATTTGGCAAGAAACGACCATAATAATTTATCATGCCCAAAAAGATTTGAACTCAATGACACTGGTAGGAGAGGGTGCGTCCTTGATTTCCCTGACTTTCTCCTCTACCAAATACAACCCCTGGGCATCCATTCGATGACCCAAGTAGGTGACTTCAGTTGTTTGGAAAGTACACTTCTCTTTCTTCAATCATACACCAGCTTCCAAAAAATCTTCTTAAAACCTTTTTTAGGTTTTCAGCTTCCATTGATCCTGTGATCAGGACATCATCCAGGTACACTACTACTGGGGGAAGTCCTTGCAATAGGCTTTCCATGGTCCTTTGGAAGATTGCACATGCAGATGATACACCAAAGGGTAGGCGGGTATATTGGTACAGGCCCTTGTTCATGTTGATGTTTATATGCCCTCTAGACATGCTGTCCACCTCTAGCTGTTGGTAGCATGACTCATGTCCAGTTTAGAGTAGGGTTTTCCTCCATCTAGCTTAGTGTACAAATCTTCAATCCTTGGGATAGGATATTTATCTAATTTAGTAGCCTTTGTCACAGTTAATTTGTTGTCTCCACAGTTGCGAATAGTTTGATCTGGTTTCATCTCGGGCACAAAAATTGGGCTGGCTGGATGATGCCTAGCTTCTCTTAGCGGCACAATTCTGCATCCACCTTCTCCTTTAGGACATCAGGCACAGGTCTGGCCTTAAAGAACCGGGATGTTGCCTTCAAATCTACATATAAATTTGCTTGTATGCCCTTTTACCTTTCCCAACTCATCACAAAATATGCTGACATATTTCCTTAACAGGTCAGGAATTCCTTCTGTTCTCACTTGAAATATTTCTGACACATGAGCTTAATTGTTTGTTACCAGTCATGCCCAGAAAACTAGGCCCTTCACCTGTTACAATGATCGCTGGAAGCTGGGCTGTCTGTTTCCTATAGGGCACAGGTACCATGGTGATGCCTTTTACCTGTATTGACTCTCCAGTGTATGTCTTCAATTGAGCCGTGGTTTGTTCTAGATTCAGTGGCTGGGTACCTTCACTTAGGTATTTAAATGTGTGTTCTCCCACTACTATGGTTGAGGCTCCTGTGTCAACCACCATGACTAGAGGCTTTCCATTCACTTGAAAGGTGACAGTGATCGGCTCAGTTTTCACTGCTTTGACATTGTATAGGGAATAGATATCAGTATCAGCAGTTTCTGGTTCAATTATATTATGCACTTCAATCATCTTCGTCTGCTGTCTGATTGGCTGTCTCGATTTCGCCCTGCATTGCTTTATAACATGGCCTTTTTTATGGCAGTAGTGGCATTCTGTCTCTTTAAATCTGCAGGTTTCTGGTACATGGTTACCCCAACATTAGTAACAGATTAATTTCAGAGTCACTGGTGAGATGCTTCCACTATGCCTTTTTGTTTTTCGAGCAGTAGAGACTGTGTCCTGCTTCACGACTGTCTGTCTGGTTTTTGCGCCATGCCCAGCAGTAGGTACCTGCCCCAACTGAAGAATGGTGCCATGTTGCACACTCTGCAAAGCCTGCACCCACCATTGCTAGTGCTATTTCCATGGCGTGCTTCAGATAACTATTAAGTTCTGCAAGTAAATGGCGCTGAATGGCGTCGATGTGTACGCCACAACCCAACAAGTCCCACAACATGTCATTTAGTGTACCCCCGAAGTCGCAATGCTCAGTTAACTGCTTCAACTTCACAATATAAGTTACGATGCACTCACCTGGGGCCCTTGCTCTGGATTTGAACTTAAACCTCTGCACAATTGCCAATGGCTTTGGCTGAAAATGCATCTTCACAAGGTCGACCAGCTCATCAAAAGCTTTAGAATTAGGTGCGTTCCGTGCCGTCAGACTATGGATGAGGTCATATGTCTTGCTACCACAGACACTTTGTAGTAATTATAGTTTTGATAAATGTAGGACTGTAGCTTTCGGAATAATCCTGTGTTGTAAGATCACATGATCTGTGTAAACCAATTGGTTTGTAGCGTGAGGAACCTCTAGGAGGAAGTTTTTCTTTAGTTATAGAGTGAGCTGCACACATGTAGCTGCTGTTGCTGCCTTGTAAATAAAGTTCAATATTTCCACCAAGAAAAGTTGCCTGGAAGATCAACTCTATAACACACTTAAAAGAATTGCTCCCTGCTTCTCCCCCGCTGTTATATCATTTGCTACGAAATAAAAACCAAGGTACTCTATGTCTTCTATGGATGAGTCACAAGGGTCGATTCTGCTGAAAAGTGGCATGACTGGTGAGTATACTTTTCTTTCTTTCCTTAAGTATTGATGTACTCACGTTCACAAGGCAAGGTATAGCGTCAGAGCTATTTATCCTCGTCGCCAATTGTAATAGACTTGGTGCACCGGACAGGTTTCTTATTTGGAAAAGATAACTTTATTAAAGAACTCTTGTAGAAACTATATGTTTGAACCAGGTCCACAACTAGAAAGCCCTGCCCCTAAGATTACCTGTGCTTAGGGCTGATTCGCCAGTACAACCACGTGATCCATAAAGGCAGGAGGAAAGGTTATACTACAATCACTACAGTAAGTTGCGTGGATCTGTCCCAAGTCTCTGACTCTAGCTCAGAGTTGGAGACATTCATGGAGGGTACCGGAGAGCAGGGCACTTGCTTATTGCAAGTTTAATAGTCCTGGGAAATTCCAACAAAGATCCTGCATCAGGTCTTCCACAGGGTCCTGATGCAAATCTTCCATCATATATCCGATCTCCAATGATCCAGGGGTCGGAAGATTTGGATTATCCACTGTTAGCCAGGCAACCCATAGCTTACCGTGATCTTACAGTGTCAGTTCTCTCCCCCTCTCTCTATCTCTCTCTCTCTCTCCTAGTTTGTCTGTACTGTGTTCTCAAAGTCATTGACAGCAGCCAGAGGCTTGTGAAGTCACAAGAAGTGTTACCCAATACATTAGTATTGCATAAAGTAGCATTTACAACCCAGGCACTCAGGTACCTCACAGGCTTTCAACTTCTTTCAGAAAAAAATAGCAGAGCAAAAGTTAACAATCAAACCGGCGAGAAGAAGATAAATGTGGATAGACTGGAAACACAACCTGCTGTTTAACTAGGGAACAGGGCCATTTAGAAATTATGTACAATGTAGAAGAATGAGAAAGAATAGGCCATCTGGTGCTGCAATGCTTTACATCTGGCATGGAATAGCTTGAGGGTGCAGAGATGAGGACAAGGTTAAACAAGAATGCTAAAGGTTGATCTGAATGCCAAAGCTGTGCAGTGAACTGGAGAAGGAAAAGTGAATGAAAGATCAGCCTATGGCAATGTTTGTAAAAGGTGTTCATGTTCTAAAGAGATTAGAATAAATTGATCATTGGAGCCCACATGTGCACTGCTACACATGAGACAAATAGAAATTCCCTACATCTCTCTATGTAGAGCATTTTGTTATGAGCTATGACTCAAATTCTTTTTGCACTGCATTAATACATGTAATGCTGTGCTTAGAGTTTGCACAAACAGACCTTATAAAGGCGTTATTAGAATTCAGTTCAGTGTTGTGTTCAGTGTACTGCTTACACAGCCAGGTAAAGGTTTATGGTGAATTGTGCAATATCTTCAAACTAAGAATTGCATACTACTAAATGGTTACTGTTTACTGATAATAGCTGTTATTGTGTGACAGTCACTGAACATAAATAGATTTATAAATCAATGTGATATATAATCAGCCTGTTCTGACACACTACTCAGCTACCGCACTCATGAGTAACACTCCAGACTGAATTTTTAAAAATTCATTACTGTCTTGCTCAAAGGATTGACACATTCATAAATAGAAATAATTTCACTTGATGACTTCTTAATTTCTCAAGCTCTTCAGTATGTGCATATCAACTTTCACTTGTCATTGTACGGCCAGGCCTTGATAGAAGAGTTACAGATTGGACTGCTTCCCAGTGTTCTTTATTCATACACCAGATTTGCAAATCTGGGAATGGAAACTTGGGTCAGAATTTTGCCCATGTCGGGCGGGCGCAGCGGGCGGGCCCGAGAGCAGTCGCAAAGCCGACTGCCGACCGCGATCGGGCCCCAACATGGATTTCATGCTGGCTGGCTAATTAACGGCCATCCAGCGTGAATCACGCGCTGCAGCTCTCAGCGCTGCCAGGGGAGGGGCAGCAGGAGCGCGAGCGCGTAAGTGTGCGCATGCACAGGGTTGAGTGCAGTAAAAGCTCCCTGAGGCACAGAGCTGCCTCAGGGAGCTGAAGATTTTTATCAATATAAATAAAGAATTTTAAAACAATGAATATGTGTCCCTTCATGTGAGTCTGTCACATGAGCAGGAACATGTAAAATATGAGTGCAAAAAGTTTTTTTTTAAATCACCGGATGAAACCTCATCCTGACCGTGGATGAGGTATCACCAAAAATGCAAAGGTTCTTGGCCTTTTCGTTCACCCGGCAACCGAACGGTTGAACGGGAAGCAAAAAATTCAAGTCAATTTGTTCCTTAAGGGCCTTAATAGGCCACTTAATTGTTGGTGGGCGCGCAGCCGACTCCTGCGTATGCCCGCCGACCGAAATGGCACACGTTCAGGTCAGACGTGCACTCACCCAACGAGTGCAATATTCTGCCCTTGGTATCAATTTAATTCTTTAAGGCAAACATGGTAATCCAATACCTGAACCAGGAAGGTCCACAGTACATTGGAGAACTGTTAATGATTAACCAGCTATCTTACTGTCACAATTTTCCGTGTCCAAATCTCTTGTTAGTTAGCTACTCTCTCATCATGCACTCTGTTTTCACTCTGCCCTCCCCTACTCCATAAATTTAGATGCTTCATGATATTGCTTCAAACTTGTTTACAAGACTTTTTGGGCTGAATTTTCCCACAGATGTCAGGACTATATGTGAGTCCTTTTTATTCATTTATAGGATGCGGTGCCGCTGGCCAGGCCAGCATTTATTGCCCATCCCTAATTTCCCTTGAGAAGGTGGTGGTGTGCTGCCTTCTTGAACCGCTGCAGTCCCAAGACTGCACGTGTCATGAAGACGCATCGTGGCACAATGCTACTTGAGGCTGGCTCCTAATTGGCTGCCTGCATGTTTGCTATCCAATTAATGATGACGGGTGGAATAATGATGCAAGAGACCCACTGAGAGGACCCATTGCATCCAGATGGCAGCCTCACTAGGAGAGGTAGATGCTGCCAAAGCAGAAAAGCCAGTGTGAAGGCAACTCACAATGGAGGTGCTATCGAAAGCTTGAATAGATTTTAAAAATAAAGAAGGCCCATAGCTGTTAGGGGCATTGGTATGGAAGGGAACTCTCCCACATGATTGATTGTGGCCATGGCTGTGGCCTTTTCATACCTGCAGATCATTCATGGGGCCAGTGAGAGGGGGCACCAATGGTCCCCCAGTCTGCCACCAGGAGGCCAGTTCCAAGTTGCTGCTGGGCTAAGAATTCAGCAGGTGACTGGTACGAAACTGGGAAAATGCCATTGGCATCTGAAAATGGCCTCTAAGTGATTGGCTACCCTAAGGTGAGCTTATTGTTGATGATTGCACCGACATTGTGGCCTTAACAAAAACCCAGATGAGTGGTGATGACACCATTCCCCAAATGAAGCCTCTCCATCGAATTATACTTTTCACCACTTCCCCCGTCAAGACCATCATGATGAGGGTGAGGAAATTATCACCAGATCATACCTGGGTCTGACCTCTTACTCCTCTGGCACTTTCTCCTCCTTTGAGCCTTTGAGCATCCCATCTTGATCCACCCCTCTCAACTCTCATTCAAATTCATCTTTCTTTACTGCCTCCCCACGCCCACCCCCCCCACCACAGTGTGATAAAAATGTTATCACAGAGATAACTTCTCTGTTTTCTTCCCTTAGCCTCTGCACCAAATAAATTCTCATCCTCAGCGATTTCCAACTCAATTCATCATGTTCTCTCTCCACTCTATTCACTGCCCACTTATCCTCCCTAAATCTCTTCCCCCATGTAACTCCCCAAACCATATTAATAGCCACCCTCTTGACCTTGCCATCCCAAGTGGTCTTGCCAGTCCCATAGTATCAATCACGAATAAAGTCATCTCTGATCTCTTCCTTGTATCATTCTCTACCACATCCCACCCCTACCTCCTCCTGTATCCTCTTTTGAAAAGAACTATTCCCAATTCACTTATAACTGCATTTTCAGAATCCAAACTGGCTAACCTTTGGCCCTCTGTTCACCATGACATTTTGAAATAGGGCACATCAAAGGCATCCTGTGGGATAATGGCTACTCTGATCAGACCATTGCACGCTGAATATCACGCAAACTCATGAACGGGCCTAAGACCATCACTTTTAGCCCTGAAAAGTGCCCAGTCTACCTCAGATTACCCTAGAAGGGCAAGGTGTGTCAAAAATTTGAGCAACAGGTGAATCTAGCTATTTCACGCTGCTGCACTGCAGTAGCAACACGAGTGGTATTCACCACCAACAGGATGCTGCCAGCAAGCCAAAAAGACGTTCTGCCTATCACACAAATGAGTCATGTAGTAAATGAATTTCAGTGCCAGTGTGATACTAGGTATGCAGGTTGTACGTCCCAAAGGCTGGGGGATCGTATCAAACAGCATGTCCCAGCCGCTGTTCAGAATGGGCAAGTTACAGACCGTACCCAACCAGCCTGTGCTTGCAAAACTCAAAACATGTGATTCTGTGATTGGACAACATTTGCTAAATAATCCTCAATGTGCTAAGAATTACACCAACAACTAATTTAAGATTGTCAGGCAGATGGAAAGAACATGTACACACGTTGTGCCTGTTTCAGCTAAACAAAATAAATAACAGCCATTCACTGACTTATTCCTCAGGACAATGCTTTGACCAATCAGGGTCAAGCTGCCTGGTTTAAATTTCAAACAATGCTTGGCAATTAACTGTCAGTCACCATCACTGGTACATTCTCCATGGCAATGTTTCTACCAATCAGAGTACACTTGCCAACTAATCAGTACTGTCATCTCATACAGTATAAATTGTTGTTTTTCCCCTTATATTGGTATTCTTGCAAAGTATCCTGATGAGTGCAAGATGAAAAGCTTCTTCATGTCTCTTTCTTTTGGCAATATTCAAGGATTAGAATTTTAATCTTGAGGTGTCACCAGGTCAGGAGTCAATGTAAGTCCAGAGTGATGGGTGAATGGGACGATGCTAGTTAGGATATGCGCAGTAGTTTTGAATGAGCCTAAGTTTACAGAAGAAGCGAGATGGGATGCTGACTAGGAGAGGTTAAATGGTCAAGTCAGATAAAGGCATGTTTGAGAGTTTCAGCAGAAAACAAGTTGAATTATGGGTGGGAACAAGCAATATTACTGAGGTGGAAATAAGCAATCTTGGTGATGGAGAGGATATGAAGTCAGATGCTCACCCCTAGGTGAAATAGGACAGCAAAACTGCCAGCAAGCCTGTGAATAATCTGGTACAACCACAGACAGTAGCCAGGGTGAGGGATAAAATCAGTGGCAGGGGAACAGTGTTTGTGGTGAAGAGCTTTAATAGCTAATTGGAGGAAATTTCTGCTGAATGACTTACAAAAATCAGAGGCAGTGGTCCTGAAAGAATGTTCATTAGCCAGCATTTTGAAACAGAAAGGCATCTGAATATGTATCTAGCCAATCTAAAAGTCATTCATAAGTTAATGGGTACTGGCATGCTTCTAAAGAGTATTGGATTACAAGTGTATTGTCATTGTTTAGATCATTGACAGATTTTTAATCAGCAAGGGAGTCAAGGGTTATGGGGAAAAGTCAGGAAAGTGGAGTTGAGGATTATCAGATCAGCCATGATCTTAATGGCAGAGCAGATATGATGGGCCGAATGGCCTACTTCTGCTCCTATGTCTTATGGTCATATGGTCTATCATTGAGGTAGTCATTCATAAACAGTAGAAAGAATGACTTGACGGGTCCATTTGCCTTTGTTTATTCTAAGTGTTTTTATGGCCTTATGTACTACAAGAATAAAATTATTTGTGGGTCTTGAAATTATGTTGGGGAGTGCTGGCATCCAAAGATTTAATATGTTCAAACAAATGCATTAACCTGTTTAAAATAAATGGGCCAATGCCTCCATTAAAATAGCAGACAAAGGAGCTTCATATGGGTACATTATGCTTTTGTACACTTGTTTCCCACAGTGCCATAATGCACTTTCAGGACATTTATCTTTCAATGATTCCTAAATAGAAACATGTTTTTTGTATGCTCTGCTTCATTTCTCCTGTCTTCTGTTTTATTGAATATATTACAAGTGACAGAATACATGTTAGTCCCTCCAAAATCAAAGGCAATTATGCTACTAATGACTGGTCTTATGTGCCTGGTTCATAGCTTTTACAAAGCATTGTCATTTTTGAAGATGTGTTAACCATATGAAATTTCTATGAAAGATTCATAAACTTTAACATAAATTACTACAGGCTTAGCTGACTAAGGGTACACTATAACATAAGCCAAAATAATTTCTCTAGAGAAATTTTTGTCAACACCATTTGCTAAATTTAACTTTGTATCCATTTTAATTTTTTTCTTGTAGTCGTGATCGTCATCAGTAAAATTATTTTGCTGATATTTATTGCATTTATTGTAAAAAAAAAGACAATATTCTATGAACATGGTTGATCTTCACGACTGAATTAATGAGTAGCAATCAATTAACTTTACAGTTAGAAAGATTTGAAGGATTTTGTTTGGAGTTACTTCTCTTTGCCAAACCATGTTGGGTGCTGGATGGATATTCATTAATTGAAATACATGAAAGAAATCAGGATTTTTTTTATTCTTAAGGAAAGTCACTGTGGATGACATCTGGCCTAATGTTTCTTCGGAAGTTACTTCAAAAACTAACATTTTAGACAAATTGCAGACCTTTGAAAGTGGAAAATAATTACATATAGCTGCATATGTAACATATTGTGATCAATCAGTTTTCTCTACAGGTCACCCCGATCATTTAAAGCTGCTTTTCACAGCATTAAAGTCATATTTAAAACTGATCAAATATCGTGAGCCCAGTGGGAATGAATCATTCACATTTTTATATATCTTTTATTGTGTGAAGTAACATTCTGAAAGTCAGTGGATATTAAACTCGCTACAAGACAATTGAGCAATGAGATGCTGGTAATAAAAATGCAGCAGCTGCCAGCAGCTGGGGGATTTCTGTTGCTCCTCATCATTAATCAAGGTGGTATATTTGTCAAAAGAAAAACCTGGATGCTCAGTTCGAAAATACCCTGCTGGTGTGAAATGTTTGACACACTGAGACTTCACTCTGAGATATGTGATTTTTATTATGCGAGTATCCTGTTTAGTTGCAAGCCTGTAGACTTTACCCACGTCATCCCATGCGTTTACTCTTGTGTCAGTTATATTGTGCTAGAGTTTTAGTATTGCAAATCATCCTAATAAAGTTTCATATGAACAAAACTTAAAAAAGGTAAAGAAATAATATCCTGTTCAGTGGAGGTTGTGCTGCAGCTAACCCTGCCATACCCCCTGAGTCAGACCATTCAAATAAGCTTTGACAGGCTCCCACCGCCTCACGACCTGCCTAGAGTTGGCTGCATTCACCTGTTAGGCTGGGAACTGCCACCCTGCTTCAGGTTTTAAAGGTCCACAGCAGCTGCAGTCCAGGGGAGGATCTGAAAAGTTGCAGAAGCCAGAAGATTTGCAGGAGAGATCGCCTTTGCTGAGATGGAAATATAGCAGAAATGTTATACTTTTAGAAGTGGTAGGTGCAAGGATGGCAGGGCTCTTTCGCACATGGAGAAGGACACCATCTTCACAACTGTCAGATTAGCAACTCTAAGATAGGACAGGTTAATGATTTGACTGCAATAGACAAGATAGGTGCACCATCCATCCCAAATGAGCCCTTCCATGCAGCATGTTATATGCAGACGACTTGGCACAATTTTTATCTCTGTTTTGCATGCGCTGTCAGCATAGACATTGTAATGCACCAATTCTCTTGTGCATAGTTGTCACCCCTGATGAATAATGTTTGGTTAGCAGCACTCTGCATGCTTTAACTGAAATTGTCACTGTCAGCCCTGTTATGTGCAGGAGGGGGCTTTAATTTAAACAGCCCTGATTTCTCCTTCGCCATCCATCTGTAATGAGAAAGGTGTTTTGATTTTTGATTTTCCCCTTTGTAAGTGGTGGGGTATTTCCCAACCCCTCCGTTTTGGTGTGATCCAATTTCTGTTAATAACCACCAGCAAACTCAAAATACGGTGAACTAAAAGGGTTTATTTATTTTACACACTCTCAAAACGTGGGAAGGGGTGTTGTTACGTAGCCCCCAGTACATTCATACAATAAAAGAGGGATAAGGGAAAGAAAGAGGTACACGGCAAAGATCACAGAGAAGATAAGAATTATTAGACTACAAGGTTTAAATTATCAAAGAGTTAGGTGTAAAACAGGCATTTGAAATGGAGACAAGTATACTCTGGTGAGGTCTCAGCAGAATGAAATTTGCATTTTTAGATCAGTTAGAAAGGTGTCTGATTTTCAAAGAGATATTGAAAATGTTTACCACTAGCAAGATAAATAAGGCAGGATCATTACGTTGAATTTTCCCAAAAATGCTAGCCATAATGGGAACGTGAAAGGTTTTTATATTCTGGGAAAAGTAACTTCTAAAGACAAGTGGAAACAATAGGATTTACAAATCAAAAGGGATAAAATATATTTAAAGAAAGATGGAAGGCTGTGTGAGGTGTGGCCATGTGAGATCTTGAAAGGTGACTATGTGAAAGAGACTTGAAGAAAAGCCTCTAACCACCCTGCAGAAGTTTGCTGTTCCAGTTACCAAAGTTGTGTTAAAAGCCTTTGGAATTCCATTGTCCAGAGGGTGCTTGTGGTAGTATTGCTGAATGACTTTATAAATTCAAAATCTATTTGGACTGTTGCCTTAAAGTGGGTGTGTGGTTGGCACTCTAGTTAAGTAGAAATTTTGGGAACTGTTATAACTGTGTAACTGAATCCTATGTAAGATTCTCCTTCTTTTGTTTATAAATGTTTTAATTTAACCTTTAAAATCTCTAAAGGTGGTAGTGAACTCATTACTTCTGACTTCAGTCCACAAGCTTTCTCGTAATTAATACAAATTGCAAAACCGTTGTGATAGTGTGGCCAAGTTTCCCTTGTGGATTTGGTCAGCATGGCAAATACCACCTACCATGCCATAATTGCGCTGGTATGGAAGTTTAGAAGTTCTCACAGAAACAGTGTAGATGAGGCCCAAGCAATTTAAACATGGACAGAGCTCTGGTTCTGCTGCTGATTGGCTGATGGAAGAATGGCAGTCTGCCTTTTTTAGCGCCACAAGGCATTATTAAAGGTTCTCGCAGCTTGGCAGAGAGGGGAATGTGGTGGGGATTGTCATGAGGCATTACTCCCACTTCTCCACCTTGGTTTGGACAAAAGATGTATTTTCCTTGTCTGGATTCGTGAGGTGGTTAACGTTTGAATCATTAAGTTCATGAGAGGTTTCAGAGTCCTTTTGTCTTCGCAGACTGATCATCTCCATTGGCCAGGGGCCTGTCCTTAGAAATGTTGAAGGCCTTTGTACATGTCCTGGGGATTTGATCTCTGCAGTCACAGGGGCATTAGCACCTGTTTAGAGATATTGAGGTTGCTGCTGTTCTGAAGATCAAAAATTCCTTTTATGTAAGGAAAAATGTCCCCCCTGTTGGGGAGGGAAGTGCGGGCCCGGGCAGGCGCGCCTCCGATCGGCGCCGCTGATCGGGGGCGCACACCATTTTACATAGGCAGGCCAATTAAGGCCCGTCCAGCTATGCGCTCCCTGTGCGGGCAGTGGTGGGGTGGGGGGCGGGATTCCCTCAGCCGAGAGTGCGCTCTGTCGTGCACGCACGTGAAAGAGTGCACTGATCTCCCTGAGGCTAAGTGCTGCCTCCGGGAGACTGGCTCCAAATTAAAAATTGTTAAACAAATGATAGCAAGATTTCCCTGATATGCCCCCTCAACATGTCCATAACTTTTATTGAAACCTTTATTAAATATTTAAAAACCCTCACGAAACCTCATCCTGCCCGTGGATGAGGTTTCATGCTTTTTCTTCAGACCTCCATGGCTCCCAGCCTGGCCGCCAACCTTAAGGTTGGACGGGCAGGTCCATTAATGATGTAAATTACTTTATCAGTGGCCTCAATAGGCCGCTGACTGGTTGACGGGTGCACAGCTGATGCGGCTGCGCCCCTGTCGACCTGAAAATGGAAATGACGCGGGGTGATGTCAGGAGTTCCGCCCAACGTCATCCCACGTCATTTTACATGACTGGAAGATCCTGCCCATAGTTTCAGTCAGTTTAAAGCCTTTGTATAGTTGTAAGAAAATAATTTTATAGATTAGCCAGGTTGATATATATAGGAAATGAGACTAATGTAATTTAGGCTGTATTTGTGTTGTGGAAGAAGGCGGTACATAATATGAAGGACACAGTCCACAGATGAGGGATGGGTGCCAAATATATCTGATTTCAACCACATTAGTCTGTGGAACTCTTCCCCAGAAAGCAGCTGAGGCTGGGTCATTGAATTTATGCAAGCTGAGTTAGAGAGATTTTTGATAAACAAGGGAGTCGAGGGTTATGGGGAGAAAGGAAGGTGGAGCTGAGACCACAACCAGATCAGCCATAATCTTCTTAAATGGCAGAGCAGACCTGAAGGGCCAAATGACCGACTCCTTCTCCTAAATCCTATGTTCCTATTTTTATATATATGTGCAATGAGAAGGCAGTGAACATTTGATGGCAGTAGGATTTGGAGATGTATAGGGATTAGTGAACAGGTGACGGGAACAAGCTTGTGCACAAATGAATCTTTTCTGGCTTCCAAGTCTTCAGCAGATAAAACACTTCCTCACCTACTTCAATAGTTTTTTCACCCTGAAAGGTTCACTATAGCTCACTGTTGGATAGCCTTATGTTAATTTCTGTTTCACTGTCATCAATCCAAGTGAAATGCAGCTTCCTGAGTCAAATGGCATGAGGGTGGGGCTTATGCGGACCTGTAAAACAGGAGTGTGGTTCAGATGGCATATTAGAATTGAGGCCAGGAGACTGTGGTAGAGTATAAGTTTGGTGCTGTACTGGGGTGGATCAGAAATCCAGGCACTGGGACACGGGACAGGATTTGGTGCTTGACGTGCTTGGGACGGGCCCCGCTCACAGCGCATAAAATGACGCGCGGTGACACCGGCCGAGTGTCCCGATATCACTGCGCGCCATTGCGATATTTCGCTGGGTGGACGCCCGATGAAGTTTGGCGTGCGCCCGCCATTACTTAACAGGCTAGTTACGGCCCTTAAAGCGGCAATCGACGCCAATTTTCAGGCGCCCGTGCGATCTTCCGGTTGGCGCACGGACAAAACGGACAGGCAGTTAAGAGATTTTTTAATAAAACTCATCCACGAGCCTGATAAGAGGGCTCCGTGGGGTTGTCAATCTGGTCTGTGTGTATTTATTGCAGAAAGTTTTTTAAACTTGCCTGTGTGATCTGTAGCAGTTCAGAACGAATTCCAGCAGTTTTCTGTGTACTTTGAACCTTCAGCTCAGCACTCTGCAGTCAGGAATCTTTATTGGGCCTGCAGCTTTCCAGAGGCCTCCCTTTAGCCTGGGTATGGGATCTGACATGTCCATTGGAGGCAGCTCCTCTGAGGAGGAAGGGGGGGCTAGTATAAGGAGGAGGCCAGGAGTGGACAATCAGCTTCCAGGGTGGCAACCTTTGGGAGGACAGGTGCAGGCACAAGGGCCGCAGGGCCAAGAGGTGGTCCAAGGTGGAAGGGACTGCAGAAGACGCCACTATCCTGCTGCCAGGGTATACAGGCGGCGAAGCAGTTACCTCAATGTGACTGAGGTGCAGAGCCGAAGGAGGCTCTGACAGTCAAGGGAGACAGTCAACTACATCTGTCAGATGATTGGCCCTGAGATCTCCCCTAACTGTGTGGGCAGACACCCCATGCCGGCCGCTCTGAAGGTCACAGCTGCCCTCAACTTCTATGCATCTGGCTTCTTCCAGGGCTTGGTGGGTGATCTTTGCAGTATCTCCCGATCAGCTTTGTACACTTGTGTCAAGCAGGTTACAGATGCTCTGTTCAGGAATGCATTGACCTTCATCCATTTCCATTGGGACCAGGCAAGTCAGGCACAGCGAACCAGAGGTTTTGCGGCCATTGCTGGCTTCCCCTGCGTCCAGGATGCTATAGACTGTACACATGTGGCCATCAAGGCGCCAGCAGGTGAGCCCGGTACCTTCATCAACAGGAAGGGCTTCCACTCCATGAACGTGCAGATAGTGTGTGATCACAGGATGCTGATTCTACAAGTCTGTGCAAGGTACCCAGGCAGCTCAAATGACGCCTACATCCTCAGACACTCCCAGGTGCCGGGGCTCTTCAGTGCTCCAGCTCGGCTGGATGGATGGTTGCTGGGTAACAAGGGCTATCCCCTCAGGAGGTGGCTCATGACGCCTCTCCGCCATCCAAGAACAGAAGCTGAGCAGCGCTACAATAGGAGCCACGGCACCACAAGGGCTGTGGTGGAGAGAGACATTGGTCTTCTCAAGATGTGCTTCCGATGCCTGGACCGTTCAGGTGACGCACTCCAGTACCCCCCAGATCGCGTCTCTCTGATAGTGGTACATGCTGCGCTCTGCACAATCTTGCGCTGGAAAGGGGGGATGCAGTGGATGATGAAGACGTTGACGCAGTGGATGCGGCTGCACATGATGAATCCAACACTGATTCTGAGGATGAGGAAGCACAGGGGAATGATGAGGAGCTAAGCGCTGACCCGGGACTACACCAAGGAGGCAGGGACATCTGGGAGACTTTAATCCAATGAACCTTCAGCTAGCTACACACACATGGATCAGCAGGACCAGCCTTGCCTGGCACTTCCATACTCGGCACTTAACTGCTAAATGTGCCACTTCATCAGCTGCAACTAAGGGCTTTGGACATAAACCTCAATGTCCACTCAAACACTCATGACATGTATGTAAAACATACAAATGCAGAACAAAGAAGCCACCCTCAGCCATGGTAACACATCTGGTTTTAATTTTGTCCATCATAAGGTCACACAAAATGAAAGCAAAACATTTTTCAACCATAAACAAATAATAATTCCCTAATCTAGGGCCAACACAAAAGCATCAGTGAGAAACCCGTGGTGTGCCTAAGGTGCCTTATGCTTACATTTATGGATGCTACATCTTGGTGCTGCCCCATCGCTCGGAGTGGCTTCTGAGACAGCCTGCTAACCCTACTGTCCTGTTGGCCTTGATGACCTTGGCTCTGGCATGTGGAGCCTGTGCTGGCCCCACCGGGGAGGGATCTGCCAGGTCCACAGCTGGCATATCCCCAGTTGTTGCAGCTTCACCCAATGAAGTGGTCACTGGAAGAGGGGCGGAGCAGCTGGTGCCCTCATCCGGAGCGCCGTGAGAGGAGCCCGCAGATACGACTGGCAGCTATTCCGCTGACGTGAGGTTGTCCTGAATCTCCCTGCTCACTGTCGATGGATGGGCAACAAGCTTAGAAGCTTGAAGCCCACACCATCTCCCACATTGGCAATGACCAGCTGTGGCCACTGGTGCTGTGAGGGCTTGCAGGTCCGAGCATAACCCCAGGAGAAGCTGCTTGTTCTCCTGGAAGCCCCTCTCCACGAGAGTCACCACTCTCTCCATGGAGGAAGCATGAGGCTCTGACATGAGACTCATTCCATCAGTGCTGCTCCACGTGGACTCCTCCACCATGGACACCAAGCGAAGCACAGCCTCATGTAACACTCCCAGATGCTCCTGCACACCCGGCCGCATTTCCTGCAGCTGCTGTGTCGCGGACAACTCCAGAGGCACATCATCAGGCACTGACTGAGCATGTGCCTGGTCCCCTGCAGTTCTCCAACTGCTGGCGCCATTGGCACTCTCTGTCTCTGCCAGCTCCTCCAGCGAATGAGAACTGCCCTCCCCACTGTGCCCTGGGACATTAGCCGATGTTGCAATTCCCACCGAGGTGCTAGTATCTGCGCTGGTGCCTGCATCGCGGAAATGGTGTGAGGCAGGTGACAGTTCAGGGCCCTCAGGTGTGAGAGGGGGCATCTGGAATTCCTCCTGGTCGACAGGCTCTGATGATGCTGAAATTAACAACAATGACAGTGGGTCAGTTAGCGTCCACACAGTGACACACATTATCCCTTTCCCCCAGGCTCATTATGCGCTCAAAGGTAAATGCCATACTTGCCTTTATTAGCCGAGGAATAGAATATAGGAACAGGGAGGTAACGTTCCAAGTGCAGAAAATGCTGCTTAGGCCACAACTATAGTTCTGCGTGCAGTTGTGAATTGCGCTTCACGGGAGGGATCTGATTGGAGTGATGAGAATGTAGAGGTCATTGACCAGGATGCTGGCTGAGCTGGAGAGTTTGACTTATGAGGAGACATAGCATAGACTGGGGCTATTTCCCCTGGAGCAGAGGAGATTGAGGGGTGACATTATTGAACTTTTTAACATTATGAGGGGCATAGATAGGGTTAACAGAAAGGAACTTTTCCCCTTGGCGGAGGGATGAGTAACCTAGTGGCATTGATTTAAGGTAAGGGGCATGAGGTTGACAGGTGAGGTGATGAGCAACATTTGCACACAGTAATGTGGAAGGCACTGCCTGAAAGGGTGGTGGACGCAGAAACCCTTCCAACATGTAATAAGTATTTGGATGTGTAGTTGCGATGCCATGGCATACAAGGCCATGGGGACAGTGCTGGGGAATGGGATAAGGTGATTTTGGAAGGTGCTTGACACGCGCATCTTTGAAGGGCCGAGGGACCTTTGTTTATGATCCACACCTCTGACTCTATCAGTCTGTGACCGAGCAATGTTGCAACAATAACAAATCAATCAATCATCAGCGCTATGGATGTTGGGAGGACAGAGCAGATCACACTGTTGACCTCAAATATCTGGCCGTTCCACCCCAGCCTCACCGACACCATTTGACCTGGACGCATGGTGCCTCTCAAGCTCCAGGGCCTCCTGTTCGAATTGGCTCAAAATCATCAGCTGGACCTGACCACCTCCAGTCCACAAACACTCACAGGCATTGTGAGCATTTTTCTCCTGAAAAACAGGGAAGACCATTCATTGCAGCTAATCGTACATGGACTCTGCACACGCACGCTGCACCCCAACCACTGTGGCTCGTATCAGGCCTCCAGTGCCTCCCCTCCCCACTACTGCTGATCAGTCACACAAAGATAGTAAGCCTACTCCAAACCCCCCAAACGGCCACCTTGGACACATTCTACGTCCATCACTTTAGGAAACACACGGACTTAGCGCCCATGGCAAGGAGGTGCAACTAGGTGCGGTGCCGAGGGCAGCAGGTGGCTCTTGGCCATGAGACCTTGAGGCTCCTCTTCCACAACCTCATCATCGTGAATAAGACATGTGTTGGAGTTCTGAGTATGCGCCGAGCTGCATCTCCTGCAGATTGCCCCCATGCTAGTCATGTGTAACTAAGAGCAACACATGGTGCAGGGGAGAACCCATCTCCTCATGAACCACTCAGGCTGATGTAAGCATGGGCACTATCTGCTTGCCCACCCAGCATACGAGAAATGCCCAACATGAGTCAATGCAGTCACAACAGTAAGGCTTTGGCGGGGGGAGGGCCCTCAAAGGCTAAGGCTACCTGCTGGATTAAAGCCCAACACCAACATGGTACTCACGCTGCCAGAGCACAACAAATCATTGAAGCGCTTCTGGCACTGGATCCAGGTGCGCCGCACCACGTCGCGGGAGCTCATCACCTCCGCCACCTCCTCCCAGGCACGTTTGGTCATGTGGGGGGGGGGCTCCTCCTCCCATCCTGGGGGACCAACACCTCCCACCGTGTTGCCATCTCCTCGAGAAGGGCAGCAAGGCAGTCATCAGAAAAACGAGGGGCGCATTGGCCCCCTGCTGGCCCACCCTTCAGCCTGCCCTGCTCCTGTGGCAGACCCTGCAGTCTGCCCTGCTCCTGTGGCAGACCCTGCAGCCTGCCCTGCTCCTGTGGCAGACCCTGCAGCCTGTACTGCTCCTCTGCCCTTCCCTCCAGTGTGCCCTGCTGAGCAGACCCCTTAGGTTGGATCTCCAGGTGGCCATTGTGAGCAGCCTACAGGAGGCTGCCAGGCCTTCTTTTAAACAGACTGCCGGGTCGTCATTGGACCCAGCGGTCTGTGCATGCCCGCCGCAGCCCGCACTCTTCCGCTATTCACAGGAGTCGGAAATGCACTGGGTGGGCCTTAATTGGCCCGCCCGCGCAAATTGGCGGCGTGGACCCGATCGGATTCGTGCCCACCTGCGTCCACTCCTGCTTTGCCCGCCCGACAAATGGAAAATTCTGGCCATGCAGTAGTTTCTGGAAGATTCCTGCTTAATTGCATCAGCATCAAAGTACAACTGAACTCACTGCACATGTTGTGCGGGTGGCTGGGTTATATAATCAGAACGTGTGATTACCATTATTTAACATACTCAAATAATACTGATTGGAAAATACAAGCTTTTGGCTTCCAAAAATATTGTAAAGTAGTTGATCTTGTCTGCCCCACACTCTTTTTTCCATAAGTGATGCAAGTCAAAAGCCTGAATTTTTGTACCCCTTCCACCTACACTTGTGTAAGTTCGGCAGCCAGGAACAGACAATGGGCAATAGTCCAACTCTTCCCATTTAACATTCATGTTCTCATCATATGCAATAAATGTTGCTAGGCACAATGGAAAGAGCACATGATCATTTAACTGGGTACACATTTAAATGGGTACACAGCTAAATAGGCAGAATTTTTCGAAAACTCATTTCCAACTTTATTTGGTAATTTTGCAACCACTCACTATTTTCAAATCTGTCTTTATATCAATTGCTATGAGCTGTGCCTTTGCCACATCCAGATGTCTAATCCAATGCTGTCCTGGCTGCCCTTCTATTTGCCGATCTTAATGAACTCATTAGAAAACTCTACTATGCATATCCAATCTCACAGCAAGTTCTCACTGACCTACATTGTCCCCCAGTCTCCATAGGCATCAAATTTAAAATTGCCATCCTTAAGCTAAAATTCATTTATGGCCTCACCACTCAGCCTCCTGCAACAATACATTCCTCCCTAATTCTTAATTCCCTCATCTCTTTTCGTACAGTACCACCCACCCGCAACCTCTCACCACAACCTTTATCACCCACTTCATCCCAATTGTAGCAACCTGCCTTCAGCCACCTAGGCCCCACACCCCAAAATTCCTTCATAAAATCCCACCACCTCCCCACCTTCTCTCCTGTTATAAGATCCTTCTTGTAGCCCATCCCTTATATTGAACTTTTGATCACCCCCCCCAATCTTTCCTTCAGTGTCTTTGCTTTCATCATTCATTATGCCTCTGTGGAGCACTTTGGGATTTTTATTTTACATTAAAGGTGGGCTTTTAGTCAGATTTCTGGGTTTTTCTCTAGTCCTTTTATATAGTGATGAAGCCATGGTTTCAATAGGTTAATGATAATTTTAAAGTGTATGGGCCTCTCTCTTAAAATTATGTTTTAATTGACAGAGAAGCAATTATAAGACACTCATATTATCTAAACACAGCGCCGTGCATAATTATATAAACATGAAATGTTGGCAAATTTATGTATAATTAGTTGATCATTACCAATAAGTAGTTGTTTTCATGCATGTGAGAGCACATCACCAGGTGCTCCATTCAATTGCTCAATCTAGAGGGAACTCCAGGGAATCCACAAGATCATCAGATTTCCGTTTCCCGGGGGCAGGAATGCCTCTGTCCATAATCGCATTATTTTTGGAGTGTTCTGTGTTTTCTTTCATATGGTGTATTATTTTTAGTTAAATACAGGAATTTATTGTTCAGAAACATTTTCTACAATGATAGCATTGTCTTCCTTTTGAATAGTTGACTCTTCAAACTCTGCCACTTCCCTGGGGCATTCCTGCCATTTGTTTAGCAGAAGTCTGTGAGGAAACCTATAAACATGTGTCAGGGCAGGTAGATAGTTCTTTGGCAGCGGCTCTCAGACCATCCTTCTCCCAGGACCAGCCTGCTCTCATTGGCATTTCTGGGATCTTCATCAAGGACCACCATATTTGTGGCTTATCACTGGCATTGCACTGCACCCCACTGTCATCTTAACTGCCCATGCACACCACACCACCCACACTGCATACCCCCACCACTGTTGTGTTATTATAATGATATAATACCTTGGACTTATTTAGTATACAAGACACAAGGCACCAATCACTCATAAGGGATTGGGTAAACACGTGGTGGGTTCTTTTATTAAGACTAGGCACATGAGAACAGTTATACATAGGTATAAAGCTTGAAGGTATCAGAGGTGCATGTGTGCTCTGCTCAAAACAAATCCTATCACAATTCCTATCTAGTGATGTCATGCTGCTATCCCTTAAAGCCACCCTACAACAACCACTACCCACCACTGGCCCTGTTTCCACCAGATGGGAAGTTGAAATCAGGGCCCACATCAATCCCAACAAAATCAATTTAAGATTCTATTTTGTTTGGCAAGCTTTATTTGTGAGCTGTATATTAATGACTGTAAAATTTACCACACAAATGAATAACAATCAATGATACAATAAAGTATTATAAACAGTCAAATTATTTTTTGGGAGAAAGAAATGAATAATTTAAGAGATCAGATATTGACAAGCTTTTTTTAAAGTTGGATTTACCCTGGCACTTTCAATATAGTTGATTCCTTACAGCAAAGCACAAGGGATCTATCAAATTCTAGTAATAAAACATAAGTGCAATATACTGTTACTGTCTCCAGGGAGACTGATAACTTTTAAAAAGTGATATGAATTTCCCAGTGACCAACTCAAAGGATCGCACAAGATTTCATGTTTTAAGACTTTTACTGTGACAAACACAGTAAAATCAATATAACGTAAATAGTACCTAGTAGGTAACTGATACACAAAACTACAGAAAAGGTATTCCCTAGTAACTTAACAACCAAAAACCCCACACCACATTTATACATTACAATGCACTCTCAGTAGAAATGTTGTCTATTTTTAAAGTCCCAAGCTCCTCCTGGCTTTAACGGGATCTCTTTGCCCTGCCCCGATAGGGTGAATCTTCCAGTGTTCTTTTAAACAAATTACCCTTCACTCAACCCTTTGAGCATAACCTAATGAACTTCCAAAAGGAAGTTACTCATTGTGATCCTATGGTCCTTGTTTCCTCTAACAGGGGCTCTGACCTCGCCAGCCCTCTGCTTGGTATTTAACCCAAAAACAGACCTTTTCCTCTGCCTGGCATAGCAGCACCTGCTTCTGGTCTTCTCTCCCAAATCCCTCTGTCTGTCTGATTCTGAGACCTGGATTTTCGCTCCCGACTAGGGTGTGCAGTCAGAAAGTTTCCAGCTCCCCACACTCGTCACAGGAAAAAGTGTCCCAAATGGCAGGAATTTTGTTCTGGGGTAGCAGGTGCGGACTGGAATGGTCTGAATTTAAAGGGCAGGGGATTCAAATAACATGACAGGTTGACAGTTCCACAAACCTTAAATGCCCTTTATGAGCATTTACTTCTACTCTAAAAATTTGTAACTCACACACTGCAGGCTAAAGCTCTCACTCCAGCAAAAATAGGATGTGTTTGGATTCAGCAATGAGTTCAAATGGCTCTACTGAGTTAGGAATTCCCCCAAGTGTGAGTCACGTCCTGCGCCCTTTCCACTTCCACCGAAAGTAGGATCTGTTGGCAATGGGGGCCTGATTTCCAGTGCTATTTTCGATACGCCATTGATTCTCCATGACTGTGCAAATCTAGGCCTGGGATCTGAGGGAAGAGTGTCCTGCAGTCAGCATCGCGGTGAAGCAATCTGGGAAGTGTGTCCTGCAGTCAGTTCTTGTTGAAAATAACAAAAGCGACATTGCATAACAGTGTGAGAGAGCAGCAGAGAGATCAGAACCAGTGCGAGTGTGGGGAAGCTTCAAAAAGTGATGTCAGCACAAAGATGAGAGCTGATTGGTGAGTAGTGGATAAGTGTTTTCCTCCATTTTTTTTCTCCAGTTTAAAATAGATTAAGCTAAGGATAGGTAAGAGTTCTAGTATTTATTTAAAATACATAAATAATTTAACTTTTTTTATTGTATTTAACTTAAAGTGAGGGTTTATTTTTTCAGCTAGAGGCATGGCAGGGCAGCTTAGTCCCATATTATGTATTGCCTGCAACATGGGGGAAGTCCTAGATGCTCCTTGCACTCTGACCGACCATGTGTGCAGGAAGTTCCACCAGCTGCAGCTACTTGAGCTCTGAGTTTCAGAGTTTGCACAGCAGCTGAAGGCACTGAGGTGCATCCGCAAGGCTGAGAGTTTCGTGGATAGCATGTTTTTAGACGTGGTCACCCCACAGCTTACAGAATTGCAGACAGAGAGGGAATGGGTGACCGTAAGGCAGAAGAAAGGTGCCAGGCAGGGAGTCAGGAAATCCCCAGGGTGCATCTTGCTCGAGAATTGTTTTTCTGTGTTGGAAAACGGTGAGAGTGATGGTTCCTCCGGGGAGTGCAGCCAAGATTACTTCCGGTGCCACACGCTACTGAGTATAGAAATTGGAGGTTAGCCCAGGTGAATGCGTGGCTAGAGAGATGGTACAGGAGGTAGGGCTTTAGATTTCTGGGACATTGGGACTGTTTCTGGGGCTGGTGGGACTTGTACAAGGCAGGAGGGTTGCACATGAACTGGAATGGGACCAACATCCTTGCGGGGAGGTTTGCTAGTGCTGTTGGGGAGCGTTTCAACTAACTTGGCAGGGGGATGGGATCCTGAGAGGATGCTCAGCAGGAGGAGATGCACAGCCAAAATTAGAAGAGAGAGCAAGTGAGTCTGGAAGGCATTGAAATTATAGGCCAGCTAAGGCACAAGGGAGCTTGGCAAGGTTGGATGGTATTTATTTTAATGCAAGGAGTCTGACAAATAAGGCAGTTGAGTTGAGGACACAAATTAACACATGGAAGTATATGTCATTGCTGTCACAGAGACATGGTTGAGAGAGGGGCAGGATTGACAGTTCAATGTTCCAGGATATAGGATCTTCGGGCGAGACAGAGGAGGGGGTATCGTAATGTTGATCAAGGAATCAATTATAGCAGTAAGGAGGGATGACATCTTAGAAGGCTCCTCAAATGAAGCCAAATGGGTAAAACTTAAAAACAAAAAAGGAGCAATCACTTTGCAGGGAGTGTACTATAGGCCCCCAAACAGTCAGAGAGAAATAGAAGAGCAGATATGTAGGCAGATTTCAAAGAAGTGTAAAAATAATAAGTTAGTAAGAGTGGGGGATTTTAACTTCCCCAACATTAACTGGGTTAGTCATAGTGCGATAGGTTTAGTGGGAGCAGAATTCCTAAAATGCATCCAGGAGAGCTTTTTAAGCCAGTACGTAGAAGGTTCTACAAGAGATGGGGCGATGCTGGACTTAATTTTAGGAAATGAAGCCGGTCAAGTGGTAGAGGTATCAGTGGGAGAGCATTTTGCAGATAGTGACCATAACTCCATTAGATTCAAGGTTGTCATGGAAAAGGCAAGGATCGGCCAGAAATCAGAGTTCTAAATTGGGGGAAGGCCAATTTTAATAAGATCAGATATGATTTGGCCAGAGTGGACTGGGAGCAGCTACTTTTAGGTAAATCTGCATCAGAACAGCGGGACTCATTCAAGAAGGAAATAGGGAGAATACAGGGCCAACATATTGCAGTAAAGATATAGGGTGGGACCAATAAATCCAGGGAATTCCAGATGTCGAGGGATATACAGGAGTGGATAAAGAGAAAAGGGGAGGCTTATGGCAGATACCGAGGGCTCAAAACAACGGAAACCTTAGAGGAGTATAGAATGTGTAAGGGTGAACGTAAAAATGAAATTAGGAGAGCAAAAAGGGGGCATGAAAAAACATTGGCAGGTGAAATATGGAAAATCCAAAGTTATTTTACGAGTACGTTAAGAGTAAGAGGATAACTAGGGAAAGAGTAGGGCCCATTAAGACCATAATGGTAATTTGTGTGTGGAGCCGGAAGACATATGTAAGGTTCGGGCAGAAGGACTGTGATATAATTAAAGAAATTAGCATAAAAAGGGAAGAGGCTCTAAGTGGTCTGGCAGGCTTAAAAGTAGATAAATCTCCAGGCCCGGATGAAATGTATCCAAGGCTGTTGAATGAAGCAACGGAGGAGATAGCAGGGGTGCTGGCAATAATTTTCAATACCTCTCTGGCCACAGGAGAGGTGCCAGAGGACTGGAGGACAGCCAATGTGGTACCATTATTCAAGAAGGGAGGAAGGGATAAACCAGGGAACTACAGGCCAGTCAGTCCAACTTCAGTGGTGAGGAAACTATTGGAAGCAATTCTGAGGGACAGAATTAATCTACGCTTGGAGAGGCAAGGATTAATCAAGGACAGTCAGCATGGTTTTGTTAAGGGGAGGTCATGTCTGACCAATTTATTTGAATTTTTCAAAGAGGTGACCAGGTGTGTAGATGAGGGCAATGCATTTGACGTAGTCTTCTTGGATTTCAGCAACGCTTTTGATAAGGTCCTGCATGGGAGACTGATAACGAAGATAAAAGCCCATGGGATCCAAGGCAATTTGGCAAATTGTATCCAGAATTAGCTGAGTGGCAGGAAGCAGAGGGTGATGGTCGAGGGGTGTTTTTGTGACTGGATGCCTGTGTCCAGTGGGGTTCCACAGGGATCGGTGTTGGGTCCCTTGCTGTTTGTGGTGTATATAAACAATTTAGACTTGAATGTAGGAGGGTTGATCGGTAAGTTCGCGAATGACACGAAAATTGGTGGGGTGGTAAATAGTGAGGAAGATAGCCTTAGATTACAGGATGATATAGATGGGCTGGTCAGATGGGCTGGTCAGTGGCAAATGGAATTGAATCCGGATAAATGTGAGGTGATGCACTTGGGCAGGACAAACAAGGCACGGGAATACACGATGAATAGTAGGACCCTGGGAAGTACCGGGGATCAGAGCGACCTTGGTGTGCGGTCCCTTAAGGTAGCGGGACAGGTAGATAAGGTGGTTAAGAAGGCATATGGGATACTTGGCTTTATTAGCCGAGGCATAGAATATAAGAGCAGGGAGGTTATGCTGGAACTATACAAAACGCTGGTTAGGCCACAGCTAGAGTATTGCGTGCAGTTCTGGAATCCGCATTTAGGAAGGATGTGATTGCACTAGAGAGAGTGCAGAGGAGATTTACCAGAATGTTGCCTGGGTTGGAAAGTTTTAGTTATGAGGAGAGATTGGATAGACTGGGGTTATTTTCCCTGGAACAGAGGAGATTGAGGGGGGGACATGATTGAGGTGTATAAAATTATGAGGGGCATAGATAGGGTAGACAGGAAGGAACTTTTCCCCTTGGTGGAGGGATCAATAACCAGGGGCATAGATTTAAGGTGAGGGGCAGGAGGTTTAGAGGGGATGTGAGGAAGAATTTTTTCACCCAGAGGGTGGTGGAAATCTGGAACTCGCTGCCTGAAAGGGTGGAAGAGGCAGAAACCCTCATAACATTTAAGAAGTATTTGGATGTGCACTTGCATCGCCATGGCATACAAGGCTATGGGCCTAGTGCTGGAAAATGGGATCAGAATAGTTAGGTACTTGTTTGACCGGCGCAGACTCGATGGGCCGAAGGGCCTTTTTCTGTGCTGTGGATCTCTATGACTGTATGAGATCTGTAAGTCTGGGCAGTGGTAAGGTTAGCTGCCTCCTCCTTTGCGTCAAGGTGTTAACATTTGCACCTGACTTTGAATAAGTTTTGATTCGAGTTTGTGTCCATAATAAACAGGTCAAACAGGTTTGTCTCTGGGCAGATTCAGTATGAGGTCGCGTGGTCTTGTCTCACGGCAAATCCCATAGGAGGTCCCATCCCCTTCTTCAAATTACTCCATTTTACCTTGAGTTAAAGGAGATAGCTTAAAACATAACCATGTTATAAAGTCCAGCATTCGTAACAATACTCTGATATAGAAACTCCATTATATTTGGTACTGCATAGATAAAGTGCCTCAATATCATTTTCTATAATAGACATTATAGACATTAAATAAAAGATAATGAGTCACAAGTGCATGAATACTAAATGAATGAGGTTTCAGAGAACTGCTGCTTTCTGAGAAAATATTTCCTTATTATTTCACAGGATGTGGACGTCACTGGCTAGGCCAGCATTTATTGCTCATCACTAACTGCCCTTGAAGAGGAGATGGTGAGCTGCCTTCTTGAACTGCTGCAGTTCATATGGTCTGGGTACATCCACTGTGCGTTAGGAAGGGAGTTCCAGGATTTTGACCCAGGGACAGTGAAGGAACTGTGATATAGTTCCAAGTCAGGATGGTGTGTGGCTTGAAGGGGAATTTGCAGGTCGTGGTGTTCCCATGCATCTGTTGCCCTTGACCTTCTAGCTGGTAGAAGTCACAGGTTTGAAAGATGCTTTTGAGGGAGGCTTGACAAGTTGCCGCAGTGCATCTTGTATTTATTATTATTATTAAGTGAGGATGATTACCTGCGATGAGTCTGATGAGGCCGATTCGGGATCTGCTGACTTTATGGTGCATAGAGCATGTGTTGTCATGTGGGATGTCTGGTCATCTATTATCAATTCAGGTCATGGCCTGTTCTTTTTGCCAGTCTCACTTTTCCACTTTATTTTGTCATCGTTGAGTCCAGGACCAAGACATGAGTATAACATGGTTATGTTTTAAATTATCTCCTTTAATTCAAGGTAAAATGGAGTAATTTGGAGAAGGGGATGGGACCTCCTACGGGATTTGCCTTGAGACAAGACCATGTGACCTCATACTGAATCTGCCCAGAGACAAACCTATTTGACCTGTTTATTATGGACACAAACTCGAATCAAAACTTATTCAAAGTCAGGTGCAAATGTTAACACTTTGACACAAGGGAGGAGGCAGCTAACCTTACCACTGCCCAGACTCTCAGATCTCAGGCCTAGATTTGCACAGAGTCATGGAGACTCAATGCCTATCCAAAATCCTTCCCACAGACTCCACTGCCATCTGGTTTGGCTAGCAGGCAGGGGGGAGACGAAGGTAGGAATGGGGGTGGGGGTGTGGTGTGTGGTACATGAGTGGGGGGGGAGGGGAGACAGAGGCAGGACAACGGGGAGACACATGAGAGCAGAGCGGGGAGACAGAGGCAGGACCAGGACATGGTCAAGGAACAGAGTCAAGTGGTGGAAAACCATCCTGGGGCTAAGGCCATGCTGACAGGGACATATTGAAGAGATTGTCCTGGAGCTGTACAGGCCACATTAGAGGGCTCTGCATGGCACTCATGTCTTGGTCCTGGCCTTGGGTGTGGGAAGGCCTCTCTGGACCATGACGGTCATGCACAGTATGGTATGCAGAGCATAGTCAGTCACGTGAGGAATTTGGTCCTGGGGGTTTGAGTCATGATGAAGCATAGAGCACAGAGACATTCAGGGGAGACATTTGGATTGTGTAAGTCGGTAGCTGAAAAGTGATTGGGGTGTGTTGGATGGTCTCACAAGGAGTCCCGAAAAGTAAGGACACTTTAGCTTCAAGAAGGGAGGGGTATGGCCAACAAAGGGCATGGAAACATCACATTAAAGGGCTCAGGGGGGAGACAGGAACATCCACATGGACAATGATGGGGTCAAGGACAACACGGGGAGGCTGGATAGTGACAGGAGGAAGGGGAATTAGGAGGTGATGAGTGTGGAGAAGGATGGGAGGAACTCAGTGGGTGAAAGAGGGATGTTGGAAGTTGGTCTCATTGATGAAGGTCAACAGCATCATTTCCAATCTTTCGAATAGCGCATTTCAAAAAAAAAGCTGGAAAACAATCGATCAACGAGGGGTCTCTGAGCGTGTGGGAGGAGTTCAGCACTGCAATTTTTGGACGAATGAAGGGGCACCCTATAAATGTCCTGTTCAAACCATGGAGAACATGGCTCAGCTGTGTGCTGGACCCGAGGGTCTAATGCACAATGAACGAGCTTGGCTCCTTCACTAATGGTGCGCATTCAGTCGAGTATGCATGAAGTTTAGGTGCTGCAGTGCATATGGTCTTAATTGGCACCTGATCCTTACAGATCTGTCAGAATGGGATGTAGAGTCAAACAATCAAGGGCCACATCTATTGCACAGAGGCAACATGGACACTACAAGCTTTCATGTTCCCAGTGTACTGGCCATGGCATTCAAGGCACCATGCTTGCAGTCAGGATATAATTGCAACAATTGGGTATCGGTAGTCACTGGAGGACAACCACCAGAAGCCTGAAAATGACTTCTAGGACTTGAGTACTTTGACTGAAAGTAAGGCCCTTGTTGTGAATGTGCAGTCATGTCTGAGGGGAAAGCTCAGCTACTTGTTGTCCTCCAGGATGATATCATCCTTCAAGGAGTGGCCTTGGTATGCCAACAGACTCAGGGCAAATCAAGAGCTCGAGACTGCATTTCTGCCTTGTATATGGAGGGAGCCCATTCAATGGGCACTACCATTGATTGCTCAATTGTATCCATTGTTATGACACAGCAGTTGGTAAAGGCTGAGTTATTTCAAATCCCAGAGGGAAACTTTAAACAACTGTCATAACCTATATTTTAAGTGGTATGTTTGAGATGCAACCCTGAATTCAGGAATAAAACCCACCAAGCCTCCAGAGATTTTTTATATAAATTAAATTAAACATTTATTAATTTTAATAACAAATAAAGTATATATTCATCTACAAATTACTAGCATAATAACATTTGAACAAATTCCCAAATTAATCACTCCCAGGTAATCTTCCCTAAGGCAACAATAACCCATAGACTTAAACAGACACCAGGCAAAGCACAAAGCATATTTTATCTTACAAATTCAAAATTAGGTCCCTTTCGATTTGTTTCCTTTGCAGACAGTTGTAGGCTTACAGGTGGCTTAGATATTACATGCCTCTGACCCACACACAAAACTCTTCTGTAGATACCTAGCCTTCCCTTAATCTCTGAAACCAATCTGAAATAATTGCCAACAGCACTAAAGGGGAAATGAGAAATTTTAACACACGGAGGGTTGTTCAGAACTGGAATGCATCACAGAAAGGGTGGTGGAATCAGGTTCCATAAAATCTTTCAAAAAGATAATTGGCCATATATTTAAAAGGAACTAATTTGCAGGGCAAGAAGCTGGGATGTGGCACTAAATTGCACAGCTCCTTCAAAGAACTAGTATAGGCTAAGACAGACCAAGTGGCTTCCTTCTGTGTTGTACGTTTCT
Organism: Cetorhinus maximus; assembly: GCF_964194155.1. Taxonomy (NCBI): domain Eukaryota; kingdom Metazoa; phylum Chordata; class Chondrichthyes; order Lamniformes; family Cetorhinidae; genus Cetorhinus; species Cetorhinus maximus. The sequence continues at coordinate 53,989,465 of NC_135896.1, read as the reverse complement.
TTGATTTGACAGTGTCTTTTGTTTTAACTGCCCTGCTTTCCCTATAACAAGGTTAGAGCACCATCTTCAGTAAGAGAAGATTCCAGCTCTGTGTTCAGATGCTTTTCTGTGAGGATAAAAGCATCACAACCTTCTGTTGTCTCATTTCCACTGACTGATTCTGGCACCAGTCGACACTTTATTAATATTTATTAATCAGCTGGTTGCCACCTTTGGTAGAAGCGATATTGCATTAATTCTCTGAAACAAATCATTCTGCTTAAATTCCAAATTCATTCCGACAGAAAAGGTTGATTTAGTTCAGAAAATGTCAGGTATTTGCAGGACTGGCATTACTATACACTCAGCAGTGTGTACAGCGCTTTGTGCCGAGTTCTAAATTTATTCCAGAGTCAGTTTTATATACAAGTGAATCTAATGGAACATCTGTGGAACTTTGTTTCAAATGTCAATGTAGATTCAAATCAAATCCTGTGTCTGTCCCAGTCCACTCCAAAAATACCATTAGAACTTCCACACAACTTAATTTTAACACTGCTTCCAACTGTAGTAGTCACATTAATTACATATGCATCTATAATATAAAGAGAAAGTGAATTTCATTTCTCCTCTTGTCCTCCCAGCGGGGCAGTGGCTTAATTGCATTCTGTGTCCAGGTTGGAGATAGGGGAATCAATCAGGCAATCCTGCCCCAGATCACTGTTCAACTATTCCTGTTGCTGGGTGATGAAGGATGTTGGGTGAAGGCAAGATCAGGCTCCATTGCAATTTATCCTTATATTGAAATGGTCACTGAGAAGAGTCACACATAGAATCATGACTACTCAGATGGGTGCTGCATTGATTGGTATCTGTGTGTCCTTACAACAAGGGAAGAGGATGAAAATTGGTGAGAAAAATCAAATAAATTATTTGAAAAAGTGGCAGGGCGCAATGGAAAGAGAAGTAGTAATTGCTAGTCTTTGGTCTTTTCTTTCTATATTGGTTGCCCAAAACATAATAAGTACTGGAATGTAGCCACCCTGCCAACATGTGTAGGTTCAGGGTGCAGTTCCATCTTCAAATATCAATGGTAGGTTTCTCTTGAGTTCCTGCCAATCAGGGGAGGCTGGCAATTCCAGCAGAGGCTAAGGATAGCCAAAATGTTTCAAAAAGGGCTGCTCTTTCACAAGGCGACACACTTCTGTGCCTGCTTTCATTCAGCATACTGGCTGCTGCTCCCTCCTCAGGTCAGTGATGAGGAATCTCCCAGCCTGAAGGTCCCTTCCCTCAGCTAACCAATGCTCCCTCCTTAAAGGGAAAACATACTTAGGCTGAATGGAGGTTTCATGCCAAAGAAGGTCCTACATAAACTGATGTGGAAGGCTGGAACCCATTCTATCCACAATTATAGAGGGTGTGTGCCAAAAGTAGATGCACATTCTTAACCCCAATTCTTTTAAGGCTGAGTGAATAATTCTTGCTAGAAAGCTTGAGCAACTCATTTACTGTCCTAATGACTAAACGTGTTTGTTTAATAGTTGACATACCTTTATTGAAATTATTGAACAAATAACAGTTTACTAAAATGGTAAACATTTCCAAAGAAGCAGCAGTTGCACATTTTTTTGAATGAATCTGTTGCACAAAAAGTGCAGGAGCCTCAGCAACGATATTGAGTGTAACCTACAGCCCTTCTATTCTAACTAATTTACTCCTGCGATTTTTAGATCAATTTGAATGGGTGAGAAAGATTGGCCAGGTCGCATTTTGTTTATGTACCAATCTCCACCACCGGTGCAATATGAGATAGATTCTTGTCTGATTTTCCTCACCTATTCTGATCCCATCTGGCAACAGGAGGGGAGAAAGAGAGAGAAAAAAAGGGTAAATACAGAGTTCTGAATGGATATAAATTTAAGTTACCTTGGCCACCCACGCATATGCCCAGGTAACTGGTTACAGAATGGCATCAATGCAGATCGCTGGACGCAAATCACCCACCTGCTCAGTTATGAGCAACAGGGTGGGACGGCTGAATCATAATATGCTGGATAATTTTCTGATGAGAAAACTTCTGTCCAGAATGAGCTGTCTTTTACTTTCTTGGAGAAAATCTTAATTGTCCATGTTTGGCAGAGATATTTGAGAAGTACATATTTGCAATTTTATGCAAGATTTTGCAAAAATATTTCTTAACCTTGTTACCTGACTATGGAAATGCTATACAAATAATGTAAAAGGTTACTTAAAATGCTGAATATTCACATGCACATGTAATCCACTGTGCATGAGTGGGAGCATATGAAAAATGAGATAATATGCGTGCAAAATGCTTTGTAGACATTCACTACATTAGGATAGAGAACCAGATATCATTAATTATGAAATATTTCTATAGTCATCAGTATTGACTAAAGACTCATGTCAGAATTTTGAAGGTAGGTTCCCTTAAGGATCTCCACTACATGTCGAAGAATGTGCAAAGAATATGCAAAGCATTGCTTACATAGTAATTTAAAGAGCCTTTATTATCAATATACCTAAGGATTTCCTTGTCATTTTATATATGTAGAAACATGTTCAAGCATGCCATGTTTAACATCTGAACTCTATTTGCTTTAATGGTTATTTTTAACAGTTAGGTACAGAAATTCATGGAATTTTTTTTCTCTTATGAATAAAGTCACTAAATATGGAATGAAAGACTGGATTACAAATAAAAAGTCAACAACAACAAAATCTTGCAATTATGTAGCATCTTTCACTTTAAAAAAAATCCCAAGGCATTATGAAGGCCCAGGGAGATCAATTGTTATTTTATTTTTCATATGTAAACAATTTCAAAACTCATTTTACTAACATGAATATGCTTTTCGATCTTTGGTACCATGCTCAGTTTTAGTGTGAAATTTAACTGCACCCTTCCAAAGCATCATTAGGACTTGCAGCATAACAAGGTTAACCTAATAAGAAAATAATTTTTCATAATTTTAGCACTGCATCTAAAATAATTAAATATCCCACGAATACTAAGTTTGTATCAATTTCAAGCTGACGTATCCCATAAGAGGGGGCATATCCATTATATCTTTCTTATAGCATTGAACAGTTTTGTAAGACTCATATTTAATGGATACTTGCCTTCACATAGCCCATCTCTGACACTTTCCTTCCTCAACTTCTCTGCCTCGATTTGTGGGGATAGATTGTCTACTAATATTCATTATAAACCCACCGACTGCAACAGCTACCTCAACTACACTTCCTCACACCCTACAACCTGTAAGGATTCCATTTCATTCTCCCAGTTTCACCGTCTCCGTTGCGACTCTTCTGACGATGAAACCTTCCACAACAGCACTTCTGATATGTCTTCCATTTTCCTCAACTAAGGATACACCCTCACTGTAATTGACAGGGTGCTCTTCCACATCTGACCCGTTTCCCACATTCCCTCCTTCCCGTCCATCCCTGAACGGCTATAGGATTCCCCTTGTCCTCGCTTTCCACCCCACCAGCCTCCACATTCAAAGGATCATCCTTGGCCATTTCTGCCAACTCCAGCACGATGCAACCACCAAACACACCTTCCCCTCACCCCCCAACCCCCTCAGCATTTCAAAGGGACTGTTCCTTCCACAACACTTTGATCCACTCTTCAAACACACTCCCCCCACCCACCCAATATTTTGTCTTCTCCCATGGCACCTTCCCATGCAATCACAAAAGGTGCAACACCTGACCTTTTACCTACTCTTTTTTTCACTGCCCAAGGCTCCAAAAACTTCCTCCAGGTGAGGCAGCAATTTACTTGTACTTAACTTTCAATTTAGTATACCATATTCACTGCTCACAATGCGGCCTCCTCTACAATGGGGAGACCCAATGCAGATTGGGTGACCACTTTGCGGAACACCTCTACTCAGTCCTCAGGCATGACCTCAAGCTTCCAGTTGCTTATCATTTTAATTCACCATCTTGCTCTCACACGGACATTTCTGTCGGCCTGTTGTGGTGTTCCAGTGAAGTTCAACGCAAGCTCGAGGAAGAGCACCTTCTCTACCGATTAGACACTTTACAGCCTCCTGGACTCAACATTGAGTTCAACAACTTCGGACCATGAACTCCATTTTGATTCTGTTTTATTTTTGCCATGTGCCTGTCTGAATCGTGTTTTTTATGTTTTTGCTTTCGAACAGAGCTGTACATTATTCTCACTCTGGATAAATGCTTTTTTTCTACTACAACCATTAACACTCCCTTTGCCTTTTGTCCCATGACATCTTTGTCAGTCAATCTCTCCCACCCTCAACACTATCCCAGACCTCCCCTTTTGTCCTTCCTCCCTCTCCCACTTTTGACAGTATATAACCCATCACATTTCTAACCTCCTTTAGTTCTAAAGAAGAGTCATATTCAACTCGAAATGTTAACTCTGTTTCTCTCTCCACAGATTCTGCCAGACCTGCTGAACATTTCCAGCACTTTCTGTTTTTATTTCCTATTTACTGGAATTCCTCTCTCTTTCTTTGCTAGTTTTCATGCATGCCTAAGCCTGCCCTTTGACATTTTACTAGTGTTCAATCAAATTTATACTGTTCTTTGGGGACCATGGCTTGAACCAACAGGGATCCGACTTGAGTTTGAAGAGATGTACAACAACTGAAATCCACCGCACAATTTGAGGCCCATTCTAAAGTGAAATTTACAGATCTCTTTGTATTTGAAAAATTTGTATTTTTTTCCTTGTTTCAAGCAGCACTTGTAATGCAGGAGGTCATTAAAATACAGGAAATCATGATGGCATCTCTTGGTTGGGGTATTGCAATCGTTCACAACTTTTTAAAAAATGTATTGAATTTACAGCATTTTAATGTGTGAAAAAGAGAGTAAGGAGACTGGGAAAAGTGAGGAAAGTTCACCCCTATCATAAATCATTCTCTGGCATAGAGAAGAGGTGACAAATAAAGGACTTTAAAATTGCAAAGGTGTTCAGTCCAGTAAATGTAGAGAAATTGTGAGCAAGTGCAAAACACGGAGCCAAAAGTATAGCATAATCACCAATATACCTAATAGAAAATACAGGAGAAACTTCTTTATTCAGAGAGTGGTTGGAATGTGGAATTCACTACCACAAGAAGTAATTTAAGCATAAACTATAGGTGCACTTAATGGAAGACTAATAAACATGAGGCAAAAATAATAGACGGTTAAGCTAATGGAATGAGATGAAGTAAAGTAGGTGTGGAGTCATGAAAATCCTAAAAGCACTTGCATGTGCCAAATAGCCTGTTCCTTGTCCATGCAAATTTGTACCTTAAAGTAATGTAAAATTAACACATTTATGAGTGTTGACAGCACAGGCTCTACTATATAAAAGGGACAAAATCTGATCCAAGGGCAGTTGACTTGGTGTTACATGTAGTATGTATGACATTTATAAACTTGGGAAGGAGCTAAAATTAGTGTTTAGACAAAGTGCAAAAAGGAGGACTGCACAATTCCTCTTATAGGTAATAATGGAATCAGTCGGAATGAACCAAGTGGTCCTACTTAATTCTGATGAGACGGAGCTCCTGCGGCAATTATAAACACATTCCAAGAGAGAAGGTTAGGAATTAAAGTAGAAATAAAATAGGGAGAATAGCTGGTTGCAGTTACTGTTGCAAAAATGGTCACTTGCTATATCAATGCCATTCTATTCAGGCTGGATGTACTTCATTTTCAGTTCTGTAGGGGAGGATAGGTTCAGTAAGAAGTGCTCAAAATATAATTGTGTGAGAGGAGAGGAGAGGCAGGATGAAAATAAGCATTAAAATGAAAGACAAGCTGGCTAGGCAAGATTATATCGACTTGCTATAACTCATGTCGTTGAAGTGTAATGTTTGCACCAAGGAAAATTTATTTTCTCTGTTCGTGAAAATCATTTGGACAAAGCAGACAAGGTTGTGTCATCAAAGCTGAAAAGTGGCCCAGCGGCCAAAGCATGTGCTCCATATTATTAGCAATAGTGACTCATGCCTTATTTCTTCACATCAATAGCATATAATGTGGGGAAGTTGCGAGACCTCCTCTCCACTTCACATAACCACTATTAAAGTACAATATTAAAATAAACAAACTGAATTGCTTCCTGCTTTTGTCAAGGTTTGGCTTGCGAGCACTGATAATTGATTCCCGAGAAAGCCACCAGTGTATATTCCTAGGTTATTATTTTCACAGGTTATTATTGTCGCTGGACTAGTAATCCAGAGACACAGGGTAATGCTTTGGGGACCTCGGTTTGAATCCCGCCACGGCAGACTGTGGAATTTGAACTCAATAAAAATCTGGAATTAAAGGTGACCATGAAACCATTGTCAATTGTTGTAAAAACACTAAGATAAAAGCAAAAAACTGCGGATGCTGGAAATCCAAAACAAAAACAAAAATACAAAAATACCTGGAAAAACTCAGCAGGTCTGGCAGCATCTGCGGAGAGGAACACAGTTAACATTTCAAGTCCAAATGGGTCACTCGGACTCGAAACGTTAACTGTGTTCCTCTCCGCAGATGCTGCCAGACCTGCTGAGTTTTTCCAGGTATTTTTGTTTTTGTGTTGTAAAAACACATCTAATTCACTAATGTCCTTTAGGGAAGGAAATCTGCTGTCCTTACCTGGTCTGGCCTACATGTGACTTCAGACCCACAACAATGTAGTTGACTCTTAAGTGCCCTCTGAAATGGCATAGCAAGCCACTCAGTTGTATTAAATGGCTACAAAGTTGAAAAGGAATTAAATTGGACTGACCACCCGGCATCGACCTAGGCACCGGAAATGACAATGGCAAGCTCAGCCCTGTCAACCCTGCAAAGTCCTCCTTACTAACATCTCGGGGCTAGTGCCAAATTTGGGAGAGCTGTCTCACAGACTTGTCAAGCAGCAACCTGACGGAATCATACCTTACAGATAATGTCCCAGACATCACCATCATCATCCCTGGGTATTTCCTATCCCACCAGCAGGACAGGCCCAGCAGAGGTGGCGGCACAGTGGTATATGGTTAAGAGGGAGTTGCCCTGGAAGTCGTTAACATCAGCTCCGGACCCCATGAAGTCTCATGGTATCAGGTCAAACATTGGCAAGGAAACCTCCTGCTGATTACCACGTACCTCCCTCCCTCAGCTGATGAATCAGTGCTCCTCCACGTTGAGCACCACTTGGTGGAAGCAAGAGAGTGACAAGGGAGCAGAATGCATTCTGGGTGGGAGATTTCAATGCCTATCACCAAGAGTGGCTCAGCAGCACCACTACTGACCAAGCTGACAGAGTCCTAAAGGGCATAACTGCTAGACTGGGTCTACGGCAGGTGGCGAGGGAACCCACAAGTGGGAAAAGCATACTTAACCTCCTCCTCACCAACCTGCCTGCCATAGATGCATCTGTCCATTACAGTATCGGTAGGAATGACCACCGCACAGTCATTGTGGAGATAAAGTCCCGCCTTCACATTGAGGGTACCCTCCATCATGTTGTGTGGTGCTACCATCATGCTAAATTGGACAGATTTCGAACAGACCTAGTAACCCAAGACTGGGCATCCATGAGGTTCTGTGGGCCATCAGCAGCAGCAGAATTGTACTCAACAACAATCTGTAACCTCATGGATTGGCATATCCCCCACTCTACCATTATCATCAAGCCAAGGGATCAACCCTGTGGCTCAATGAAGAGCACAGGAGGACATGCCAGGAGCAGCATCAGGCATACGTAAAAATGAGGTGTCAACCTGGTGAAGCTACAACACAGGACTACAGGCTTGCCAAACAGCATAAGCAGCAAGTGATAGACAGAGCTAAGCGATCCCACAACCAACGGAGCAGATCTCAGCTCTGCAGTCCTGCCACATCCAGTCATGAATGGTATTGAACAATTAAACAATTCACTGGAGAAGGAGGCTCCACAAATATCCCCATCCTCAATGACGGGGGAACCCAGCACATCAGTGCAAAATATAAGGCTGAAGCATTTGCTGCAATCTATAGCCAGAAGTGCCTCCTCTGGAGGTCCCCAGCATCACAGGTGCCGGTCTTCAGACAATTCGATTCACTCCACGTCATATCAAGAAATGGCTGAAGGCACCGGATACTGCAAAGGCTATGGGCTCTGACAATATTTCGGCAATAGCACTGAAGACTTTGTGCTCGAGAATTTGCCGCACCCCTAAACAAGCTGTTCCAGTGCAGCTACAACACTGGCTATGTGAAAAATTGCCCAGGCATATCTTGTACACAAAAAAAAGCAGGACAAATCCAACCCGGCCAATTACTACCCCATCAGTCTACTCTGGATCATCAGTAAAGTAATGGAAGGGGTCATCAACAGTGCTATAAAGTGGCACTTGCTTAGCAATAACCTGCTCACTGACGGCCAGTTTAGGTTCCGCCAGGGCCACTCAGCTCCTGACCTCATTACAGCCTTGGTTCAAACATAGATGAAAGAGCAGAACTCCAGAGGTGAGGTGAGAGTGTCTGCCTTGACATCAAGGCAGCATTTGACCGAGTGTGGCATCAAGGAGCCATTGCAAAACTGGAGTCCATGAGAATCGGGAGGAAAATTCTCCGCTGGTTGGAGTCATACCTAACACAAAGGAAAATGGTTGTGGTTGTTGGAAGTCAGTCATCTCAGCTCCAGGACATCACTGCAGGAGTTCCTCAGAGTACTATCTTTGGCCCAACTATCTTTAGCTGCTTCATCAATGACCTTCCTTCCATCATAAGGTCAAAAGTAGGGATGTTCGCTGATGATTGCACAATGTTCAGCACCATTCGCGACTCCTCAGATACTGAAGCAGTCCATGTCCAAATGCAGCTATAACTGGATAATATCCAGGCTTGGGCTGACAAGTGGCAAGTAATATTCACACCCCACAAGTGCCAGGCAATGACCATCTCCAACAAGAGAGAATCCAATCATCGCCCCTTGATGTTCAATGGCATTACCATCACTAAATCCCCCACTTTCTACATCCTGGAGGTTGCCATTGACCAGAAACTGAACTGGACTAGCCATATAAATACTGTGGCTACAAGAACAGGTCAGATATTAAGAATCCTGTCCGATGAGTAAGTCATGTCCTGACTCCCTAAAGCCTGTCCACCATCTACAAGGCACAAGTCAGGAGTGTAATGGAATACTCCCCACTTGCCTCAATGAGTGCAGCTACCACAACACCCAAGAAGCTTGACACTGTGCAGGATAAACCAGCCCACTTGATAGACACCATCTCCACAAGCATTCACAACCTCCACCACCAATGCACAGTAGCAGCAGGGATTCACCAAGGCTCCTTAACACCTTCCATACGCCTGACCACTAACATCTAGAAGGACAAGGGCAGCAGATAGATGGGAACACCACCACCTGGAAGTTCCCCTCCAAGTCACTCACCATCCTGACTTGGAAATTTTTCACCATTCTTTCACTGTTGCTGGGTCAAATCCTGGAACTCCCTCCCTAACAGAACTGTGGGTATACCTACAACACAGGGACTGCAGTGGTTCAAGAAGGCAGCACACCACCACCTCAAGAGAAACAAGGGCTGGGCGTTAAATACTGGCGTAACCAGCAAAGCCCACAGCCCGCGAATGAATTTTTAAAAAGATGGTTTCCTATTACTTGGCAGAAGCCAGTGGAGACCACATTGTAACATTGCATCACAGCTAGCAGCCATACAAGTATTTTCTTGCAGTAGATAGAAAAGTTGGAGATTGAATACTTAAATAAATCATTAAAGATAAAAGATTTAGCAATTAAATTCCATTATATGCTGAGGCAAACTTGCAGAATAATTACTTGCTGGAAACCTTCCTCATGCTGTTATGCTAGATTGACAAAGAAATTTATGGTTAGAAACATAGGAACATAGAAGCAGGAGTAGGCCATTTGGCCCTTCAGATCTGCTCTGTCATTTGATAAGATCATGGCTGATCTGATTGTGGCCTTAGCTTCACTTTCCTGTCTGCCCCCATTATCTTTGACTCCTTTGTAAGAATCTATCTGACTCCGTGTACTAATTATGGTTTTATTTTGTGTGTAATGTACCTTTAAGAATAATTCTTGTTAAGGAAGATCACTTGATCTGTAGTAACCAATAGGAGAGTAGCGTGGACTACTTCAGGAGTCAGTGTGTAGAGATAGAGTTGGAGTTGAAAGCGCACATGTAATTACTGCTGAGTATTATGTAAATAAACTTAATGGCCAGAATTTCTCACTCATCGGGCTGGCGCACGCCCAACCCAAACGAGTGTAAAATGACGCACGATGATGTCGGGCGAGCATCCCAACGTCATTGTCCACTCATGTGATATTTTGGTTGGTGGGCGCATGCAGGGGTCGTCACTGACTATTAACAGGCCCATTAAGGCCATTAAAGTAATAATTAAGTTCAATTTTTCACTGCCCGTTGGCAGGCAAGTGAAGAGGCCAAGCAGCCTTTGGACTTTTTAGGAAACCTCACCCACAGGTGGAATCAGGTTTCCAACAGCAAATAAAAGTTAAATAAAAATGTTTACATTTAATTCGTAACATGTCCCGGCTCATGTGACAGAGTCACACGAGGGGACATGTTTTTTGACATTCTGAAATTTTTTATTTTTAATTTTTTAAATCTTCAGCTCCCTGAGGCAGCTCTGTGCCTCAGGGAGCTTTTTCTGCGCGTACTCACACGCATGCATGAAGTTCCCCGTTCGCCCTCCTCCCCCCACCCCACACAGGCAGCGCTGAGCACTACAGTGCACGTTTCACGCTGGGCCAGCGTTAATTGGCCAGCTAGTGTGAAATTGCAGTCGGGCTCCTATCACGGGTGGCGTTTGGCTTCCCAGCTGCTCCTGTTTGTCCCCACCGAGCCCACCCAACGATGGCAAAATCCTGGCCAATGTTTCTACCTAAGAAGTGTCTGTGGATAAACTCTATCAATATTAGCAACTCAGCTGCCCTCACAACAAAATGGCGATGAGGATAAAACAGGATTGAACAGAAGAAACCAAGTTAAAGAAAGAAATTGGCACTGTACCTCGCGCAATGATTGTAAGTAGCAAGTTCCGTAAGAATTGAAGAAGCTATCCTCTCTCAAAGTGCCATAATTTGGGAGAATTGATTCTTTTGAACAATTAGTCTCATTAGATAGAATGCCTCGTGTTCTTTTATCAAGCAAATTAGATTATGGGGGAAGAAAAGAGGCAAGCGATCCTCTTAAGTACATGTGGCAGAAAAACCTATAGTTTGATTCGAATTTTGATGGCACCCACTGCCCCAGATTCAAAAAATTTCGATGAATTGCTGGGCCTCATGAAGGGTCATTAACAACTAAAGCCCTCAGTCATGATGCAGAGGTTCAGGTTTAATTCACAAAATAGAGCCCCGTGTGAGACAATTGCACGCCACATGGCAAATGTAAAGCAGCTAATGGAACATTGAGAGCTTGGTATGGCTTGAAATGACATGCTCAGAGATCATTTAGTCTGTGGTGCGAATGAGGACACTGTTCAGAAAAGATTATTGTCCAAAGTGAATTTGGATTTCAAAAAGGGACTAGAGATAGCATTGGCCATGGAAAGCACAGTAAGAGATTCAAAAGCAATATAGGGTGCGCAAAATGGCACCATCTTCCACATTGGGCAGATAACCCCAACTGAAAAGGGCGTGAAAATGCAAGACTCTGCCGAGAAGCGGGAAACAGACCCCGCTAGCCGAAGAATAAAGAAAAATAACTTAGCAGCGAAATCGAAGGATAATTTTAATAGAGGTGGAAACAAGCAGTCTTTTAGCAATTGGCAGTTTAAAAAAAATTGAATGCGACTATTGTCACAGAAATTGACATATAATGAAGCAATGCAAGGAAAGATTCAAGCAGGCTTGTAAACAAAAGAAGAAGCCCAATGAAATCTACAATGTAGAAGAGCCTGAAACAACAAATTCAGACATTTACTCGTTGTTTAATCTGAAAGTTGGAAAGACGGAGCCAATATTTGTCACAGTGAAGTTAAATGACAAACCTGTTAGAATGGAAGTGGACATGGGAGCTTCTACTACAGTAATTGGGAAACATACCTTCAGATATCTGAGTAATGGTGAACATCAATTCAGTTTAGAAGAAACAGCTGCCAAACTCAAAACATACATGGGTGAAGATATTCAAGTAAAAGGCATAAGCAGAGTAACTGTCCATTATGGAAGCCAATCGGCAAAGCTACCCTTGATGGTGATAGCAGGTGAAGGGCCAAGCCTCCTGGGGCTTAAGGAGATTAAGTTAGAATGGACCAAAATTTTCCAGTTGAGAACAAGTGGGCTACCGAAGCTACTTCGAAAATACGCCATCATCTTCAAGGATGAACTTGGGAAAATCCATGGACTGGAGGCAAAAATTTATGTGGATCCGGAAGCAACCCCTCACCTCATGAAGGCAAGACCGGTGCCATACAGCCTGCGAGAAAAAGTCGACATTGAACTGGACAGACTAGAGAAACTGGGCATTATTCAACCTGTGCAGTTCTCAGAATGGGAAGCACCCATAGTCCCTGTCCTTAAACCCGACCAAAGCGTCCAAATTTGTGGAGACTACAAACTGACGGTTAATAAAGTAGCTAAGCTAGACATACACCCCATTCCAAAAATCAAAGACCTGTATGCCAAGTTGGCAGGAGGGACAACCTATACGAAGCTTGACATGAGTCATGCTCATCAACAACTAGAGTTGGATAAGGGCTCCTCAGAATTTGTCACAATTAATACCCACAAAGGGTTGTACCAATATACACGATTGCCTTTGGGTGTCTCCTCAGCTTGCACCATCATTCAGGGAACAATGGAAAGCTTACTGCAGGGACTACCCCAGGTTGTAGTCTATTTAGATGATGTATTGGTGACAGGATTCACCTGAGAAAGAGCATTTAGCAAACTTAGAAGAAGTCTTAAAACATTTCTTGCAAGCTGGAGTACGTTTAAAAAAAAAGAAGTACACATTTCAATTGAGGGAGGTAATCTATTTGTGTCACCGGGTAGATTCACTGGGCCTCCATCTGGTTGAGGAGAAAGTGAGAGCCATAAGAGAGGCACCTGCACCAACGGACGCCTCAGAGCTCAAACCATTCCTAGGAACGATCAATTATTATTGGCGGTTCTTACCCAATTTGTCTACAGTGCTGGCCTCCCTGCATTCTCTACTCAAAAAGAGCCAATGTTGATCTAGGAAGGCTCTCCGGGAAGAAGCATTAATAAAGGTGAAACAATTGTTGCACTTGTCCAATCTATTAGTGCATTGTGACTAGGCAAAAGAATCGGTACTGACATGTGACGTATCTCCCTACGGAGTGGGAGCAGTGCTCTCTCACCGGATGGATGATGGCATGGAACAGCCAATAGGTTACATATCAAGAACGCTCACCACACTGCAGATAGAAAAAGAAGGCTTTCCCATCACCTTTGGTGTCAAGAAATTTCACCAGTACGTACACGGCCACCATTTTACAATGGTTTCAGACCACAAACTATTGCTCGAATTATTTAGTGAGAACAATGCTATGCCACCCGTAGCCCCAGCAAGAATACAATGATGGGCATTAATTCTGGCAGCATACAAATATACTTTTGTGCATCGGCCTGGCAATCAAATCACAAACGCTGGTGCACTTAGTCATTTGCCTTAACAAGAAAATGATGAGCATGTCCCAGTTCCACAGGAACTTGTTTTACTATTAAATTTCTTAGCTTCCTCGCCGGTATGTGCTTGACAGTCAGAGACTGGACAAGTCAGGACACAGTCCTATCTCAAGTACGAGAACAAGTGCTGCATGGTTGGTCACAGGAGCCTGTATTTGATGAAATGAAACCGTACTCCAACAGAAAACATGAAATAACCAGCCAGGACTATCACTATCACTCATGCTCCCCTTATTGTGGGGAGCCTGAGTAACAGTTCCTCCAAAGGGAAGGAGCCATTTTTAATTGAACTACACAGTGCCCATCCAGAAATTTCCTGTATGAAGACCATAGCACGCAGTATCTGTGGTGGCCAGGGATGGATGGCGAAATAGAGAGTTTAATAAAGTGTTGTGTGCAATTTCAGCATCTGCAAAAGTTGCCAGCAACATCTCCATTACACCCTTGGGAATGGCCAGGTAGGCTCTGGGTGCAGTTACAAATTGACTACGTTGGACCTGTCCTGGGAACAATGTTTCTGCTCATTGTCGATGCCCATTCAAAATGGTTGGACATATATGAGATGAAGTCACCAACATTGGCCGCTACAATTGAGAAACTACATTAAAATTTTGTCATTCACGGACTACCAGAAGTAGTTGTTTCTGATAACAGCACAGCACTTACGAATGCTAAGTTTCAACGGTTTATCAGCCTCAACAGTGTCACTCATGTAAAAACTGCACCATACCAACCTTCCTCAAATGGCCGAAAGGGCGATTCAAAGGTTCAAGGCTGACATGAAAAAGCTAACTGGTGATTCCTTGGCAACCAAGCTAGCACGCTTTCTTTCTCATTACAGGACTACCCCCCACACAACAACAGATGTCACACCTGCAGAGTTATTGTTGAAATGCCGTCTCAGGACAAGATTGAGCTTAATAATGCCAAATTTAGAGGGGAAGGTGGAAAGGAGTCAGGGAAGTCAGAAAGCTAGACATGACTGGCATAGTCGTGAGAGGAAATTTACCGTGGGAGAGATGGTAGATGGGAAGAACTTCGAAGAAGGACCAAAGTGGTTACCGGGTGAAATAAGTGCAGTGACTAGACCTTTATCTTACCACATAGAGGTGGAAGGATGGGTCTTCCATAAAAATGTGGACCATTTAAGGAAGGGAGAGACAAATCACCAAGATTTGGTTCCACCAGTGATCATGACCAGGCCTGTTTTTCCTGTTGAGGACACTCAACCTAGGGCAGATATATCTGATGTTCCTGTAAGAGTTGAGGATGCAGAATTGCAAGTGCCCACTGAAGCACCTGATGTTCAGGCAACTCCGGAAAAGGAGGTTCCTGACAAACAATCTGAAGTTGTGGAGCTGCGACATTCCACACATACCAGGAAACCACCTGAAAGACTGAACTTGTAAATTCCTTAGCCAGTATAAATATTGTGTTATCTTGAAAATCATGTAGTTGTAAATATTGTATGTATAGTCGAGTTAAAGGGGTAGGAATGTCATAATTATGGTTTTATTTAGTGTGTAATGTACCTTTAAAAATAATTCTTGTTAAGGAAGATCACATGATCTGTAGTAACCAATAGGAAAGTAGCACAGGCTACCTCAGGAGTCGGCGTGTAGAGATAGAGTTAGAGTTGAAAGCACACGAGCAGTTGCTGTTGAATACTTTGTAGATAAACTTAATGGTCAGAAACCTACCTGTGCCGGGCGGGCTGGGTGGGAGCGGGCGGGGGCAGGCGCGGAGACGATCACCACCCGCGATCGGCTGCGCACCGCCATTTTATGTGGGCAGGCCAATTAAGGCCCACCCAGCATGACACACGGCTGGTAGCGCTTGTGCGGGCGGGGGGAGGAGGGAGAGTCGGGGCCTGCACTCTTTCGCATATGCGCATGAAAGAGCGCAGGAACATCCCTGAGCACGGAGCTGCCTCAGGGAGATTAAGTTGATAGCACAAATTTTTAATAAAGGTTCTGAAAAAATATTTAAATATGTCCCCTCATGTGACAGTGTCACAAGAACTGGGACATGTTTGTGCATCTCACAAATTTTATTTAATTATTTAATTAAACTTTCAGGAAACCTCATCCCACCCGTGGATGAGCTTTCCTGAAAAACGCGATAGCCACTCGGGCTCTTCGCCTGCCTGCCAATCATAAAGTTGGATGAGCAGTATTGTTAATCAGCTTAATTAGTTTCCCAATGGCCTTAATAGGCCTTTGACAGTTCGGTGGATGCACAGCTGCCTCTGGCGCGCGCTTGCCAAATGAAATATCTAAATGAAGTGCGATGACGTTGGGACGCATGCCCAACATCATCATGCGTCATTTTGCGCATCGGCGTGTTGGGCCCGCCCCCGCACGCCGACAGCAATATTCAGGCCAATGTTTCCACCCAAGAAGTGTCTGCAGATCAACTCTATCAATAGTAACAACTCGGCCACCCTCACAAGACTCAGCCTTCAATGACCCAGCCTCCACTGCTTCCTGGGGAAGAGAATTTCACAAACTAACATCCCTCTGAGAGAAATAAATTTCTCTTCATCTCTGTCTAAAATGGGAGACCTCTTATTTTAAAACTGTGTCCCCCAGTTCTAGTCTCCCCCCTAAGAGGAAACATCATCCTGGTATCCATTTTATCAAGTCTCCTCAGAATCTTCATATGGTTCAACAAGATCACCCCTCATTCATCTAAACTCTAATGGGTAAAAACCCATCCTGTTCAACCTTCATATGATAGGCCCCTTGTCCCAGGGATAAGTCGTCAACCTTTGCTGAACTGCTTCAAATGCAATTATACTGTTATCAAGCAAGGAGACCAAAACTACACACAGTGCTCCAAATGGTCTCATCACGGCCCTTAACCTTGAACCAAACCCAATGCCAAGATAAACATCAGAGAAAATTTATGCAACTGAAACAGGATTTAACAACAATGGATAATGCTAGTAAAATGTTAGATTCTGTCACACCCCTTGCATACTCCCTCAGCACATGTAGGCCACACAATTTCTTTTTGCCTCATGGGGAAATCTAAATTCTCTCCACCAAGGAAATAAATATCTTATCTTAATTAGAAATGGCCATCCAATCATGCATCAATGAGAAAGACAAACATAATGGTAACTATGCCAACCATCAAGTTAACAAATCAGTGTTGCTATGGGGGTGGTTTTAGCCTTACCTAACCTGTGGAAATCCAGCAATTGAGCAATTCCAGTTACTTACACTTGGGGGCCATGGAAAGTTGGCAGCTTCTAATTTCCACCTATTCTTGTGAGCGAGACATCCAAAGCCTGCGAGGTCCTCATCAAAAGTGGAATGTTGAGTTCTAATGATGTCTTCAGGACTAAACTGCAATTTTAACTAGGCAATCTGCATGGGAGTTTGCACCAGGTGACCCAGCATCTAAGGATTAGGGCCAAAAGGGTCAGCTCAGAAAGCTCATTTTCTCTGGGCCCCACAAGCTTTGAGTGCCAGACCTGGCCATATCCTTCTAATCAAAGGGGCAGCTACAGTTCAGGCTGGCAGCCAATCCTGCCACTTATGTGCCGTCAACAAGCAGCCTCCAGACCCATCCCTGCTCCTGATATTTTCCACTTCCCACCAACCTCCTCCCTGGAATGGGCGGGTAGTCATTTGATGGCATTTAAATAAGGCTCAGGCGCTAGATGCCCTAGTCTTCATTCTTGGAGCTCTGAGTGAATTTTGTAAGTCTAAAATTGGCCCAGAGTTAAAATCAAGGCCTTTTTTTTTTAATGATTTCTTAGTAAGGATTTGTATTTTTGTGTGACCTGATGATCTAAAAGATGATGTCAGAAATCCAGGAGGGAATAAACTCTCAGTTATTGTAAATTACTAATGGGATGAATGCATATATATTTCATAGTGTTATTTACAACTCCATACTTGTCACTTAAAATTGAGAAAATATTAAATAATCAGAGCAAATGTTATAAATCAACTTAATTTATTTTCGCTAGTTACACATAGAGCAGCGCCTACATACTACACTATCTATTTAAATTGGCAAATAGTCATGGCCATGCCTATTAACCCATTTAAAGAGCATCTGTTAATTTGGTTTTGTACCAAATTGGCAATCATTCTAACGTAAAACACATAAAGCAAGCGGTGCAAATATGTTTACTTTGCTATTACCTTGTGCTAAAAATGCCCGCAAGCTAATGCCAGCTTTGAATTGACAGGTTGTGAATCAGAATGATTCTAATAAGACTGATTTAAAAAGCATTTGTGCCCTACTGTGAAACACGGTTTCTGTACTCATACAGTAAAAAGATACAATGTAAAAACAGAGGAAAATCAGATTTACTTTGGATCAATTTAACTTAACTGAATTTGATCTCCTGCATGCCCAGGCTGTGCTGAATGTTTGATTACAACTAATTGCTTAAGGCAAGCCATGAAAACTGGATGTTTCTCTGGAGCAGTGAATGGAGGAATAAGAAAATAATCATGAATTAGATCAACATAGCACTGTATATAACTTTAAACCAGTTATAATAATTAACTTAGGATAGCAAAAGACTGATTGTAATCATATTTATATTGTACAGACAAGGAGCATATAAGGTTATCTAAAAGTTAAAACTTAATGGAAATAATAACTTTTATTGTTGGTGGAAAACAGATGATTTTATTTTCTATTGAAGTCAGTGGAGAAGAAATCAGGCTCGATGTAAAACGAAAGGACAATTCAAGAGCACCAATTTTGTTCCCCAGGATTAGAAATTAAAATTACACCTACTTAATAATTTTACTTTCAATGCCTCATTTGTATTGGTTTATATATGAACTGGTTTTATCCCCAGCTGCTGGATGCTGAAGTTGTTTAATTGTACTTACAAATAAATTAAATCGTAATGCAGTATTTCTTGAAAGAAAGATTTTATCATTGTAAATGTAAAATTGGTTATACAAGAGGTCCAATGTATTTGGAGAAAAGAAGTCGAAATGCTAAAACAGGAAAGCTTTTGTCCTTTCTTGCAACACAAGAAAATAACAACCATAGGAACTGGAGTAGGCCATTCAGCCCTTTGCCATGGACAAAATCTGTGTGTTCTCTTACTGCCCGTGATCAATGTGTTTCACATGTGCGGTCTGTGAATTTTCTTACCGTCAGAGTGGTTGTCTCAATTTAAATAATTCCAACAGCGGTTTTGTGAGTTTAGAAATAAAGAATGCTATTTATTATCCCACACCTGCCCCAGAGGTTTAAAAAAATGCAACATCTCACTCACTTGCCTCACATACACTATCACTCACACAAAGATTAAATACAAATGAAAAAAAATACAATTACAATGTATAATTGTCTCAGTCTCTCTTTAGTGGCAGGCCTGTAGTTCTTTGATTAGTTTATGCTTTGAGTTGAAGTGAATGTCTTATAAGCAGAGGATTCTCAATGAGTTGCAGGGTTTCATGTAGCTGGATTTCAAAGAGATAGGTTCTCAGGTGAAGTTGAAGCTGGAACAGGTCCTTCTCCCACTTTCAAGGTATTGATGTTCATTACCTTGGCTGTGTAGTATACTTGCATTTGGTTCGATGGCTTCTGATGGATTTTGGAACGCTGATGGAACTTTCTCTCTGCAAGCAGCTTTTGCTGTTTTTAAAAGCACACAGAAAACATGGCTCTGCTCATCATGTGACTTGTACAAGTTCAAAACTCCTTTGTCCAAAGCAAGGTGGGGTGTTGATTACACATCCTGTGTTGTCATTTGACACTTTGAAACTCTTCCTGTTTAATTTGGATGACTGAAACCATCATAATAAAATTGACGGTCGATGAGATCCCTCTCACATTCACATTCACAAAGGATATTCACATTCGTCTAACACAAAATTAGTTTTGATGTTTCTTTTGTCCATTGTGGAAACAGAAAGACAAGTTGGCTGGAATGCTATAGTCCTTTCTGATGAAGAGCCATATGGACTCAAAACATTAACTCTGTCTTCCTCTCCACAGATGCTGTCAGACCTGCTGAGTTTTTCCAGCTATTTTTGTTTTTGCTATAGTCCTGTTTGAGACTGGGCTGTCTGGAGCAAAAATGCCAAGGGTCACATGATTTGCAGTGACCGTTTTAATACTGTGTCCAAAATTTTAAAGTATTGTCTGATTGTTTATAATATACTGGAGCATGACACCTTCAAGCCTGTTTTGCCATTCAATGAGATGATGGAGGTCTGTACCTCAACTTTATTTCATAGACCTTGGGCAAAATTTTTACCTCAGCGGCCAGGCACGCACCCAACCCGCTCATAAAATGATGTACGTTGACTTCAGGCGAGCGTTCTGATGTCAATGCGCAGCCGCGCAATATTACATTTTTCACTGCCCGTCCAACCTTACGGTTGGCCAGGCGGCCTTTGCGGGATGAGGTTTCCAAAAGCAAATAAAAATAAAATAAAAATTTTAAAATGTAATTAACAACATGTTCCTGCTCTTGTGACAGAGTCACATGAGGGGACATGTTTTATAACATTTATGAGCCATTATTTATTTATCTGAAAACTCCTTATCTCCCTGAGGTAGCTCTGTGCCTCAGGGAGATTTGCAAGCACATACTCATGCACATGCGCGAAGTTCGTGCTCGCACTCCGCACCCCCCCCCCCCACCCCGCCCGCATAGGCAGTGATAAGTGCTGCCGCCTGTGTTTCACATTGGGCGGGTCTTAATTGACCTGCCAGCATGAAATCGCGGTCCAACCCCGATCGCGGTGTAACGCACACTAACAGCTCCCTGAAGGCACAGAGCTGCCTCAGGGAGCTAAAGAACTTTAAAATGAAAAATAAACATTTTACAAATGATATAAACATTTCCCCACATGTGACTCAGTCACATGAAGAAGGACATGTTAAAAATGATTAAAAATGTTTATTTTTTTTAGTAACAGTTGAAAACCTCATCCTGCCCATGGATGAGGCTTCGTCAAAAATGCAAAGGCCACCTGGCCTATTCACCCGCCCGCCAACCAAACAGTTGAGCGGGCAGCGAAAAATACAAATTAATTGCTTTTTTAAGGGCCTAAATAGGCCTCTTAATTTTCGGCGGCTGCGCCGCTGCCTCTCATGTGCACCCGCCGACTGAAAGAGAATGCGCAATGACATCAGGATGCTCTCCCAATGTCATCACGCACTATTTCACTCCCGCTTGGGTCAGGCGCGGGGCCACCCACGGGACAAAAAATTCTTCCCACAGAGTAATTTAAGAGAAAATCAATTAGTCATGAGCACAACTCTGGTGAGAAGCCTAATGGTGGTGCATGGTGCCAAACCTTATCAGAGTCATAGGCATATGCAAAGCAATAACAGGCATTTCAACAAAATACTCAAAAACAAAGATCCCGAAGAGCATGGCAAAAAAAATCAATGATGGAATGAAGATTCTGAAAACCCAAAATGGCAACCAAAAGTAATCTAATAATTTTCAAAATGAGGATAGCTTTAAAGTTAGCAGCCACTTCCAATATGTTAAAAAAAACGCAGCGGTAAGGGTAATAAAGCAATAGTTAGAAGGATAAAGAATGATCAGCTGTTTTAAGGATAGTATTTGCATGAGTAAACTTCTAAGGAGAACTAAAGATGGATTGATCCCCACAGGGAAGTTCCAGTGAAACTGGTTCCAGTAGATCTAGTTCTGAACTGGTAGCCCAGTAGAATGCACAAGGAAAACTGGCAATAATACCAGTAGTACTGGTGATATTATCAGTAGTACAGGTCCCAACTGGTTATTTTCCCAGCTTATCTGATGGTATTCCAGGTTTTAATCATTTGCTGCATTTATTGCTGGCGTACTTAGATGTTACAGGCTCCAATGAGGATCAACTGATGTCAGTGATCAACTAAAAGTACACAGTCCCTTTCCAATGTGTGTGCGTGTGAATGAAGGTGCACTGGATTAATAAGAATGGTTCAGCAGAAATTTGAGGTTACATCTCCAATATGCGCAGACAAAACACTCAGAATAAAAGTTTGAGTCAAAGCTGTGCAAATTTTATTGTGAGTATCAACACCTTCGCAAATGTATAGTTGCTCCACCTGCATGTTTTTCTCCCCAACTGTGACAACCTCTGCGGGGGCTGCACTCTGCATGTGCCTGGGAGGTATTTATGCACTGAGAGAGGTAGTTCTGGGCTGCAACAAAGGCTGGTCTGGTGCATTATGTCCTCTTGCTGCAACTGGAAGTTTAAAAAAAGGTGTATTATTTTTATATTAGAGGAAGGCCAATAAATGAACCATCTTTTTCCAACCAGGGAGATGCTGCATTACTCAGCACTCAAGGAGGTGTGATGTGTAACTTTAAAGTGCAGTTATGCAAACAAATGTATAGCCTGCCTGAATTTCTTCTTGGAGGCACCCATTAAACCTGGGAATGTCCTCCACCTTTCCTGGAGGTCTGTTTTCTCTGCTTCCAACCTCCCAATCTTCCTCAGCAGCTCTTCCTGGCTCTGGGCATGTTCCACCATCTATCCCCGAGATTGTGAGTTGGGTGGGACTGGGCTGAGACTGGGGTTGAAGCTGAAGCCTACCTCCAAAACCGTGGAATTAATTGGACAGGAGCTCTGCGGCTAAGTACACTGCTGACTTGGGGCTGAGCGGGAGCTCCCGGGTCATCCCAGGGATGAGATCTCTACTCACAGTTGCCATGTTGCCTGACCCTCACAGCTAGGTTGGTTTTGTTGCTGTTCCTGGCTCTTATGGTCCCCTCGCCACCTCTGAAGCTGCCTCCACCTCCTCCACCACTTTTGCAGCTCCCTCTGCCGTTGTTGCCACTGCCTCCTCCTCGCTTTCCATCTCTTCCGCCACTGTTGTTGCCTCTGCTGCCACCTCTGCTGCCATTGACGCCTCCGCCTTTGTTGCTGACAACGTTGCTGTTGCGTCCTCTGTTACTGTTTCCTCACCCTCCGCTGCTGTTGCCATCCCCACTGCTGCCTCTGCCTCCTCCACTTCCTCCTCCTGTTATGGCACAGCTGATGGTAAATTCTGATTTGCTCAAATCTCAAAGGGAAACTTGAAATAACTGGCACGACTGTTTTGCAATTTGTATAAATTTCAAGATGCGGGCTTTGAATTCAGTGGTAATAAGACCACCTACTTTACCTACTTAACATTTCAAACCTAGCCTATCTTCTGATACATCAAAGCCTTCAGACCAGCTGCCTTTAATTCAATTAAGTCACACACACACACACACACACACACACCACTATTACTCTACTTTACAATAAATTCCAATAACATTATGAAAATGATTATACCTTCCTGACACTCCACCATGGTTGCTGCCATCTCCACTCCTGTTTTTGCCGCTTCCGCCACAGCCTCTGACTCCGTCTTTACTGTTGCCTTAGCCACCGTGTCAGCCACTGCCTCTTCACCGCTGTTGCCATTTCTGATGCTATTTTCATTGCTGTTGCCAACTCCATCACCATTTCTGTCACCACCGCCTCTGATGCTATTGATGACTCCCCCAAGGTGACCAACGCTGGGAAAAAATAAGTGATGCTATGCCAGAGGAGCAGGGATGGTGGGGTTCGAGACCAGCAGAGCGGTCTGCAGTTCACCCCCCCGACTTCCAATTTGTCCCGGCCCCCCTTCTCCTGCTGGGAGTTGGGACCACTCAACCCTCAGGCTTGCTGGGACCCCTCCACTCCCCTCCTCCTCAGGCCTGCCAGAAACACACTTGAGCTATGGCTGACCGACTGGATCCTCATACTGTTGAGTCAATTGGCATTTTCCTTTTGTAGTTGCAATGAAGTTGTTTTTTTTAGTGTCAAAACATACATAGCTAGTGTGTAATGTTTTTGGTATGAATTTGGAATAACAGAAGTCATTGATCAATTGGGATGGCATATTATGAATAAAATCAGAACTGTTGAAGATTTTTGTTTTTGCTGACTGATAGCTGCATATGGAATCTGAGGGTTTACCTATAAAGATGAAATAAAAGAAAGAATTGCCTTTATACAGAGGCTTTCATAACCACAGGACATCCTAAAGTTCTTTGTACTGAAGTACATTTTGAAGTAAACTCATTGCTGTAATATATGAAATGCAGCAATCAATGTGTGCACAGCAAACCCCTATAGACAATAGTATGATGATGACTAGATAGACTGTTTTTGTATTGCTGAATGAGAGATGGCTAAGACACTGGAGCTAACTTTGCTACTCTTCTTCAAAACTGCATCATGGGAATTTTACATCCACCTGAAAAGGTAAATCGAGCTTTGGTATAATCTCTCATCCAAAAGGTGTCACGTCTAACAGTGCAACACTAAATGCTTCACTGAAGTGTCAGGTTTGACTTTTCTGCTAAAGCCCTTGGAGTGGGATTTGCACCCTCAGCCTTCTCACTCAAAGTATGGAATCATCCCAGATTTGAACTAAGTGTGGTAGTGGTCATGAAAGAAAATTATTTTACCTGCCAACTACAATGGTGGGTTTTTGCGCCATATTCGCTCCTACCTGGCACATCCTGCCTCATTAATAATGCATTCATAGGAAACATGCCAGATCGCTGGTGGACAGGCTTATATTTACCTCAGTGCTTCCTCGCTCCAGGTGTCATATTTAAATTGGACCAGAGCACAGCCTACTTCATGTCTACAGACAAGGACTGCTCCAGACGACAGATCCCCAAAGGCAAAGAAGATGGCATTAGAAGTCCGCCACAATGTCCTCTACCTCTACTCTGGCCACAGGAGATCCACCAGAGCCACCAATCCGGCCTGGAAGGCAGTAGCAGTGGCGGTCAGCACCACCGAGGCACAGAGGAGGTCAGCCATCCAATGCAGAAAGAGGATGAATGATCTCATCTGTTCCACCAGGTTAAGTCAACCACCTCATCACTCTCAACTCACACACTCACACCCATTACACATCCACAGGTATCTCACACCTCAAGGGACAACAGGACCAACTCTCATACACATCCTCACATCTCCATCAGGCTCGTATCCTCTGGCGCTCATGTCCTCATCCCATCCATGTCTCTGCTCACCACACAAATTCCATGCAGTGCCATGTTTCGTGGTCACACTCTCTCCAACTGTTTTCATGCAGTAGAAGCAGGCTCACAACAGCGGGGAGAGTTCCCAGACCGGGGAAGTGGAGTGGCCCACATTAGGCCCCTCACTTTGAGGAGCGTGCCATCGTCCTGACTGGTGAGAATGTGGACCCTACCTGCAGCGACGGTGAGGTCGGCGGCGAATACCAGCGTGAGGATCCTGCACATCATCCCTCACTCAATAAAACTGTGAGTGCTCTCTCTCCTGCTTTTGATTCTGCTATCATGCAGTACTTATCTCTACTTTGGCTCACAGGAGCTCTGCCAAGCAACTGACCCCTTCAGCCAGCCAATCCCTCAGTTCCATCCAGGTCCTTACCTCCAGCCATTGAAGAGCTGGAAATAAGCAGCCTGAAAGACCCATCACAGTGCTTACCCATGCCCTCCACCAGCGCAGAGACACACACTTCAGTGGGACCTAGATCTAGAGCAGGCTTGGGCTCACAATCTCATTGTCACCGCATGGACACGTGTCCGTAGCAGGAGGAGGCAGCTTCGGCCGAGTTCCCTGGGACTCGGTGGACTGTTGGGGCAGAGCATCTGTGAGGTCTGAGTCAGCTGACGAGCCTCTGGATTCGGTCTTCAAACTCATCATGGAGAGTCAGCAGAAGGCAGAGGAACATCATGCAGAGCTGGTGGAAGCCCTCAACAGAGTGGCACACAAGTTGAAGGAGTGCGTCGCTTGCTTTCCCATGCACGCAGAGCCTTCATCCAACACACTCATCTCACTGTCCGGAGCATTTTCAATGCTGCCCTGCTGGGGTTCTCTTTTTGTGTCCATCTGAGCTGACCTGCATCTCCGCCCGCCCACTGTTCACACTCCCATGCAGCACCTGTGCCTGTTTAACATGAGGCTCCGCTCACTTCCGATTTCAACAACACTGGGCATAGTGAAGTTTTCGATCAGCTCCCCCATCCTTTCCCCTCCCCACCGTCACCTACCATCCAAATGTCCAGGTGAACGTGCAAGTTCCCTATCTTCCTGAGAATCCCACCCCCCATCCACATTGACCTCCCAGATCTCCCCCTTCCCACCCCCAGGGTCTGTGTCTGCCTCCGAGTCCCCACCAAATATTCTCACCATCCCTTCTACTGTTACCGACACACCCTCACCCTCCCACCCTACTGGCTCCATCGGCCCCCTCTCACACTCATCATTCCCTCCTACCACACCCACCCTCAGTTTGCTCTTCAGGAGACATTGACTCCACAGACCCCTCCCTTGCACGTTCACCTGGGCTCCCCCGCCCCTACACCCACCCTTACTCCCTCCTCCCCCTGGACACCTTCCCCCCTCCAAACTTCCTCCTTCCCCGGACACCTTCCCCCCTCCGAACTCTATCCCTTACACCTTCCTTCCCCCTTACACCCACCTCTTCACTTGCAGCATTCTCTCCCATTACACCCTCCTCCCCCTCCATTCCCCTTCCCAGCCTCACCCACCCCAACACCTTTGTTCCTCCCTTCCCAATCTCGACCCCGCCCAACATCTTCATCTCCCCACTTCACAACCTCGCCTCCCACTGTTACACCTTCCTCTCGCAGTCACACCTAGACCTTCCTCTCCCACTTTGCGTTCTGCCATGGCAGATACCATTGGATGATCCCACTGTGATTTCATGCCAGCGTGAAACCGATTTCTGCTCCTCCTGCCGAATTGTCCCCACCGCCCACCATGACACCCGCTGCAAACAGGACCAGACGATTCCGCCCAAAGATTCAGAAGGGAGACTACTAACAACTCAGCCATAGCTAACACTGAATGACTTTATCCCTTAACTTGCATATATATCAAGACTTAGATAATAAAAAGATTTTGGTGTTCTGATTTAAGATTTATCAACCAACGAGACAATAATTCTGAAAACAGAATTTCCAAAGCTCCTTTCATTTTCGTACCAATATGGTACAATCCTTATTTAGTGTACCTTTTTACTGCGGATGTAGACTGGGAGTACATATCAGAAATATAGACTCTGCTCAATTATTTCTAACAATGAGAAAGAAAGGAAGCTATTTAAACTGACATTCAACTTTTACTTTCTATTATTTTTAGTTGAGATGATAGATTGATTTTTTCATATTCTGTGAAACAATAAACATTTTGAGTTGCAGTAAGGAATTACTTTTGTTCAGGGTAAGAGATTCAGATAAGTAAATATAAATAAGCTGTGATTCTTTTCACTAGGAAAGAGCTGTGTGCCTGACCCAACACCCCCAGCCTCGAGCCGGCATGCATGGATGCCACACCGAGCCTGACTTTGGAGCAACCCCTGAGCCCGGCCTATGTGCCACTGCCAGCCTAGATCCAATCTCACGCCCCCCTGCCCATGCCCGGACAGAGTTGGACGCCCCTGCCGGTGTACTCCCCACCACTGGACTCCCACAGCACTAACACTCCACCAGTTTTCACCTCTGCTGCTACTGGTTCTTCCACATTGGTCACTCACACCCTTGGAGTGCACCCTGACCTTCCTCTGTCACTTCTGGCTCCAGCCCCGCCCTCAAACGCCTCACTGCATGGCAGAAAAAGGATGCTACAATCCAGAGGGGGGTAGACAAAGGGGAGGGGTGGGAAAGGATGGCAGCAGGAGGGGATAGGGAGGGGGGGAAAGGAGAGGGCGAGGGAAAGGGGAGGGAGAAGGAGGGATGGGGTGGGAGGTACTGTAATCCCGTGGAGGGGTTGGGGGACATAGCAATAGGGAGAAAGACTGAAGAGATAGCACCAGGGAAACTCAGAAGCACACATCTTGAGCATCATGGAAGCAATGTCATCAGGGATCTTATTGGAGGGCAGAATTAGGCAGACCTTCAAGGAAAGCAGCAATGAAGGAGGGTCCTTTAACAAGATTAGAGTCAGAGGTAAAAAGTGAGCCAAAATTCAACTTTCTCTTTAAGAGATATGTACCATTATGATAAATAAAGAATGGAAAGGAGTATTCACAGTACCATTGACCACTCGGTAAGAAACAATTGGGTCAATTACTCTGACCTCCTACGCCCTGGCATTAGGCAATAGGAGGACACCCAAGAGTGCAATGCTTTTGCCCACACCCAGGAATGCATTTCTTTTCCTGTTCCATGGCCTAGACACAGGCCTAAGCCTTGGGACTATTAGAAGGGGGAGGAAATCCAAATTCAGCATGTCAGGCCTACGGCTATGTAGCAGGCTTCCAAGATCAGGCCTTTTTGGTTGCTGATGGAGATCAGCATCCTCCTGCAGTGGTGAAAAATCAAGTGTCACCTTACCTTCCTGCTGGATAGCAGGCTTTTGTGCGATGCTTCATTGAGTGCCCACATCCAGTTTTGCCCAAGAATGCCCATTTCCATCTAATTTGCATGCCAGCAGCACTTTCAGGTCCAGACAGAGCTAGGCCCTGCCAGGGAACCTCCCAAAAACTTAGGGTGATGCAGCATGAGCACAGACCTGGCAAAATGGGGCAGCATTATTCCTGACCTTTGCACTTGGGTAGAATGGAAATGTTTTGTAAATCATATTCACACATTTCATTATTTTATACTAACCTTCAAAATTTTTGATTTTATTCTTAGAACAGACAATTTAAATAAATAGATTTTTCACAGCTAAGGTTTCAGACAACACTGTGAGTAAATTACCAAACTCTTTGACTGATACAAATGCAAAATGATAATCACATAACTCTGAGAAGAACCTACATTTTTTATATCCGAGTAGTACCAGGCTATTTGTTACATTTCATATATTGCATTTAGATATGTTTGTGTGTAGGCAACAGTAATCTGTATCTCTTGTGGCATCCTATAAATGAAAAGCTTTGAAAATATGTAAAATAGTACAAAATAAACTTAATAAAATGCAGTTAAAGGATTATAGAGAATAGAGAAAGTAGCATTTCAGCAAATCTAATGCTCCTTTTGAACTCCTTCCAGTTCTGGACTTCTCTCTGAATACTGATCAATCAAGCAGACTTGCATCTATTTACTTAATGCTTGCGTGAAAACCTGGCTTAAGCTACATTTATAAGACTGACATCCAGCTATTTCATCCCAAGGTATTAAAAAGTCCTTTTCTAACATGCGCACAGAACCTAACAAGAAAACCAATTATAAACCTAATCAAATGTTATCAAAGTCCCTGACAGAAGGACGTACGTTAGGTTTTTGCTCAGACGAGAACAAATTCTCCTTAAATCATTAGAAGTTGAGAAAAGTCTGGTAAACCCCACAGTAACACAAATATTGTTTATGCAAAATAGCTATAGATGAGTGGCATAAACAACACTTGCTGAGGAACTATGCACTAGAGAATGTATTCTGCTCAGAGGCAAGGAGACAGTGCATTGATGCAAAGTGAATCAGACCATGGTATCCATTTGCTTAAAAATTGTGAAGTAATTTCCCATGCCAGTACAATTTTCAGCAGTAATACTGGTCCCACTCGACTGGAAGGAGTGAACCCTGAACTGAAGCCTCACAGTATTCTTTCAGTAGCAGTCTGCCTGCTGCCAAATTGTTCCTGCGGGATAAATGTCTTGAAAAGATTTGTATGCACATTGCATACCATTCAAAATAAGGGTGTTAGTGGTTAGCTCGATTTGTTCGTAATTGTCGGGCGAAATTAGCCTGTTTATAGCCAGTGATAAATGGATTGTGGGGCTTTTAGCTTCAGATTCAAGCGAGAGATGCCTATTTTAAAAATGAGTTAAAGGAATATAAGTAATGTTGGCTTTCCTGGCTAACATTATTCTTTGAACGTGATTTGGTTTGCCAGTGAAAGAGAAAATTTGTATTTTTTAAATCTTACACTGATAACATGGAACCGCAATAGGTAGATTAACAGCAATGCTTTAAGTACTTCCACAGAGCAATGACAGCTCCAGCATCAGAGGCTCCACATACTGCACCAAATGATTATTTCTGTTCTCCAAAGGCAGCTCATCCAGGCCTGTCAGAGCCGTGCTGGTAGAATTCATGCACAAAAGCATGAAAGTAAATGATCCAATTTATTTGAATTTCATAAAATTTAATTAATGAGACAGCATTACAGAAGAAATTTGCTTGTTAAAAAAATGTGTACCTGCTGAATGCATTGCCTGAGGTGAGTCTAAGCTCAAAGGTTTTAGTTTTTAGCCCAGTTTATGCTGGCTTGGGTGATATCAGTGAACGCAAGTATGTTATAAATTGATCACTGCGCCCCTGGATGGAGGGAAAAATAAGCCAGAATTTTTCCTCTTTGTCATTATCCAGTGCCCCTCCTGCAGAATATACCTTTGGAATTTGGGTGGGAGCAGTGAGAGCTCGACTGTGATGGCCTTAACAAGGATTGCTTACTGAAAAATGCCCACTGAGTGAGATTCTATAGGAGTGTTGATATGTATACAACCTAAGCTCAGCTTGAGACAATACCTTCCTAAGCAGAAGGGACAGAGTGGTAAGTGGAAAAAATGTGTTTTGCTGGCATTGTGGAAACAAAGCAGAAGGGCTGTTAAATCAATCGATTTGACTGAACGGCCCATTTCCGTGTAATTGTGCTGACCATCATGTTAACTCTTAACTTACATGGCTGAATTGCTCACTGAAACAGAGGATGCCCCGTGAATACATTCAAATCAGGATCACTAACTCTCCTACAGAAAGAGAAGGCAAGAGTTAGTCAGTGGCTACTGAAAAGGAGAGTGAACATGTGTGCAGCTTCAGTTTGTTTTGTATATATTGAGAAGGAAGAAGTGGTTAGATACGTTATGAATGTGTCTTGTAGTTCCCAGCAGTTCAAAATAACCACACTTTTAGACATAAATACTGTAACTGACAGTGAATAGATTTTATTTCTCTTTATCGTTTCATTGGAGGCGGTACAGTGAAGGTTCACTTAATTGGTTCCTGAGGGGGGTTGCCCTATGATGAGAGGCTGATTAAGTTGGGCTTATATTCTCTGGAGTTTAGAAGAATGAGAGACAATCTCAATGAAACCTACAAAATTCTGAAGGGGCTTGATAGGTTAGATGCTGAGAGATTATTCCTGATGGTCGGGGAATCTAAAACACGGGCCACAATCTCAAGATAAGGGGCTGATTATTTAGAACTGAGATGAGGAGGAATTACTTCACTCAAAGAGTGGTGAATTTTTGAAATTCTTGACCCCAGAAGGTTATGGATGTGCCATCATTGAATACTTTTAAGGCTGGGATAGGCAGATATTTGGTCTCTCAGGGAATTAAGGGATATGGGGAGCAGGCAGGAAAATGGAGCTGAAGCCCAAGATCAGCCATGATCGTATTGAATGGTAGAACAGGCTCGACAGGCTATATGGCCTACTCCTGCTCCTATTTCTTGTGTTCTTGCAGCTCTCCATGTGGTTGGTGGACTGATACATTGTTAGTTTGATGCACAAACTGTAGTGCAGTAGTGAGTGATGTGGCATCCTGGATTCTTAGGAATACATGTGTGTAACTTCCTATCTCCTTTTGAATAATCTAACACTATAGCAAGATGCAAGCAGAACGCAGAGAGTGACAGCATTAAATAAGTGGCTGGAGTGAAGAAGGAGTCATCAGGGGACTTCTTTCTTCTGCAATCACTACCATGTGAGGAGACAACCTGTCAGTGGCTTCTGTGGAGGCAACAAGCAAGATTGTGTACCTGCCTTGAACCCAGGTTCTGGGGCTGATCTCCTGGAACCAATAATGATCTCTGCCACCTTGTAACTTTAAATGCATAATTTATAGCCACTGCCATGTCAAATTTATAACTGCCAATTTGGATGTTATAATGTTTCCTCTACATAATTGTCTTGCACATCAAAGTATCTCCTATGCTTCCTTCATAACTTGGCTGGAGAACTATCTGGTTTCACACTCAATTGAAATAATCTAAATAATACATAAAAAGCTTTCATGTTCTCCGCAGAGGATTGCAGAATTGCTCCGCAGAGAATGGCATGGATTCAATGGGCTGAATAGCCTCATTTTGTGTCATAAATTACAATGGGCAGAACCATCCCAGAATTGCACTAATGCGGTAGCTGGCATGATAATCAACATTTTACCTGCCAGCTGCAATGGCGGGTTTACACACCATACCTTCCACTTCCCGCCTTATTAATTATGCAGTCCCAGCAAACAGGATGTCCCACTGTTGTCTCACACTGTTACCTCATTGTTTCCTCACTCCAGGTGCCGTATCTAAACTGCAGCCGCTCACACCCTTCTCAATGCTTGCAGCCCAGGATTGCTCCAGTGAAGACATGGCCCCGAAGGTCAAGAAGAGTTTACTGACCCATCACTGGAAT
The DNA here is from genome assembly GCF_964194155.1 of Cetorhinus maximus. Lineage (NCBI taxonomy): Eukaryota > Metazoa > Chordata > Chondrichthyes > Lamniformes > Cetorhinidae > Cetorhinus > Cetorhinus maximus. Next base: position 53,957,425 of record NC_135896.1, on the reverse strand, counting down.
GCCTTTTGGAGGCCCGCCGTGATATCCTCCACCCCCTCTCTGGCTGCAGGAGCTTCAGCAAACTCACCACTCCAGCTTGGGAGGCAGTGGCAGTGGTGGTCAGTGCCAATGTTGCATGGAAGAGGTTGGTCATCCAGTGCAGACAGAGTACGAATGATCTCATCCATGCCGCTAGAGTAAGGCAACCATCTCATCACTCTGAACTCTCACACTCAAGCCCATCACACATTCAGTGGCATCTCACTCACTGCCAGCTCAAGGGGCATCACCATTCACTTTCTCACACACACTCTCATATCACCATCTGGCCTCATCTCCTCTAGAGGCTGCCTCCTCAGCCCTCACCATCTTGAGGCCACTTGCACAGATCAACATGTGTCCCCACACACATCCTGCGATACTCTCCTTTCCCAGTACAGCTCTCATCCTGCAGCCTCTCCCCTTGCCTGAGGCCACTTCTTCTCCTTCTCCAAGCAAGCCTTGGCCCTGCAGCCATTGAAAAGCCACCCCTGCCTTACTCACGGTCTGGTAGGTAGAGACCTGCCCATAAGTCCCCTAAAAGTGATGTGGTGCTGTCTGTGAAGCCTGGCGCTGATGACTGCGAGTGCTACCTGAAGCAAAATAACAAAAAAATCCCGAGACCCCAAGCAAAGTGCAGTTCACCAGGTGCACGTCGCTTATGTACAGTTGCAAAACATGTTGCCATGCAATCATGAGCAGGGCTTATAATGAGATGCTAAAGTGTTGAAATTATCACCAGGATTTTCCCCTCGGCGATTTCGGGGCGGGGCCCGCTCGCCGACAGGAAAATGATGCGGGATGATGTCGGGAGGAATCCCCGACGTCATCCCGGTCCATTTAAATCTTCAGGAAGGCGGGCGGACAGCGAAATCAGCTGTCCGCCCGCCGACCTGTCAATGGCCAATAAAGGCCATTGACAGGCTAATTAACCTTGTTAAAGACCTGCCCATCCAAGTTTAAGGCTGGCGGGCAGGCCAGGAGCCCCAGCAGGCTCCAGATTATTCATGAAATTTCATCCACTGGTGGGATGAGATTTCATGTCCGTTTTTTAAAAATTTAATAAACTTTATGTGTTTCTTATTAACATGTCCCATCTTGTGTGGCATTGTCACATGAGGGGGACATGTTAATAATTTTAATATTTCTCTATTTTTTGACTTTTCTTACCTGTCAGTAAACTCCCTGAGACAGGACTTTGCCTCAGGGAGCAGTGCGCTCTTTCACACGCATGCGCAAAAGAGCACACTTTGACAGTTGGGGATTCCCTCCACCCCCCCACATAGGAAGCGCATAGCGCTTCCTGTCGGGCAGGCCACTGGGCGGCCCTTAATTGGCCCGCCCACTCAAATGGCAGTGGGCCCTGTTTCGGCGGTGGGGGTTAGCTGCCCGCCCTCCGCCGAGCCGGTGGGGCCCGCATGCCAACCAAGGGCAAAATTCTGCCCTATGTTTCCGAGGTGCACTGGCGGGAAACATGGCCCACCATTGACGGTGGAGCGGATGTTCATAAAATGAGTCAGGGACCTTTAAAAATGGTGGGCGGATTTTGATTCCAGCATTCCAACCTCAATTCCCCTTTCCAGCAATTTTTGCCAGTGGAGAATAAGGGTGTGGGTAGTTAGCCCACCCGCAGCACTCCTGACATTTCCAGCTCCATTGTAGGAATTTAAAGTCCCCCTGCCCCTGCAATTTTGATGGAGTTGCGCCTATTCATTAGGAGATATGGTTAACGACATCTCAGAGGAGTCATGAACCATGGGGGAGCCTTAGTCCCAAGTTGGCAACCAAAAATCAAGCATTCCGCATTTTCATTGAAATATATTGCCCCTGTACCTTTTCATAAAGCTGTCAATCAATCTCAGCAATTCATAGTATCAATCTCAAAATGCCTTTATCCACTTCAGACCTCTTAATATTCTATAAGCAAACACACAGGCATTGGAAAACAATATCAAAGAAAGATCAGGATATTTCAAGGTAATAGCAATGCCAATAAATCAAAGTTTGCACTCCCCTTCAGGCTGTGTAAGCATCGGCCAGGATATTTTGGATGCCGGGGTTTCCCTTCCCACCATCCAAAGAGTCAGCAGGGAACACACCCCTGTCAGCTCTACCTGCCCCTCAACAATTTTGTGCACTTGTGAGTATCAATTGGATGACAAGGTAAGTTTTTAGGGTCTCCAGTTAGCAAGGGTAGGGAAGGCCTAGGAGGTTATAAATGGGTGATTAGGGTGTCAGGGGAGAGGCTGGGGGTGGGGGCAGGCCCAGTGACCACAGGACCTTAAGGGAGGGGGGGCATCTGAAGTTAGAAGAGGGCTTCTGATGGAGGCGTGCACCACTTTCCCATCCAAGTCCAAAGCCTGGTCATTTTCAGGCTTCCCCTATGCCCAGGGAATCCTCCTGCCAGCCTAAAAATTGAGTTGGCGGGAAACTGCCTTTAAGTGGCTGATATTTGGCCACTTAGGTATGCCAACTGGGGGAAGGGTGGACACCTGTCCAAGGCCTTGCCCATCCCAGTATAAAATCGCTGTGAGGTTGGGGCAAGCACCAACCCAAAGGAAAGCCCGTTCCTTCTATTTCACACTCACCCCACCTAAAAACCTGCCAATAGTGGAGTGTGAAATTTAGGACATTGTCTGCCGTGCTAAATGGAGCAGTCATTCTTGGAGCTCAGCCATGCATTCATAATGCAGTCATCTGGCAATTGTAACAACTGAAGTAGACAGGTAGATGAAGATTTTGAAAAATAAAAGTAAAGAATTTTAAAATATTAAAAAACATGTCCCCTCATGTGAGTCTGTCACATGAGCAGGGACATGGTAGAAATTAATTTGGAATTTGCCCGCCCATGAATGAGGTTTCACAAAAAATCCAAAGGCTGCTTGGCCTTTCCGACTGCCCGCCATCCATAAGGCTGGGCGGGCAGTGAAATATTGAACTTAATTATTACTTAAATGGCCTTAACAGGCCTTTTAATTATCGGCCGGCATGCAGCCGAATACCACACATGCCCGCCGACCAAAATATCAAGCACCATTTCACATTCATTCGGATTGGGTACCGCCCGCCCGACAAGTGAAAAATTCTGGCCTATAAGTCTAGCTGCAAAATCTTTCTCAAATACAGTTACTCATTGTAGAATTCAGCTCAGAGTTAATGTAAGTAAAAGAGACAAAGGGCAGAATCGTCCCAGATTTGCGCTAAGTGCAGTAGCAGGTGGGTAAAACATAGTTTTACCTGCCGGCCACAATGGCAGGTTTTCACGCAGTATCATCCCAAACACACCACATTATTTATACATTCCTGGAAAACACACTGACCAGGAGTTTCCCCTCAGCGATTTGGGGGCGGGGCCTGCTCGCCGAGGGGAAAATGACACGGGATGATGTCGGGAGGAATCCCCGACATCATCCCGGGCCATTTAAATCTTAAGGAAGGCGGGCGGACTGTGAAATCAGTGAAATTAAGGCCATTGACAGGTTAATTAAGATAGTTAAATGCCCTGCCCGGCCAACCTTAAGGCTGGCGGGCAGGCCAGGAGCCCCAGTGGCCTGTAGATTATTAATGAAACTTCATCCACTGGTGGGATGAGGTTTCATTATCGTTTTGTAAAAATTTAATAAATTTTATGAGTTTGTTATCAACATGTCCCATCTCGTGTGACATTGTCACATGAGGGGGATATGTTAATAATCTTAAAATGTCTCTATTTTTTGACTTTACTTACCTTTCACTGAACTCCCTGAGACAGGACTTTGCCTCAGGGAGCAATGCGCTCTTTCGCGCGCATGCTAAAAGAGCACATTTTGACAGTTGGGGATTCCCTCCACCCAACGCACAGGAAGTGCATAGCGCTTACTGTCGGGCAGGCCGCTGGGCTGGCCTTAATCGACCCGCCCACTCAAAATGGTGACGGGCCCCGTTTCGGTGGCTGGGTTCGGCTGCCCACCCGCCGCCAAGCCGGTGGGGGCGGCCGCCTACCAAGGGCTAAATTCTGCCCACTGTTTCCATGGTGGGTGGGTTATCATTCACCCACTATGCCATCATCTCATTGCTTCATCATGCCAGGCACCAGATTTAAAGTACAGCCATGCTCAATGTTTCCAGCCCAGGGCTGCAGCAAAGAAGACATGGCCCCGAAAGGCAAGAAGAATGCAGCCCTTAAGAGTCTTTTGGATGCTGGATTCCATGGAGGTCTACTGTGACGTCCTCTATCCCTGCTCTGGCCACAGGACGGGCAGCTACATTACCACTCTGGCTTGGTAGGCGATGACAGTGGCGATCAGTGCCAATGTTGCACAGAAGAGGTTGGCCATCCAAAGCAGATAGAGGATGAATGATCTCATCCGTGCCACCAGGGTAAGGCAACAATCTCATCACTCCAAACACACACTCAAATCCATCACACATTCACTGGCATCTCACTCACTGCCAGCTCAAGGCACATCACCATCCATTTTCACACATATACCCTCACATGTCCATCTGGTCTCATCTCCTCTGGAGATTGCCTCCTCAACCCTCACCATCTTGAGGCCACTTGCACAGAACAACATGTGCCCCCAAACATACCCTGGGATACTCTCCATCCCCATCCAGCGCATCTCTCATCCTGCAGCCTCTTCTCTTGCCTGAGGCCACTCTTCTTCCTTTCCAAAGCAAGATCTTGCCCTGCAGCCATTGAAAAGTCACCCACATATGGCTTATCTGGTAGGCAGCGACCTACCCGTAAGCCTCCCTAAAAGTGATGTGGTGCTGTTTGCGAAGCCTGGCACTGATGACTGTGAGTGCTGACAAAAGCAAGGTAAGCAAACAAACCTTGAAATCCCAAGTGAAGTGCAGCCCGCCAAGTGCATACCTTGTATGCGCTCTTTTGAAACACGTCACCGTGTTTTCTCACTAATGTGGGCGGATGATCCAGCGGGAGTGGGTTGAGCCCGGCAGGCTGGCCTTATAATGAGATGCTGATGTATTGCAAAGAGGTTCCTGATATACAATGGCGGGGAACACAGCCTGCCATCGGTGGGTGGAGTGGACAATTGCAAACTGGTTTCATGACATCGTGAAACCAATTTTTGGCCATCTTGCCATATTGCCCACTCATGCCACTGAACATGCCTGACCCTGGAGGGTATGGAAAATCCCAGCAAAAGTCTTGCTATTTTCACTTGTTGCTTTGTGGATAGAGTCACAAAGTACAATTCTATACAGAATTGTATAGATTTGCAGCCTGCAGTTCATTGACCATGCAATTTTTTTATTCATGATATTCAGTACACGACTATGATTCTTTGTGTTGCATTGATGAATGTTGTTCAATGGGGCAAAGAGCTTTTTAAATATTAAGCTCCATCCTGCATTGGATTTATATTAAACTGAATGTTTAATTTTTACGTATGTTTAATGCAGTAAGGCTTTTTCTGTAAAATATTACTTGTTACTCTAATCGCAATAATATCACATCACTGCATTGCTCATCTGTCACAAGTACCTCAATGCCTCTCAGATTTTGCCTGATCATGCAAATTTTATTGTGCTTTCCATGTTATCTTTCCTTCAGTATGAAACATAAAGAGGAGAAACATTTTATGTTATATGAAGCTGTGCACAGTTCAGATGCTGGATGATACAATATTGATTATTTCACTTGCCTGAAAGGAAATACTGAAAAGGAGAGAGGAACTATTTATATCTCCCTCTGGTTCCAATGTATCTAACCTCCTTTGCCCAAGAACTTGTTGTCAAAATTACAGTGAGTCTAATGGTGCACACAGTTATTTATTTGCAAATGATACAGCAGATGCCAGGTTAAATACAAATTTGCAAAAGTTGCTGTCTTAGTTGATCCACTTCATCATTAGCTTTGTGAAAACAGAATCTCACTGTCTGACTTACTTTTAAAATGCTTTGGTGTGAAGTAATTGTATTGGCACAGTGGACGAATCTAAACTTGCCTCAGAAAGTTAAGTCTTAACTTTTCAAGTGCAAATACCCTTTTAACAATGTGATGCATTTCAATTACTGCCGATTAACCTCCCTGGCACTGAACACTAACTATTCCAATTGTGGAGTCTCATTCTTTCAGGTTTTAGTTGAAGCTGGGGATTTTAAAAATGTGTTTTTTTTCACTTTTCGTTTCTGCCTCTTTTCATCTCTATGGTCTCTTAATCCAATATTTCTTTCCCTCTCTATATTTCTCTTTCTGTATCTGATTTGCCATTGAATTCACCCACTCCACTTTACATACCCTCTCAGTTCTTATGCTGTTAATTTCACAATCCTTCAATATAATTGGTTAAAGAGATACACAGTTGCTTGACCTGTTAACTCAAGCCCTGTTTCCCTCACTGCACTGTTACCAACTCACACTTTTGGTAATTGCCATGTAAAAAGCTAAGCAATGTTAATGTGCAGAGGCACATTTTACTGATGACAAATCCCTTTAAATGCCCTACTATAACAAATTATGGCCCAATAGGTTAGTACTGGAGCAACCTCATTACAAATCTTGAAATGGTTAAAACCCGATGCTAAAATGTTGTAAACAAATGTCATTAGCAGCACACTGTTGATGTTTCATTAACACTAGACCAGTAATTGAAATAAACATTTAGACTGGCATCAGTAAGTATTTCATTAGAATAGCAGTACATTATTGATGAATCAAGACTTTTCAGATATTGTTGCTGTATTGATATTGGGTCTAATGATGCTAGCTTGAGCAGCATTTATTAATGAAAAGATTAAAACTTTACATAGAGTCAACATTTTATTAATATGCTTTGTCTCCAAAATTTCCTTTAGGAAAAGTGTTCTGTAAAATACTGCGATTCACTGAGATGATTCAGCTCATCTGCTTATGCCTGGAAAAGTGGAATAGGATTTTTATTCAATCTTGCTCAACAAAATCCAGCCAAGGTTTCAGTAAATGTCGCAGTCACCTGCCATTATTTGACAATAACTCCATCAGTATGACCACGTAGAGAATAGAAGCAATGTCGAGTATAATGAGTGACAGTCTCCTGATCAACAACAATATTGTGATTGCATCCTGAACTCTCCTAGCTTACAAATATAGTACTTACTATAGCCCCCAGATGGAAAAGAAACTGCAGCTTTCCCCAGTATTAAATAGGAAAAGAGCAATTAGCAATTTTTACTATATGTTAGTGACAAATTCAGGTTTGTCTTTCTGCTTTTCTTTATAGCACTCCTTATAGTACAACCAAGTTGCGCAAGTTACCACCACATGACCCCAGCAGGGGTTAACATCTGTCACTGCATATAGGGTAAAATGAGTGTGCCAAAGATAAACTAAGGATTGTTATCTAGTAGTAGAGTAATAATGGGCGAGATTTTTGAGTATGTGAGTTCAGAATGATGAAATGGTTGTCTTACCCTGGCAGCACAGCTGAGATCATTCATCCTCTTCATTGGATGGCCAACCATTTCTGCGCAGCATTGGCACTGACCACCACTGCCATTGCCTACCAAGCCGGAGTGGTGAGATTGCTGCCCCTCCTGCGGTTAGAGTAGGGGTAGAGGACATCATGGTGGCACTCAGTATGAGGAAGCGGCAAGGTGATGGCGTGGCGGGCATATTAGGGCCCGCCTGCCACCAAAACGGTGTGTTTCCTGGGAGTGCTTGATTAATGAGGTGAGATTGGTACGATACGGCGTGAAAAGCCACCATTGCGGCTGGCGAGTAAATCGTTCTTTTTCCCACCCGCTACCACAGTTAATGCAAACCTGGGATGATTCCACCTGCTATCTCTAGAAAATTTCTCCAAGTGTGCTGGTATTTACATGGTAAATTGCACAGTATATATTTGTCTGCATGATATGTAAATACCTGCATATGTGCAGTGGTACTCTGAGTTTCAACCACTGCACCTGCTTGTGTATTGCCAGTCTAACCTGTGGATGAGCTTCCCTTATCTATGTTAGCAATACAACACTGGGCAATTTCACACCCTGACATTAGCGGCCTCAAAATTGGCTTGATAGCCTTACCACCCTAATGTGTCAGACGCTATTTTAATAGGGATTTAACTCTGAGTATCCAAAGTGCCCAACTTGTTCTGTGATCAGTCCCATTTTACTAAGGAAATTAAGATTCGCATAACTAGGGCTTTGCTATTTGAGGCGGAATCTGAAAACTGCACAGTGTCCAGAAAGGCAGTGTCTGAATTATTTCTGTGAGCCTTGGAGGAATTTAAGGGCTCCTTTGGGATCCACTAAATTAATCTGGGATGCAGATGGCCCAGATCCCCCATCCACCACCTCACTCTTGCCACAGAAATTACTCTTCTGGTGGCAGCTCCAAAGTGCTTCCCTTTGCCCAGTTATGGTGAACTGTTTCAGGATGCATGTCTGATGCCCTGCAGCTGGCCTGGTGAAGCTAAATATAAGTCCAAAAATCACAGGGCCAACTTTGCTGCCGGAAAAGACAACCAATCAGTGTGCTCCACCAGTCACAAACCCTCAAGTCAAAATAGACGCCATTGACTGATATTTCCCCTGTATAAAGCACAGATAGGATTTTTGTTTTGTCCTCATGGATTAGGATCCAAAAGGGACAGCTACGCATGGATTCAGAGGGCATGGCTGAGGTATTTAATGAGTACCTTGCATCTGTCTTTACCAAGGGAGAAGATGCGGCCAAAATAATAGTGAAAGAGGAAATAATTGAGATATTGAATGGACTAAAATTGATAAAGAGGCAGGTTTAGAAAGGCTGGCTGTACTTGAAATCAATAAGTCACCAGGGCCAGATGGGATGCATCTGAGGATGCTGAAGGAAGTAATAGTGGGAATTGCTGAGGTACTGACCATAATATTCCAATCATCCTTAGATACAGTTGTGGTGCCAGAGGATTGGAGAATTGCAAATGTTATACCCTTTTTCAAAAGAGGGTGTAAGTATAAACTCAGCAACTGCAGGGCAGTCAGTTTATGTTCAGTGGTGGGAAAGCTATTAGAAATAATAATCTTGGACTAAATTAGGAGTCACTTGGACAAGTGTGGATTAATTAAGGAAATGATTTGCTAAGGCAAATTTTGTTTAACTAAATAGGTTGAGTTTTATGATCACACAGCAGCGAGGGCTGATAAGGGTAATGCAGTTAATGTGGTGCACGTGGACTTCTGAACTGTGTTCGATGAAGTACCACATAATAGTCTTGCCAGAAAAGTTGAAACCCATGAAATAAAAGAGACTGTAGCAGCATGGATATGAGGTTGGCTGAGTGACCAGAAACAAAGAGTAGTGGTGAATGGTTGTTTTCAAGACAGCAGGAGGATGTACATTGGGACATATATGAATACCATTAATGACATGCACGTGGGTGTACAGGACAAAATTACAGTATTTGCAAATGACACACAACTTGGAAATGTATTAAACTGTGAAGAGGATAATGTTTAATATCCTGAGGACAAAGATAGGGTAGTGGAATGGACGTGCGGCAGATGAAACTTAATGCAGAGAAGTGTGAAGTGATACCTTTTGGTGAGAAGAATATATGAATGTATGAACATAGGAAATAGGAGCAGAAGTAGGCCATTCAGCCTCTTGCGCCTGCTCCACCATTCAAAAAGATTATGGATGATCTGTTTGTGTTCCGAGTTCCACATTCCCATCTACCCCACTGATTCCCTTGTTTAACCAGAATCTATCTACCTCTACCTTAAAAATATTCAATGACCCGCATCTCCACCACTTTCTGAGGCAGAGAGTTCCAAAGTCACACAGCCCTCTGAGAGAAAAAAATTCTCCTCATCTCTGTCCTAAAAGGGCGACCCCTAATAAGTGCCCCCTAGTTCTGGACTCACCCACAAGAGGAAACATCCTTTCCACGTCCAACTTGTTGAGACCGCTCAGGATCTTATATATTTCAATCAAGTCATCATTCACTCTTCTAAACTCCAGTGGAAACAAACCCAGTCTGGCAAACCTATCCTCATAAGACAACCAGCTCATTTCAGGTATCAATCTAGTAAACCTCATTTGAACCGCCTTCAACACATTTACACCCTTCCTTAAATAAGGAGACCAAAGCTGCACACAATCACAGAATCACAGAATCACACAATCACAGAATCACAGAATCACAGTGCAGAAGAGGCCCTTCGGTCCATCGAGTCTGCACCGACACATGAGAAACACCTGACCTACCTACCTAATCCCATTTACCAGCACTTGGCCCATAGCCTTGAATGTTATGATGTGCCAAGTGCTCATCCAGGTACTTTTTAAATGATGTGAGGCAACCCGCCTCCACCACCCTCCCAGGCAGTGCATTCCAGACCGTCACCACCCTCGGGGTAAAAAGGTTTTTCTTCACATCCTCCATAAACATCCTGCCCCTCACCTTGAACTTATGTCCCCTTGTGACCGACCCTTCAACTAAGGGAAACAGCTGCTCCCTGTCCACTCTGCCCATACCCCTCATAATCTTGTACACCTCGATCAGGTCACCCCTCAGTCTTCCCTGCTCCAACGTAAAAAACAACCCAAGTCTATCCAACCTCTCTTCATAACTTAAATGTTTCATCCCAGGCAACATCTGGTGAATCTCCTCTGCACCCCTTCCAGTGCAATCACATCCTTCCTTTAATGTGGCGACCAGAACTGCACACAGTACTCCAGCTGTGGCCTCACCAAGGTTCTATACAACTCCCAACATGACCACCCTACTTTTGTAATCTATGCCTCGATTGATAAAGGCAAGTGTCCCATATGCCTTTTTCACCACCCCACTAACATGCCCCTCCACCTTCAGAGATCTATGGACACACATGCCAAGGTCCCTTTGTTCCTCAGAACTTCCTAGTGCTATGCCATTCATTGAATACTTCCTTGTCAAATTACTCCTTCCAAAGTGTATCACCTCACACTTTTCAGGGTTAAATTCCATCTGCCACTTAGCTGCCCATTTGACTATCCCATCTATTTCTTCCTGTAGCCCAAGACACTCAACCTCACTGTTAACCACCTGGCCAATCTTTGTGTCATCCGCAAACTTACTAATCCTACCCCTCACATAGTCATCTATATCATTTATACAAATTACAAATAATAGGGGACCGAGCACAGATCCCTGTGGTACACCACTGGACACTGTCTTCCAGTCACTAAAGCATCCTTCTGTCATCACCCTCTGCCTCCTACAAGTAAGCCAATTTTGAATCCACCTTATCAAATTACCCTGTATCCCATGTGCCTTTGCATTCTTTATAAGTCTCCCATGTGTGACCTTGGCAAAGGCTTTGCTGAAATTTATAGAAACTACATCAACTGCACTACCCTCATCTACACACCTGGTCACCTCCTCAAAAAATTAAATCAAATTTGTTAGGCATTACCTCCCTCTGACAAAGCCATGCTGACTATCCTTGATCAAACCTTGCCTCTCCAAGTGGAGATAGATACTCTCCTTCAGAAATGTCTCCAATAGCTTCCCTACCAATGACGTGAGACTCACTGGCCTGCAGTTCCCTGCTTATCTCTACAACCCTTCTTAAATAGCGGAACCACATTAGCTGTTCTCCAGTCCTCTGGCACCTGCCCCGTGGCCAGAGAGGAATTCAAAATTTGGGTCAGAGCCCCTGCAATCTCCTCCCTTGCCTCCCTCAGCAGTCTGGGACACAAATCATCCGGACCTGGAGATTTGTCCACTTTTAAGCCTGCCAACACCTCCAATACCTTATCACTCCCTACATCAATTTGCTTAAGAACCTCGCAGTCTCTCTCCCCGAGTTCGATACCTTCATCCTCATTCTCTTGGGTGAAGACGGACGTGAAGTATTCATTCAACACCCTAGCGATGCCCTCTGGCTCCACCCTTAGATTGCCCCCTTGGTCCCTTATGGGTCCTACTCTTTCCCTGGTTATCCTCTTCCCATTGATATACTTATAGAATATCTTGGGATTTTCCCTACTTATACCAGCCAGAGCTTTCTCATATCCCCTCTTTGCTCTCCTAACTGCTTTCTTAAGCTCCACCCTGCACTTTCTGTACTCCACTAATGCCTCTGCTGATTTGCTCCCCTTGTACCTGCTAAAAGCCTCTCTTTTCCTTCTCATCGTAACCTGATTATCTCTGGTCATCCATGGCTCTCTGGGCTTGTTACTCCTTCCTATCACCCTAGAGGGAACATGTTGAGCCTGTACCCTCCCCATTTCCTTTTTGAACACCCCCAAATGTTCCTCTGTAGATTTCCCCACAAGTAACTGTTCCCAGTCTACCTTGGCCAGATCCTGCCTTATCTTACTAAAATCCACTCTCCCACAATCCAAAACATTTTTTTGCAACTTGTCAATTTCTTTGTCCATAACTAACTTAAACTGTACCATGTTGTGGTCGCTATCACTAAAATGCTCGCCCACCAACACCTCAGCCACCTGTCCAGCTTCATTCCACAGAATTAGGTCCAGCAATGCACCGTCCCTTGTTGGACCCTCTACATATTGACCTAAACAGTTCTCCAGTACAGATTTCAAGAAATCTACTCCATCCAAGCCCTTAACACTATGTCTATCCCAATTAATGTTGGGACAGTTGAAATCACCTAATATAATTACCCTTTTGTTGTTGTTTTTATACACCTCCGCAAATTGTGCACATATTTGCTCCTCAATTTCCCGCTGACTATCTGGGGGTCTATAATAAACACCTAATAATGTGGTTGCCCCTTTTTTTTCGAGATGTGGTCTCGCCAGAGTCCTGTATAACTGAACGATAACATCCTTACTTTTATTTCAATTCCTCTCATGAAGGATAGCAATTAGCCTTCTTAATTACTTGCTATGCCTACATACTAACTTTTTGTGACTCATGTACTAGAATCCCGAGGTGCAAAGGGATCTGCACCTCGGAATTCTGCAGTCATTCTCCATTTAAGTAATACTCTGCTTTTTCATTCCTCCAGCCAAAGTGAATAACTTCACATTTTCCCACATTATATCCCATCTTCCAGATTTTTGCCCACTCACTAAACCTATCTATATCTTTCTGCAACCTCCTTATGTCCTCTTCGCAACGTACTTCCCTACCTATCTTTGTGTCATCTACAACATTAGCTTCCATGCCTTTGGTGCCTTCATCCAAGTCATTTATATAAATTGTAAAAAGTTGAGACCCCAGCACAGAGCCCTGCGGGACCCTACTGGTCACATGCTGCCAATCAGGAAAACACCTATTTATGCATTCTCTCTGTTTGCTGCCAGCCAGCCAACCAACAACCCTATCCAAAGTGTGACCGTCTTCCGGAACAAAGTGTCCAGGTATTTCTCCCCCTTTCTTATTTTGGACAGTGTCTGCAGTTCAGCTTCCAGATTAATAATCTTGATCTAAAATTCCTCTAGCTACTTACACTCTCCGCAAACCTGTATACTTTGGATCGCCTTGACGTCCAGAAGTCCCACATTCCACAGCTACAACATAACACCTGTCCTGCCATTGTTTTCTGTTATTTAGTTAACTTAATTTAATTACATTCTTAATTAACTTAGAATAATTCTTACATATACTACAATTTACTGTGCTTATTAAAAGCCAGCACCACCCACAACTAAAAGTTATACATTATCTAATTACACAGGTATGTGTTTTATGTATTTATTTTAATTATTTTATTTTCAAGTTTTACTTATTTTCATTTATTTATTTTTTTAAATTTTAATTAATAAACCCTACTACTCCCAATAAGCTTTACTACTGCTATTACAAAAACCTCATTATGAAGAGAACTTTAAATTTACCAATAGATTGTACCAGTATTTAAAAGATAAATGAGCAAAACAAGCAAAATACTCATCAACCAATCATTTAACTAGTTCCCTATGATGTCAGACTTGATTTTCTCCAAATTTGGTCAGTCCACTGAGACCCATCATCAGCAGCAGGAGCAGCAGCTATCTTCTTTATCCCCTGGCTCCTCTCTCACTCCTTCTCACACTCTTTTAACTCCCAGCAAGGAGAAGAAATATAAACTAAAGGGTATAATTCTAAACGGGGTGCAGGAACAGAGAGTCCTGAGATGTATACACACAAATCATTGGTGGTGGCAGGGCAGGTTTAGAAAGTGATTAAAAAGGCTTACGGGGTTGTAGGCTTTATAAATAGATGCACAGAGTACAAAAGGAAAGAACTTATGATGAAACTTCATAAAACACTGGCTCGGCCTCAACTTGAATATTGTGTACAATTCTGGACACTGCACTTTGGGGAGGATGTGAAGACTTTAGAGGGAGTGCAGAAAAGTTTACTGAGAATGGTTTCAGAGGTGAGGGATTTCAGTTATGTGGATAGGTTGGAGAAACTGGGGTTGTTCTCCTTAGAGAAGAGAAGGTTGAGAGGGTTTGACTGAGATGTTCAAAATCATGAAGGTTTAGGCAGAGTAGATAGAGAGAAATTGTTCTCACTAACAGTCAGGTCAGAGTACCAAAGGGCACAAGGGCAAAAAAATGAAGAGCAACAAGACTTTTTAATGCAGTGACTGGTTTAGATCTGGAATGCACTGCATTCCACATGGAGGTGGAGATAGATGCAATCGCAGCTTTTAAAAGGGAATTAGGTAAGCACCTGAAGAGAAAAAAATCGTGGGGCCATGGGGAAAGAGCAGGGGGGGTGGGATGAGCTGAGTTGATCTTGCAAAGAGTTGACATAGACATGATGGACTGAATGGCCTCCTAAATATTTCCCTTGGGTCTGACCCAGGTGTTTTGGACACCAGAGCACAGCAAACATCAGAAATATCAGAAAGTTGGTAGGGTCAAAGTACACACCCGTAAAGGAGCCCATCCTATGTCTCTTCCATTTAGATAAAGAGACAAAAAGGCAGTCATGTATCGCAACCGGCCCAATATTCACAGTGTCACAGACCTGGGAAGATTTCCCCTGTTATTTTCTTAAACCAGTCAGCCTCATGATCTGAGATTTGGAGCTGGTGCTTGTTAGTACATCTGCACTGCTATTTTATGTTGCAAACTCATTCCTAAATGCAATCAGATGCCTAATCTAATTTCATCCACAACCTTTACAACCAGCAGAAAGAAACCTTCATGTCAATTCAGCTGTGTTCAAACTAATTTCCCAGATGTGAAGAACTGTTATAGAAAACCTAAAGCAGCACGTAGTCCTTTATGTTGGCTTTATGAAATGCTTTAATTCAAATCTACACTCTCTGAAAAACTTTGATCCAGATGCAGTACAGTAAGGAAAAATTTGTATTTTCTTCAAAAGATCTGTGGATTCTGTAATTGTTTTTAAGAATGCTTGAAAAGGACTTTTAAGAGTTTGCATCAATTGTAAAGGGATCAATTGTACTTTCCTTGGATAATAAGAAATACTGGCCCATGTGACCTGGTGATTCTTAGCCTTGAAATAGTGCCAACAGGAAGGAAGTTAAGAAAGAAGACGTGTGGCTGGAAGACACAAAGAAGAGCTGCAGGCACAAAAGAGAGCTACAAGCAGAGGCTGGAGAGTGAAGGCAATCAGCGCAGAGATGCTTTCTCAAAGACAAAGCAGACAAATACAGAAAGAGGAACACAGAGAATTCTTGTGAGGAGAAGTAAATCACTCTCTGGAAAAGGTCAGTTTTTCTGTTTGGCAGAATAGGAGACAGGAACTCTTAGATGTATTGTGCAAGCTGGCTAAAAAGGTCTAAAACCTGGAAAGCTGTATGAATAGCTCAAAGATGCTGAAGAGCTGGATGTTTGGCTAAACCGTGAACCAGGGTGTTATTGGTTGGTTGGTTAAAAAGGAACTCTGAAAACCTACACCATCAGCATTGTCATGACCCGAGGGAGAGAGGGTTTGTAGAAGTGTGCCATGCTAATGATAATTGTATCCATGAAACTCTAAAGTGAAAGCTATTGCCAGATAAGACTCCTGACCTACCCTGAATGAATGAAGAATAGCATATTGTAGAACTGGGTAGCTACGTGATACCACACTTGTGTGGGGAGTGATGCGAATGTTTTTTGGTAAGATGTATCTTTGTTGCATCAACTATTTAAAGTGAAAAATACCTGTTAATTCATGTGTAATTTTTGTTGGTTCTGATTTGTGTTAAAGTAAAAACTAAATAAAGTGCAACCTTGTTGGTAATTTCTTCATTTAGGGGTCATTTAGTAATTTTGGTTATTTTGGTTTACAGTTCCCCCATGGGGATCACAACAGCGTAGGTTTCAAGAAAAAAATAAAGGTACCAGCAAAAGTAAATGCCAAGTGTAATTACATAATTAGAACAAGGTCACATTTGATATTAATTGAACTAATTTAAATTAATGTGTTAGATATTTCTGATTAATTACCATAATTAAAACTAATGAGTTGGAGGTTTTAAACCAATTCGTCAGAACTTGCAATATGGTAAACGGAAAAGAAAAATAAAACAATTCACTTCATTTCTAAAACACATTTTGTAGAAGAAACATGCTTCTGATTCCGTGCCTTAATTTAGAATACATTTGGACCTATTTACCCTTTTTATTTATTAGAGTGCAGCTCCATTTATATATGAATTTAAGAATCCTGAACATTATTATATTGCAAAGTCTATTGGTATAACACAGACTGTGGATCTTACAGAGTGCTGTTTTGAATGTGCTGCAAGATGGAGAATTCCCCTTAACCTGCATGGTAAGCTGTGTGGTGGAAAGCAAGATGGGGGTAGATTTACAACTTGTAAGTATGATGATTTTGTACTTTTTGTACACTTCTTTTCTACTTGTTTTCGATATTCTGATGTTGAGAGATTTGAGTGTTTATTTTTAAATATTACACAGAGTCGTTTCACTCCACTTTACCCTTGCAGTTTCAAAACATACAATATTTAAGAACATGTTCAAAAATATCCCCCTTTCGGAAAAAAAAATCCAGACCAGGTCTATTTCACATAAAAATTCATGTTGACATTCATTAAATGAATATTGCCTTTGGATTTTGACAAAGGGACCACCAAAGGCTGTCTGTTCCTTGACTCTGCAAAGTCAATATAACTTTGTTTTAAGGGAAGTGAAAAGCAAAAAGAAGATAATGAAATTGCCACTGATCCATAAGGTACCTGGCCCTGAGGATTCATATAACGTTGCTCATTTGCAGTTGAGGTCGAAAATGGAAGGTCGTTTGAAACGTAGATTGACAAGAGATTTTACAAAATCTTTGCTGTCATTTTTAACATTCTTATTTAACCCAAAGGCATTACTAATTCTTTTTGTAATTTCAGTGTCAATCATGGCTTAATTGGCCGCACACTCAGCTCTGAATCACAAAATTCTAGGTTCAAGTCCTACTCCAGGGTTTAGCACAAAAACCAAGACCAGAATTTTACAGCTTCCGCCGCAGCGTGTCTTCCCCCGCCGGATGCGGCGAGCCATTTAAATCTCCATTCAGCTCGGTGGGACCAGAATATCCCACCGGGCAAAAGGCGCTGTAAAATCCTGGCCCAAGGTTGACACTATAGTGCAGTACTTGAGTGAGTGCTGCACTGTCAGTGGTATTGTTGATGAGATGTTAAGCCAAAGCCCCATTTGCCTGCTCGGGTGGATGTGAAATAACTCATGGCATTATTTTGAGGAAGAACAGGGTAATTAGGGGAGGTGATGGCGTAGTGGTATTGTCACTGGACTAATAATCCAGAGACCCAGGCTAAAGCTCTAGGGACCTGGGTTTGAATCCTGCCAGGGCAGATGGTGGAATTTGAATTCATTAAAAGTCTAATGATGACCATGAAGCCATTGTTGGTTGTTGTAAAAACCCATCTGGTTCACTAATGTTTTCACTAATGTCCTTTAGGGAAGGAAATCTGTTGTCCTTACCTGGCCTGGCCTACATGTGACTCCAGACCCACAGCAATGTGGTTGACTCTTAAATGCCCTCTTGAAATGGGCAATAAATGCTGGCCTAGCCAGCGATGCCCACATCCCATGAATGAATTTTTAAAAAATTATCCCCAGTGTCCTGGCCAATATTCACCCCTCATTCAACATCACAAAAAACAGATTATCTGGTTATTATCATATTGCTGTTTGCTGAGTGCAAATTAGCTGCCGTGTTGCCTACATTACAAAAGTGACTACACTTCAAAAATTACTTTATTGGCTCTTAAGTGCTCCCTCCACTTCTCAGGTGGTCATGAAAAGCGAAATATATATGCAAGTTTTTTAAAATTTCTCAACAGGAGGTTCGAAGTAGTTCTGAAATCATGATATTTATTGAATTATGAATGTCATGGGGCCAAATCTTCTGGTCTTCGGATCGTCGAAGACAGGATGTATGACAGAAAATGCACGTTGGGATTCTGCAGAGGTCCTGACATGCTGACCGACATGTGTTATGTTTTAACTATGGGTCCGCTTGCTCGCGAACCGATTGCACGCTTATCTGTCAACAGGCGAGACAATTACAATATATGGTAGACACGGAGACCAATATCAAATGAAGCACATACTATTTATTTACACAAAAAACAGTGCACCAACATGATGTGTGCTTCTCCAACCAGACCCTACTCTAGACTAACATTAACCTGGTAGCCCGCGCTACACAGCTATTGGGTCTTGCAGTCATATGGTCAATCTGCCCACAGTCTCTTTCTTAAAGGTGTGTTACACCTCAGATTACCACATCCCTCCCCCTTTACTTGAAAATACATTTTACAATATATTAACTATTTACAAAAATGGACTATTTACAAACTCAGTCTCTTAGGAGGCTTTTTCAAACGTGTCGACCGTTGTAGTTCCACGACTTCGGATAGTTTATCTGAGGCCTCCCTTTCAGGAGTTATCTATCCACTAGGCTCCCCAGTAGGAACCTGCAAGTTTGCCTCATCGACTCTCTCAGGCTCAACAGGTTCTGCAGGTACTTCCAAAGCAAGACGAGTTCCTTCTACCTGTGGTGTAGACTCCAAAGAGAATGATTGGCATACCTTTTCTTGTGGATCTGTTTCCCTTTTCCTGGGGTGATCTATATGCCTCCTGATTATCCGACCTTCAACCGATATATGGTAGGACAGGGGTCCTGTCACTGCATTGACTTCACCTGATAGCCATTTGGGCCAATCTCCAAAGCTCTTCGTGAAAACAACTTCTCCTACAGTGAAGTTGCTTTCATGACTGTGGTAATCATGTTCATTTTTCTGGGCCTCCTCACTTTTCTCTACCCTTCCTCCTAAATTTGGCCTTATGAGGCTTAACCATTTCCTGAGATGTCTCTTCATTAATAACTCTGCGGGGGTAATGCCGTTGGTCCTATGTGGCGTGGTTCTGTAGCTGAGCAGGAAGCGTGATAACTTAATTGTTATAGAGTCCCCCTCTAGTTTTTTTCATTCCTGCCTTGAAGGTCTGGACTGCCCTCTCGGCCAACCCATTGGATGCAGGATGGTTTGGCGAGGTCTTGACATATATTATGCCATTAAGAGCTGTAAATCTTTGGAACTCCCCGCTAGTGAACACTGTTGTCAGACACTACCACCTCTGGTAAACTGTGTATTGAAAAACTCTGACGCAATCTGTCTATGATGGCGGCAGATGTGGGAGATCACACCTCATATGCATCCATCCATTTGGAGTGGGAGTAGGTAAATAAGACGAACATCGTGCCCAAAATAGGTCCCACGTAGTCAACATGGAGGCAGACCCAAGGCCTTCCTGGCCATTCCCAAAAATACAATGGAGCAGAAGGAGACCATTTCTGCACCTGTTGGCACTTCATGCAGCTTTTGACCATATTTTTGATCTCAGGTCCATCCTTGGCTACCATAAGTAGCTGTGCGCCAACATTTTCATTCTGGAAATACCGGGTGAGCGCTATGCAATTCTATCAATAATGGGTGGCTTCTTCTAAGCGGTACAATGACTCTCACTCCCCACAGTAAGATGCCATCCTGGCAGGTGAGCTCGTATCTCCTGTTAAAATAGGGCTTCATTTCATCCAACTTTGGCTTGTTAGGCCGTCCATAGACTCATAGACATTTACAGCATAGGAGGAGGCCATTTGGCCCATTGTGTCTACACCAGTCAACAAAGATCTGACAACTCTACTCCCATTTTCCAGCACTTGGCCCATAGCCCTGGAGGCTATGGCAATCCAAGTGAATATCTAAATGCTTCTTAAATGTTACGAAAGTTTCTGACTCAACCACCCTTTCAGGCAGTGAGTTCCAGACTCCCACCACCCTCTGGGTGAAAAAACTTCCCCTCAACTCCCGTCTTAGCCTTCTACCTCTTACCTTAAATCTATGTCCCCTGGTTATTGACCCCTCTACTATTGGAAAAAGTGTCTTCCAATCCACCCTATCTATGCCCCTCATAATATTATACACCTCTATCAGGTCCCTTCTCAACCTTTGCTGCTGCAAGGAAATCAGCCACAGCCTATCCAAACTTTCCTCATAGCTCAGACCCTCCAGGCAAGGCAGCATCCTGGTAAATATCCTCTGCACCTCCTCCAGTGCAATTACATCCTTCCTATAATGTGGCGACCAGAACTGCACACTGTACTCCAGTTGTGGCCTAACCAGCATTTTATACAGTTGCAGCATAACCTCCCTGCTCTTGTATTCTATGCCTGGGCTAATAAAGGCAAGTATCCCATATGCCTTCTTAACACCTTACCTACCTGCCCTGCTACCTTAAGGGATCTGTGGATATGCACACCAAGGTCCCTCTGATCTTCAGTGCTTTCCAGGGTCCTACTATTCATAGTGTAATCCCTTGCCTTGTTAGCCTTCCCCAAGTGCATTGCCTCACACTTTTCCGGGTTGAATTCCATTTACCACTGCTCTGCCCACCTGACCAGCCCATTGATATCCTCCTGCAGTTTACAGCTATCCTCCACACTATTTACCACCCTACCAATTTTCATGTCATCTGCAAACTTCTTGATCATACCCCCTACCAGTCTTGTTCCCTGACGTGAGGCAAAACTGGATCACAGTCAGTCCATTCTCTGATCTGTTTGGCATTCACTGGTGACGAATCGAGAAAATTTAATAACAAGACAAGTTCTTGAGGGATGCGGACATTCACATTGCTGTCCTTCAGGGGTAATCGGCTCAGTGCGTCAGCATTGGCAATCTGGCATCCTAGCCAGTGGATAAAAGTATATTCGTAAGCAGCTAGAATCAGCACCCAACTTTGGATGCGTGCTGAGGCGATTGGGGGTATTACCTTATCTTCCCCAAGCAAGCCTAGTATTGGCTTGTGGTCGGATACGATGATGAAGTGGCGACGTTGGATGTATTGGTGGAATTTCTTAATGCCAAATACGATGGACAGGCCTTCTTTTTCTATTTGTCAGTATCTTCGCTCTGCCTCACTGAGTGTTCTTGAAACGTAGCCAATGAGTCGTTCAGAGCCATCTGTCATCCAGTAGGGGAGTACTGCCCCTACTCAGTAAGGGGATGCATCACATGTTAAAATCAATCGTTTCTTTGGGTCAAAATGTACCAACAGGGCTGATGAATGTAGTAACTGCTTTACTGCCATAAAAGCTTGTTGTTGTGGAGCTTGCCAAATCCACCTGTGGTTTTTCATGAGTAACCTGTATAATGGAGCCAGTATTATTGACAAATTTGAGAGCAAACGACCGTTGTAGTTAAATATTCCCAAAAAGGACTTGAGCTCTGTGGCGCATGCATGTGAAAGAGCGCTTCAATCTTCCTGAGGCAGCTCTATGCCTCAGGGAAATTAAAGAGCTTTATAAAGAAATTATTAAAAACATTAAAAATTTATTGAAACGTGTTCCCTCATGTGACTGTGTTTTCAAAACAAAGTTCTCACATAATCAATATTAGCTTTAGGAAACCTCATCCCGTTCATGGATGAGGTTCCCTAAAAAACGTAAAGGCTGCTTGGCCTTTCTGCCTGCCTGCTAACCATTAGGTTGGGCAGGCAGCATAAATTTGGAGTTAATTAGTTCGTTAATGGCCTTAATAGGCCTTTCAATTATCAGCGGACGTGCAGCTGTCCCCGTCGCATGCCCGCCAAACAAAATATCGCCAGACAACATGATGAGTCGGGATGCACGCCCGACGTCATCGCCCGTCATTTTACATTCCAGTGTGTCAGGCCCGCCCCCGCATGCCGAATCTAAAATTCTGCCCTTGGATAATTTCAATGTACTTACCTGAATAGTTACCGGGGAACTAAAATCTAGTCCAACTCCTGGGTAACTCCAAAACTGACCACATCTCCCAACCCCACCTTAATGAATCACACTGACTCACCTCCCGACTCCTCAAACGTTTTCCACTATTTTCAGGGCACAGGGTAGGAGCATGGTGGAATTCTCTCCGCTTACCTAGATGATTACGGCTGCAACAGCATTCAAGGAGCTCAACATCATTCAGGACAAAGCAGCCCATTTGCTTGGCACCCTATCCACCAACGTAAACATTCGGTCCCTGCACCACTGGTGCATAGTGGCAACAGTGTGTATCACAAGAACACAAGAATTAGGAGAAGGAGTAGGCCGTTTGGCACCTCGTGCCTCCTCCACCATTTGATAAGACCATGGTTGATCTGATTGTGGCCTCAACTTTCCTGTCTACCACAGAAAACTTTTGACTCCTTTGTTAATCAATAATCTATTTAACTCAGCCTTAAAAATATTCAATGACCCTGCCTCCACTGGTCTCTGGGCAAGACAATTCCACAGACTACTGACCCTCTGCAAAATAAACTTTCTCTTCATCTCTGTCTTAAATGGGAGACCAATTATTTTTAAACTGTGTTCCCTAATTCTAGTCTTTCCTATATGGCGTAACATCTTCTCAGCATCACTCTGTCAAGTTCCCTCAGGATCTTATATGATTCAATAAGATCACCTCATCCTACTAAACTCCAATGGATACAGGCCCAACCTGGCTAACCTTTCTTCATAAGATAACCCCTTCATCACAGGAATCAGTTGAGTGAATCTTCTCTGAACTGGTTCAAATGCTATTATATCATTTCTGAAGTGAGGAGATCAAAACTCTACACAATATTCTGAATGCAGTCTCATTGAGGCCCTGCACAGCTGTAGCAACACTTCCATACTTATATGCTCAATTCCCCTCATAATAAATGGCAACATTCCATTTGCCTTCTTAATCACTTGCTGTACCTGCATTTCCTGATTCATGTACCAGGACTCCCAGATCCCTGTGTACTGCAGAGTTCTGAAATCTCTCTTCATTTAAATAATGTACTCCCTTTCTATTCTTCCTGCCAAAGTGGATACGTGCACATGTTCACACATTATACTCCATCTGCCAAATTTTTGCCCACTCACTTAACCTATCTAAATCATTTTGTGGACTATTTATGTCATCTTCATAGCTTACTCTCCTACTTATAATCAGCAAATTTAGCTACCATGCATTAGGTCCCTTCATCAAAGTCATTGATATAGATTGTAAATAGCTGAAGGCCCAGCACTGATGCTGTGGCACTCCAAGCGTAACTGCTTGCCAACCTGAAATTAACCCTTTCATCTCTACTCTCTGTTTCCTGTTAATTAACCAATCCTCTATCCATGCCAATATATTACCCCCTACACCATGAGCACATATTTTCAGTAGCATCCTCTGATATGGCATCTTATCAAATGCCTTTTGGAAATCTAAGGATACCACATCTACAGGTTCCCATCTATGCACATTGCTTGTTACTTCCTCAAAGGCCATCTACCCATTCACTGAGGTGACTCACCAATGCCTATTCGACAGAGTCTTCTAAATTCATGACTACCTTCTGGAAAAACAGGACAGTGGGTGCAAGGAAAACCACCTGCAATTTCCCCTCCAAGCCATACGCTATCCTGACTTGGAATTTAGTCAGCATTCCTTCACTGTCTCTGGGTCAAACCCTGCAATTCCCTCCCCAAAAATACAGTGGATGTACTTACAATACATTGACTACAATGGTTCAAGAAGGTGGCTCACCCCCTCCTTCTCAAGAGCAATTAGAGATGGACAATAACTGCTGACCTTGCCAGTAATGCCCACATCCTGTGAATTAGTGAACAAAATATGCTCCACCCAAACTGCCACAGTGGCAGTGTGGCCCTTATCACCAAAGTCACATCTCGATGTAGAATTTCCATTGACTTTCCCAAATTCCCATTGTAGCTTCGGGAGAAACCCCAGAGAAATAGCCATTTGTGCCTTTTTTACAAAGTTCCCATTGATCATCCGCTGGCACTGTGCTGGGAAATTAGGAGAAGCTGCCAGAAAAATTGTATCCCATCAGTGCTACTGTACACTTTGACCTGAATAAAGAAAGAAAATAGCAAGTGAAAGCAATGCAAGGGTTTCTTTGAATAGTTTAATTGCCAGTTTTGATACACTGGTTGGTTCAGGAATGTTGCTTGTGAAGTGAAATTAAAGAATTGCTGGTTATTTCTCTTTTGCACTTTATACACATTTTGACTATTATCGGATGCTGGTAACTTAATAAATAAGAGGTTATTTGAACAAATAAAAATGTTTTATGTTAGGGCGATACAGTGCTTCTGAGGCCACACTCTCATCTTTGAAAGATGTGATGACACAGATATCAATTTGATGTGGAATTTTAATTATAATTTAACTGAGCACACCAGGACCAAATTCTTTAACTTAAGTGGAAAAACATGAATGTCGAAACAGTTGCCAGCTGAAATCGCTGGAAGTCATATTGACAGAATTACATTGCTTCATAGCTGTTTAGAATGAGTAAGTAATAAATATTGAAAGTTCTGCTTGCCAGACAAATGGAAAATAGCAATAAATATTGGTTATAGTTATCAATTGAATTGTGCATGTAGGAGAGTGATTCTGGACATTAGCTCATGGGATTTGCTGATCAACCACTTCCACACATGCCAAGCTCTTCTGTTTTTCATCCATTGAAGAAAATATTGTTCCTGTCAATCCCAACGGACAGTAAAGAAACTTTGCATCAGTCATAATTAGAACCATTGGCTTAAGACTGAACAAGTGCAACTCTGCTTCCATTATATTGAATTCCAAGATTTTTACAATGTTTTGGAGACCACGGGAGAAATTGGTCTTCGCTGAATCCAAATTTTAGGTAACTACATGGCCTCCTAATGCTTACAAATGGAGCTCTTGCCGTGCACAAACAATCATGATGGGAAATGCACCATCTTGTAAAAGGATTTGCGTGCACATATCTAACGACTGCCATCAGTGTGTTGAGCAGGCAGATTATGGCATCAATCAGTGTGCACCACTGATTTGATGTTGGTACTTCCATTTCTGAACCTCATGTTCCAGCCTTTGCCCTGTCTTAACCTTGCATTGGTGAGCACATGTTGGATGAAATGGAGGACTCCTGCACCACCAACCCCACCCCCCCCACAGACCCCTGCCCACCCTGTCATCCACCCTAAACCCTCCACCACTTGCTATTTAAAGGTATCTTGAACTACTTACAGGTTAGTTACTTGATTATTTCTTTTAGCTGCTGCTGCAATTGTACATATGTTTTGAGCTTTCACATACTTGTGCAAAGTTTCAATAGTCTGCAGGTTGCTGAGTTACTAAATTGTTGACTTACAAATTTGAACTGAAAGCAGTTGCTGCCAGACATGGGTCAACTGGTAGGGCTCCCTCTGGAAATTGAACAAGACTGGGAGAATGAAAAGAGCGCATGCAAAATAGGATAAAATGCTCGAAGAGAGAGGAGGAGGAGGAGAAAGATTCTCAGCAGGATGTGGTATATGCAAAGGTCTTTAGGTAGCAATTCAACCTCCTGACTCCCCAAAGCCTGCCCATCATCTACAAGGCACAAGTCAGAAGTGCAATAGAATACGCCCCACTTGCCTGGATGAGTGCAACTCTAACAACACTCAAGAAGCTTGACACCATCCAGGACAAGGCAACCCGCTTAATTGGCACCCCTTCCACAAATATTCATTCCCTTCACCACTGACAAACAGTGGCAGCAGTCTGTACCATCTACAAGATGCACTGCAGAAACTCACCAAGGCTCCTTAGGCAGCACCTTCCAAACCCACAACCACTGCCATCTAGAAGGACAAGAGCAGTAGATACATGGGAACACCACCACCTGGGAGTTGCCCTCCAAGACACTTACCACCCTGACTTGGAAATGTATCACCATTCCTTCACAGTCGCTGGGTCAAAATCCTGGAACTCCCTTCTTAACAGCATTGTGGGTGTACCTACACCAAATGGACTGCAGCGGTTCAAGAAGTAGCTCACCACCATCTTCTCAAGGGCAATTAGGGGTGGCCAATAAATTCTGGCTTAGCCAACCCACATCCCATTAATGAATAATAAAAAAAACCTCAATTTCCGTGAAGACCAAGACTTCATACATTTTCACTCACAAAGGTGGTCATGGTTGAAATCTGCTAACTGTGGCAGCCACAAATACAACCACAAAGTAGCAAGGTGAGCATTGTCTGTGGTTGTCAAGGTGATTGTGGCATTTTAACTTCTTTGTATCTGAATCCTTCCAGGCTGCTGCTGAAGCAACAGCACAGTTTGCAGTACACAGCTGCATAAGGGAAGTCACAGATGCTCTGTATACACAGGGAAACAATTTAAATTCATTCTCTCTTTCCAGAGACAAGCAAATGGAATGAGCACAAAGATTTTCACAAATATCAGACTTCCCACAAGTGGGGCCAGAGGCTGCAAGTGCATCACCATTTTTTAAAAATGTTTTCACAGGTTTGGGAGATGTTGCTAAGGAAGCCTTGGTGACTTGCTTCAGTACTTCTTTTAAATGGGGTATACTGCAGTCACAGTGTGCTCATGTTCAAGGGAGTGAATGTTTAAGGTGGATAGGGTGGCAGTCAAATAGGTTACTTTGCCCTGGATGGTGTCATGTTTCTTAAGTGTTGCTGGCATTGCACGCATTCAGGCAAGTGGAGAATATTTCATCACACTATTTTCTTATGTTTTATAGATGGTGGAAAGACTTTGGTGCATAACTCGTCGCAGAATTCCCAGCCGCTCTTGTAGCCACAGTATTTTTACGGCTTCCAGTTAAGAATGTCTGCATCTCATGTGAACCCGGCTATTTTCATGAACCAAAATGGATTCTAAAGATTAAAAGCAAAATACTGCGGATGCTCGAAATTTGAAATAAAAACAGAAAATGTTGGAAGAATTCAGCAGGTCTGACAACATCTGGGGAGAAAGAAACACAGTTAACGTTTCGAGTCCGTATGACTCTTCTTCAGAGCTAAAGGCCAGGATTTGTCAGTTGGCTTGTGGGGCCAGCCCGACACGCTGGCGCGTAAAATGACGCGCGATGATGTCGGGCGTGCGTCTCGACATCATCGCGCTGTCTCGCGACATTTCGTTTGGCAGGAACGCGCCGGAGTCGGCTGCATGCCCACCAATAATTAAAAGGACTAATAAGGCCATTAAAGAAGTAATTAAGTTCAACTTTACGCTGCCCGTCCAACCTTACAGTTGGCGGGCAGGCGAAAAGGCCAAGCGGCCTTTACGTTTTTTAGGAAACCTCATCTGCGAGCGGGATGAGGTTCCCTAAAGCTTTTACAACTTAAATAAAAAGTTTCTATGAAAAATAAAAACATGTCCCAGCTCAAGTGACACAGTCACATGAGGGGACATGTTTCATTAAATTTTCATTGTTTTTATTTTTTTTAACAATCGCTTCTCCCTGGGGCAGCTCCGTGCCTCAGCGAGATTGAAGCGCTCGTTCGTGTGCACGTGCGAAAGAGCACTGGACCCCTCCTCCCCCACCTGCACAGGTAGCACTCAGCGCTACCGCTCACATATTACGCTGGGCAGGCCTTGATTGGCCCGCCCGCGTAAAATGACAGTGCGCACCCGATCACGGGCAGCAGTCGGGTTCCCAACCACCCCCACCCGCTCCTGCTGAGCCCACCCAAATTCAGGCCAACGAGAAGTAGAAATGTGATGGATTATATACTGTTTAAGAGAGGGTGAAGCAGGTGGAGCAAGATAGAAGGTCGGGGATAGGTGACAGCTAAGGAGAGATTGACACAGGTGTCATGGACACAAGACAGTATAAAATCCATCACATCGCATTTCTACTTCTCTTTAGCTCTGAAGAGGAGTCATGTGGACTTGAAACAACTCCATTTCTCTGTCCACAGATGCTGTCAGACCTGCTGAGTTTTACCAGCACTTTATGTTTTGGATTCTAAAGATAATGACCAAATATTATGAAGCTTTCAGAGGTTTATAAAAGGAGTTTTAAACTTACCAGCATCTTAACGGCATGATTTTCAGAGTACGCTATGTCCAGGTGAAGCAAACCTCTCGGATGCAAGATCAGGAAAAGATGCCCCATGAAGTTCTATTACTGAGAATGCAATTCCCTGTGAATATTGTTGAACTCTCTCGGTCAACATTGCTATTAAATTTGTCGCTCACAAAAACTCACATTAATTTATTCACTACTAAAGCTATCCCAAATACTAAATTAAAATGTGTGGTCCAGCAGCTCAACTGGCTGAGCATTTGACTCCTAATTGGAATGTTGCATGGCAATGACTCAGTAGTGGCTGTCAGTCAAACCTCAGTAAGTGAATTTCATTATTTACTAGCTGTGCAACTTGGTAGAAAGACATTGTATCACATGAGTCCATTTCAAAAAAACAATATAATTCAATTCATTCTGCTTGAATCACAGGTATTTACATAGATAATGATTAAGTAAACAGGTAATAAAGGGACAGACAAATATTTCACCAAAATATCACCGTCATGTTCTGTTGTTTTCACATTGTCAAGCACATTATCTCCCAGAATTGGATGAATTTCAATAACTATAATTGTTATTACTGCCATTATCATGTACAAGAAAAATTTAATTCCCAAGTTGATTGGAGAGTATTTGATCGATGAACTGTATGCTTTAATTTTCACTCGTGTTTCCAGTTCCATGCACCATGGTTGCAGGTTAGTTCCATTTGTTATCTTTCTAATAACTTGAAACTATTTTTTCACTAATATTATGAACAATATATTAGTCTCTCCTTATCCCTATTGACCGAAGATTTACCATTAATTTTTCAGGAATGTCTAATTTGATGCTGGCAAGTTTCATAACTCCATCCATAAACCTCTGGAAACTAAGAAGACCTCAGAATATTTGGTCACTATTTGCTCATCCTTGTCAGAGTACCAACACTATACCTACAACATAATTACTAAAGCCCATAAGCTTTGTAGGTACAGTATGTACATTTAATTGGGTGAGCTGGAGCTTTGTGTTCACATAGCATGAGCTTGCTTTTGCTCAATCTACTCTTATGTCACTAGCTTTATCAATGTGTTGTAGATTTGATTTTTTCTTTGTGTTAACCTATGTTATGTTTCATCAGGTGGTTAAGTATTCAGGCTGTACTCAACCTTGAAATTACTTTGTGTTACCCCTCATCTGATTATTCTACATCCATGTTCACATCATTCTAGAACACAAGAATTTCCTGAACCAGCTTTCCATTTTAATCAGCAAAGCAGGATAAGACCCAGTGGATGAATTGTCCATCAAACAGATAGCCAGATAAACAGATGGTTATGAAAAATAGTACTATTAATGATGTGTTTATTTATGCGTGTTTCAAACCATAGGAGAGACAGGGACACAATTTGTACTCTTTCTGGTGCCTAGGTAACTGTGACACAGTTTAAAGAAAAAAAAAACAAACCTTGTGTGTAATTATCTTTAAATGCCCTCCAGCTCGGAGAAAATTCAGCTGTAGAAGATAAATAATTGGAATGGCAACTGATTATTTCCCTTTTTAAAACAAATGTCCTTGTCAAACTGAAATACAGACATCAATTTACACAATCTCTGCTCCCTCGCAGCAGGAACACATGACAAATTCAAATTTCATACAAATGAAGACAATTACTGACAACAAAATTCCCGTTGATTGCAGGCTGTTAGTGTAAAGAAGCTGTTACTTCATATTGTATTATCGGGCATCCAACAGTAAAAATATTAAGTGTACAATGTAATGAAAGGGGGTTGTTATTCATCTACTTTTTTGTTTACAATCACACAAAATCAGCAGTATTGTGTTTTGATCCAAGAAGTAAAACCTCCTCTGGTAGATTTTTGTTACACTGCTTTAGTTTGAAACCTAATATAGTAGAAATGGAATTCACCATCAAGTGACAAAGGTTCATAGGCTAGAGAGAAGACCCTGTTTATGCAGATTTGAGGGAAAAAGAGGATGAACAGCAGAAGGACGACAGACTGATAAGACAGCTCCAGGGGTTTTCTTCGCCCAGCCACTGACATCCTCACACATGCAGCTACTTTGATTGAAGATTAGTGCATGTGGGTGCTCCTTTCATCAATACACACGTGACTGTAGTGCTGATAGTGTGGGTCAACTGTGGCCCTGTTATAGCACTCTTGCCTCTGTTGCACTGTCAGAAGTCCATCTTTCAAATGAGACATTAAGCTGAGGCTCCACCTGTTTTCTCATGCAGATAGAGAAGATCTCATGGCACAGTTTTGAAGAAGAGCAGTGGACTTATCCCTGGTGGCCTGGCCAATATTTATTCCTCAATTGACATCATTGCAAGAGATTATGGGTTTGTAAAAGATGGGTCATACCTGACGAACCTGATTGATATTTTTTTTGGAGAAGTGACTAATGTAGTGGATAGGAGAATGTCTTTGGATGTTATTGATATGAAATTCCAGAAAGCATTTGATAAAGTCTGTCATAAGAGACAATTACCTAAAGTTGAAGTCCATAGAATTGAGGACCAATTATTGACCTGGTTAGGAAATTGGTTGAGCAACAGGAAACAGAGAATGAGGATAATAGACAGATACTCTAAATTTCAGGTTATGACTAGTTGTGCCCCACGAGGATCTCTGTTGGGGTGCCATCTATGTTTATTAACAACTTAGATGTTGGGATAGAAAGCCATATATTCAAATTTGCCAATGAAACAAAGGTAGGCAGCATTGTAAGCAGTGTAGATAAAACCATAAAATTGCAAAGAGATATTGATAGATAGAGTGAATGGGTAAAACTGTGGCAAATGAATTTCAATGTAGACAAAGATGAGTCATCCACTTTGGACCTAAAAATGATAGAACAGGTGAAAGGCCAGAAATAGTGGAGGTTCAAAGAGGCATCGGGGCCCATATATATGGATCAATATAATGTCATGGGCAGATACAGAAAATAGTCAAAAATACTAACGGGAAACTGGCCTTTTTATCTGGAGATGTAGATTACAGGAGGTTAGAAATCATGTTTCAGCTATACATAGACCCGTTTAAGCCACACCTGGAGTATATTGAGCAGTTCTGTGCACGACACCACAGGAAGGTTTTATTGGCCTTGTATCGAGTAAAGGGTTAACATCAGAAGCATACATGATGCTAATGTAATAATGATGTCAGATCGCATGACAGAGAAGTAAGCGAGATCTCGAAGAGAGCAGACGTTCTTACCTCATGTGGAGGCCCAAATGTGTATATACTTGCTGTGAATATAAATAGTTTCGTTAAAAAAGACTGTGGACTGGAGTGGCATACTTTTGGGAGACTAGACAATCTCCCAACATTGCCTAAACACCTACCACACAACAAAACGCATTGTAGGAAGATCAGTGTAAATTTACCAGGATTATAACTGGACTCCAAGGGAAAACTCCAAAGGTATGTGGATATATTACACAACCGTGGAATTTAGAAGGTTAAGACGCGATTAGTTTAAAGTTTACCAGATATTAAAGGGAAAAGATAGAGTAGGTAGATAGAATCTATTTCTGTTGGTTGGAAGTCTAGGCTAAGAAGGCAAGTCCAAAAATTAGAGCCAGACCTTTCAGGAGTATTAAGGTATTAAGCGGTATGGGTCTCTGGATTTAGATCGCAGATCAGTCATGCTCTCACTGAATGGCAGCAGAACAGGCTCAAGGGGCTAAATGTCATACTCCTGTTCCTGTGTTCTTATTATCTGGTCATGATAACATTCCTGTTTGTGAGAGTTGCTGTGCACAAATTGGTGCTGTGTTTCCTACATTACAGCAGTGAGTATACGAGAAGTAGGTCATTGCCTGTACTTTGGGACATCTGAGGTTGTGAAAGGCTCTATATAAATCAAAACAAAAAACTATTGCGGATGCTGGAAATCCAAAACAAAAACAGAATTACCTGGAAAAACTCAGCAGGTCTGGCAGCATTGGCGGAGAAGAAAAGAGTTGACGTTTCGAGTCCTCATGACCCTTCAGCAGAACTGAGTAAAGTTAGGAGAGGGGTGAAATATAAGTTGGTTTAAGGTGGGGGGGGGGGTGGGGGGGTGGGGGAAGAGAACCTGGGGGGGTGGTGGTTGTAGGGACAAGCAAGCAGTGATAGGAGCAGATAATCAAAAGATGTCACAGACAAAGAAACAAAGACGTGTAAAAGGTGGTGATATTATCTAAGAGAATGTGCTAATTAAGAATGGATGGCAGGACACTCAAGGTACAGCTCTAGTGGGGGTGGGATGGAAAGACTGACAGGGCATTACAGTTATAGATTTAAAAATAATGGCAATAGGTGGGAAAATAAAAATCTATATAAATTATTGGAAAAAACAAAAGGGAGGGGGAAGAAACGGAAAGGGGGTGGGGATGGGGGAAGGAGTTCAAGATCTAAAGTTGTTGAATTCAATATTCAGTCCGGAAGGCTGTAAAGTGCCTAGTCGGAAGATGAATCAAGTATATAAATCAAGTTTTTTCATGAATGCGGTAGTGATTTTCTTAATGGAAAGAGGTGGTGGAGGAGCAACAAGATTCTGGTTTCCAGGTACTACAAATCACTAAAAGCTAATATGGAGGTACTGAAGTCATCAAATGACCAAATTAAATGTTGGCCTCTATGTGAATGGGGTTGGATTTCAAAAGCGTGCATAATGAGACTTGGCTGTGAGATCAGACCAAAAGCATTAGCTCAGCAAGGGGTTCTGTTTTGAATTGTTGACTTTTCTTGATTGACATTTTTAAGTGGTATAATAAGCTCTTTCTGTGTTCTCTTTTGTCCATATCTCAATGTTTATTTGGACAAAATTAAGAAGTGTGTATTGTTTGAAGCATCTGTTATTGATGCTTTAATGGTCTGTCTGATTGACACTTTTATAGAGTTGTAGGAACACCAGTTTTTTTTCAAAAGAAGATTTTTGAATTTTTTTTTGTTTGCTCTCTCAGCAGTTCCACACTTGCCATTGTTATTTTATGACTCATTGGTTATGTACATAGTGCATAATGGGTGAATTAGCATGCAATGGGCATGAGTTAACCTTGAGTTGACATGGAGAGTATAAGGGGTGGTTGGGAGACATGAGTTGACATTGAGTTGGCATGGAAGGTATAAAGGGCCAAAGGGCATGGGTGGGGGATGAGAGGGTGTGAGGGGTGAGGGCTAGAGGGTAGATGAGGGGGCTAGAGGATCTAAAGTCCCAGAGAAACAAGGTGGGACCTTTAATCAGCCTGCCTTGGCACTCAGCTGTCACAGAAGACACCAATGCTCTGCTTCCGGGGTTGGTGGGACTGGCTCCACTCACAAACGCACCCAACCTCCACCCCCACCAATGCCTGCCCACCAAAGGA
The DNA here is from genome assembly GCF_964194155.1 of Cetorhinus maximus. Classification (NCBI taxonomy): domain Eukaryota; kingdom Metazoa; phylum Chordata; class Chondrichthyes; order Lamniformes; family Cetorhinidae; genus Cetorhinus; species Cetorhinus maximus. The sequence goes on along the minus strand of NC_135896.1, from coordinate 53,923,816 downwards.
AAAATACTGTGGTGGGAGCTACCCACCTCAGAAACCAAAATCCATCCCTGAATGTCACATTTCAGAGATACTTTGGAAGATTATGTTGCTAACACAATTGTTTTTCTCTTAAATGATTCCCATTAAGGAAGAACAGCGGAATTGAAATTTCATTCAAGTCTATGCAAATTCTTTTGGAAGAAATATAGGAGGATAAATGCTGCCCTTTTTTACCACAACTGGATTCATTACATTAGCTGGCTAGCCTACTTCAGCATCTTGTATATCTTTTCTCAGAACTTTCTGAAGTGCAGTTGCCTGGACTACAGAAGAATGTTTCTTGTTATTTTAGAAGCCCGCATCGCCTTGTGGAAAGACCGGCTCGCCAGTCTCGAACAACCCCCAGCGATGGAAATTCTACCAGATGAAAGCCTTCCCCCAGGAGCTAATTGCAACTGGGCAACCTGGAAGTGCCTTAACAGACTTTTGACTGGTGTAGGTCGTTCAAAGGTGTCACTAAGCAAATGGGGATATACAACCAGCCCGACAACTTGTGAATGTGGAACTGAGCCACAGACTATGCAACATCTCCTGCAATGTCTATCGTTAGAGGAACCCTGCACTGTTGCAGATCTTGCCGAGTTCAATAACAAGGTGCAAAAATGTGTCCAGTTCTGGCTGGGCCATGTATAGACTGTCCGTGGACACGATAAGAAGAATTTTAGAAGTCAGATACAAAACTCTTGTACAGCAGGCGTTCTGTGTGCCGCTATATAGTTCAGTGATCAGCCATGTCTTTATTTACTTATTTAACTTTCTATGTTGTCCATCATCTCTATCACACATTCTGTGCACAATGGATTGAGACAAATGGAATGTTCCAATCCTCGGTAATTGGCATATACGCATATAAAATTCTAAGAACTTTCACATTCTGAGTACAACTATCAACAAAAGATTTCCTTCCAGTTCCTGCAACTGTACTTTTAGTTGGCGAAGCAACCCCCCTAACTTTTTATTCCCCTCTGTCTACCCTGACTTAACTAATAGTCTGCCCTTGTTGAAGCTAAAGTTACATCAGGGTCATAGGCTCAACAAATCATAGAATTGCAGAACCACATTGCAGAAGAAGGCCATTCGGCCCATTGTGCCTTTTTAATATGTAATGAATTTTCCCCATTCTAAATATTGCTTCTAATGACTCCTAGTTTTAAATTATTCATATACTTCATCATCATGCTCTGAATTTCTGATAATTGTGAAAGAGCAATCAGGTTCCAAATCTTATTCAATGTAAGCTATGTGAAAAGGATTGTAGTTGTAAAGTATTGAACTGTTATAGAGTCATAGAGGTCTACAGCACAGAAAAAGGCCCTTTGGCCCATCGAGTCTGCGCTGGTTTAACAAGTACCTCACTATTCTAATCCCGTTTTCCCACACTAGGCCCATAGCCTTGTATGCCATGGCATCACAAGTGCGCATCCAAGTACTTCTTAAATGTTATGCGGGTTTCTGCCTCTACCACCCTTCCAGGCAGCGAGTTCCAGATTCCCACCACCCTCTGGGTGAAAAAGTTCTTCCTCACATCCCCTCTAAACCTCCTGCCCCTTACCTTAAATCTATGCCCCCTGGGCATTGATCCCTCCACCAAGGGGAAAAGTTCCTTCCTGTCTACCTATTTATACCCCTCATAATTTTATACACCTCAATCATGTCCTCCTTCAATCTCCTCTGCTCCAAGGAAAGTAACCCCAGTCTATCCAATCTCTCCTCATAACTAAAACTCTCCAGCCCAGGCAACATCCTGGTAAATCTCCTTTGCACTGTCTTTAGTGCAATCACATCCTTCCTATAATGCGGATTCCAGAACTGCACGCAATAGTCTAGCTGTGGCCTAACCAGCACTTTATACAGTTCCAGCATAACCTCTCTGCACTTGTATTCTATGCCTTGGCTAATAAAGGCAAGTATCCCATATGCCTTCTTAACCACCTTGTCTACCTGTCCCACTACCTTAAGGGACCGGTGGACATGTACACCAAAGTCCCTCTGATTCTCGGTACTTCCTAGGGTCCTACCATTCATCATGTATTTCCATGCCTTGTTTGTCCTGCCCAAGTGCATCACCTCACACTTATCCAGATTAAATTCCATTTGCCACTGATCAGCCCATCTGACCAGTCCGTCTATATCCTCCTGTAATCTAAGGCTATCCTCCTCACTATTTACCACCCCACCAATTTTCGTGTAATCCGCGAACTTACTGATCAACCCTCCTACATTCAAGTCTAAATCATTTATACATACCACAAACAGCAAGGGACCCAACATCGATCCCTGTGGAACCCCACTGGACACAGGCATCCAGTCACAAAAACACCCCTTGACCATCACCTTCTGCTTCCTGCCACTCAGCCAATTCTGGATCCAGTTTGCCAAATTGCCTTGGATCCCAAGGGCTCTTACCTTCATTATCAGTCTCCCATGCGGGACCTTATCAAAAGCATTGAAAATAGCCAAATTTCAGTTCTGTGCAGTGTTGTCATGGAAGGTTTTGCAGTGGGATCATTTTTCTTTGGTTTTTGGTAAAATACCACTGAAGTTATAGCAGGAGATAAGGAGAATATAATAGAAATTTCAAATGATTACATGTATTGTACATGTACAAATAGAACTGCTATAAATTATGCCTTGTTATGAGCCCTTATTTAAAAACCAAGAGCCCAGTAAAACTCAGTATCTAATATGTCATTATTGGCAGAGTTGATGTTTCATGGAATGTGAAGAGGCCTAAACATTATTTGGGTGCTGAGCAAAAGTGGAGACAATTATCTAATTAGGGGAGTCTGTGAAAGAGAATGAACCTTTTTTTCTGGTTTTCTGGTTTATCTTCCACACATGCCAACTATTAAACCCAAGAACTCCAATAAAAACCCATCAATTCAATAACACATACAGGTCATTTTATGTTTAATATTAATAGAAAATAGTTCCTTGACAACACAATATTTGTTTTTATTGTATTAACATTTGTTTCAGTGCCAGAGTGTGTGAGCTGCAAAATAGCCAAAACATGTCAACCCTTGGAGCTACTGGTGATCTACACATTAAAATGGTACAATTGCAGTTCCCAGTATGAACAACACCTGCATGTCAGATTAACTACTAAATATTTCCATTTACATTGTCACTTCACCACCTTCCCCCACCCCAACAACTTGCCCAACTCCAACCACTTCCTGTTCCTACTCCCAGTCCTCCCACGTTACTATCACCCCTTCCCCTCAAGCCTCCAATTCCTCCTTCTGCAATATACTGCCAGGAGCCTGCCCACAAAATGCAAATAAGGCTGCCCCCAGAAAATTAACCAGAATTAACATTAAGTTAAACTGCACTTCCTGTGCTAATCCCATTGCAGCAACATATCTAGCTCAATACATCACCAAAATATCACTGCAGTGCTTGAATTCAATAAAAATGCAAAACAGCTCCTCTGCTTTCACTCCCAAAACACTGACAATTCCCCTTCTAAAATGAAGCAGCTGCAGATACAAACAGCAAGTGAGCAATTAGTCAGTGCTAAAGCTTAATGGGATTAATCTGTTCAAGCTGCAAACAGGGACATTTAGCAGTAAATATAACCTGCTACTGTAATTAATCCTTATACGGAGCTACACTTACTGATTATCAAGTGTGTTTGTCTCTGTGTGGGCACAGGTAGAATGGTTCAATGTTTGCACTATCCCAGTATTGAAACCAAGATTCATTTAATCTTCAGTTGAAACTTCTTTTTTTCCTCAGATCTTAAAACTGTGGAACTGTCTTCCCTTCTATCATTAATAGGTCTTCCCTTCTATAATTCGTAGCCTGGGGTCCCTCAGTCATTGCTCCCTGATTTACTCATTCTTTCCCTTGGTAAAGTCCTTGCTTTTGACTGAGGTGTTGTAATTAAAAGAAAGTTAAGTAGGTATTAACGTGCAGATCACCTGTTCAGTGTGTGGTATAAACTACTAAAATATTGACATTTCTGGCCTTTTCAATTTTAACCCATCTGTTTATCCTGCATTTTTATGTGGAAAAAGTGAATGTTATTTGGTGCTGGAATAAACTGATCTGCAGACACTTGATAATAATGTCCTCTATATGAGGGTAGCAGATATCTGGTATACTGGCTAGACCTTTGTCAAGAATGCCCATTTGATTTCATACACATTTCACTGTAAATTGGAGCACTGGAGAATTCTGTCAGTATTTATTGAGATTAAATTGATGTAGTGAGTGGCCCAGTAACCACAATGCTGGGCTGTTGGATTCTCAATTACAAGGTCCAATTTAAAATTCCAGCCTCAACTGACATTCACATTTGGCCTTCCTGTCAGAACAGGTTTGCCAAGATTACCTTCATTTGGGTGGAGAAATCCTTTACTGTGCTGGTCGAATGTGATTCTGGCTGATTAACGAATGAACTACATTGATAGTGTCCAGGGAGATAGCTGCAGATTGGATCAGGCTAAACATCTGACTGAGAGATTTGGCTGAAATGTCTGGAAGGAACTCAGGATTCCAAAAAAAAAGGGGGATCACATGAATATCTTAATAAATGTTCAGATTTCCTATTTCAAAGAAAGTATTAATTGAGCCACTTGCATTCAGGGCAAATGCAGTGGATAGTTATACACAATTTAAACTGTAGTAAAAGTGTAGGAAGGAATTCAAGTTTCTCTGACACACAAAGCTTGCAGAATAATGCTATAAATCACTCAGCCACTAAATCTCTGGCTCAAAAAATACGTGGTCAACAGAGAGAAACGAAAAATACACATCCACCCTATAAGATCATATTGGAACATTCTTTAAGTCTTCAGGTCAAATATAAAGCTCCCATGAATACTGGAGATTTGTGTTTTGAGTTCATTCACCAGTTACCACCTCAGAGATGTAGCTGAAAAGTGTAAACCACAATCGTGCATAACATGTTCTGTCTTTACCTCCGCAGTTCCACTATTGATTGGACATTATAAAAGATGAAAGAGAGAAATCAGGAAACTATATGCTCGCTAGTCTATCTGCTGTGGTGGAATTATTGGAATCAATAAGAATGACTCAGAGTGACTGAGTGCTTCGAGAAATTTCAGCTGATTAGAGAGAGAGAAAATTAATTTGTAAAGGGTAGGTCAAGTCTAACCAACCAAATTGAATTTTTTGAGGAAGCAACTAAGGTGGTAGATTTTATGTCAATGGATGTGGCTTATATGGACTTCCAGAAGGGATCTGCTGAGGTTTGAGACAATTAGCTGAGATTGAAATTCATGGAATTATTGACAGTTAGGAGATTGGCTAACTGGTAGAAGGCAGAGATTAGGGATAATTGATATGTGTTCGAGTGGAAGGAAGTGAATATTGGTGTCCCACAAGGATCTGGTTAGGGCCTGAACTAACCATTGTATTCATTAAACACTTTGATGTTGTTGTGTATTGTACTGACAGAAGATTAACATGTGGACTCACAGCTGGCAGCCATTATTAAACTAACTTTATTTATGCCATGGCATACAAGGCTATGGGCCTAGTGCTGGAAAATGGGATTAGAATAGTTAGGTACTTGTTTGGCCGGCGCAGACTCGATGGGCCGAAGGGCCTTTTTCTGTGCTCTAGATCTCTATGACTCTATACCTTCCCAACAGAGTGAGTAGCGGTGAGGGCTCAATAACAAAATGCTCAGAGGTTGCAATATACTATACTCCTCGTCACTTCAAAAAACGTATGCATTAAAATATAAAATGGTACATTTACATAATTACCCAAAATGCAATATGACTAAACCAACATCAACAATACCTGAAAATTTAACAGGCTGGGTTGCTTATTTATCAAAACCAAAACACATATGACTGATACTTCCAGAGTAATTTGCAAGTAAAAAATGCTTTTCCTTAACACCAGTATGTCATTAACAAAAATATTGTCATTTGATGAGAAATAGTGAAAAGAACAATTCACTTTTTCTTCCTTCCTACATGCTCATAATTAGCCTCTCTGGTTTTTTCTGGGTATCTCCTACCATTCCTATTAGCTCGACTCTGTTCTCCCTACACCTCTGACAGTGTCAAACCTGAACTTTGACTTTGACTGCCAATTTCACTTCATGGTTAGGACTGTGGCATTGATTTCTCTTAATCAATGGCCCTGACTCACTTTATTCTACTAATGGATTCTGGAATACCAGCAAGCTTTCAGTTCCTTTTTTTGACTTTCACTTTGTTCCTGACTTTCATTTTGGGCTGTAGGTGGAATTTGGGCTATAGGAGGTTTCTTATACTCTTCCTTTGTCAGATTCCCTCTTTTTGATCTACATGACATTTACAGAACTTCTCTCCGGTCTTCACTAGATATATGAATGCACTTGATCTCTTTAGGACAATTCCAATCACAATTTTCCTCATCACCTCAGTGATTTTTCACCGTGGCCTTCTGTCCAACACTGAACTTGTTTGTTGCCTCGTGCACCAGGGCTCATCTTCACTTTGTCTTGCTTTTCTCTTACTTTGCTGTTGATGTCAGGCTTAAGCAAATATACCTTGTCCTAGGAACGTGTTTAAACACTAACTCATAAGGTGAGCGACCTGCTGTAGACTGTGGGGCTATTCTGTAAGAGAACAGAAAATTGTCTAGCCTGTGTTGAAGAGAAAAATGGAAATTACTGCCTAGCTTTTCGCCTATAAAATACTTCTGAAAAGACCTCTTCACAATCCATACACTTGTGTCTGAGCACCATTTGACGCTGGGTGATATGGCGGTATTAGAAGGTCTTTGATTCTGTTCTTACTCAAAAATATTTCAAACTCTTTTGACATCAACTGTGGAACATTATCTGACACCAACACCTCTGGCAACCCAAAAAATGGTAACCAACTTCTCGAAACCTCCATAATTTTGGCACTTGTGGCATTGGACAAACACTGAACATTTATCCACTTGTTATAACTGTTAACCAAAACAAGGTACTCTTTCCCTTCCACTTGAAAGAAATCAACTCGTTCCCATGGTTTTTTATGTTTGACCATGGAATGAAAGGAACCTTGGTTGGATCATTTCTCATTCTGACATACACTTCACCAACTCCTCAAAGATTGATCTACCTTTGGATACCAAAATTAGCTTCTTGCTACTGCTTTCATATGATGTATCCCTTTGTGCTCTTGAAGTTTCTCTATATCTCTCTCTAAACCTTGGCAGAATAATGACTCTTAATCAGCCTTGATCTACATTCAGTCCATTTCTACCTACGAAATATTCTGGCAATTTCTCATCATCACACTCTTTAGACCAACCATTCATGACACAATTGAACAATTTACTGAGTACCACCTCCTTGCAAGTTTCTTTACTAATTTCTCTGCAGGCATGTCACCTGTTGTATGTAAAGTAATTCACAGGTAACTCCGTGGCTACAAGTTAATCAGTCTTCATGGGGATTCTTGAAAGGACATCTGCATTTGCATGATCTGCTGATTTATGATACTTAACATCGTGCTGATGGCTAATTTTATCATGTGGTCTTCCTTGCTCAAGACCACTATGTGTTCTCTAACAACTTTCTCAATGTCAGACTTACTCTTACTGATCCCTACTGTAAATAACTTGGCCCAGTTTAGCCATGTCTTCTTAAGCCAGTTCCCTCCCATCAGGGAGACTTTATTCTCCCTTATTACTACCAATAGCAAGTATTAAGATGTATCATCATATCCTACCCTCACACTAACTTGACCTAACAGTGGAATACTGTTATTGGAATAACTAGTCAGTTTCACAGCAGTTTGGCATAAGGGAATGAGACTTAGAGACTTCTTGTACTCTCCATCTGAGATAACAGACGTGGCTACAGCTGTATCAATGAAAATCAGTTATGAATCTCTGACTTTCATTTCTACTATGGGCGCTGGCATTTTACCTTTGACCTTATTACTCTCATCTTCTATATGCTGTTTCTCTTGTTCTCTAACTGAGCACAGCTCTTGATCTTCCTGCTCGATAGCATCAACTTCTGTTTCCATATCTATGACATGTGCATTCAAGGATTTCTAGACTCCTGAATTAGCTTTAAATGTAGTGCAACTTCCACCTGGTGCATGGCTGTGACCTGGAGCTTTACCATGACCTGGAGTATTACTGTTTCTTCTATGCTTGCATGCCATCTGGATATGACCAACTTTCCCACAGTCATAGCACTTTGACTGGTAATGGAAGCGTTTAAATGATTGGTAGCATCTACATTTCTGACTCTGAAATTGTGAACTTGGTAACCTTGGCTTGGATTTCACTGAAATCCAGTTGATACACCATCCCCCAACGTCACCCCCCCACCACCTCCAACCCCACCCTGCCGATTACAGAAGAAGAGGTTGCAATTTGCAGCTATCTCTTTCTGCCACTTCCATGGCTGAGGCCTCATCGCAGGCCTTTTTCCACAGCAGCTTATTACCTTCGCTCAGAAGCTTGGGCCCAGATGTTATTGTTCTTTAGGCCTCTAACATACATGTATCTATTGTTGATTTCTAAGTTCACACATCACCCACAGTAAAAAGAGAGTTTCTTTAATTCGAGATTGTAATCTGCAACAAAGTCACTTGTAAATGCTTCCTTTCATGGAATGTAACTCTCAGTGTCATCTCATTCTTAGTCATGCCATGATATGAGTCCAGAATTTTATTAATTATAGCATATTCCACCAGATTAGCGGTCTTTCAAGCAACACTGGTTAATCAGCACATCAAAAGCACCTGGCCAGAGGAAAACATTTACTTCATCCTCATCTCCTATTTTATTCACTTTCAGCCAGATGTGTAACCTTCATTCTGAATTACACCAGTATTCTTTGTTAGGGTTGAATTTCCCCATTGTCCCCAAATGACCCCTCAGTGCCATTTTTTTCAATTACGTACAGTGCTGACTCACTGTGTACCTAATTCAATGTGCACAAGACCAATCTTTCAAATGGCTCAAACATCCTCAAAATCAACTTTAGGAATTCCAAAAATGTGTCACAACGTTCTTCAGTCCTTAATTTCGCAAATGAAATGTAAAAGAACATTTCACTCCAGCCTTGTCACCAACTTTCTGTTGTGTATTACACTGAGGGAAGATTAACATATGGGGCACAATTTTTCACTTGGCGTGCGGGCGTGTGCCCGACATGCTCGAGCATAAAATAGCGCACGATGACATTGGGTGAGCGCCCCAACGTCATCACGCACTCGCGTGATATTTCATTCAGCGGGTGCGCACAGGTGCCGGAGCCACGCCCGCCATTAATTAAGAGGCCAGTTAAGGCCATTAAAAAGTCAACTGATGTCAATTTTTCATTGCCTGTGTGATTTCATGCTCATTGCACGGGAAAAACAAGCAAGTGGCCAGCCGACAATTTCAAAAACCTCATCCACCGGTGAGATTAAAATTGTCAGCAGCATTGCCAGTGTGAGCAGTAAGGAATTTGGTAGCTAGTTTGCTGCTGCTAACTTATTGGTACTTGGCAGCTTCATCTCTGTTCGGGGCTTCATTGTTAGCATTTCCAGGCTTCATTTCAGGACTCCTTGGTGTCTCCAAGGACCCTGGAGAATTCAGACTGTGCGGACCTTTCCAGGTATCAGATAGGCTTCTGTTACCTTGGTAATGGAGATTGTGGTGGCACCTCCTCTGAGGAGGAAGAGAGGGGCAGAAGGGAGAAGAGGCCAGGTATCCCTATGCAGCTTCCAGGGGAGCGACCTGTGAGAGGAGAGGCGCAGGCAAAGGGGGTGCAGGGCCAGCTGGCAGTCCAAGGCAGAAGGGGCCACAGAAGACGCCACTATCCTGCTGCCAGGGTTTACAGGCAGCAATGCATGTCTGAGGTGCAAGGCCGAAGGAGGCTCCGCCTCACAAGGGAGACAGTGACCTCCATCTGTCGGATGATTGGGCCTGAGATCACCTCCGACTGGGTGGGCGGACACCCCATGCCAGTGGCACTTAAGGTCACAGTGGCCCTCAACCTCTATGCCTCCGGCTCTTTCCAGGGCTCAGTGGGGGATCTGTGTGCAGTCTCCCAATCCATTGTTGAGTCAAGCTGGTGACAGAAGCTCTGTTCAGGTGGGTATTGACTTTCATTCATTTCCATACGGACGAGGCCAGCCAGGCTGAGCGAGCTAGAGGCTTTGCAGTGATTGCTGGGTTCCCCCGCATCCAGGGTGCAATCGACTGCACTCATGTGGCCATCAAGGCCCCAGTGGGTCAGCCGGGTGCCTTCTTCAACATGAAGGGGTTCAACTCCATGAATGTGCAGATAGTGTGTGACCATAGGATGCAGATTCTGCAAGTCTGTGCAAGGTACCCTGGCAGTTCCCATGATACGTCCATCCTGAGACACTCCCAGGTGCCGAGGTTCTTCAGTGCTCCAGCCCGACTGGAAGGATGGCTGCTGGGTGATAAGGGCTATCCCTTGAAAAGGTGGCTTAGGATACCCCTCCTCCACCCAAGAACAGAGACAAAGCAGAGGTATAACGGGAGCCATGCTTCCACAAGGGCGGTGATAGAGAAGACCATAGGTCTGCTGAAGACTCGCTTCCGATGCCTGGACTGTTCAGGGGGTGCACTACAAGAACCCCCAGAGAAGGTGTCACTGATAGTGGTTGCATGCTGTGCTCTCCACAATATGGCACTGGCAAGGGGGGACCCGCTGGAGGAAGAGGATGTTGACGCAGCTGCACAGACCACAGAGGATGAGTCCAGTAGTGAGTCAGAAGAGCAGCACAGTGAGGAGAATGCTGAGGGCATGGAGGCAGACCTCTGTAAACTCCAGGGAGGCAGAAACACCAGAGATGCCTTGATCCAACGTTCCTTCAGCCAGGCTACCAAAGATCAGCTTCAACTGCATGCCAAGGCTGCCACCTCCATCCTGGATGTCTGAAATGACCCTTTCCTTTGACCCCTAGGTCCATTCAGTGCCTGTCCAATAAAGCTTTGAGCCACCCACGTCCAGCATTACACACTGGCATGCCCGGCGCCACATTAAATAAAAAAGGTGAAGCATACTCAGGCCATTACAACAAAAGAAAATTTATCTCATGTTGACAGTCAAAACAACTTAAGAGAACCTTCTCTGGTCTCCAACCCCAGACCAGTTAAAATAAACAAAACATTGCACAACAGAAGATCACCCATGACCTGTCCCTCTTGTGTTCATGGTGCCTTAAACTTACGTTTGCGAGTGCTACATTTTGGCGCTCGCCCATCGCTGGCACCAGCATTGGAGGCAGCCTGCTGACTCTGTTGTGGCCTTGATGATCTTAGCGGTCGTCCTCTGGCCAGTGAAGCCTATGTTTGCCCTGCCTGGGAGGGAGCCAATTCCACGGCTGGCATCTCCCCAGTCGCCGCAGCCTCATCAGATGCCATGGTTACTGGCAGAAGGGCGGAGGAGCTGCTGATGTCATCCAGAGACCCTTGGGAGGAGCCCGCTGAGATGACAGGCAGTTCGTGCGCCAATGTGAGGTTGCTCTGGGCCTCCCTGCTCACCATTGCTGGACGGGCACCTAGCTGAGATACTGCCTCATCCATCTCCCACACTGACACTGACCACCTGAGGTCAGTGCCTGTGTGAGGGCTGCAGGTCTGAATGCAACCCTATGAACCCCTGATCCTGTTCCTGGAGCAGCCTCTCCACGAGAGTCGCCACTCTCTCAATGGAGGAGGCAGTGTGCTCGGACATGAGTGTCAACGCAGTGGTCATGCTCTGCATGGACTCCTCCATAACAGAGACCATGGTACACATACCCTCATGGATCTCTGCCAGATCCTCCTGCACATCCCACTGGACATCCAGCACCTGCCGCCTAATGGACGACTCCAGGGGCTCATCATCAGCCTTCGAATGAGCATCGTCCTGGTCTCCAGCGGTCCTCCGACTGCCGACGCCCTGGGCATACTCTGCCTCCGCCTATATCTCAAGCGAGTGTGAAGCGCCCTCATCGCTGTGCACCAACATTCTAGCCGAAGAACTAACGCCCACCGAGGTGCTGGCATCTGTGCTGGTCCCTGGCTCGGAAAGCGGGTGTGACGCAAGTACATCTGAAGCCTGGCGGTCCTCTGGCGTCAGGGATAGCTCTTTGGGATCCTGCAATTGGTTGCGGTGTGGCAAACCTAAGGTAGAACAACAACATGTCATTAGTTAAAGTCATCAGACTGTCACTGCGCATGCCAGGCACCCTGGTGAGACAATTGAGATCTGCACCATGGTGCCATCGTCTTTCAATCATCCATGGGGAATCCAGATTTGAGGGCCCCATCAACGATGAGACTACACAAGAATGTTGCACCATCCAAAACTCTCACCTCTGTGCACTGCACTCTTACCTTCGTCTGACTCCCCAGCCTCTCCATGGCTGGTTGACCGAGGTGCGTTCCGGTTCTCCAGTTCAAGGGTGTCCTGCTCATATCTGGTTAGGATTAGGAGGTTCAGGGGGCCTCTGCCTGTCCATGACCTTTCAGCGCTGTTATGGGCCACCTTCTCCTGAAAGGACAAAAGAGCATTGATTAGTCCGCTGTCTACCTGCAGCACCATTGCAGCCTGACCAACCCCACGTGAGGAATACCTCACAGGGCACATCCGAGTTGTGGCCCTCTAGCCACAAGGCACCCAGTCAAAGCAGCCAGGGCTCACCCCCTTGGCCAGCTCCGATGTCATTGACAGTTGGCACTCAGATTCTAACACCCTTGCGCTCCACGAGCGGATGGCCAGACCTTAACACTTCAACACACTGACCCATGCCAACACGGTGCTCACCCTTCCTGAGCACAGCAGGTCATTAAACCTCTTGTGGCACTGGACCCAGGTGCACCACACAACATCATGGTTGCTGACCAGCTCTGTCACCTCCTCCCAAACTCTTTTTGTTAGGTGCGGTAGCCTCCCCCTTCCATCCCTGGGGACAAGGGCTTCCCTCCTGGCAGTCACCTCCTCCTGGAGGACTGCGAGGCACTTATCAGAAAAACAGAAGGTCAACTGCCCACCCAACCTGCCCTCCCTCTTGGTGTCTGCAGCTGCATTTGTATCCATAATTTTTACTCGCCTGCTGACAACACTGAAGATGCCATCGTCACCGGCAGCCTTCCAGGGCCTGACTGTGCTGGTTTTTAATTGGCTGCCAGGTCATCATTGGACCCGGCGGCCGACAGGTCCCCACCCCTGCCTGCCCCTTCCCGACCATTGGGGAGTCGCCGTTCACCCTCGGCAGGCCTTATTTGGCCTGCCAGCATGAAATTGCGGCCGAGTGCCAATCGCGGGCAGTGGGCCATTTCCCGGCTGCTCCCAGGCCCACCGACCTCAAAATTCTGGCCATTTTGAACTAACTTTGTTTACACCTTCCAAACAGGGAGGGCCTTAGAGAGGGCACTATAACAAAATGTTCAGATCTTACAATATACTACTGATATATGATTCTCCATTATGATATCTAAGTTTACTGATAACATGGTATAGGAACCAGTGCAGATGAGAGCATACAATTACTAAAAGACTGTAATAAATTATGTGAGTGGGCAAAGCTGGTAGATCGATTTCAATGCAGGCAAGTGTGAGAACATCTATTTTGTAATAAAAAGTACAGGGCCAAGTATTATTTAAATGTTGTAAAGCTAGGAACAGTGGAGATCCAAGGAGATTTATGTTTCCATGTACAAAGATCACTCAGTTGTAGTAGTCAAACACAAAAAATAATTTAAAAATGCAAATAAAATGTTTGCCTTTATAAACAGAGAGCTGGAATATAAAGGCAAGAAAGTTTCCTAAAGCTATATAAAGCCATATTTAGTCCATATCTGCAGTACTGCGTACAGTTTTGGGCACCACACCCATAAGAATCCTGGGAAATCCTGATATGGGTTTTTCTTGCTAATTAATGAAAATTTTCTTAAATGCTATGACTGATTGTGCACTTCTTTAATTTCATTGTTATATTTAATCTTATACTGAAATATTTTTTATTCCTTCTTGTAATATGCCCTGGGTGAAAATGGGTGAGAGGTGAATTGACAGGGAACTGTGATTTGGGCCTTCATTGGCCAAATGGTCAAAAAGAAAAATTCAGCAGAAATATATGAAAATAGACAGCGTGCTGCTTGAGAACAGAAAGATAAAAAAAAAAACCTTAGCAGAATTCCAGAGGCCCATATAGAGAAAAGTGTAAATAATAGTGTCTTGAATCCTAAACAAATTAACCGGATGTGAACCATCGTGTTTCCTTGCTTTAGTCAAGCTTGTCATCGGAATGTTAATGAGCTGATAGGAGTCGGAGCATGGGAAATCAAAGATTCTGAATCTCTGACCTGGCTTAGGCAGGCAGATGAGTAAAAATGACATATTTTCTATTTTGGCCATTCAAATAATGGTGAGGTAATGATTGGGCTAAATCAGTCTACATAGGATTTGCTCAGCTGTAAAGAAAATATAAGAGGTTCCTTGAGCACAGAGATTGTAGAAGTATTACATGTCATATTGATTGACATGACAGTACTGGGGAACAACCAGGGAGCATGGAAATTGTGCATCTACTCAGAGTGCACTGAGAATGCTTTGATTCTACTGCTCAACTATTAAAATGTGTCAAGTCTTACTTATACAAAATAAAATATAACCACTGTCACCAACAAGGATACCACTTTGAATCATTTCAGAATTTAAGACTGAATGGATTAATTGACTCTAGCACCCTCGAATTCCAACACGCCTTAGAAAGGATATATTGACCTTGTAAGTTATGCAACCCAAATTCACTGGAATGTTACCATTGCTACAAGGGTTAGATTATTAGAAGAGGTTACATAAACAAGGCTTTTGCTCTCTGGAATGTAGTAGGTTAAAGCCTAAATTGATTGAGGTTTTTGGATTTTGAAAAGAATTGGTATGGTATTTAGAGAGAGATCTTTTCTACTGGCTGGAGAGTCTAGGCCAAAGGGATGTAACCTTAAAATCAGAGCCAAGCCATTCTGAAGAGAAGCTAGGAAATGCTTTTCACACAAGGAGTCATAGATATGCAGAATTCTCTTCCACAATAAGCAATAGATCCTAGCTGTCACTCACATTGAACTGATGTCATCAATACATTAAATGTCACGATCTGCACAATACTAACTTGGAACCTACTTTCAGCACTAACCTTTCCTCTCTCACAAACGCATCACAAGTCCTGACAGAGGAGATGAGGGAGGAGCCTGAGGAGGACCAGTGTTCTGATGGATGCACCCTTAGCTAAATGCAGATGCACGCACCATGTTGAGCCCAGCTTCTCAGATAGAAACAGTGGCACGTGGTAAGGAGCGCATTGCATGTGAGCATGAGCAGGTGTTGGGGATATCAATGGTGAGCCCTCATCAAAGGGTGAAGGACACCGAGTTCTGCTAGACACAGATGATAAATTTCAGGGGTCAAACACTAATTGGGTATTTGTGAATTGTGTGTTCCTCTATCAGCATTCCCTGAGTACTCTTGCACAGAAAATGGAGGAGTTCATATCTAGCATGAGTGCCATGATGCATTTTCACAGATGACCACCTCCATTGAAAGAGCGGCTAGCCTAATTGAGAATTAGACGCAGCAGGCCACCAAGTACATGATGGCTCACACCAATGCCTGCATATTCTGGCTGCCAGTTTACAGCGGGTCAAACGAATGGTTCAGCCTTGATGGCTGAACACCACACTGACATGTAGCAAAGTGGCCTCCAGCTCTCTTATAGCAGGAATGTGCAGGTGGGCCCTGAGACAGAGGATTGAGAAAGGGCACGTAGAAGTGGGAATTCTTCTCAAGATACTCCCACTTCTCATTCCATGACGCTCCCCCAAACCCTCTGTCAGAGTCCCACATGCTGCCTCCTGTCGTAATTACCAAGTCTGCCCCTGCACACATGCCCTAATGCACTCCAAAACCCAGCCGCCATCTGCCAAATCCATATCATTTATTTCATTTGTCAGAGCGGGTGAAGGAGCAAGCTGCCTCCAACTCTGCTGAAGCCACAAGATAGCACCACATGAAAGTGATAGAAAGCAGAAAAGGAAGACTGCATAGTTGCACAAGGGTGTTTGCAGCTATGCAAATGTAGCTTAATTTGTCAAATAGTAAATGGAGAATTATTTTTATATGTCTAGCCCTCCCCATTCACCAGTATGACACACACAAGAGTGTGAATGCAGACTGTGTGCGTATGATGGAGTGATTTATGACTGTGGGAATGCTTTGTACTGGGAGGTGAGGTGGGTGGGACCTACAGCATTCAGGATGCAGTATCATATAGCTTTAGGCTTCTACATTATCTGAACTATGCTTCAATGAGCCATCGCAGACTTCTCTGGCAACCAGATGTGTGGCTGCATCAGCCCTGGCAATATTTTTTTTATTCATTCATGGGATGTAGGCATCACTGGCTAGGCCAGCATTTATTGCCCATCCCTAATTGCCCATTTTTTTTTAAAGAGTTAACCACATTGCTGTGGGTCTGGAGTCACATAAAGCCCAGGGCAGGTAAGGACAGCAAACCTCTAAAGGACATTAGTGAACCAGACAGGTTTTTGCAACAATTGGCAATGGTTTCCATGGACTTTTAATCCCAAATTTTTATTGAATTCAAATTCTACCATCTGCCATAGTGGGATTCGAACTCGAGCCCCTAGAGCATACCCATGGGTCTCTGGAATACTGGTCCAGTGACAGTACCACTATGCCGCCGCCTCCGCCTATGCTCCTCCTCTTTCTCCACCTCATCCCTCTTTCAGAAGATGACAAGTGGTATGCAACCTCCTCCTCCTGAAGCTCCATGCTTCTTTGCAGCACTATGTTGTGCAAGACACAGCAGACCACCACCATCCTGGACTTGCAGACTGCCCAGATTGAAGGATGCCCCCAGTATGTCATTTTCTGCAAGTTAATGGCTTGTTTAATGATCTCCCTTGTGGTGATGTGTGACTCTTGTTGTACCTCCTCGGTAATTTCAGCAGGCCTCCTGACAGATGCCATCAGCCAGGCCCTTATCTCCAAGCGGCGACCCACTCAATCAGCTCAGAGGTGCAAAACCTGCAGTAGACTTGACTGGAGCAGGATACAGGAGGCATGGCAACTTGGCAGGAAATGGCAGGAATTTGTCATGATAATAGTTTATTGTGGTAGTAGACTCCAGTATTAGATACCTTATGGTACTCTGTACTAGATATGGAGTTACCTGACCTGGGAGTTGATGGTCAGAGAGCGAATGTTGGAGTCTGTCTAGATAGAATTCAGTTACTGCAGATATGTGTTTATGTTGGGAAAATGTATTATCAATAAAGTTAGCTTACTACAATGTCAACTACAGCCTGTGTGCATCATTGAAAGAAAAACAAGAGAGAATTCTTGCTTGTACATGAATGATAAACTTACAGTGGTCACAAATGATCTGCACATTGAGGGAGTGGAATCCGTTTCAATTGATGGTCCAGGATTATCTGATGCCACATACGTGCTGTCTTTGAGCCCCTGAACCTGTGGAAATCCAGCCATTTCAGAAAAGACATGAGCTCTTTGAGTCTGACAGGCCTCATCAGTGTCAAGGTGCACATATTATGTGACCTTGGCTCACATCACATCTGTGAATTGGGAGATGGACTTGATGGTTAAAGATTGTGAGACCTGTAGAGGTTCCCAGCTGAAGCCAGAAAGAAGTGGGAAAGGAAGAAATTCAGGCTGTGGGGACCTTGGTGACCACTGGCAGCGCATGTCCACCTGGCCTCTTGGAAGGAGGACTTATTCCCAGAGGCTGCAAATGTCAGCATCAAGCTGCCATGAAAGCCTGAGCCTCTTGAGGTGCTGCTGCATTGTCATATTGAGGAAGCTGACCCTCTGTCAGTACACCCTGTTTGGGGATATCACCTCCTTCCAGCTGCAACTCTGTGCCCTTGTCCTCTATCCTGTGGAGTAGCATGTGTCTGCAGAGAAGACAGGTGCTGATGATGTTGCTGTTTCTCCTGTTCCTCTGCAGAGGTCGATATAATGGCTGCATAAGCTGCACTCATTCTGCAGCGAAGGCTGACAGCAGAAAAGTTTAGATTAAGGTTGTTAACATCAAAGGTAAGGCAAATAATTTCTAAAGTTGCTTCTCTCCTCTAAAGCAGGGAAATCACACTTTCAAAACATGTGTGGAGAATACAAACCTTTCTCACAGGCATGGCTGAGCTGTTCCATTTCACTATTTAAACATATTTAAGCATGTCAGTTTCACCGATCAATGACTTCCAGCTATACTTGCACCTGTGCACCTGAGTGAGGTCCACATGGGAAATCTGTATGCTAGCTGCTGAAGCCAGAACAGAAGGGTAAATTGCCAGTCAATTGATATTTAACTGACTGACCCAACAGTTTCACGGGGGTTTCCTGCTCGCTTCCGAATGAAGCCCAGTTAACTATGAAAGAGAGTGGAAATGGATTCCTCACACACTGCCATTGTTTGGGGCTTTAACCCCTGTAAGCTCCTGAGCCCAGCTCCTCCTTGGCACATAAAATTCCTCCTATAGTGTCAGAACCTCAAGTGAAGAAGGATATTCAGTGTTGTCTGTGAATGTGTTTATGCATTTAAATAGGTATGTTTGTGTCTATCTATATATATTTTATATATATACATATATATAATATATAGGTATAGATAGATAAATCGCCTGTAAATAGTTATTTCCAGTGTAATAAAGTTTGACTCCTCCTTTATTTACTGTAGTATAATCTTATTGCCCATGTGCTGAAAAATAAAATTGGAGAGAATTAGGTTCTAATTATATCCCTGTATACATTATTTTTCACAACTTTAAAGTAACATTGATTTTTTTTTTATTGCAGCAATATACTGTGACACTGTGAAGGTGACTGATATTTTCGATTTCATAACATTTAAATGGTATTATTATCATAGGTTGACTGTAAATGTAATGGGGGGAAATGTATGCAGCAGTCATCAGAAGGCTCTCAATTATCACACCTAGAACAGCTGGACTCTGTTCGGCACTCCAGTTAATTTAGCTGTGTTGGTGATTACACAGTAGTGCTCTTGAGAATATGCAGCAATAAATAGGTATGATGTATTGGTATAGTCAAATGCATTGTACGCAAGGGGCTATTTTATTATGGTCATTTCAGTTAATTAGTTTTGGAAATATGAGTAAAAAGCAGATATGGGACTGCTTGTGATAAATATGTTTGAGAATAGTGTGGACAGCATTTCCCATTAAACACGGTTCCTTATTTGAAAGTAGTCAGTTATACTATAATGCAGGCAATTTAAGCCAGGATCTTTTGTGAAATCAAAGTGGAACAAACACCAGCTGGCAAAACGAGGTTTGAATATTTAAGTCAACAAGTGTCCCCAGCAACGTGGATGACATACAGAAGGACCCTGCTGCTTTATCACCTGAAGGCTCTCTACACCATCTGCTGGTAGAACATTCCATATACTGTTTCTCAAATCAGCTTTAACAATTTTAACAAGATATTTTGCTTAATATCCAGGAAATTTTGCAAGGCTCTGTCAGTAGAATTGAGCCTCAATGATGAAAAAAAAGTGCCAGCCAATTTTGAGGGGGCACAATGAGGCCGAACAACAGATGTGTGAGGCTTCTCATCATTCATTTGCCAAAATGAAATCCCATTGAATCTTGTAACTTTGGGCAAGTTATCAACCCATCCCATGTACCTTGCCCATATTAAATGTGCACGTCAGGAATCTTGACCCCAGTAGGCTTCTTAAAGGATAAGTACAGCTTGAGTTGTTGGTAAAATTATGTGGTGATGGGGGGCTGAAATTGGTCTGCACCAGTAGCAATATACAAGCTCTTAGAAATCGACATCGTTTTCACCACACATATCTTTCAATGGAAGTTTACAAGATGATTGTTCAAGCTCTTTTTGGAGACTCATTTCCTGATCTCACTGGAATAGCCAACTCAATCCCAAATGTCCATTATGGGCACACAATAGCCAGCTACTATATACACTATCAGGAATGGGTGAGTTGTCTTATGAGGAAAGGTTGGACAGGTTAGGCTTGTATCCACCAGAATTTAGAAGAGTAAGAGGTGACTTAATTGAAACCTTTAAGATCCTGAGGGGTCTTGATAGGGTGAATGTGGAGGATCTAGAACTAGGAGTCATTGTTTAAAAATAAGGGGTCGCCCATTTAAGACAGAGATGAGGAGAATCTTTTTCTCTCAGAGGGTTGTGAGTCATTGGAACTCTCTTCCTCAAAAGGCAGTGGAAGCAGAGTCTTTGAATACTTTTAAGGTAGAGCTGGATAGATTCTTGATTAACAAGGGGGTGAAAGGTTATCGGGGGTAGGCAGGAATGTGGGGTTGAGGTTACATTCAGATCAACCATGATCTTATTGAATGGCAGAGCAGGGTTGAGGAGCTGAGTGGCCTACTCCTGCTCCTAATTCGTATGTTCATACATGATAGCCTGTCACCAATAAGAAGCACTGTACAAATAAGCAGTCAACATAAGCATGCATCACATAAAGGGGGTGAAAAGTTGTTTACTAAATAGGTTGCGACTGAAGTTGTACTATGTTGGTCCAGAGAGTATTATTGCTATTGATTGGCTTCCAGAAATGGAAGTTTTGGCAGCTGAATGGGAGATATCAGGTAGCTTTGTGGAGTCATAATAGTGGAGAGCAAAGGAAGATGGAGATAAATCTGTTCCTGCAATGATCACATTTTCTTATTAGGAGAATGCCTCCATGAGATCCAAATAACTCAAACTCCTTAGGGGAACTCTTTAATCTCTTGATGATGTTGTTGCTTATAGTTCCCTTGATGCGTCTGGACATCTTTCTGCTTCAGAGCTCCCACGGTGATGCCACATTTCCAGGATGATGTTGTGCAACATGCAGCAGATGACGCTTGACATCCGAGCCAGGCTGTAATACAAGGTGCATGCCGAAACAAGCACATAAAATTCTGCAGTAAAAACACACCTGTTTCTAACTGGTGCCACAGAAGTGTCAGGAATCAAGGCCGCAGAGAGTAAACTCAGGAGCCTGGTTGCAACTTTGTTAGTCAAAAATGGAATGCCTTAAAATAAAAGCATCATGACAGCTGCCTGGATAGCAAGAATTAACTCATATAATACAATACTATGGTTCAATGAAGAGTGCAGGAGGGCAGGCCAGGGGCAGCACCAGGCATACCTAAAAATGAGATCTCAACCTGGTGAAGCTACAACACAGAACTACTTGCATGCGAAATAGCATAAGTAGCAAGTGATAGAGCTAGACAATTCCACAACCAATGGATCAAATCTAAGCTCTGCACTCTTGCCACATCCAGTAGTGAATGGTTGTGGACAATTAAACAACTCACTGGAAGAGGAGGAGGCTCCACAAATACCCCCATCCTCAATGATGGGGGAGCCCAGCACATCAGTGCAAAAGTTAAGGCTGAAGCATTCACAACAACATTCAGCTAGAAGTGCCAAGTGGATGACTCATCTTGGCATCTTACGGAGGATCCCAGCATTAGAGATGCCAGTCTTCAGCCAATTTGATTCACTCCACGTGATATCAAGAAATGGCTAAAGTCACTGGATAGTACAAAGGCTATGGCCCCTGATAACAATCCAGTAATAGTGCTGAAGACTTGTGCTCCGAAACTCACCGCACACCTAGCCAAGTTATTCCACTATAACTACCATACTGGCATCTACCCATCAATGTGGAAAATTGCCCAGGTATGTCCTGTATACAAAAGGCATAACAAATCCAACCCGGTCAATTACATCCCCGTCAGAATACTCTTGATCATCAGTAAAGTGATGGAAGGGGTCTTCAACAGTGCTATCAAGCAGCACTTGATTAGCGATAATCTGCTCAGTTTGGATTCTGCCAGGGTCACTCAGCTCCTGACCTCATTACAGCCTTGGTTCAAACATGGACAAAAGAGCTGAACTCCAGAGGTGAGGTGAGAGTGACTGCCCTTGACGTCAAGGGAAAATTTTTCCACCCGTTGTGAGGGTAAGTGCGGGAGGGCGCGCTTCCAATTGGCGCCCCCAATTGGGGGCGTGCCACCATTTTACATTGGCGGGCCAATTAAGGCCCGCCCAGCGTGACGTGTACCAGGAAGCACTATGCGCTCCCTGTGCAGGTGGAGAGGGGGGTGGGGATTCCCTCAGCTGGGAGTGCGCGCTTTCGTGCATGCGCGCAAAACAGCACACAGATCTCCCTGAGGCTAAGTGCTGCCTCAGGGAGATCGGCTCCGATTTAAGATTTGTAATACAAATGATAAAAAAAATTTCTCTGACATGTCCCCTCATGTGACACTGTCACGAGTTGGGACATGTCCATAACTTTTACTGAAACCAGGCCTCCCGGCCTGCCCGCCAACCTTTAGGTTGGACGGGCAGGTCCATTAATGACCTTAATTAGTTTTTCAATAGGCCATTGACAGGTCGGTGGGCACACAGCTGACTCGGCTGCGCCCCCGCCGACCTGAAAATGGAAGTAATGCGGGGTGACATTGGGAGTTCCACCCAATGTCATCCCGTGTCATTTTATGCATTGGCAAGTGGGCCCCGCCCCCACTTGCCGACCGGAAGATCCCACCCCAAAGCAGCATTTGACTGAATGTGAATCAAGGAGCCCTAGCAAAACTGGGAATCTGGGGAAATCTCTCCACTGGTTGTAGTCACACCTAGCACAAAGGAAGATGGTTGTGATTGTTGGAGGTCAATCACCTCAGTTCCAGGACATCACTGCAGGAGTTGCTCAGGGTAGTGTCCTAGGCCAACCATCTTCAGCTACTTCATTAATGACCTTTCTTCCATCATAAGGTCAGAAGTGGGGATGTTCGCTGATGATTGCACAATGTTCAACACCATCCATGACTCCTCAGATACTTAAACAGTCCGTGTCCAAATGCAGCAAGACCTGGACAATATCCAGGCTTGGGCTGACAAGCAGCAAGTAACAGTCACGCCACACAACTGCCATGCAATCACCATCTCCAACAAGAGAGAACCTAACTATCGCCCTTTGACATTCAATGGCATTACCATCACTGAATCCCCCATTATCAACACCCTGGGGATTACCATTGACCAGAAACTGAACTGGACTAAACATATATACACTATGTCTGAAAGAGCAGATCAGAGGTTTGGAGTCCTATGGCGAGTATCTCGTCTCTTGACTCCCCAAAGTCTGATCACCATCTACATGGCACAAGTCAGGAGTGTGATGGAATGCACACCACTTGCCTGGATGAGTGCAGCTCCCACAACACTGAAGAAACTTGATACCATCCAGGACAAAGTTGCCTACTTGATTGGGACCCCATCCACAAACATTCGCTCCCTCCACCACTGACACACAGTTGCAGCAGCGGTCTGCAGGAATTCATCAAGGTTCCTTAGACAGTACCTTCCAAACCCACAACCACAACATGTAGAAGGGCAAGGGCAGCAGACAGATGGGAACACAACCCACTGGGAACTTCCCCTCCAAGTCACTCACCATCCTGACTTGGAAATATGTTGCCATTCCTTCACTGTCACTGGTCAAAATCCTGGAACTCCCTCCCTAACAGTGTTGTGGGTGTACCTAAAACACATGGACTGCAGTGGTTCAAGAAGGCAGCTCACCACCACATTCTCAAGGGCAATTAGGGATGAAAAATAAGTGCTGGCCTAGCCAGTGATACCACATGCCATGAATGAATGAAAAAACACAGATAAGTTGCATGTCAATACAGTAGAATCCTTTCCAACTGATGTAGGCAGAGGGCTTGTGCGAGGGAGCATGTTGGACCTTCGAATGTTGCCACCCCATAAAGAATACAGTACTCTCTTATGCTTGAGATGGAAATGAAATTTTCTTGCTTAATCAAACAAGACATTCATGACCTGTTTAATGTGTTTTTGAATAGCTGATTGATTATGTTGTTGATGCCACAAGTGACATTTGGAATGATGCTAAAACATCAGCTTACAGACACTTGTGACTTTGACTGCTATTGACAGTGCCATGCACAGGAAGGAGTTTGTCTCCAGGTCATCTCTTACACAGACCCTCCTGTGAGTCCCAGCCTTTGCAAACATTAATATTTTGAAAAGTTGAAGAATGTGCATTTTTGTCTGAAGCTGTGGCTGCAAGGTGTGGTGTACAGCATCTTTGGTGCAGTCACCAAATCAGTGTTTTTTTTTCTATTGGTGCTCCTGAAAAGAACAGCTATGAGGGTTTTCCATGGGGAAATCTTCTGTATTACAGCTGTGGCCATAGATAGAAAATGGCAGCACTTAGCCTGGATAGAGTGTACACTGGGCCGAAACCTGGTGGCCATAGATCTTTATTTTATTGATTATATTTACTTGGTGGTGACTGACTAATTTGATCCATGGTAGGCTCACCCATACTCATTTCCTATGCTTAATTAAGTTTGTATTCAATCGTTTCTTCCCATGTTCCATTCACTCTAAATAAAATTTAATCAGATGCTTTGAGAAATATAATTCAAAAACACAAATGTGTGTAGTGCTTTGTATATGCAGAGTTAGATGTATGGGATTTTAAAAAAACAATTTGAATACTTTTTCAGCTCAAAATAACTTCTTTCAAACACCAATAAATAATGTGAATAAAACGTTTCCTCCTTTTCTCCTTGAAATTTAGATCCTGCACTCGTTTGCAAGATACCCACGGTTAAATTTGGTGAGGCACTTCACAAAACAGAGGGGTCCTTGTTTTGCCTTTTATTTCACACAGAATGGTCCTTGCTTTGCCTTTTGCTTTCCATAGAATCTATCAAATTATATCATCACATAAGAGATGAAAATTGGCCCTTCCTAATTACCGGTATGCTTTTGTATCAGGACTGAACCAAAACATTAGGAAAAAAACAAAATACTGCCGATGTTGGAAATCTGAAATAAAAACCTGAAGAAGACTCATATGAACTTGAAACGTTAACTCTGTTTCTCACAGAATCACAGAATTATTATGGTGTAGAGGGAGGCCATTCAACCCATTGTGTCTGCATCGGTTCTCTGAGCATTTTAACTTGGTGCCAATCTTTTGCCATTCCCTGTAACCCTGCACATTGTTTCTATTTAAATAATTATCCAATGCCCTCTTGAATGCCTCAATTGAACCTGTCTCCACCACACTTCCAGGCAGTGCATTCCAAACCCTAACCACTCGCTGTGTAAAAAAGTTTTTTCTCACTTCGCATTTTCTTCTTTTGCAAAACACTTTAAAACTGTGCCCTCTAGCTCTCAATCCATTTACGAATGGGAATAGTTTCTCCCTATCTACTCTGTCCAGACCCCTCATGATTTTGAAAACTTCTATCAAGTCTCCTCTTAGCCTTCTCCTCTCCAAGGAAAACAGTCCCAACTTCTCTAATCTTTCCTCATAACTGAAGTGTCTCATCCCTGGAATCATTCTCGTAAACCTTTTCTGCACTCTCTCCAATGCGTTCACATCTTTCCTTTAGTGTAGTGCCCAGAACTGCACACAATACTCCAGCTGAGGTCTAACTAGTATCTTATATAAGTTCATCATAACCTCCCTGCTCTTGTACTCTATGCCCCTATTAATGAGGCCTAGAATATTGTATGCTTTAGATCAGCTCTCTCTGCCTGTCCTGTCACCTTTAATACTTATGTATAAAAACACCCAGGTCTCTCTGCTCCTGCACACCCTTTAGGATTATATCCTTTATTTTGTACTATCTCTCCATGTTCTTTGTGCCAAAGTGTATCAACTCACACTTCTCCGCATTGAACTACATCTGCCACCTATCTGCCTACTCCATCAATGTGTCAATGCCCTTTTGAAATCCTAGACTGTCCTCCTCAATTTACAATTCTCCCAAGTTTTGTGTCTTCCGCAAACTTTGAAATTGTCTCCTGCATGCCAAGATCTAGAGCATTTATATATATCAGGAAAAGCAAGGGTCCCAATACCGACCCCCAGGGAACTCCATTACAAACATTCTTCCAGCCTGAAAAGTACCTATTAACATTACTCTCTGTTTCCTATCCCTCAGCCAATTTTGTATCCACATTGCTACTGTCCCTTTATTTCATGACCTATAACTTTCCTCCCAAGTCTGTTGTGTGGCACTACATCGAACACCTTTTGGAAGTCCATAAACACCACAGGCAGAATTTTCTGCCTATCGTGCAGGCAGGCCCGAAACAATCTCCGGTGGGCGGGAAGCCGATCCCCGCCAGAAAAGCGGGCCCCACCACCAATTAAGGCCCGCCCAGCGTGATGTCTGGCGGGAAACGCTATGCACTCCCTGTGCAGGCGGGGGGGGGGGGGGATTCCCCAAAAGTAAGAGTGCGCTCTTTCGCACTTGCGCACGAAAGAGCGCACATCTCCCTGAGGCTAAGTGCTGCCTCAGGGAGATCGCTTACACTTTGAAAAGTATGTGTATGGATGAGGTTTCAAGTTTTTTCTATTGCCCGCCAGGGCTCCCGGCCTGCCCGCCAACCTTAAGGTTGGATGGGCAGGTCCTTTAATTGTATAATTGATCCCGTCAATGGCCTCAATTGGCCATTGACAGGTTGGCAGGCGCACAGCTGATTTCGCTGTGGGCCTGCCTTCCTGAAAATTTAAATGGGCTGGGCTGACATCGGGAGTTCCGCCCCCTGCTCGCCGATGGCAAAATTCTGCCCCACATTAACGGCCTTGCCCTCATCAACATCTCTGTTGCTTCTTCAAAGAAACTCCAGCAAATTAGTTAGACTTGATTTTTCTTTAACAAATTCATACTGACTCTTCCAAATGAAGCCACATTTTTCCACGGTCAGAATTTTACGTCCTGTGGGTGGGCGTGCACCCAACCTGATCGGGCGTAAAATAGCGCGCGATGACATCAGACGAGCGCCCCAATGTCATTGTGCAGTTGCGCGATATTTCAGTCAATGGGCACGTTCAAGAGTTGGCAGAATGCCCGCCGACAATTAAGAGGCCTATTAAGGCCCCTAATCAATTAACTAAAAGCAATTTTTTGCTTCCCATCCAACCTTACGGATGGCGGCTGGGCAAATCAGCCAGTCAGCCTTTAGATTTTTCAGGGAACCTCATCCATGGGCAGGATGAGATTTCCAACAGTAATTTTTTAAAAAATGTTTACACATCCTTTTTAGTATGTCCCTGTTCATGTGACCGAATCACATGTGTGGACATGTTTCTCTCATTTTTAAATTCTTTATTTTTGTTTCCACAATTCTTCAGCTCCCTGAGGCAGCTCTGTGCCTTCAGGGAGCTTTCAGTGCACGCTTCCCGCGCATGCGCAGACTTTTGCGCTCACACTCCTTCCGCTCCTGGCAGCGCAGAGCTCCTCAGGGCATCATTCATGTTGGCTGGCCGTTAATTGGCAAGAAATCAGCGTGAAATCGCGGTCGGGGGCAGCGGACTGTTTCCCGACTGCCCCTGGGCACACCCGCCTAACGGCTGGAGAATCCTGCCCAATGTGGCTATTAATTCTACCCTGAATAATTGTTTCTACAAGATTTCCCACCACCGAAGTTAAACTGACTGGTCTGTAATTGCAGGGCAGATCTTTGCAATCTTTTTTGAACAAGGATGTAATGTTTAAAATTCTCCAGTCCTCCAGCACCTCCTCCAAATCCAGGGAACATTGAAAGATTGTCAGTGCCTCTGCAATTTCCACTCTCACTTCCTTCAATATTCTTGGATGCCCCTCATCTGGTCCCGGTGCCTTATCAACTTTAAGTACCGAGAGCTTATCCAATACCTCCTCCTTATCAGATTTAAACCAATCTGGTGACTGAGTTTCCTCCTCTGTCACCATGGCCTGGGCAGCATCTACCTCATAGGTAAGGACAGATGCAAAGTATTCATTTAACACCTCAGCTATGCCGCTTGCCTCAATGTGTAAATCCCCTTTTTGGTCCCTAATCGGCCCTATTCCTCCTTTTACCAACTTTTCATTATTGATGTGCTTATAGAATACTTTGGGATTTCCTTTTATGTTAGAAGCCAGTCTTTTTTCATAAACCCTCTTTGCTTTTTGTATTTGCTTTCTTGCATCCCTTCTAAACCTTCTGTATTCAGCTTGGTTCTCAATTGTATTTGCTACCTGTTGAAAGCACATGTTTTCTTCTTTAACTTAATTTCTATCTCCTTTGACATCCAAGGAGCTCTGAATTTGTTTGTCCTACCCTTCCCTTTTGAGGGAACATACATTGACTATGCAAAAACCATCTCCTCTTTGAAGGTAGCCCATTGTTCAGCTACTGTTTTTCCAGCCAACCTTTGGTTCCAGTATATCTGGCCCAGCTCCATTCTTGCCTCATTGAAGTCTGCTCTCTGTCAGTTGTTTATTCTTTCTCTGGATCGACCAATGTCATTTTCCACCATCATCCTAAACCTTATGATACAATGATCACTGTTCGCTAAATGCTCCCCGACTGTCATTTGATCTATGTGGCCCACCTCATTCCCAAGAACAAAGTATAGCAGCACCTCCTTTCTTGTTAGATTGGACACATACTGATGTAAGGAATTTTCCTGAACACAATCTAGGAACGCTTGTTCCCCACCGCCCCTTATACTACCACTATCCCAGTCTATATACGGGTAATTAAAGTCCCCCATTATAACTACCCTATGATGTTTACACCTCTCTGTAATTTCCTTGCAGATTTGTTCCTCTATCTCCATCCCACTAGCTGGTAGTTTATATATTACACTGAGCAATGTAATTGCACCCTTCTTATTCCTTAGCTCTGGTCAAATCGATTCTGTCCCAGAATCCTCTGACACATCCTCTTTCTCCAGTACTGCAATACTCTCCTTAACCAAAAATGCCACCCCTCCTCCTTTTTTCTCTTTCCTATCTTTTCTGAACACCTTGTAACCAGGAATATTTAACACCTAGGTCTGCCCTTCCTTAAGCCAGGTCCCTGTTATTGCCACAACATCATAATCCCACAAGACAATCTGTGCTGTAACTCCTCAATTTTATTAACTATGCTCCGTGCATTCACATACATGCAGTGTAACCCTGATTTAGACTTCATTACTTGCTCCCTTACTCTGACTCCATCTCTTAAATTTCTACTCTCTAGTTTAGTGCTATCTGCCTCTCCAAGCATTCCATGCATCCTGGTATTACTTTCTAATATTCTCTCCTGGTTCCCACACCCCTGCTGAGTTAGTTGAAACCCTCCCCAACAGCACTAGCAAAACGACCCGCAAGGAACTCAGTCCCGGATCTGTTCAGATGCAACCCACCTAGCTTGTACAGGTGCCATCTCTGCCAGAGCCAGTCCCCGTGTCCTGGGAATCTAAAGCCCTCCCTCCTGCACCATCTTTCCAGCCACACATTCATCTGTCTTATCTTCCTATTTCTGTACTCACTGGCACGTGGCACTGGGAGTAATCTGGAGATTACTACTTTGGAGGTCCTGCTTGCTCATTTTCTACCTAGCTCCCTAAATTCCAATTGCAGGACCACATTCCCCTTCCTATCTATGTTGTTAGTACCAATGTGGACCATGACCTCTGGCTGTTCGTCCTCCCCCCACAAAAATGTCCTGCAGCCTCTGTGACATCTTTGACCCTAGCACCAGGGAGGCAACACATCATCCTGGAGTCACATTGACAGCCACAGAAACGCTTGTCTGCTCCCCTAAATAAAGAATCCCCTATCATTACTTCTGCTCTTCTTCCTCCCCTCCTGTACAGCTGGGCCACCCGTGCTGCCACGGGCTTGGCTCTTGCTGCACCCCCCGCAAGGTTCCATCACCCTCACCTATATCCAGAACGGAAAACCAATTAGTGAGTGGGACCTCAGGGGACTCCTGCCCTACCTGCCTGTTTCTCTTGGACTTCCTGGCGGTCGCCTATTCCCTATCTGCCTACTTGCCCTTAAGTTGTGGCGTGACCACCTCTCTGAACGTACTATCCACGTTGTTCTCTGCCTCACAGATGCACCTCAGTGACTCCAGCTGTTGCTCAGGCTCTGAAACGCGAAGCTCAAGCTTGTGCAGCCGGTGACACTTCCTGCACATGGGCTCGTCTGGGTCACGAGAAGTGTCCACGACTCCCCACATGTCACAGGACAGGCATTCCGCTTGGCTGAGCTGTCCTGCCATGCCTTAACCTTAAACTTCTAAATCACTTTTTCACTTAAACTTTAGTTACTTTTACTTACTTTAACCTTATTCTTGTACAATTAACTATAAACTGGCCATTAATAGAAAGTAGAAATTCTTCACCATTACTCACAAATCAACTTCCTCTCCTGTGCCTATAAATTCTTACTTTCTGTGTGTTTGTTTAGAAATTTATGTTTCTATACTCACACTGTTTTCAATCTCCCAACTGTCTCTCCACTTGCACTGTTTTATTTACTGGACTCTCGCTGTTTTATCTCCCGAACCCCCGCTGTTTTATCTCCTGAACTCCCGTTGTTTTATCTCCTGAACTCTCGCTATTTTATCCCCTGAACTCTTGCTGTTTTATCTCCAAAACCCTCACTGTTTTATCCCCTGAACTCTCGCTGTTTTATCTCCTGAACTCTCGCTTTTCCAGCATTTTCCCTTAATATTTCAAAACATTGGGAAGTTATTTTCCCTGAGTTGACATCTCAACTTTAGGAAAAGGTTATTTATAGAGGTTATTTTATTGCCTTGTGTTATGCAGACTGAGGAACAAAAGCTCCTGAGTAGTTGAGATGGCAAATAGTATAAAGGTGTAAAAACCTTTGGGCCTACCATTATTTCAGATCAATTGAAAAATCAAATGAGCATAATATCTTTCTTAACATAAATTGTTTTAAAAGATTCATTTTGCTGATGCAGAGCATTTTTTCCAGGAAATCTGACGGCAGACAAATAAGGGGCCAGACCAATATCAACAGATCTTCAATTACAGCCATCCTTTATGGAATTTAAAATGTCATGTATTGCCTGAAACCCTGTGTGAAGACTCGGTTATTTTAATGGGAGGCTTTCTATAATACAATATTGATAGTTTGAATATCCAATTATAAAGGAAGAGAAGAAGAAGCTTTTCTTTTCAGTGATGGTGAAAGCAGCTGAGAATCCAAGGTTCTGACAGCCAGAGTTGTCTTTGGATTAATTATGTATTGGCTTCATTTTTTGTTATCAGTTCTCTTAAAATTATATTTTTCGTTCATTTCAAAATCTTTATGCTATGCTTTGCAGGGATACTGATGTAT
The DNA here is from genome assembly GCF_964194155.1 of Cetorhinus maximus. Classification (NCBI taxonomy): domain Eukaryota; kingdom Metazoa; phylum Chordata; class Chondrichthyes; order Lamniformes; family Cetorhinidae; genus Cetorhinus; species Cetorhinus maximus. Next base: position 53,892,595 of record NC_135896.1, on the reverse strand, counting down.
CGCAGAAGTGTTGAGCCAACCTCTTTTTAATTTCTTTAGATAAATACACAATACGGCTTGAAATTTGCATTGAAACATGAAATTAAGGTGTCGAGCATAAACGTAAATTATGCAGCTTCCCTCCTTCCTCTAATCCAAGTACATTTAATAAAGCATAATAGGAAATTGAATTTCAAGAGATTAACTACCATCTCCTGCTTCAGTCATCAACCACTTTCCCACATTCATTTCACTCTACCCCTCCACCTATCACTGGCCCTCTTTAGAGCTCTCCTGTCCCACCCCCTTCTACCAGCATATATTTCATCTCATTTCTATATGTCTTAGTTCTGATGAAGGGTCATACGGACTTGAAACGTCAACTGTATCCCTCTCCGCAGATGCTGTCAGACCTGCTGAGTTTTCCAGGTATTTTTGGGTTTTTATATCTAGTCATGGACCTGGGTCAAGCATGTAGCTTCTAAAAGAGTCCTGTAATAACGCTATCTGTTTCAAGTAGAAACCTGTCCAGTACATCGAGTCATTACATTTGATGATGGGAGTAAAATAGCTCCAACGCTGCACCTCACCTCATGAATGTGAGTGCATCAGTTCTTAAGCAAAAAAGAAAAGCATACTCACAAGTCATGTTCGGCAGAATCGACCCTTATGACTTGTCCATGGAAGACTGGAGCCGGTATGTAGAGCGCCTTGGTTTTTATTTTGTGTCAAGTAAAATAAATGTAGAGGAGCAGCAGAAAGCAATTCTTTTGAGCGTCTGTGGTAGCAAGATATATAACCTCATCTCCAGTCTGACGGCCTCTAACGTGCCTAATTCTAAATCTTTTAACAAATTGGTAGATTTCGTGAAGACACATTTTCAGCCGGAGCCATCAGTAATAATGCAGAAGTTTAATTTTAACTCCAGAGAAAGGGCCTTGGGAGAGTCCATCACAACTTACATAGTGAAGTTGAAGCAGTTGACTGAGCACTACAACTTTGGAGACACACTCAATGATATGTTGCGGCACCGGTTAGTTTGTTGCATTCACCACGACGCCATTCAGCACCGTTTACTTGCAGAAATCAACATTGATTTGAAGCACACCATGGAAATAGCACTAGCCATGGAAAGTGCTGTGCAAGACTTGCAGGCTTTACAAAAGGTGCAACATGGTGCCATTCTTCAGTTGGGGCAGGAACCCACTGCTGAGTGTGGTGTGAAAACCAGAGACACAGCAACGAAGCGGGAGACGGTCTCTGCTGCTCGAGAAATGAAAAGGCCTAGTGGAAGCATTTCAGCAGCGACTCTGAAGTTAATCTGCTATAGATGTGGGGGTGACCACACCTGCAGACTCAAGGAGGCAGAATGCCATTACTGCCACAAGAAAGAGCACATAATAAAGCAATGCAGAGCAAAATCGAGAAAGCCCATAAGGCAGCAGATCAAAATGAGTGACGTGAATAATACAACAGAATCTGAAGCTGCCGATACCGATATCTATTCCCTGTACAATGTCAAAGCAGTAAAAACTGAACCAATAACTGTCACAATTCAAGTGAATGGGAAGCCACTAGTAATGGAGGTGGATACGGGAGCCTCAACCACAGTGGTGGGAGAGCACACATTTAAATACCTAAATGAAGGTACCCAGCCACTGAATCTGGAGTAAATAACGGCTCAATTGAAGACATACACTGGAGAACCTATATAGGTAAAGGGCATTGCCACAGTACCTGTGTCCTCTAGGCAACAGACAGCCCAGCTGCCAGTGATCATAGTGACAGGTGAAGGACCCAGTCTTCTGGGCCTAGGCTGGTTACAATAATTAATTTCAACTGAAATATTTCACTTGAGAACAGGAAGAGTTCCTGAACTGAATATGACTGTATTTCAGAATGAGTTAGGAGAATCGAAGGACCTTCACATGATGCAAGGATCCCTCAGGTTAGAGTTGGTTCCTCTGGAAAATCATAAAGAGAAACAAAATTAATTTAGTGCCACTCGGAACAAACTGAAGAAAGAGTTGGCAGAGAAGACTCAACAATGTTCAATGTTCCAGGAGGAAGCCAAGAGATACAAGAAGGAGACTGAAGAGCTGAAGAATCAGCTGAATGAAACAAAAGAAACATTTTAAGGTAAAGTTGTGGAACTTTCCAAGATGCAAGTGGGTAACAAAGCCATGGGTAGCTCAACTACCGAACTGAACCAAGTTAAGATTTCACCAGAGAGAAATTTGGCCGACTGTGAAATCAAAATGAAGGACGAGACAAAACTCTGCAGCAAATAGAAAAAGAAAAGACAGAAATCAGATCAGAAACACCAATTGACTATGTCTCCAGACCCCTCTCTGCAGCCGAGAAGGGTTATTTACAACTAGAAAAGGAAGGTTATCAGTGATGTTTGGAGTGAAGAAATTCCACCATAGCTGCATGGCCAACATTTCACCATTATGACAGACCATAAACCATTAATGGGTTTATTCAGTGAAGATAAAGCCATTCCACCAGAAGCCTCAGCAAGAATTCAACGTTGGACTTTGATATTATCGGTATATGAGTATACCTTTATGCACTCTCCTGACTTGCACATTGCAAATGCAGATAGACTCAGTCGTCTCTTGTTACCATATAGCATTGTACATGCTCCTGTGCCACAAGAAGTTGTGCTTGTGCTGGATTTCTTGGATTCTTTGCCTGTGTGCGCAAAGCAAGTGAGGAATTGGACAAACAGAGATCCAATTTTGTCAAAAGTCTGAGACCTTGTATCGTAAGGGTGTCAAATTCACCAGTGACTGACAAGATAAGACCATTCTATGCACGCAAAACAGAGTTAAGTTATCAAGATGGAATCTTATTGTGGGGATCAGGAGTCGTCGTCCCTTTGCAAGAAAGAGAACCACTCTTGGCAGAGCTTCACAGTGCACATCCAGGCATACTGAAGATGAAAATGCTTGCGCAAAGTTATGTCTGGTGGCCAGGCATTGACAGTGACATTGAAAGCATGGTCAAGCACTGTCTCCAGTGTCAGCAACAACAGAAGTTGCCTGTTTCAGCTCCACTGCATCTGTGGGAGTGGCCTGGTCAACCCTGGGTTAGACTACATATTGATTATGTAGGTCCATTTTTATGTACCATGTTTTTATTGATCATCGATGCGCATTCTAAGTGGATGGATATGTATGAAGTTAGATCACACCGACATCGAGTGCAACTATTGAAAAACTGCGCCAATGTTTTAGTATACATGGCCTTCCGGAAGTCATTGCTTTGGATAGCAGTACTGTCTTTACTAGTATGGAATTTCAGAGATTCATGAATTTAAATGGAATTAAACATATTAAAACAGCACCACATCATCTCCCATCAAATGATTTAGCTGAAAGAGCAGTGCAAACTTTCAAATCAGGAATGAAGAGGTTATCCAAAGGTACTTTAGAAACTCGGCTTTCCCATTTTCTTCTCAATTATCATATGACTCCTCATTCATCTACGGGTTCAACACCATCTGAATTATTGATGAAATGCCGCCTATATACAAGGTTAAGTCTGGTGTCTCCAAACTCAGAGGGGAAAGTAGAGAAAAGTCAGAGGAATCAAAAATTGAATGATGATATTCATAACAAAGCTCACAGATTCACTGTCAGCGATACAGTTTTCGTGCGGAATTTTGGAAGTGGACCTTGTTGAGTTCCTGGTATAATTGCCTCAGAAACTGGTCCCTTGTCCTTCCAAGCGGAAGTGGAAGACCGGATTTTTCAAAAACATGTCAATCATGAGAGACGTTCCAGCAACCAACTATTTCGCCTGTAATTAATGTCAAACCATGAATCCCTATGGTGACAGATTGACCTAGAACAGGCACACCTGATGTCTCTGTAGAGTTGCCTAACTCTGAACTGCTACTTTCTAATGATGTGCCTGACGCTGCAGTTCCTGATCATGTCGATCTAGTGGGAGGACCCTAAAGTGGCCAAGTCGCCACTCTAACCGAGTAGGAAAATCACCTCAGAGACTTAGGGCGGGATTTTCTGCACCCCCTGCCGCCACGATCTGCCGGTCCCGTCGCAAGCCAATGGACTTCTGGCCGGGGTACCGCCTCGCCCGCGGCGGGTCTCACCTGTGACAGGGCTGGAAAATCCTGGCTTTAATCTTTAATCACCTGACCTGTGTATATGTACATGTTGTTAAAATGTTCTTTGTAAATAGGAAATGTAAAAAAAACTAAAATGGGAGGAAATGTAGCGATTGAAGCTGTAACCTTTCCTGCTGCCCATTAGGGGTCATGTGATTATACTGACGAATGAGTCCTAAGCACGGGTCATCTGGGGGTGGAGGGGGGGGTGGCTTTCTACTTGGGAACCTGGTTCGAGCATGCAGCTTCTAAAAGAGCTCTATAATAAAGTTATCTGTTTCAAGTAGGAACCTCTCTGTGTATGCAACTTTAATAGATGGCGGCCTATCAATAGCATTTTCAGATGGAGGGAGTGAATGTAAAAGAAAATACTGTGGATGTTGAAAATCTGAAATGACAAGAGAAAATGCTGGAAAACCCTCAGCTGGTCTGGCAGTATGCTGTTTGCCAGCATTTCTAAATATGTAAAGCAAATTGCTTTTAAAGAGAAAATAGGTTTTACTGCTTGTGTTAAGTGCAACCTGGGTAAACAGGTAAACAGGTAGCACTGAGTAAACAGATAAGTGACACATAACCTCACTTGTACAGTTATCATGCTGCATAAGTGGGAGGAGTACGTGAGCAAAATGCTTGCAAGCATTATGGCGATTACAGTGTAATGTTACATGTAGGATGTCCATCCTATGTTGCTCAGAAAGCATCTATAAAGATATGGATGTCACAACCAGATGAAACTACAACAATAGAAATTAAAGTGGAACAAGCTGAACTCTGTTTATTGAGTTTTGAATCATTCCACTTTCTCTTTACAAAATGTAGGACATAGTAACTAACAAGAAAGCTGATTGTCAAAACGACGATTTCCTTTATTTTAATGTGAGTACTGTACAGGTAATAGTTGGCTCAACATTTTGCAATCTAAACAGAACATGCAAACACTTTCAGGAATCTGATTACTATTAACACTAACACATGCATCAAACACTAATGGTCACAAATGAGACACAATGGGACCAGTTTTCACCTACAAGAGTCTTAATTATCTGTTTAAAATGGTTCAGAGCTGATGCTAATTTCAGCAGAATAGTAATATGCTAACAGCAGTCACATTTTGTGGGTTGACTGATTTACATAATTATTCATAGATCCAGGTGCAACTTCAGATTGGTATTGAAAATGTACTAGCTGTCTGAGCAGGAAATTGTTTCTGAAATTTAATGGAGTAGGGAAAATGAAAGGAAAATCTTGTAGAACACAACCCAGCCTCTGTAAAGCCAGTTTTCCAGAGTCATCGGGAGATAATTGTGACAAAACTGGCAACACTATAACACTTGATATTGAACAGCCAAATGCCAGGAACAGTTATGCATGTGCACTCCATTCAAACAGTGTCCACTGGTTTCTTCCACTGCTGACATATAAGTGTGTGTCCATCAGCGGGTGCCAGTACTGGTTTGCTCCTGCACATGATTACATCGGCTGCTGAACCACTCTCTCCTCCTGTCCCCTGCTCACGCACTCCATTTCCTCTCGCTTGCCCCTTATCCTGAGCCTTCGTCATCCCTTCGTCACCCATTTCCCGAGCCCTCGCTGCCCCTCTTCCAAGACTTCCCTGTATTTCTTCTGCACGGACAGCACTATTTATATACAATGGAAACTGCCCTGTATATTGTGACATCACACACTCCCCAGGAAAGACAGAACATGTATTAGATACAGAGTAAAGCAGCACACTGTCCATTTAAATTGTAAAAATACCTTTCATTCCTCCATCAGGTCAGAAAAGCATTGTTTCCTGGAGCACCGCAGTCACAGTTTGAAACAATTTGTCCTGAAAATTAGCTTAGGATCCATACAACCTCATGCAATAATTATCTGATAATCAATCTGCTTAGATAGCACTTTTATTAAAAGAAGACAAGTGCTTTTTAAAAGAAAAGGATACTGCATTGCAGTTTCCAATTCAAGGTTTATTTTTTCCCACTGTGACCCAATATCAAATTGCAAAACAGAGCTTTTAATTCAAAAATAACTCTAATCTATGTTGCTACTCAAGTCCAAGAAGAGATGAATACAATGACTGCAATCCCTCAGGGACTCAGCAGCTCATTCTCTAACCTGGCAGACACACCCCTTCTCCCCTTCTGTCTTTGTTTAATCTGCACCATTTTTTGATGCAGGCAGCTGCCTGGCACATCGCTGGCTTTGACATCACAGGCTATGCAACTACATGGGCAGAATTTTACGACAGTGGGATTTTACGTTCCTGCTGTCATCAATGGGATTTATAACAGCCCGCCGCATTTTATGGCCCCATCCCCGGTGAAATGGGGCTGTAAAATTCTGCCCCATGTGTGGGAAGTAGACACTCTGCAATTGCGGCATCACCAAACTCTGCCAATGCCAGTAACTATACTGGGGAAGAAAACCAACAGAGGTTACAAAGACTCAGGTGTTCCTAAATGTCAACCGGGAGAAAAGCAGCACAGGAAATTATCTTAAGATTGTTGAATGAATCAACTTCAAACCCACTTCTCCATTCAACAATTTTGGTGCCCATTATATACAGATATTATTTGAAAATATTTAGATTGGTACATAGAACATATAGAAGCAATATGAATTGTTAAGATGTCACTCCTTTATTTGAATATTGGGCCAGATTTTCTGGTCCCACCCGCTGCGGGAAACATTGTGTGAGGGATGGAAAATTTGCCGGGCCAGCAAAAAGTCCGTTGACTTCAGGTGGGAATTTCTAGTCCCACAGTGGGCAGGACTGGAAAATCCTGCCCGTTATCCCTGTTTTGAATTAAAACATCGGCTGGCTATGACTCAGCCAACCAGAAATGGACATTGTGGGTAAAATTGGTGAAGACCCCTGCATTATAGATTTCTAACCCTTGGTCTGGTCCACTATCTCTGTGAAGTTGTATATGGAGCATTAACAACATGCAAATCAATTTCATTGAGACATGAGGGCTGATCTTAAGCATAAAATAATAAGTAAAATACTGTGGATGCTGGAAATCTGAAATGCAGAAAACAAAAATCCTGGAACAACTCAGCATCTGTGGAGTGAAATAGAGTTAATGTTTCGAGTTGAGTGATTTTCATCAGAACTGAAGAAAGATAGAAATATAAGAGTTTTTAAACCAGCGGAAAGGGGCAGAGGGCAGGAAGAACAAAAAGGGAGGTCTATGATGGGGTGGAGATTAAATAACAAAAGATTTCATGATGCAAAGGTCAAAGGTCACCTTCGGTCTGCCTACAAGGATGACCCAGACCCCCTGTTGTTTGCCATTTCAACACACCATCCTGCTCTCATGCCCATATGTCCGTCCTTGGCTTGCTGCAATGTTCCAGTGAAGCTCAACGCAAACTGGAGGAACAGCACCTCATCTTCCGACTAGGCACTTTACAGCCTCCCGGATTTAATATTGAGTTCAACAACTTCAGATCATGAACTCTCTCCTCCATCCCCACCCCCTTTCTGATCCCCCCTTTTCCAATAATTTATAATTTAAAATTATATATTTTCTTTTCTTTTCCCACCTATTTTTAAATTTATTTTGATCTATTGTTTTATCTCCATCTTTTAGCCCATTTTGATCCCTTCCCCCCACCCCACCCCCACTAGGGCCATCTGCCACTTGCTCGTCCTGCTTGCTACCCTTAATGTCCCCATTAGCACATTCCCTAGATAATATCACCACCATCAACACCCCTTTGTCCTTTTGTCTATGACATCTTTGGCAATTTCTTCTTTGCCTCCACCTATCACTGGCCCTCTATCCAGCTTTACCTGTCCCACCCCCCCCTCTACCAGCTTATATTTCACCTCATTTCTCTATTTCCTTAGTTCTGATGAACAGTCATACCGGCTCGAGACATCAACTGTGTTCCTCTCCGCAGATGCTGTCAGACCTGCTGAGCTTTTCCAGCTATTTTTGTTTTTGTTTCAGATATCCAGCATCCGCAGTATTTTGCTTTTATCAAAGAGAATGGTAATGGGTATAGTAAAGAAACATAGGCTGTGTGCAAATGAGGCGTGCATAGCTACCTAAAAATTATCTAAATGCATCATGAAAGGATAAAGAAAGAAACAAAACAAGAACAACCCAGCAAAACAAAAAAAATAAAAGAAATCAAATCTCACAAAACAAGACAAAAGCAGAGGTTATGGTCTAATTTTGTTGAACTCGATGTTAAGTCCAGAAGGTTGGAGAGTGCTGAGTCAAAAGATAAGATACTGTTCCCTGAGTTGCATTGAGCATCACTGGAACACTATAGCAAGCCATGGACAGAAAGATCAGCATGGGAGCAAGGTGGAGAATTCAGTCTGCAAGTGTGACCCTGAGCTTCCCATCGCTTATTATTTTAACTCTCCACCATGTTCCCACTATGACTTTTCTGCCCTTGGCCTGCTACAGTGTCCCAATGAAGCTCAATGCAAGAAAAATAAAAACAGAAAGGCCCTCCAGCCCTCAGCCCACATGGCCCCTCATCCCCCACACACTCCTCATGCCCCATCATGCCACTTCATTCCCCCCACTCACTTCCTATGACCTTTTGTGCTCTCTATTCCAAGGCATGCCCCACACCCACACCATGCCCCCATGACAAAGCAAGCACTCCAAACAACCCCTTTGATCCCTCATGTCTGCATGCTATACTATGGCACTTCCATGCCCATTCGCCCACTATAAGCTGTACAGAAGCAATAAACTCTATAGTGACAGTAGGATGTGTTTTTTTTAAAAAGCTTCAATAAGACATTCATTGATGAGGTTCCACATTCTTAAAAAAATGCCTCATATTTACTGCAGGGCAATAAAAGTTTCAATCATCTAGAGGTCCTTGAGTTTCAGTGACTAAAACTGCAAGCACTTGAAATCACTTTATCTTGTGTAAGTAAACATTGTGAAATTGACAGCAGAGATCAGAAGGCCAGAGCTGTCAATCAAGAAACATTTTCTCTGAGGCTTTGGTGTTTTAGTGCTTCTTTGGATGTCTGGGATTTTAGCCAAAAATACATAATAAGACTTGGCTGAGAACCCAGAAATCCATTAGCCTGCTGAAACACCTGAGCCCCAGGGAAAACATTGCTTGATTGACAGCTCTGAATCTCTGACCTCTGCTGTCAATTTCACAATGTTTGTTTGCACAATGTTAAGAAGTTTCAAGTGCCTGTAATTATAATTAGTGAAGCTTTAAAGGGTCTGCATGATTGACACTTTTATTGCCCTATTGTAAAAAGGGTTTTTTTTAAGTGGGAAGTCATTAAGGAATGACTTTTTTTAAAGCTTTGTTTCCACACCCTATTGTCACTATCAGGTTCATTGCTTCTCTACAGTGTATAGTGGGTGAATGGACATGGAAGTGCTATAGCTTGGTATGCAGGTATTAGGGGCCATAGGGGATGGGTGGGGAGCCTTACCTTGGCATGGAGGGCATGAGGAGGACCTTTTGAATTTATCTTTTAAAAAGGTCACCTCGTACAGACTAGGTTTCATCACTCCTCTGAGTCATTGAAAATGTGGCCCGACTCCATCAAAATTGCAGAGGGCTATCCACAATGGAGCCAGCCAGATCAGGCATGCAAGGTGTGGGCTTTTGACCTGAACCAACCCACACCCTTTAAAGACCCTGTTGAAAATTGGAAACCCTGGAATGGGGTCAGGAATCCCAGAATCAGGTCATGGCCGCCATTTTTAAAGCACTCCTGAGTCATCCCGACTCAGTGAAAATCCAAGCCTTTGTTTTTCTCCAAAGATGCTACCTTCACTCAACCTCCTCTGCCACAAGGAAATTTACCCCAGCTTCTCCAATCTAATCTTGCAGCTAAAATCCCTCATCCCTGAAACCATTTGGATAAATGTCCTCTGCACCCTCTTAAAAACTTTCATATCCTTCCTAAAGTGAGGTGACCAGGACTGGATGGAATATTCCAGTTATGGCCTAACCAGAGATTTATAAAGCTTCCACATCACTCTCCTGCTTTTATACTCAATATCATTATTTATGTAGTCCATGATCCCTTATGCTTTGCTAACTATTGTCTCAGTATGTCCTGCCACCTTCAAAGATGTATCTGCATGAATTCCCAGATCCCTCTGTCCCTGCACATGCTTTAAAAAACTGTGCCATTAAGTTTATATTGCCCTATCCCTTCTGCCAAAATGCATCACCTCATACTTCTCTGTTTTAAGTTCAATCTGCCGCTGGTCTGCTCATTCTGCCAGCCTATCTATGCCCTGAAGCAGTCCATTGGTATAACCTTCACAGTCTGCCACACCTTAAAGGTTGGTATCATTGGCAGATTTTGAAATTCTGCGTTTCAAATATATATATCATAAAAATCTGTAGTCCTTGGGCAACATTGGGCAACAATTATCTTCCATCCTCTTGTCTGAAAAACAAGTATTTACCACCACTCACCTTTTTCTGTATTTAAGCCAATTTTTTTATCCAAGCTGATACTACATTTCCTATTCCATGAGCCTCAAATTTGTTAACCAGTCTTTTATGTGATAATTTTGTCAAATGCTTTCTTAAAATCCATATAGACAACATCCATGGCTTTCCCTTCATCATCCTTCTCTGCTACTTCATCAAAAATCTCAATTAAATTGTTCAAACACAATCTACATTTTATAAATTCATGATGGCTCTCCTTAATTAACTCAAACCTCTCCAAGTGCCTATTGATTTTTCTCCCTGATTGCTGTTTCTACAACCTTATCCACCACTGATGTTAAACTGACTGGCCTGTAGTTACTATGAATATCCTTACACAGTTTCTTAAATAAGAGTGTTAAATTTACCACTCTCCAATCCACTGGTATCTCTGTTATCTGAGGAAGACTGGAAGATTATGACAAACTGTTCCACTATCTCCAGCCACTAATCTCTTTAGCAACCTGGGGTGCAAGCCACCCAGACCAGGCAACTTATCCACTCTAAGCATAACCAGTCTTTCAAGTATATTCTTCCTATCAATTTTCACCCAATCCACCTCTGCTCCTACAGGTGTTTTATCAGCATCCTCTCCCACAGTAAACACCGATACCAGGAACTCGTTAAGTATTCTAGCCTTGCCTTGCACCTATTGTGAACAACCAAAATAGAAAAGGTTCATTCGGGAAGGTACCAAACACACCAAGACAGTTCATCGAGGTGAAGTCGAGAGTTGGAGAGAGCACACAAACCTCCAAATAACTCATCTACCCGACCCTCCAGGCACCATCTATCCGTATGTGGCAGAGTCTGAAGATCGCACATTGGACTTATCAGCCATCTCACAACCGACCGAACTGGAGTGGAAGCGAGTCATCCATGTTCCTGAGGGACTGCCTAAGAAGAAAAAGGACCAGGATTACCCCCTCGGCAATTTGGGGGCGGGGCCCGCTCGCCGAGGGGAAAATGACGTGGGATGACGTCGGGAGGAACCCCGACATCATCCCAGTCCCTTTAAATATTCACAAAGGCGGGCGGACAGCGAAATCAGCTGTCTGCCCGCCAACCTGTCAATGGCCAATTAAGGCCATTGACCGGCTAATTAACATTATTAAACACCCTGCCCGTCCAACCTTAAGGCTCGCGGGCAGGCCAGGAGCCCCAGTGGGCTTCAGATTATTAATGAAACTTCATCTACTGGCGGGATGAAGTTTAATGTCCGTTTTTTAAAAATTTAATACATTTTATGTGTTTATTATTCAGATGTCCCATCTCGTGTGACATTGTCACATGAGGGGGACATGTTAATAATTTTAATATTTATCTATTTTTAGAGTTTACTTACCTCTCACGAATCTCCCTGAGACAGGACTTTGCCTCAGGGAGCAGTGCGCTCTTTCACGCGCATGCGCGAAAGACCGCACTTTGACAGATGGGGATTCCTTCCACCCCTGCACTGGAAGCGCATAGCTCCTGTCGGGCAGGCTGCAGGGCGGGCCTTAATTGGCCCGCCCACTCAAAATGGTAGCGGGCCCCGTTTTGGCAGCGGGGTTCAGCTGCCCACCTGCCGCCGAGCCGGTGGGGCCCACCCGTCAACCAAGGGCTAAATTCTGCCCAAGATATCACCGCCATTCTCCCTAAAATGAGACACCTACTCTTAATACCCATTTATTATTTACATGCCAGAAGAATATTTTTGGTTCGGTTCATGTTAACTGAAATTCTATTCTTCTATTCTAGAAATCACTGAAGGGACTGGATGCAGCAAAGGGTACAAGCCCTGACAACATCCCGACTGTAGTACAGAAGACTTGTGCTCCAAAACTAGCCATGCTCCTAGCCAAGCTGTTCCTGTATAGCTGCAACACTGACATTTACCCGACAAAGCAGAAAACAGCCCAGGTATGTCCAGTCCACAAAAAGCAAGACACGTCCAATCTGGCCAATGAGTCCACCACCCCATCAGTTTACTCTTGATCATCAGCAAAGTAAAGGAAGTGCTATTGGTACTTATACAGCAACAACCTGTTCACCAGTGTCTATCAAGACCACATGGCTCCTGTCTTCATTACAGCTTTGGTCCAAACCATGTACAAAAGAACTAAACTAAAGAAGTGAGGTGAGTGACTGCCCTTGACATAAGACAGCATTTGACCAAGTATGACATCAAGAAATCTTTTTAAATTGAAGTCAATAGGAATCGGGAGGAAATTTTCCACTCTATACATTCACACCTAGCACAAAGGAAGATGGTTGTGGTTATTGGAAGTAAATTATCTCAGCCATACGATATCACTACAAGGGTTCTTCAGGGTAGTGTTCTAGGCCCAACAATCTTCAGCTGCTTCATCAATGACCTTCCCTCTGTCTGAAGATCAGAAGTGGGGATGCTCGTTGATATCTGCACAATGTTCAATACCATTTGCAACTCCTCAATACTGAAGCAATTCTTGTTCATATGCAGCAAGACCTAGACAACATTCAGACTAGGCTGGTAAGTGGTAAGTAACATTTGTCCCACACAAGTACCAATGCCCATTTCCAACAAGAGAGAACCCAACCATCTCATCTTGACATGCCATCGCTAAATTCCCCAGCATCAACATCCTGGGGGTTGGGAGTTATCGTTGACCTGAAACTGAACCGAACCAGCCATTTAATTACTGTGCCTAAAAGAGCAGGTCAGAGGTGGGAATCTCAGCTCCTGACTCCACAAAGCCACCATTTACAAGGCACGAATCAGGAGTGTGATAGAACACTCTCTACTTGTCTGGATGAGTGCAGGTCCAACAACACTCAAGAAGCTTGATACTATCCAGGATAAAGCAGCCACTTGATTGACACCCCATCCACCATCTTGGACATTCACCCCCATCCACCAATGACTCACAGTAGCAGCAGTATGTACCATCTACAAGATGCTCTTCAGCAGCTTGCCAAAGCTCTTTCAACAACACTTTCCAAACCCACGTCATCTACTACCTAGGATAAGGACAGTTGATGCATGTGAAAAGCACCACCTGCAAGTTCATTTCCAAACCACACAACACCCTGGCTTGGAACTATACCACTCTTCCTTCAATGTCACTAGGTCAAAATCCTGGAATTCCCTCCCTAACAGCACGGTGGATGTACCTACACCACATGGATTGCAGTGGTTCAAAAAGGCCACTCACCACCACCTTCTCAAAGGCAATTAGGGATGGACAACAAATGCTCACATGACGTGAAAGAGTAAGAAAAAAAATCTCATATCCTCTTTTTGCCAGCCTTATTTTCCCCTGCACTTCCCCTCTCAACTTACAGTTTTTTACCTGGAAGAATTCACCTGACATGTATCATGTACCCTCCTTTTCTTGATTCATCATCTTCTCTATATCCCTTGTTATCCAAGGAGCTCTGGCTTTGGTTCACCTACCCTTTGCCCTTGTTGCAATGTACCTAGCCTGCCCGGAAACATCGTTTCCTTAAAGATCACTCACTATCCTGTTGGAGCATTTCCTGTCAATCTGCAATAGAATCCTGTTTTCCTTACATGTCAAGCAATGGAAATACTCATGGCCAATTGTCCTTAAGCACCTCTGGGACAAGCAGCATAGGAGGAATAGCAGGGAAGAAATCTTAAACTGTTTTTTACTGTGCTCATTTGGTTCAGTTTCTGGGGAAGGGGCATTTATAGGGCAGCTACCCAAATCTATACTGATGAATCAAGCTCTTTAATTCCAGTAGAAACAAACTTCAAGTGCCAGTCTGAAATAATAATAGAGAATGCTGGAAAGCTGGCCAGGCAGCATTGTGGAGGGAGAAGCAGAGTCAACAGTCGACAACCTTCTACCAGAACTGGAGGATGTTAGAGAATGAAGCTTAATGCAAGCTCAAAGAATACCACCTTATATTTCTATTAGACACTATACAGCCTTCTGACTTTAACACAGGGTTTAACAACTTTAGAACTTAATCATCACTCCCACTTTCTCATGGCAATGGAGGACAACTGTACCAGAGCCACTGGGAGTGGAGGAGGTGTGGGGTGGGGATCCCCTATGGATACAGAGCTAGAGGGATAGCCCACATCACTGAGATTTACCCATCTTTCTCGGTCACATATCTGGGCCACAAAGGACTTGTACCAGAGCAGCAGCATTGTCATCTGACATAATCATCAGTGCTTGATGGTGGCCATAAAAGAAAACCAGTCAAAGGTGTCCTGGCTGATCAATAGGAAAACTTTGTGCATAAACTCCCTGGAAACCTAAAACAATGCAATGGAAAAGTCATGCAAGAGGGGAGAAGATATTTTAAAAGTTATAAATATTATTCCAACGTCACCATTAAAACCTATGTACCATAATGGCAAAAATAATTCCATAGGATAATCATGCTTAACTTTGGTATGGGTATTATATTCTTAATAATTAACTAATTTCAAATGGTTTGAATATTGTCAAGACCCCAGCACTATTGTCCCCATTGGTTTAAGAATATAACAGAAATATATAAATTTTAGTGCAAAGGGAGACCAATTGGTCCTTCAAAAATTTACATCTCTTTCAGGAACTAATTTTACACAATTCCATTTTCTCATTTTTCCTCACACCCTTTAGCGTTCTGCTTTAAGTAATTATTCAGGACCTTTATGAATGCTATAATCAACTTATCATCAATATCCCTTTGCATAAAAAGGTTTGTTCTAAACCCCCCCGTTATTTATTTATTATCCTTAGATGACAGTCTGTTGTTTTCGATTTACCTATCTAGGGAAGCAATCTATTTATAGTTATTGTTTCATCCTTTTATCATTTTGAACACTTCTATAAGGTATTCCCTCAGTCTTCTTAAATAGAAACATACTTTTGATATCCGCTTGCAATTTTCTCCAGAGATTCGGGAGTTTACTTATGTAGGCAACAGGAATTAAAACATTACTTAAGTTACAAATGATCATGCCATTCGTCCAAGTCAGTTTTACCCGTTGTGCATATATCCTCTACTTACATGAAGCCTGCAGGCATCATTTGGCAGTATGTTGTCTCTTGGTGATGTTCTTCCCTATTTTTAATGAGTTTATTCTGTATCAATAGCACCTTCAGCCAGTGGTATGTACTTTTGACATATTCGCAGCCTAGAGTTAACACCAGAATAAAGACACAAGGGGAAAATATCACACAGAATTAGCACAATTTCTGTTCTTGCTCTTTCCCATAAGGCTTTATGAAAATAATCTTAAAATTGTATAACTTTTTCCCTCAAGTTTGGAATAGTTTGCAGCAAGATGTTGGTATTTTCTAAACTGAAAACAAGTTGGTTGAGTGCCACTGTGCTGTGAATTTGTTTTGCTAATCTAATGTCTTCAGAAAGAAGGAAGCCTTGTGGCACAGTGGGTAATGTCCCTATATCTCAGAGCCAGAAGGTCCAGGTTTGAGTTCCACTCCAGACGTTGTTAGCTACAGAATGTACATGCATGGTGTGGTCAACCTGTAAATCCGTCCGATATGCCTATGGCAGGTGGTAAGAGTGGGAGAGTTTCCTGGTCAGCCAGAACCATGTGGTAGCTGATCACAGCAGCATCCGCACATTAAAAGACTCCACATGCAAGCTCTTGCCACAGGCTCTGTAACAAATGGTCCTCCTCGATTCAAGGGACAGTTAGAGAAAGAGCACTGAGAAAGCATTATTGAGTTTGCTTGACTGGCTCTCTGACAATGTAGGAAGCCAATTTAAGTGTGAGATAAATCTTCTAGGCTTCAGTTATACTGTCCCTTTTGGGTTAATTTAAAGCTGTTTCACATGTGCAATGCCAATAAAACTTTTGAGTCAGGTCATTAACTTAACCTGTGGATGCACTAAAGTAGGAGATATCCAACTGCTTCCAGGGGGTGGTCTCACACTACTCGAACTTTTCCCAATACACATTATAACTTGAGCATGGGTCATGACACATTTCAAAATGCCTAGGTGATCTCCTGGGAATTTCATAACCTTACTTTTTTTAATGGTTTGCTGTTCAGAGAAGACAGTTGCTCCTGTCCTTGTAAAATTAGCCAATTGGAGAGAGGTGACCTGCATACACCAAAGCATATGTGCTGAGACCTTTGAGCTAATTTCTCACAAAGTGCAGCAGTATATCTTGCATCTGTTGACTGTACTGCACCAGCAACAATTTGAAACCAGTAGCTATAAAGAAAAGAGACTTCCATATATATAGCATATTACACAACTTCAGAATGTCCCAAAGCACATTGCAGCCAATGGAGTACTTTGAAATGTAATCGCTATTGTACTGCAGAAAATGTAGCCATCTCTTCTCTTTTTCTTAGGCAGTCCCTCAGGACCAAGGATGACTTTCTTCCACTCTGGTGTTGCGGATCCTCGGATGACTAGAAATTCCAATTTTGGATCCACACACTCTGCCACAGGTGGGTCAGGTAGTGTTTGATGAGGTGGGTGGGAGGCTCGGATTTTGGCACGGCCCTTCTGCTGTTTGTGCTTGGCCTCCACCTGGGCTTGTCGGATATGTTCGAAATGGTTGGTGAAGAGCCAGCAAGCCTCACTCTTTGCCTCAGAGGCCTCCAAGATCATCTTCCGTTCCAGAGTCCGCTCCGTGGAGCAGGATGAGATGTGCTCACGTTTCTTCTTCCAAAAGGTACACAGAGAGAGCTCTGTGATCAGCAGCCTGAAGGAAGAAGACGTCTCAGTAAAGTCATCGCAGTCCGACATTTTGAGGATCAGCAAATCCTTTTATGCCGGATTGTATGACGTGAAGCCCACAGACAGCACGGTCTCCCAGTCCTTCCTGTCCTCTATCACGGAGGTCTTAGACGACAGTACACAGGAGAGCCTGGACAAACCGCTAACTCCTGACGAACTGACTAAGGCCCTTGAGTCCTTCGAGAAGAGTAAAACTCCCGGAAGCGACGGCTTGCCGGCGGAGTTTATTATGCTCTGTGGGACTGGATCAGCCCAGACCTGCTAGAAGAGTACGAGAGTATGCTTCTGGCCAGCAGCATGTCAGAATCCATGAGGAAAGGCATCATCACCCTCATCTACAAGCACAAGGGGGAAAGGGAGGAAATTAGAAATTGGCGACCCATTTCACTGTTGAATGTGGACTATAAGATTTTGTCCAAGGTCATCACCAATCGGGTCAAGTCTGCTCTGGAATTGGTGATCCACCCTGACCAGACCTGCACTGTGCCCGGCAGGAAGATCTCTGACAGCCTCACGCTGCTCAGGAATACGACTGCCTATGTGCAGGACAGGGGTGTGGACACCTGCCTCATCAGCCTGGATCAGGAGAAGGCCTTTGACAGAATATTACATGCCTACATGGTGGATGTGCTCTCCAAAATGGGGTTTGGGGAGGGAATTCGCAATTGGATCCAAGTGCCCTACATTAACATCAGTAATGCAGTTTCAGTCAATGGGTGGGAATCAGATAGCTTTCCAATTAAATCTGGAGTCAGGCAGGGCTGCCCTCTCTCCCCTGTCCTGTTTGTGTGTTGCATAGAACCCTTTGCTGAGTCCATCAGGAAGGATCCGGGCATAAGAGGAGTGATGATCCCAGGCAGTGGAGGCACTCAGGTCAAAGCCTCCCTGTACATGGACGATGTCGCCGTCTTCTGCTCGGATCCGCTGTCGATGTGCAGACTGATCCACATCTGTGACCAGTTCAAACTGGCCTCGGGAGCCAAGGTAAATTGTGGGAAGAGCGAGGCCATGTTCTTTGGGAACTGGGCTGACCGATCCTTTGTCCCCTTCACCGTCAGGGCTGATGGCCTGAAGGTGCTGGGGATATGGTTCGGAGAGACTGGGGCATACGTTAGAAACTGGAAGGAGCGAGTGTCTATGGTGAAAAGAAAACTGGGCATGTGGGAGCGACGCTCCCTCTCCATTGCGGGTAAGAACCTGGTCGTCAGGTGTGAGGCACTCTCACTGTTACTGTACGTGGTGCAGGTCTGGCCCATTCCAGGCTCCTGAGCGATGGCGATCACCCGAGCCATCTTCAGCTTTATCTGGAGGTCAAAAATGGATCGTGTCTGCAGGGACGCGATGTACAAGCCTCTAGATAAAGGGGGAAAAAACGTGCCCAACATCGCCTTCATACTGATGACCACCTTTGTGTGCAGCTGCATCAAGCTGTGCGTAGACCCTCGGTACGCAAACACCAAGTGTCACTACATGCTGAGGTTCTACCTGTCCCCGGTGTTGAGAAGGATGGGTCTGGCCACGCTGCCGCGGAACGCTCCAAGTAGTTGGACTATGCCATACCACCTGTCCCTCGTGGAAAAATTTATGCAGAGAAACACCTTTGACCACAAGTCCATCAGGGAGTGGTCAGCACGTAACGTCTTAGAGGCCCTGCGGGAAAAGGAGATGGTGGATACTGTGGGATGGTTCCCTGAGCAGTCTGTCAAAGTCATTTGGCAGAATGCCTCATCGCCAGAACTTTCCAACAAGCCCCAAGATGTAGCTTGGCTGGTGGTGAGAAAGGCCCTCCCCGTCAGATCCTTCCAACACGCCAGGAGTCTCACCCTCTCCACACGTTGCCCTCGAGGTGGCTGTGGTGGGGACGAGACTGTTGTTCACCTCCTTGTGGATTGTGCCTTTGCAAAGAAGGTCTGGAGAGAGATGCAGTGGTTTCTGTCAAGGTTCATCCCGAGCAGTTCTGTGGCACAGGACCCTGTGCTCTACGGGCTGTTCCCAGGGACACACACCGAGACAAACATCAGCTGCAGCTGGAGGATCATCAACTCGGTGAAAGACGCTCTTTGGTCTGCCCGAAACTTGTTGGTCTTCCAGCGCAAAGAGTTGTCACCGACCGAGTGTTGCAGACTGGCACATTCCAAGGTCCAGGACTACGTGCTGAGGGACACACTAAAGCTTGGGGCAGCCGCCGCAAAGGCGCAATGGGGAAAGGTCGCTGTCTAAGACATTTCTGCCACAGAGCACCGAGGGGCTGGGAACTGTTTAGAGCCCCTCGGGCTGTACAGCTCAAAATGGATGTATGCAGTGAATACTAATTGTATTATAATTATATTGAAGCACTTCAGAGGGCAACAAGATGTATGTTGATAACTCCAATACCATTGTCTAATTGTCTGCATTGAACATATTGAAATGATTGTAATATTCATTGATTGTATTGATGCACCTTGTGATCCATGTGTAAAAGTTGAATCTGATTGTACTTTTGTGACGGTGATTTTGAAATGTTTTGGAATGTTCTTCCAGATATTTTATGAATAAAGTATATTTTTCAAAAAAAAAAGAAAAATACGTTCGAAATGGTTGGTACCTTTGCAAATGCTGCTTCTCCAGTTTGGGCAGCCTCGAACAAGAGATTCCCACATATCGGTGGGGATGTTGCATTTTTCGAGGGAGACTTTGAGGATGACCCCAAAACATTTCCTCTGCCCTCCTGATAACCACTTGCCATGACGGAGCTTGGAGTAGAGAGCCTGTTTTGGGAGCCTTGTGTCAGGCATGCAAATGATGTGGCCCGCACAACGTGCTGATTCACCATAATCAGTGCCTCAATACTGGGTTGTAAACCTGAGAGTGGAAACTGATATTGGAGCGCCTATCCTGCCATTGAATTTGCAGGATTTTGTGGAGGCATTGCTGCTGATATTTTTCCAAGTATTTAAGATGTCTGCTGTAAGTTGTCCAAGGGCAGAATATTGCCGTTGGCATGCGGGGACGGGCCGGACGCGCCAACGTGTAAAATGACACGTGATGACATCGGGCGTGCGTCCTGACATCATTTCGATATTTTGTGCGGCAGGCGCACGCAGAGGCGGTTGCACGCCTGCCGAACTGTCAATGGCCTATTAAGGCCATTAAAAAAGTAATTAGAATTGTTAACAATGCTGCCTATCCAGCCTTAAGGTTGTCGGGCAGGCAAAGAGCCCAAGTGGCCTTCGTGTTTTTCAGGAACCCTCATCCACGGGAGGGATGAGGTTTCCTGAAGGTTTTATAAAATAATTAAATTAACTTTCCAAACTTCACAAACATGTCCCAGCTCATGATGGGACATGTTTAAATAAATTTTTACTTTATTTATTAAAAACTTTTAGGGCAGAATTTTACGAGTTGGCGAGCGGGGGCGGGGCCCACTCGCTGACGCTTAAAATGATGCGCGGTGACGTCGGGGGGAACTCCCGATGTCACCGCGCCCGATTTAAATTTTCAGGAAGGCGGGAGAAAAACGAAATCAGCTGCGCGCTGGCCGACCTGTCAATGGCCAATTGAGGCCATTGACAGGGCCAATTATGTAATTAAAGGACCTGCCCATCCAACCTTAAGGTTGCCGGGCAGGCCAGGAGCCCCGGCGGGAGCTAGAAGAAACATGAAACCTCATCTATGGGCGGGATGAGGTTTCATGTAGGCTTTAAAAAATTTTAATAAAGATTTCATAAAAATTATGGACATGTTCCAACTCATGTGACGTTGTCAAATGAAGGGACATGTAAGGGAAATTTTATTTTTCTATTTTTATCTTTTTTACATGTACAGCCGATCTCCCTGAGGCAGCACTTAGCCTCAGGGAGATGAATGTGCTCTTTCATGAGCATGCGCGAAAAAGCGCCCTCTTGATTTTGGGATTCCCCCCCTGCCCGCACAGGGAGCGCATAGCGCTTCCGTGCAGACATCACACTTGACGGGCACAATTAAGATTGGCCCGCCCACGTAAAATGGTGGCGCGCCTCCGATCGGGGGTGCTCGCCCATCAACTTCCCCCTCCACTGGGGAAAAATTCAGCCTTTAAAATCCATTCAACCTCAGATTGCTGCGCTTTTTCACGCGCATGCCCCAGCTCTCCCTCCTCCCACTGCCCACACAGGTAGCACTGAGCGCTACCGGCCACACATTAAGCTGGACGGGCCATAATTGGCCCGCCCAAGTAAAATGGTGGCGCGCAGCCGATTGCGGGCGGCGATCAGCTCCGGGCCCAACCCTACCCATGCCCGCCCAGCCCACCCACCATAGGAGAAATTCTCCCGCATGTCTCTGAAACATACAGGAGGGTGGGTAGCACTGCAGCCCTGTAGATCATGAGCTTGGCGCCAAGTTTCAGGTCTTTGTCATCAAATACTCTTTTCCTCAGTCAGCCAAAGGCTGCGCTGGCACACTGGAGGGGGATGTTGGGTTTCACCATCAATGTAAGCCCTCGTTGAGAGGAGGCTCCCAAGGTATGGGAAATGATTCATGTTGATACACACTGCAGTGTAACTTTAACTGTAAGAATTTGGCAGGAAGATGGGCACCAGATGAAACACTAGTGAGGAGAAACAAGGTGCAAAGAGGACTGGGAGAGGCAAATAGCACTGGAATGAAGAAGGATTGAATCAGAGGGCAAGCAAATGTGAAACGGTTTGAGGAAGGTTTGGAGTACACCTGCTTAAATAAATAAGGTGAGTAAACTGCACCACAATTTCCCACACAGTACAATGGCAGAGGCTTGGCAAAAAAAAGTGGAAGATTAAGTTTCCAACTCAACAAGGAAGGAAGCAGTGTTGCATCTAGTTCTGGTGAATGAAGAGGGGCAAGTAGGAGCATGCTTTAGTTGGAGAACATCTGGGGAATTATGTTTATAATATCAGGTTTCAATCATTATTGAAGGGACAAGGTACAATCAAATATAAAAATACATAGCTGGAGGAAGGCTAACTTCAGCAAGTTGGAAAGAGATCTGAGCTAGGTGAATTGGAAACGATATTTGGTGGATAGTAATCGAACAATGAAAGACCTTCAAAGAGATGTTTTGGGAATAGATTTCATACATTCCCATAAGGGGATGCAAACCTAGAGTTCCCAAGATAAGTAAAAATATAGAGATTAATTTGAGACAGGAAAAGGAGGCCAATGTTAATTGGAAGATTCAAAGTACATTAGGGAACCAAGCTAAATATAGAAAGTGCAGAGGAGATCTAAAAATGGAATAAGGGAGTTTTAAAAAGAAGTATGCAAATATTTTAACTGTTAACATTAAAAGTAACCCAAAAATATTTTATAAACACATAAGTAGAAAAAGGATTGCCAAAGGCAGGTTAAGGACCAAAAGGAAGATCTTATTGTGGTGGCAGAGGACATGGCTGAAGTATCTATTGAGCATCTATCTTCACTGGAGAGGAGGATGCTGCTAATGTAGCAATAAGGAAAAGGCTATAAGATCTTCTTCTTCTTCTTCAGTTCTCTGCCCGAAGGCAGGTCCTAACCGCAGCACCACAGGAAGGGCAAGGAGGCAGATCTCAAATCCACCCTGGCCTGAACAGGGATCAAATGCTGTGCTGTTGGTACTAATCTGATCCACAGTCCAGTGAACTGATCCAATGAACCTATCCCCACACCCTCCAAAGGAGTCCAAGTTGCTGTGGCAACATGCACTTTTACTTGCATGTTGTACTCCTGGAGCTAAGAATAATGATGGTAGAGGCTCCAATTTACTTTCCATTACTTGGCTGACCAGGAATTTCTCCTGCTCTCACCACCTGCCATTGGTGTATATTAGAAGGATTTGTAGGTTGATGCTCAATCTGTTTGGCCACATTATAAACACACCTTCCTTGACCATCATTTCCTGGAGTGGGACTTGAATCCAGAGCTTCTAGTTCAGAGACAAGGACGCTACCCACTGTACCACAAGACCTCCTCTTAGGATAGGATAAAAATAGATAAAGAGGGCGTAGAAAAAAGTTCCCAAATAGAAAAGTAATCCAGTCTGAATATCCTAAGTTACTGAGAGAAACATGGGTGGAAATTGTGGAGGGCCTGGCCACAATCTTCCAGTCCTCCTTGGATATCGGGATGGTGTCAGAGGAGTGGTGAATTTCAAATGTTATACCTTTGTTTAAAAAAGTGGAGAGGAATAAACTTAGCAACCAAGCCCAGTCAGCTTAACATTGGTGGCAGAAAAACTTTTAGAGATATTAATCAGGGACAAAATTAAGTGGAATTTGGAAAAGTATGGATGAGTTAAAGCGTGTTTGGATTAGTTAAAGGTGAATTGTATCTGACTAACTTGTTTAAGTTCCCTGATGAAGTAACAGAGAGGGTTGATGAAGATATTACATTTGATGATGTGCATATGAATTTTCAAAAGGTGTTTTAAAAACCACTACTTGCTAGCAAGATGAAAGGGACAGCAGTAGTATGCATATAAAATTGGTTAAGTGACAGAAAGCAGGCTGTAGAAGAGTGGAGCAGAGGGACCTGGGTGTGTATGTGCACAAATCATTGGAGTTGTCCAGGCAGATTGAGGAAGTGATTGATAAGGCATACGGGATCCTGGGCTTTATAAATAGAGGCACAGAGCACAAAAGTAAGGAAGTTAAGGTGAATCACAGAATCGCAAAGTCACAGAGTGCAAAAGAGGCCCTTCGGCCCATCAAGTCTGCACTGATACATGGGAAACACCTGACCTACCTACCTAATCCCATTTACCAACACTTGGCCCATAGCCTTGAATGTTATGACATGCCATGTGCTCATCCAGGTACTTTTTAAAGGATGTGAGGCAACCTGCCTCCACCACCCTCCCAGGCAGTGCATTCCAGACCGTCACCACCCTCTGCGTAAAAAAGTTTTTCCTCACATCCTCCCTAAACCTCCTGCCTCTCACATTGAACTTTTGTCCCCTTGTGACTGACCCTTCAACTAAGGGAAACAGCTGCTCCCTATCCACCCTATCCATGCCACTCATAATCTTGTACACCCCGATAAGGTCGCCCCTCAGCCTTCTCTGCTCCAACGAAAACAACCCAAGTCTATCCAACCTCTCTTCATAACTTAAATGTTTCATCCCAGGCAACATCCTGGTGAATCTCCTCTGCACTCCCTCCAGTGCAATCACATCCTTCCTATAATGTGGCAACCAGAACTGCACACAGTACTCCAGCTGTGGCCTCACCAAGGTTCTATACAACTCCAACATGACCTCCCTACTTTTGTAATCTATGCCTTGATTGATAAAGGCAAGTGTCTCATATGCCTTTTTCACCACCCCGCTAACATGCCCCTCTGCCTTCAGAGATCTATGGACACACACGCCAAGGTCCCTTTGTTCCTCAGAACTTCCTAGTGCCATTCCGTTCATTGAATACTTCCTTGTCAAATTACTCCTTCCAAAGTGTATCACCTCACACTTTTCAGGGTTAAATTCCATCTGCCACTTATCTGCCCATTTGACCATCCCGTCTATATCTTCCTGTAGCCTAAGACACTCAACCTCATTGTTAACCACCTGGCCAATCTTTGTATCATCTGCAAACTTACTAATCCTACCCCTCACATAGTCATCTATGTCGTTTATATAAATGACAAATAATAGGGGACCCAGCACAGATCCCTGTGGTACGCCACTGGACACTGGCTTCCAGTCACTAAAGCATCCTTCTGTCATCACCCTCTGTCTCCTACAACTAAGCCAATTTTGAATCCACCTTACCCTGTATCCCATGTGCATTTACATTCTTTATAAGACTCCTATGTGGGGTCTTGTCAAAGGCTTTGCTGAAATCCATATTACCTACAGCAACTGCACTGTGCTCAGTTACACACCTGGTCACCTCCTCAAAAAATTCAATCAAATTTGTTAGGCATGACCTCCCTTTGACAAAGCCATGCTGACTATCCCTGATCAAACCTTGCCTCTCCAAGTGGAGACAGATAATCTCTTTCGGAATTTTCTCCAATAATTTCCCTACCACTGATGTGAGACTCACTGGCCTGTAGTTCCCTGGCTTATCTCTACAACCCTTCTTAAATAGTGGAACCACATTAGCTGTTCTCCAGTCCTCTGGCACATCCCCCATGGCCAGAGAGGAATTAAAAATTTGGGTCAGAGCCACTGCGACCTCCTCCCTTGCCTCCCTCAGCAGTCTGGGACACAAGTCATCCAGACCTGGAGATTTATCCACTTTTAAGCCTGCCAACACCTCCAATACCTTGTCACTCCCTACATCAATTTGCTTAAGAACCTTGCAGTCTCTCTCCCCAAGTTCGATACCTTCATCCTCATTCTCTTGGGTGAAGATGGATGTGAAGTATTCGTTCAGCACTCTAGCGGTGTCCCCTGGCTCCACCCATAGATTGCCCCCTAGGTCCCTTATGGGCCCTACTCTTTCCCTGGTTATCCTCTTCCCATTGATATACTTATGGAATATCTTGGGATTTTCCCTACTTTTACCAGCTAGAGCTTTCTCATATCCCCTCTTTGCTCTCCTAGGGACACAAATCTCTGCAACCCAGCACAGATTCCTGTGGTACGCCACTGAACACTGGCTTCCAGTCACTAAAGCATCCTTCTGTCATCACCCTCTGTCTCCTACAACTAAGCCAATTTTGAATCCACCTTATCAAATTACCCTGTATCCCATGTGCATTTGCCTTCTTTATAAGTTTCCCATGTGGGAGCTTGTCAAAGGCTTTGCTGAAATCCATATAAACTACATCAACTGCACTACCCTCATCTACACACCTGGTCACCTCCTCAAAAAATTCAATCAAAATTGTTAGGCATGACCTCACTCTGACAAAGCCATGCTGACTATCCCTGATCAAACCTTGCCTCTCCAAGTGGAGATAAATACTCCCCTTCAGAATTTTCTCTAATAGTTTCCCTACCACTGACGTGAGAGTCACTGGCCTGTAGTTCCCTGGCTTATCTCTACAACCCTTCTTAAATAGCAGAACCACATTAGCTGTTCTCCAGTCCTCCAGGACCTTTATAAAACACTGGTTCAGCCTCAAGTGGAGTATTGTTTCCAATTCTGGGTATCACACTTTAGGAGAGATGTGAAAGCATTAAAGATGGTGCAGAAAAGAATTACGAGAATGCACCAGGGCTGAAAGACTTCAGTTATATGGATAGATTGGCAAAGCTGGGATTGTTCTCCTCAGGAAAGCAGATGTTGAGAGGAGATTTGGTAGAGGTGTTCAAATCATGAGGGGTCTAGGCAAGGTAGATAGAGAGAAACTATTCCCTTTGATACAAGGGTGAAGAAGCAGATGTTACCAATTTAAAATGACTGGCAAAAGAACCAGAAGTGACATGACATGAGGAAAACCTTACTTATGCGGCAAGTAGTTAGGATCTGGAATGCACTGCCAGAGGGTAGGTAGAGGCAGATTCAATTGTGGCTTTCAAAAGGGAAGTGGATAATTATCCAAAGAGAAAAGATTTGCAGGGCTACAGGAAAAGGGCAACTGAGATGGACTAGCTGAGTTGCTCGTGCAGATAACCAGCATAGACACACTGAGCTGAATGGACTTCTGCTCTGTTGTAACAATTAAACGATATCCATCACTCCATCATTACCATCAACCCTCCTTCAATGAGGAGCATTAGAGTGCATGCTAGGAGAATCACTATGAATACCTAAAAATGAGGTTCCAACCTGGTGCAACTACAACACAGGACTACATGTATGCTAAACAGATGGTAGCAGCATGCTATAGACAGTGCTAAATGATCCCACAACCAATGGATCTCATCAAAGCCCTGCTGACTTGCTAGATCCAGTCATGAATGGTGATGGGCAATTAAACAACTGATGGGAAGAGGACGCTCCACAACACCCTCATCTTCAATGATGGGTGGTGCCCAGCACATCATTGCAAAAGTCAAGGCTGAAGCATTTGCAACTATCTTCAACCAGAAGTGCCAAGTCAATGATATACCTCAGTCTCTCTGTGAGGTCCCCAGCATCACAGATGCTAGTCTTCAGCCATCTTGATTCACTCTAAGTGATAGCAAGAAACAGCTGAATGCACTGGATACAGCAAAGACTATGGGCCCTGACAACATTCTGGCTGATTGTAAGGATACATGCTCTAGAACTAGCATGGCCTTAGCCAAGCTGTGCACTCACAACTATAACACAGGCACCTACCTGACAATGTGGAAAATTGCCTGGGTATGTCCTGTCCACAAAAATGATGACAAATCCTATTCAGTTAATTACCACCCCACCAGTCTACACTCAATCGTCTGTAAAGTGATGGAAGGTGTCGGTGTCGGTGTCAGTGACAACCTTTTCCATCAGCTAGCATTTGACTGAGTGAGGCATCAAGAAGCCCTTGTAAAATTGAAGTCAATAGACATTAGAGGAAATATCTCCATTGGCTGGAGTCAAAGGCACAATGGAAGATGGTTGTGCTGGTTGGAAGCCAATCATCCCCGCCCCAGGAGTTCCTCAGGGTAATGTTCTGAGCCCAACTATCTTCAGCTGCTTCATCAATGACTTTCCCTCTATTCATAAAGTCAGAAGTGGAGATATTAATTGCACAGAGTTCAGTCCCATTCGTAGCTCCTCAGATACTGAAGCAGTCCACAACCTCATGCAGCAAAACCTGGACAACATTCAGGATAGGGCTGATAGGTGGCAAGTAACATTCACACTGCACAAGTGCCAAGCAGTGACCATCTCCAACAAGAGAGAATCTAACTATCTTCGCCCTGGCTTTCAAAGGGATTACCATTGCTGAATCCCCCACCATAAACATAATGAGGTTACCATTGACAAGGAACTTAACTGGACCAGCCACATAAATACTGTGGCTACAAGAGCAGGTCAGAGGCTGGGGATTCTGTGGCAAGTAACACAGCTTCTGACTCCTCAAAGCCTGTCCACCATCTCCAAGGCACAGGTCAGGAGTACGATGAAATACATTCCACTTGCCTGGATGAGTGTAGTTCCAACAACATTCATGAAGCTCAACACCATCTCGGAGAAAGCACCAACTTAATTGGCCTTCCATCCACCATCTTAAATGTTCATTCCCTCCACCATCAGTGCACAGTGGTGGCAGTGCGTATCATCTACAAGCTACATTTCAGCAACTCGCCAAGGCTCTTTTGGCAGCACCTTCCAAACTCCACCTCTACCACCTAAATAAAACAAGGGCAGCAAGCACAAGAGAGCACCTGCATGTTCCCCTCCGAGTCACACACCATCCTGCCTTTGGAAATTTCCTTTCCTTAACTGTTACTGGGCTAAAATCCTGGTAGTCCTTCAACAGCATTGTGGATGTACCTACAGCACAAGGACGGCAATGATACAAGAAGGTAGCTCATCACCGCCTTCTCAAGGGCAATTAGGGATGGGTAATAAATGCTGGCCTTGGCAGGGATGCCTCCATCCCATAAGTGAATGAAAAAAGGATTTTAAAAAATTTTGGCTTTATTTATAGAGGAATAAAACATATAACAAGAAACTAACACTAAACCTTTTGTAAATCATTGATTGGGCCTCAACCTGGAGTATTGTGTTCAATTCTGGGCACCTCATTTTAAGAAAGATTTCAAGGCCTTGGAGATGGTGCAGAAGAGATTTACTACTTACCAGGGGTGAGGTGTTTCGGTTATGTGGAAAGCAGCTAGAGAACACAGATTTAAGATGAATGACAAAAAAAAATAGAGGTGACATGAGGAATTTTTTTTACACAGCATGCTATTGTGACCTGGAATGCACTGCCTGAAGAAGTGGTGGAAGCAGATTCAATAGTAACATTCATAAAATATTGGATAAATACTTGAGGGGAAAAAAATTACAGGACTATGAGGAAGCAGCAGGGGAATTGGTTTAATAGCATATTTCTACCAAAGACCCAGCATAGGCATGATGGGTTGAATGGCCTCCTTCTGTGCTACAATATCCTATGATTCTTTGAATGAGCTTTTTGTCTCTACTAATTCCACACGTAAATGAAATTCTCCTGTGTGGATAAAATGTTATGTCAATTAGCAGAACAATGCTCCATGCCGAGAAGCAGAAGGGTAAAGGAAAAGAAACAATACAAAATTTTCTAATTCACAAATTTGCAGCATAAATTATCTGTCTATGGTGGAGAAAACTCCCAATACCACTAACCAGTTCCTTTTTGTCCACTTACTTGATCGCTTGACCTTGAGAAATGTTGTGTGTAAAGAATTTTATTTTCATCGTAGCTTACAAAGACATATCATTAAGTGCTGATGCTGCAGTTTGTAAATAATTGCATCCATCCAAGTGATGAATTGCAACTGCATTACCGACATAACCTAAATGCCACCACCACACCTAAGTTTGGCAGGCTGGCAGCAGTTACAGGTTTGAATGTACAAGAATTCCCAGAAGCCAGGGTCTTACTAATTTGCTTTTCGGATTTTCCTTTTGCCTTTTCTACTTCATCCAAGAATGCCAAAAATAAATCACAGTCTCACAACACAATACATAACTGCAGTGAGAAGACTGCAACTCACCTTAATCAGCCCCTTGCTGCTTTGTCTCTCATTCTTTATTTGCCTTGCTGTCTCTATGTATAGAAAAGTATTGTCTTATTTCTCAAGCTTTCTGCTCTTTTCCCTGTAATTAATTTGGTTGAATTGTGGAAATTCTAAGAAAAAGCAAATAATTTTGACAGTTTTGACAGCTCTGCAGCTTAGTCTTCAACACACCCTGCAATATCCCTAGTGAGGTCTTCTCTAAAGAAGTAGGAAATTGTATTATCAAATGATCAGAAATTCTTTATAATTCTATAATCGATTAGATAAAGGCTTCTGTTTATAATGTGTAATTTGTAATTTTTTATTTTTATATCTTAGCTGAGCTAAAATTAAGACAAATATAATATTATTGTCCAATCATAAGAGACTGTCATAGGTAAGATATCTTATTAAATTTTATTTGGTAAAAGCAATATCAGTGCAGATATATATTAAATTTTGCAAACCTGTCAATGTCAAGGTTACTATCAATACCCAATACTATTGAAAGGAATGAATAGTGCTTGAAGTTAAGATTAATTTTCACCTGGTAATTGGCCTTCAGCAGTTGCATATTGGAGATGAGATTCATAGAGAATTTGAAAAAGGTGAACCTGCTTTGAAATTCAATACCACACCCTTACAAACCTGGAGTGAAAGGTTATTAGTGAGGCCTGTTCCTCCACTGAATACTGAGGAGGGAGTCAGGAGATTAACAGTAATACGAACATACAAAGATACAAATTAGGAGCAGGAGTAGGCCATTCATCCCCTCGAGCCTGCTCCACCATTTAATAAGATAATGACTGACCTGATTGTGGCCTCTACTTTCCTGTGTACAATCGATACCCTTTGACTACCTTGTCAGTCAAGAATCTATCTAACCCAGCCTTAAAAATATTCAATAACCCTGCCTCCACCACTTTCTGGAGAAGGGAATTCCACAGGCTCACAGCCCTCTGTGAGAAAAAAAAAATCTCATCTCTGTATTAAATGGGAGACTCCTTATTTTTAAACTGTGCCCCCAGTTCTAGTCTCTCCCACAAGATAGTTTTAGCATCCGCTCTGCCAAGCCCCCTCAAGATCTTATATGTTTCAATAAGAAAAACCTCTCATTCTTCTAAATTCCAATGCATGCAGGCCCAATCTGTCTAGCTTTTCCTCATAAATCAACCCCCTCATCCCAGCAATCAGTCAAGTGAACTTTCTCTGCACTGGTTCCAATGCCATTGTATCTTTTCTTAAATGAGACCAAAACTGTACAAAGTAGTTCAAATGTGGTCTCACCAAGGCTCTGTAGAACTGCAGCAAAACTTCCCTACTTTTGTATTCCACCCCCTTGCAATAAACAACATTCCATTTGCCTTCCTAATCACTTGCTGTACCTGCATGCTAACTTCTTGTGATCCATGTACCAGGATACCCAGGCCCCTCTGTACCACTGAGTTATACAATCTTTCTCCATTTAAATAATACCCTTCCTGCCAACGTGGATAATTTCATATTTTCCCACATTATAATCTATCTGCCAATTTTTTGCCCACTCACTTAACCTATCTATATCCCTTTGCAGACTCCTTACGTTCTCTTCACAACTTACTCTTCTACTTATCTTTGTGTCGTCAGCAAATTTAGTAACCTTACATTCGTCCCCTCATCCAAGTCATTTATATAGACTGTAAATAGTTAAGACACCAGCACTGATCCCTGTGGCACACCACTCATTACATCTTTCCAAACTGAAGATGACCCAATTATCCCCACTCCTTGTTTCCTGTTAGCCAACCAATCCTCTATCCAGGCTAATATGTTACCCCATCACTCCATGAGCTCTTATTTTGTGTAGTAATCTTTGATGTGGTACCTTGTCAAATGTCTTTTGCAAATCCAAGTACACCACATTGTTAGGACATGGCAGATGATGTGTGCCAGGCAGACCAAATCCACAAGGAAAACTTGGTCGCGCTATCACAATGGTTTTGCAATTTGTATTTATTACGAGATGCATTAAATTCAGAAGTACTAAGTCCATGAAGAACTTTAGAGATTTTAAAAATTAAATTAAAATATTTATTAACAAAATATAAAAGATTCCAGGTGCATACATAAGACTACAAATTACTACTATAATAATTCCTAAATTACACAGTTACACCCTCTTGAAGGCAACAGTCCAAAATAAATTTTTGGTTTAAAGCAGAACCAGCAAATTAACACAATACATACTTGACAGTGGAATTCCAAATGGCTTTCCCCAACTTCAGTTTTGTTATATAGCAGACTTATGCACACATGCTGGAGGCTTCATTAATCTATTTCATATACTCCTGTTCGGTCTTACATGGCCTTTCTTTCTCACATAGCCTTTCATTCTTCTTTATACATGTTTCTCTCTTTTAATGTGTAAATTATATTGTTCCATATGTCTTTGAAATGGTATTTTCCTCAAAATGTAAGAACTTTCATGTTGCCACTATATATTGTCAGTCACCTTTGGGAAAAATAAACACATTCCTTAGCCTTGCTTATCTATCTAGTTGTAAACAGACTAGGATCCTTTGAAATCCAAATATCCTCTCATTTATCTAAAAATGCAAATTCCTTTCACACCTTACATGCTAAGCCAGCATCCATATTTACTCATTACCATGTCAAACCATGTCTTTTGATGTTTTCAAACTCGCAGTCTACTTGACTACAAAATGTAATTAAATCACAGACAGACCCAACTTACTTACCCCCATAAGTCTACTTCACAATAAACCAGAAAAATATTCTTAAAATTATTCTACTCTTATCACAGCGTCTGCAGGTTCCTTTTTTATCCACATTGCTTGTTACTTCCTCAAAGAATTCTAATAAATTAGTCAAAAGAATACCAATATAAAGGGAAAACAACAATTTATACTTTATGTGAAGAGAGCGTTGATTGATTGGAAGTGGCGTTGCCATGGAGAATGTACCAGTGATGGTGACTGACAGTTAACTACCAAGCACTATTTGAAATTTAAACCAGCAGCACATGCATACTGGAAGCTACATATATTAATACACAGGGCCCTGTTCTTTGTAAACGGAAATGACATGTACACACATTGCGCCTATTTCAGCTAAACAAAATGAGTGACAGTCATTTGCTGACTTATTCCTCAGGGCGATGCCTTGATCAATCAGAGTGAAGCTGCCTGGTCCCTTGTCTTGCCCTCTCCTTTTAAGTTATCACATCTTTCTTCACTTGATACCTTACCCCCTCGAATATTACAGTTCTTGCAATAAGGGTATATAATGGCTCAGGTTTAATGGTCAGTGGTGAAACAAAGTGTTTACATATGACCTGGAACAAACTTGCCCACTAAGATCTAGTGATCACTGGGAGGTGGGCCCAGAACTTCCGATCTCTGGGTATCATACCCCAAAGGTATCCCGGAGGATGCACTTTGGGAGCCCCCCCGGAAGTCCCCATTGCCTGGGAAGTTTAAGATCCCAACGGAAAATTATCTTGCACTAGGAACAATCTGAAACCCTGATTTAAAGTAGAGATTTTGGATGTTTCTGACTCTCTTGGCAGAACAGTTACCCAGGAAAAGTTAGAAGGATTAGAACTACTTCTAACTACTTGGTAACAATACTTCTGACCCCCCCGACTGGACACCCGACTACCCTCCCAAACAGCTCCCCACCACCTCCTGACTACCATCCTGAACCCTCAGCTAACCTCCTGAACCCACAACCACCCCGCACCACCCCTGACTACCCTCCTGATCCCCTGAATACTCGTTCCACCCTTCGACTACCCCACAACCCTGACTACCCTCCGTGTCCCCCAACTACCTCCCCACCCTGCACCACCTCCACCCCCAACTACTCACCCTACTCCTGCAACCCCCCTGACAACCCAACACCCTCCCCTTTACCACGAGGCCTCCACATGACCGTCTGACCTCCCGACCACCCTGGCGCCCCCTAATCACCCAACCATCTCCCTCTGACCACCCCGACCATCTGATACCCCTCCCCTGACCACCCAACCACCCCACCTCCCAAACAACCCTTCCCTTTCACCCACTTACCTTGCACACTTACCTTCTCTCTGTCTTCTCAAAGTGGCTGGGACCTTTAAACTTACTTGCTTCACAGCAGCTAGTGCTGTAAAAGGAGGGTGTGGCTTCACTTCCTGGCACTGCTGCCCTGCACTCAAAGGACTCGGGAACCAGATGTGCTATATATTTCTCACCAGGCCTGGGTCGGAAGTCCGGGTGAGAAATGTGAAGCTCCAGGCTAAAGTAAGTAAAAAGGAGTGAAGTGGCAATCCAACGGGAATTGTCACTCCACAGACATTCTGACCCATAATTTTCCACTAAGACAAGAAACTAAAAATAACAATAAAAAACTTATTTTTTAAAAAACGCTTGTAAAAATTGTTGATTTTTTATCATTAAAGAGAAATTTGACATCCCACAAATATGGAATTAGTTTTTCAGGGCAAGTGAGAGTGCTTAACAATAATTATAAAGTTAGCTTAGCATTAAAATGCCCTCGTTCAACAAGGTGGAACTTTTTCAAGGGTTTTTACAGCAAGATCAACAGCATTAAAGTGGGCATTCTCATCAATTCAATTGATTTCCAATGATTGTAGTCTGGGAGGGTGCCCCCATAGTGAACCATCTGGGGAAGCACAGAATCATCGACAGCAACTTCTGGAATTTTACGTTTCACCATTATCACAAAGGCAAAATCTGGGCCAATGATTTTAAGTGAAAAGGGGATGGAAAGAGCTTTTCATGACTACAATTTGATTTCAGAAAATTGAAGGGCAAATGTGATTGTCACCATGAAGTATATTGTTCATGTTGAGTGTACATGTGTAAGAATGGGTGGTGATGCCCCTTGAGCTGGCAGTGAGTGAGATGCCTGTGAATGTATCATGGGCTTGAGTGTGAGAGTTTAGAGTGATGAGATGGTTGCCATAACCTGGCTGCACGGATGAGATCATTCATTCTCTATCTGCATTGGATGGCCAACCTCTTCTGTGCAGCATTGGCACTGTCCATCACTGCCATGGCCTGTCATGCTGGATTGGTGATACCACTGCCTATCCTGTGGCCAGAGCGGGGGTAAAGGACATCATGGTGAGCCTCCACGACATCCAAATAGCATTCCAGTGACATGTCATTAAACCTGGGGTCTGAGTCTTTTTGCCTTTCATGGGCACCTTCCCTGCAGTAGTCGTAGGCTGGAAGCACTGAGATGTGGTGTGTGCGGCTGGACTTTAAATATGGCGTCCAGCATGATGAAGCAGCGAGGTGATGGCGGGTGGGCGATTGAGAGCCCATCCAACATTGAAACGGCGTATTTCCAGGGAATGCATAAATAATGTGGCAGGTTTAGGACAATACAGCATGAAAACCTGCCATCGTTTTCCTCGCCCACTACCACATTTAGTGGTAATATGGTTGATTTGTCCTTAGTGTCTGCAACTCCCCCGCAAATACCTCTGACACCACCACCAACACCCACCCCCCCCCCAATTCCCCTCCCCCCATGACCTGACCTGGCCCAACCTCACCACCCTACCCACCTGCCACCCCACTCACCTGCCACCCTATCCACCCACATATGCTACCCACCTACACACCCTACCTGCCATCCTACACACATGCTGCCCCACCATCCTACCCACCTACCGCTCTACCCATCTGCCACCCTTCTATCCTACCCATCTGCCACCCTACCCACCTGCCACCCTACCCAGCCACCCACCTGCCACACCACCCATCTGCCACTTTACCCACCTACCACTCTACCCACCTGCCACCCTACCTACCGCCTCATCCAACAGCAACCCTACTGCCTTACCTGCTTACCTAACCCACCTACCATCCTACCCCCTTATGCAATTACCTCATCTACCCTTACCGCTTAGATCACCAATCCTACCCCCTTACCCACCTACACATTCACTCATTCACTCAGGCAAATATGCTGAAAAGCTGTTTAGATGTCCTAGATTTTCATATGTTAGTGGACATTTAATGCCATAAAACAGGACTGTGACTTGCCTTCCCCCAACAATCCAGCACCATGAGGAGCAGTTGGATTGATGAAGCCGGGATTAGAAGTCCCAGCCAGAAGTGCCAGAGCTGGGGTGTGGCACAGGAAAATAGAAGCAGTGCAGCAGACCAACTGCAATTGCCACTCCTTGGAAGATTTGGACCCTTATTAACTGTGATCTTGAGCAGCCCAGGGCAATCAGTCTGGGACAGAAGCCACACAGGGAAGAGATCTATCCCAGAAAAGAAAAAGCCCTGCCTAGAAGTTTGACACAGGCAGAGGAATGGGGTTATTTTTTTACCTGCAGATTATATCTTCACTACAGGGGCTCAACTATAACTTCAACTTTAGCTAGAAACTTGCTTTTACATGGAGTAAGTCACTGTGAGTTCATCAGCAGAAATTTCCAACCTCCATTGTCTTCAGTGAACCAAGAGAGAATCCTCAGGCCTGCAGCGTTTCTATATACCATCTCGAGAACTAATAGTAAAAATGACTTTCCCATTCTTTAATAAATCTTAGTGCATGCTACATCTTTTGCAATCATCTCTTCTTGTGGATATGTGTCTTATGTGAATGAGTGAGTGGGTTCTTTTGTGATTGCATTTCGGGTGTCGAGAAAATAAATGTTTACTCTTTCTTTTAATTTAAGCCTATGAGAATGCCCATCTTGTGTCTATTCTTGAGAGTCACAGCACTCAAGGGATTGAAACATTCCTTTAAAACACATCTTGTGTCAAGTTGTGGAAAAATGGGAGAAACCATCTGCTATTTCTCTGCTGTCCATAACACTATTTGCAGGCTATTGTATTTGTAGCTGACTAAGGTTGGAAATCTATGTACCTGCATTTCTAACATAGGTACCTGTCAGCTGAAAATCCCTGTCAGGAGCATGAAGCTGGAAAATTACTTCAAGGTGTGCACCCACCAAGTGGATAGAGAAAGTATAAAATCTGGATCTAATTATTTCTCATTTACTGCAGTTTTCCAATCTATATGAAACTGATCCTAATGAAGATAATCAAACATGAAGAGGGCCCTCAAAAGAATTAGACTGTAAGTCAATTAGTTGATCAACTCATTTATTATTATAAAAGGCAAACTTAACTCCAATATGCTGCCTCCTTCAAAGCTGACCAAGCGATGCTTCAGTTCTGTGGTCATAACGTAAATTGAATACTTTGCTTGTATATATTTTGCCAATGTGATTGAGCAACATAGTTTCTCGAACGCCATTCACCGTGAAGTCTTGGCTACTGCTAAAGCGGTTCACCAATAAAAAAAAATTGACTCTGTGAGCCATTCCATGGTGCTCTTCTCTGAATCATGTCTAACCGTCCCCTTCGAAGTCTAGCAGCTTAAAATTGTGAAGAGTCACAAGCAACAATATTAAATATAATTAACATTCAGGAGGGTAGGATGAGATTTTGAAGCATCTCTCAAATATCAGGATCTCCTGAACACAATTAATATAAGAAAATGAGGTGGATGGAACACATATCTGGAAATAATCCTGTCTGATTTTCCTAGATTTAAATTAAAGGAGGGAAATTGGGTAATTCTTTACAGATCTGCACTCCCCCATACAATGTTCAACATACCCAGGTGATCAATGAGCTCAGATGCAGTTCCAGGATAACCTCCCTAACAGAGCGCAAAGAGACATTTGTGTGTGTCTTAAGCTGCAATTGATGCATTGCAGATATATAGGGCAGAATTTTTCCCTCATCGGGTGCACGCCTGACCCAACCGAGCGTAAAATGGCGTGCAATGACGTCGGACGAGCGTCCCAACTTCATCACGCACTCGTGCGATATTTCGGCCGGCAGGCACGCACGGGAGCGAAGCTGCGCGCTCGCCCTCCTCCCTCCCACACAGGCAGCACTGAGCGCTGCCGCGCACGTTTCACACTGGGCAGGCCTTAATTGGCCCTCCGGGGTGAAATCACAGTCCGGCCCCGATTGCGGGTGGTGGTCGGCATCCCGACTGCTCCTACCCACCCCCGCCGAGCCCGCCTGACGAGGGAAAAATTCTGCCCATCGATTCAGAGATTTGACTTTGGCGATTGCTAGGACAGTGCAGCCTGGAAGATAGATCCACAGGCAGAAGAATTTTACGGACTGGAAGAACATCTAATCTTCTTTACTTGCAATACACAAAATTTGCTTTCTATTTGAAGTGGGCTTGTTATTAACTGCATGAGACAGGACATGCACAAAACCAGACAGTTCTCTTTACTGTGCTGGGGGATGTGCTGAACAATACACCATTTCTAATCAGTGCACTTTAGACTTTGTGTTAGATTCTGATTTAGCCCAATACTCTGATTGATGGAATACTCTGTTCTGTATTCCAAATCAGTTAATTACCTCTATTTAGTCTTTGAGTGGTGAATTGTTTTAGCAGCTTGCAGTGTATGGCTGTTTTTCCCTCTTGTCTTTCTGTTTCCAAAAGGAACATTTCAAGTTTATGCCTTGTGAGAAGCTTAATTTGGGCAGGCAGTAAACAAGCGTTAAATGAAGCTTGTAATGAATATCTAGCATTTTAATCGTTTTTTGTTTTGTATTTATTTTCTATTAGTTGAAGAATACCAATTATTTTGGTAAAACAGCTATTATCTGAATATTTTCTGCTCTATCACCTACAAGCTTTTTTTAACCTGAAAAAAAGTATTTTAGAAACCACAGCAAGCGGCATTCAAAATGTCTCTTAAAACTGTCAACTGGAACATTCAGTACTTCAGGTATGGAATTCCACCTACTGTATTCCTGCTGAAAAAAAACTATCATTCAGAAATATATTAGAATAGTTAATATAATAATATTTTGACCTCAAAATTGAGATACAGCTGTAGTTTCAGTACTGTAAGTACAAGTGACATTGTAGAGTCCTAATGGATGTGCAAGATTCACATTGATGTTACTTCAACAAATTTATATTCTGTTTGACTATTGGTGGACATTTGACTTTTGTCATTTTAGGAATACCATTGGCAGTTGTCATTGTTTGAAGAAATATTTAGCTTACTTTACAAGGTGGCAGATTGGCAGTCATCCACACTGAACACACATATTTTCCCCATTGAGTTGCACTGGGATTGCAGCCAGGGGGCATGACCAGGCAGAAAATAATCATACCCTTATTACAAGTGATCATTTTTGAGTGTCACAGCGGTAGGATACTGTCCTTCGTTGCCCTCAACTATTTTTGTGACAGTAAAAGAAATAAGTCAGGTTGGAAAAAAAGGATCCCTTCTCTCATGGTGACTTATCCACCTCCTGTGCACCAGGTTAATCAAGGTTGAAAAAGTCTTTGCTTTAGTATTTCAGGAACGAAAGGTAATGTGATCCCTCATCATGTACAAAAGGAGGCGAGGTCAATAACAGAAATAGTTGTCTCTACGTCTAAATATGTAACTGTAAATTACAACTATATATTACACCTCTCAGAATTTAAAACATCAATAGAGATATTTTACACATTATTTTTGCATTTAGAGTTCAAAATTGAAGTACCTCTATCAGGTTATAATGGAAGATAATGATTATAGTGCATTTTAGTAGGGAGATTGAAGGGGCAACTGAACTATGCATCAGGATGAACTAAATTCACCCAGTTCTTTTGCATTTTCAATTTACTGACTGACTTCTATCGAATGCAAAACAGTGTAAGGTTTAAAACAAAAACAAAAATACCTGGAAAAACTCAGCAGGCCTGGCAGCATCTGTGGAGAGGAACACAGTTAACGTTTCGAGTCCAAATGACCCTTCAACAGAACAAAGTAAAAATAGAAGAGAGGTGAAATATAAGCTGGTTTACAGTGTGAGGTTTAAGTTCACATGTCCTATTTTTAAAAAGCATGTACAGAATCGCAAAATGGCCCTGCACAGATATAGGTTATGACACCTATATTGTCAAGATCGATCTATTCCCGTATTTATAAACATGCTTTATGTGATAACTCATGTTTAGGGAGGAGTTATAACCTGTCATGGTGGGCAGGTGTTGGTGTGTGCAAGAAGTAAAAACATCAAAAAATACCAGCATGTCGGAAAACCAGCAGGGACCCTCCTACTTTTGCATTTAACTGTATTGCACTCATGAGTGTGTGGGATGAGACAGCCAGGTCTGCTATTAGCGTATACCAAAAAACCAATTCAGTGCATCCTTAACCAAGGTCTCTGGCTTTAACTTCTTCCCAGGCATCCTGGAACTTGATATAATGAATGAGGCAAGTGGACAGTGTGATTGACAGGGCTGAGTAATTGTAGGCTGGAAAGCCTTCAAATACATTGATATGACAGCTGCTTCTTTGGCTAGGTGAAAGGCTGTATTGCTCATAGGAATTCTTCTGAAAGTGCACTTTCACTGCTTTGGAGGTGATTTCCAAAATTTTGGAGCTCATTTCTGCTACCTTGTGTTTTTGCCTTGACTGCCACTTCTCAGCTGTCAACCTTCACTGCCGTATGGGAGCCAGTTATGCACTTAACTGCTGCTGAGGAACACAAGGTGCAGCATCAGCAACACCAGCAGCAGCAGGAGGGGAACCACCATGGGCAGCAGCAGCCTTCTCCTCAGCCACCTGCACAGGATAGAGTGGATGGACACAGAGCCCCAGCTCGCAGGAGGCATGACCCCCAGCAGAGGGCCTAAAGACAGGAGATTAGCTTTCTGGGAATAATTGAGCAACGGAGGCTCAGACTTTCATATTAGGTGGTAGCTGATTTTTGCAGCCTCCTGGAAGAAGAACTCCTGCCAGTAGACCAGATGGGCACGCATTGGCAGTGGCCATCACTACAGCCCTGAATTTCTTCACCCCAGAGAATTGTTGTTGGTAATTGTAGAATCTTGCAATCTGCTGCCACAGATGCATCTCTCAGGTGATGTTTACCAGGACTGCCATTTACATTCTCTCCCTGATCGTGGCAGTCACTCATTCACTAATGAGGCCAATCAGAATAAGGGGATCCTTAGATTTGCTGCTCTGGGTGGATTCCTCTAGGTCCAGTGTAGATTGTATAGATTGTACAGATGTGAATACCAGCAATATTTATTAATTAAAATAGATTCCACTCCATCAATGTTCAACTGGCATGCAACCACCAAAGGATTATCATATATGTGCCTCGGAAGGGAAGCCCCCACAGATATTTGCACTTCCAAGCAGAGACAGCAGGTGGCTTCTTGGAGACAAGGGATACTATCTCAGGATGGGGCTTGTAATATAATGGCCTGGTGCATATAGGGTTAATGTGGAACTGTGGACAGTACCACCCACACAGTTATGTAAGAGAGAAAATGACCTATGACCAGGGTCAGTCTAGTGTTGGACAGACCTGTGTGTACCAGCAAGCAGGGAGACAGCTTCTAGCTTGTAGCCTTTACTGTATATTTATAAGTAATTCTAAGAGTCAATAAAGACTTACAGTTAACCTACATATGACTACAAAGACTTCTTCAGACCTATCGAACTGTAACCAACATCCTACAACAGGGTGGCAACTTGTGAAAAAACCCAAGAACTCACAGAAAATGAAGAGAAAAACTAAAATGCTGGAAGACTGAGAAAATATTCAGCAAAGCAGTCTGACTGGAGAAGCAGCTCCAGAAGCACAGGTGCAGAGGAAAAGTCGCTAGGAAATAGCTCCAAAGAAAGGCTTGGAAGCAGAAAGCAAAAATTTAAAATTGCTTACTTAAGCAGAAGACACCATTGAATCTCCTTTGCAGTCTAGCTTCTAATCCCAGAGTGCAGTCAGCAGATCTAGCCAAGGTGAGCTAAATCTTTAAAACTCCAGGAGTTGCTGTAGCCTGGGGCAGAATTTTGCCATTGGTGTGCGGAGGCGGGCCCGACACGCCGACGCGTAAAATGACACGCGATGATGTCGGGCGTGCGTCCCAACGTCATTGTGGGTCTTTTCGACATTTCATTCGGCGGAACTCCTGGAATTTTTCCTATGGTGGGCAGGCTGGGCGGGAGCAGGCAGGGGCGGATGCGGAGCTGATTGCCACCCGCGATCGGCTGCGCGCCATCATTTTACCCAGGCGCTACCTGTGCAGGCAGGGGGAGGAGGGAGAGTCGGGGCATGCACACGAAAGAGCACAGCAATCTCCCTGAGGCACGGGGTCGCCTCAGGGAGATTGAATGGGTTACAAAACTTTTTAATAAATAAAATTAAAATTTATTTAAACATGTCCCCTCATGTGACTGTGTCACGTGAGCTGGGACATGTTTGTGAAGTTAGGAATATTTATTTACTTATTTTATGAAAGCTTCAGGAAACCTCATTCCGCCCGTGGATAAGGTTTCCTGAAAAACACAAAGGCCACTTGGGATCTTCGCCTGCCCGTCTACCTTAAGGTGGATGGGCAGCGTTGGTAACAAGTTTAATTATTTTTTTAATGGCCTTATTGGGCCGTTGACAGTTCGGTAGGCGTGCAGCTGCCCCCGGCACGCGCCTGCCGAATGAAGTATTGAAACGACGCACAATGATGTTGGGCTCCAATCGGGTCCGCGCCATCATTTTACACGGGCGGGCCAGTTAAGGCCCAACCGTGGTGACATGCGCCCGGAAGCGCTGAGCGGACAAGTGGGGATTCCCTGAGTGGTTCCCTGCGTTCT
This sequence comes from Cetorhinus maximus, assembly GCF_964194155.1. Classification (NCBI taxonomy): domain Eukaryota; kingdom Metazoa; phylum Chordata; class Chondrichthyes; order Lamniformes; family Cetorhinidae; genus Cetorhinus; species Cetorhinus maximus. The sequence continues at coordinate 53,850,109 of NC_135896.1, read as the reverse complement.
TTTGCGCATGCGCATGAAAGAGCTCAGAGATCTCCCTGAGGCACAAAGCTGCCTCAGGGAGATTTGTTTCAGTGTTAAACTTTTAAATAAAGGTTTTTAAAACTTTGAAAATATGTCCCCTCATGTGACACTATCACATGAGCTGGGACATGTCAAAGAATAAATGTATAAATTTTTATTAGATTTTAAAACAATTCATGAAACCTCATTAAATTGAGTTAATTAGGTTTTGAATGACCTTAATAGGCCTTTGACAATTGGGAGGGCACGCAGCTGAGTCGGCTGTGTGCCCACCGAACTGAAAATCTAAATGATGTGCAGTGACCTCGGGACGCCTGCCCGACGTCACCGCGTGTCATTTTACGTGTCGGCGAGCAGGACCCCCCCCCCCGGCCTATTCACCGATGGGAAAATGCTGCCCAAGGACTTGAAGAGGGGAGACGGGATGGTGATAATGTAGTAATGACAATGTAAATGTATGACAGTAATGACAATGTTAGACATAAGTTAAGTTAAGACATAAGTTAAACGAGAATTACTTAAAATACATTGGATGAAGACTTGAGTGGAGTTGTATAAAGTTCTGGCATTGACCCATATAGGGTTAATGTGGGACTGAGTACAGTACCACCCACGCAGTGATGTAAGAGAGCATATGATCAGTCCAGTGCTGGACAGAGCCACACATACCAGCAAGCATGGATTCAGCTCCTAACTTGTGCCCCTTTCTAATAGTCAATAAAGACTTACAGTTAACCTATGTATGACAATGAAGATTACTTCAGACCTACCCAAACTGTAGCCAACACCCTACAAAAGGGCTGATGATGACACATGTGAGGAGCCTTCCACTGATACACAATAAAAATACAACCAGAGCCACGTGAGCAAAAGGATACCCACTGGGGAAATCATTAGTTTGCTGAAGATTTGATTCACATACTTGGCCAGATCTGGGGCATATGTATGCACCAGTAGAGTTATCCAGAATGATAGAGGTCTCCTGTGCCTTGCACAACATAGCACTGAAGAGAGTACTGGAGTACAGGAGGGGGAAGGTGATGACTGCTCTCCATTTTAGAGAGAAAGAGGGGCAATAACTAGTTGAACAGGAGGAGGAGCCTGATGTGTCCAGAATAGCTGTAGCCACTCATTTAAGTGCCAGAGATGACCGGAATGGCCTCATGCAGGCACACATAATCTGAGGCAGTGCAGCTATCTGGCACAGCAGTGCTGAACCTACTGTTCTCACAACCAGACCCCAGCACAAAGCAATCCCACAGTCAGCAATCCATCAATCTCACTGACCCCCTGTGATGACCTTTGACCCAAAGCAGTAACAGAAAATTTGTAATTACTTTAAAATATTTGGGGAATCTGTAAATGTATTTAAAAATGTTGGAAAAGGACCTTTAAAAGGTTGCATCACTTGTAAAGGGATCAACTGTATTTTCTGGTTAATAAGAAGTACTGGTCCATGTGACCTGTTGATCATTGACCTGGAAGCAGTATCAACAGGAAGGAAGTTTAAATATGAAGTCATGTGACAGGCAGACAAGAACAAAGAGACCAAAAGAGGAGAGGAGTTGGGAGTTGAGAAGGTTTCAGGAAGAAATGCATGACATAGGGAAGATTGCATGGGCAGAACCCTGTTTACGCTGAAGCTGCTACCTGTGAAGAATTGGCTAAATCCATGAAGGAAAGCGACTGGAATCCTACTTAGAAGAACTTTGCAGCTGAAACTGGAAATCTGCTTGGAGGAACAATGCAACTGGGACTCAGACCATATGGTTATTCAGGTTGCCTATATGAATCTTGAGAATATTCTTTGTGGTGTCTGCAATAACATGCGTAATTTATAGTTCATACTGACCATGATTTACCTGTTAATTTATGTTGATTCTGACTTGTGTTGAAGTAAAAATTACAAAAAATGAAATCTTGTTTGGTAAATTTCTTCATTTGGGGCTAGATTGTAAATTTGTTTATTTTTCCACCGGGATTATAACACACCCATGGCTCGACTTTTGCTTTTGCCATATCATTTTCTTCAATGCTAAAGACTTTTAAGGGACAAGCAACAATGCAGATGGCTGGACAAAGGAGCGTTGAAATAAACTTTACAGTGCAAAAGCATTGTCAATAAAAATGACAATTTAACCAACTTTTAAACACCTAAGTAAATTCTCTTGTGAAACCCAAAGTCTTTCTCTTCATATTCATATTACTAATATGTCATAACATCCCTGTGGTTTCAGCAAGGGCAGAGGCAGGCCGCTAGCTCAGCTGCTCTGACAACTGAAAAGCTCATGGTTGACTTCCTCTTGTAAATGAAGCCTGTGAGGATCAAGTCAAAGACTAGCCCACCTACAAGTGTACAGAGGCCGATTCAGTCATCAGGTCAGGAGCATGTGGGGCTTGGCTTAGGGGGTAGTGAGGGGCAAAGTAGAAAGAGCAGTAACATTTTAAGCAGAGTCTCCACTTCCATGTTTCTCCATCTTCACTCTCATGGCCCATCTGTACTCCAAGAGCTGGAGAACATTTTGTTGTACTACAGTGAGGTAATGAACAGCAGGGATGCAGCAGACAGACTACGTTTTTTAAAATTAATTTATGTGTTGTGGGGTTCACTGGCAAGGCGAGCATTAAATGTCTATCCCTAATTGCTCTTGAGAAGGTGGTGGTGAGCGGCCTTCTTGAACAACTGCAGCCTTTATGCTATAGGTACACCCACCATGCTGTTAGGGGAGGGAGTTCCAAGATTTTGACCCAACAGTAGCGAAGGGACTTGCAGATAGTGGTGTTCAGATACATTGGCTGCCCTTGTTCTTCTAAGTTGGAAAGGTCACAGGTTTGGAAGGTACTGTCAACGGAGGCTTGGCGAGTTGCTGCAGTGCATCTTGTAGACGGCACACACCGTTGCCGCTGTGAACCAGTGATAGTGGGAGTCAACTTTTGCGGTGGTGGCTGCAGTGCACATCAAGGTGGCTGCTTTATCCTGGATGGCATCAAGTTTCTAGTTGTTGGAGCTGCACTCATCCAGACAAGTGGGGAGTATTCCATCACTCTCTTGATTAGTGCCTTGTACATGGTAGACAAGTTATGGAGAGTTAGGAGGTGAGTTACTCACTGCAGAATTCCCAGCCTTTGACCTGCTGTTGTAGGCACAGTATTTATATGACTGGTTCAGTTAAGCTTTTGGTCAATGGTAGTCCCAGGATGTTGAGAGTGGGGGATTCAGAGATGGTAATGCCATGGAATGTCAAAGGGAGATGGTTAGATTCTCTCTTGTTGGAGAAGGTCATTGTCCCGGACTTGTGTGATGCAAATGTTACTTGCCACGTATCAGCCCAAGCCTGAATGTTGCCCAGGTCTTGTTGCATGTGACCATGGGCTGCTTCAGTATCCGAGAAGTTCTGAATTGGACTGAATACCGTGCAATCATCAACAAACATCCCCACTTCTGATCTTATGATGGAGCGAAGGACATTGATGAAGCAGCTAAAGAAGGTTGGGCCTAGAACACTATCATGAGGAACTCCTGAAGCAATGTCCAGAGACACAAATAATTGGCCTCCAACAGCCACAACCATCTTCATTTCTGTTGGGTATGACTCCAACATGTGGATAGTTCTGCTTTGATTCCAATTGAATTCAATCTTGCTAGGACACCTTGATGCCAGACTTAATCAAATGCTCCTTGATGTAAAGGCAGTCACTCTCATCTAGTGCCTGAAATTCAACTCTTTTGTCCATGTTTGGACCAAGGCTGAAAAGAGGAACCCGAACTGAACATGGGTGAGCAGATTTATTGCTGAGTGCCGCTTGATAGCACTGTCGATGACACCTTCCATAACTTTGCTGACGATTGAGAGTAGGCTGATGGGGTGGTAATTGGACAGACTGGATTTATCCTGCCTTTTGTGGACAGGACATACCTGGGCAATTTTTTAAAATTATTGGGTACATGCCAGTATTTCAGCTGCACTGGAACAGCTTGGCTAAGGGTGCGGCTAGTTCTGGAGCATGCATCTTCAGTACTACAACCAGGAGTTTGTCAGGGTCCATGGCATTTGCCAGTGCCTTCAGCCATTTCTTGATATCACGTGGAGTCAATCTGTAATGCAGGGCCCTCAGGAGGAGGTCAAGATGGATCACGCCAACTTGCACATTTGGCTGAAAATTGTTGCCAGCACTTCAGTTATGTCTTGTCCTGTGTTTCACCAGGTTGACACCCCACTTTTAAGTTTGCTTGTTGCATGCCCTCCAGCACTCATCATTGAACCAGGGTTAATCCCTTGGCTTGATGGTAATGGTAGAGATATGCCAGCGCATGAGGTTACAAATTGGAATACAGCTCTTCTGCTGCTGATGGTCCACAGTGCTTCATGGATGCCCAGTTTTAAGGTGCTAGAATGTTCTGAATCTATCCTATTTAGCACAGTGGTCATGTCACACAACACAATGCAGGATATCCTCAGTGTGAAGACAGGACTTTGCCTCCACAAGGATTATGCACCGGTTACATCCACCAATACTGTCATAGACACATACCTGTGTGGCAGGTAGATTGGTGAGGGTGAGGTCAAGTAGGTTGTTCCCTCTTGTTGATACTCTCATCTCCTTAGGCCTAGTCTGGCAGCTATGCTCGCAAGAGTTCAGCAAACTCAGTCAGTAGTCATGCCAACGAGCCATTCTTGGTGATTGACATTGAAGTCTCCCACCCAGAGTACATTCTGTGTCCTTGCTACCCTCAGTGCTTCTTCAAAGTGATGTTCAACATGAAGAAACACTGATTCATCGGCTGAGGGGGAGGCAGTAGGTGGTAATTAGCAGGACGTTTCATTGCCCAGGTTTGACCTGTTGCCATGAGACTTGACGGGGTCTGGAGTCAATGTTGACGACTCATAAGGTTACTCCCTTCTGATTGTATTTCACTGTGCTGGCGTATTTGGTGCGTCTGCCCTGCCAGTGAGACAGGACCGAGCTGGATGTGGTGATGGAGGAGTCGGGGATATTCGCTGATTCCGTGATTATGACTATGTTAGGATGTTGCTTGGTGACTCTGTGAGACAGATGTTCTAATTTTGACAAAAGCTTGTCAGATGTTCATGAAGAAGGCTTTGTAGGGTTAGGTGCTGTAAATCCCCCTTCTGGCCTAAAAGCACTTATCTCTACCCTTGATATCAACAGCATACAACAACTTGGGACACTGTTTCACTAAATGTGAACCTTTATTAAATCTCTAAGAAATAGTGCATACTCACAATGACACTAGTTGCTTAGGGATCCCACAAACTAGGGTCTGTCTCAGGTGGTCAGTTCTTCAACAGATCTCCCAGCATGACTCCAGAATGGCTGACCAGACTATTCTACCGGCTGCAGTAACAATGTCCTTGAGGGCTGTGTCTTTACAAACCTTCCTGAACATGGCCTTTGGCATACAAGGTAATACCTTGAATTGGATCATCTGATAGGCTTATTAATCCCACCCTGGTTATCCAAGACCACCCCTACATGGTCATATCCCATCCTCAGCAGGTGGGGTTTCTCCTGATACATGCCAACAATGGGTGTGATTACTATATCTTGGGGCAGGAAGAAGGCTATTCACATGTTCCCAAGTGGCCATTGTCTGATTCACTTTCAGTAGACAAAGTGTTTGTGGCAAACCATCACCTCAGGGTCCTGCCCTGACATGTCTGTGTGTTTGTGTGTCTGTTTAGTTCAAGCTGTCTTTATTTTAAAGTTCAATATGAGCCTCAGCAATGTCTTCGGTCAAAATTCTTCTCCATCTTCTTACCATCATGAGACAAACTCTGCCCACAGAACTCCACCACAACTAGCTTACATTCATTAATATGAAAGAAATAAAAGTACAGTTACATGATTAAAAGTGAATAATACAATGCAATTTAAATGCTACATTGGCTTACAGCGGGTGTGCCCGTGTGTCTAGTGCCTACATCAATGCCAGGACGTCAGTCTGGTTTTAATCTTAATAGATTTGTTCATGGTAGTTTGATAAACTTAATCGTTTGCCCGGCCATTTCAGAGGGCATTCAAGAGTCAATCTCGTTGTTCTGTGTCTGGCGTCACATATGGGCCAGGCTAAGTAAGGATGTCAATTTTTCTCTCTGCTAAAGGATATTAGTGAATGAGGAGGGTTTTTATGACAATCCAGTAAGTTCCTGGCTGCCTTTACCGCTATTTGCTTTTTATTCCAGGTTTATTTAATTAACTAAGTTTAAATTCCCCAGCTGCCATGGTGGAATTTGAACACATTTTAATCTGTGCAAGTGGTTGAGTTTTGAGTGTTAAAATTTTGCCCCATTTCTCTGTGTCATTAGTCCAGTAACATAACCACCATCCTATCGCATTCATTTCCTACAGAATAGCCAGCAGTTTTGGAATTTTCTGAAGAGCTGTTTCAAATCTAGACATTTTGTGCATTTGTTTGCATAATAAAGAAGATGGAGAGAATGAGCTTCATATAGCGCTGTTCATAACCTCATGACATCCCAAAGGACTTGACAATCAATTAAATACGTCTGAAGAGTAGTGCAGCATTTTCACTGCAAGAGGGGCGATGATATGGGGGTGGGTTTGGGTGCAGGCAGGGGTTTAAATTCCCGAGAAATGTCAGCATGATCCCACCTGGCATGGTCTCTTACAGTATGCTGCCACTGTATATGTTGAGGGTCTCAATGTAGACCTCAAGGAATTTCTATCTATGCTATCTATGTTAAGGAAGACATTGAGACTGATGAGGGTTCTGGGTGAAGTTACATGAAGTTTATTACTAGCAACAACTATATACAGCTCTGCATAGGCCTTGATCTAGCCTGGGTCCAAACAGTTACATAGGCTGATTACTTGACGATATGCCTGGCTCATGAGGTATACATAAAGTCTTACTGATACAGAGTCAGACAGTAGTGAACATCTGCAGTAGAGGTCACAGAAAATAGTGAACATCTAACATAGAGGCTGCACCTTTTATCCTCCAGCCTTACACATGGTGATGTCACAGTGACGTCACTATGCAGCTTCTGAAAGGTACATCATTGTCTGCTTTGGCATGCATACAATATCACAACACCCTCCATGCCTGGTTCACTGGGGCATGATTGCAGACAAGTAGGAATCCCCCATGGAGCTGTTGTTTAGATATTTAAATAATCGGATAATTCAATCTTTAACCCAGGATTCTGTCTTTAACGTCCAGTGAATAGTTTTCCCGAGCTGTTTGAAACTTGCCAGGGTCATATGACATCTTGGAGCAATAGCCATTGTTGAATGAAACTGACAAGTTTGAAAGTTTTTAAAAGAGTGAAATTACATAGCTTCTGGGCTGCCTATGTGAAAGGTTTGTGGTCTTCTTCTGAGAGTGATTCAGTGCTTCACAGGCGATTTCCAACTTTTTGCAAGTTGTTTTACTTACCTTGGACCTTGATCTGATGTTCCCTGCCGATGAAGAACAAGAGGAGCAACAACATCAACAGCAGCAGCAGCATCAGCATCAGCTGCCATCAACTCAGCCACATGCCTCTCCACAAGGCAGAACAGATGGATACAGAGCTCTGGCTCAAAGGAAGTGAGACCCCGATGCAGGGTCTACAGGCAGCTTTCTGGATATGTCTGAATACCAGTGCCCTATGAGAACATGGCTTCCACAGCACGTCGTTGCTGACATCTACTGCAAGACCTCCTCCAATGTAGAGGATGAGATTATGCATTGCAGTGGCCATCAAGATGGGTATCACTGGAGGACCATGACCACTTCCCTGCCTCTCCCACAAGTTCTATTCTTCCTTCTTCTGCAAGGAGCGAAAGCAGAAAGTCAAGACTTTGGGAAATGGCTGAGGTTTCCTGGCTGGGGTCTACTGCTGGCAACCAAAGCCGGGACGGGTGGAGGGGATGGAACATATTTTAGCGGCAGTGACCTTTTAAGTGGCTGCCACCAAAGCTGCCCCAAGAACTGCTAGGCCAATCAGAGGGCCAGCAGTTCAGCAGTCTTAGCAGCGCCACCGGGAGTGATGGTCACTGCTGAGGCAGGCAGCCAGGTGACCTGATAGGTGAAAAAATGTTTGAGAAAATTAAAGGCCCATGTACTGGAGGGATCATCTCTCTGAAGAAATGGCAGAGGCCACGGGGGCTGTCCTTGCCTCCATAGCCCTCCTTAGTTACATAAAACCTTCCCCACTAGGCAGTCTCTGGCAGGCACCTCTATTTAGTCGATAGCCTCCTCACGCAGTGAGGGGTTGATCTGCCATTAGCAAAATACGCCAAATCTCCCTGACATTTTCCTGCCTCCGCCCTGCCTCCCACCCCATCTCCTGGGGGCCAGTCAAATCCAGCAATGGATTTTGTGGAAAGGAGGGAATGAGACCAATTGTGGAGGGTGCCTGTGAGGCATTGGTATGAGATGTCAATAGGATGATGTGAAGGGTGACTGTGAGGTATGGGTGTGAGATGTCAATAGAATTATGTAAAGGTGAGTGTGAGATGTCATTCGGATGATGTAGAAGGTGTCTAGAAGATACAATAATTTTCATAATGTTATTTGAATTTCTTGTAAAGTAGAGTAATAGTGGGGTCTGTGTCTATGTATGTGTGTATGTCTGTGTGTGTGGAACTTAATTGAATTAAAGACAGCTAGTCTAAAGGCTTTGATGTAAAAAGAGAAGCTCGGTTTGAAATGCTAAATCGGTAAACATGGGCGAATTCAGGTGTTGGCATGAAGGATTTTTAAAGTGGCAAGACTGCAAAAATGGCTGTATCCATGGCTAAAACATTTTTGGATGTAGAGTATGTGACTCTGATTGGGTTACATAAAGTATCTAAGAGTAAGTTAACAGGGTTGGCGGATAAGTTGCAGTTAAGATTACCTGTAGGGGCAAAGAAGGCAGACATAGCCTTTAAAGTTGGAAGTGATACCTGACACTAGTGAGTCACAGCTGGAGGTAGTGAGACTTCAGTTAGAAATGAAGAGGCTTGAATTTGAACAAGCAAAGGAACTGAGAAAACTTGAATTGTAGGCAAATGAAAAGGAAAAGGAATTGGAAATGAAAAAAATGGAACTAGAGGCAGCAGAAAAAGAAAGGGCATTTCAAAGGGAGCAAGCAGAAAGGCAGTAGACAGGAAGGAAGCTGGAACTGGAATTCTAGACAAGAGAGAAGGATAAAGAAAGATAGGCAATGGAAAGAGAGAGGGAACAAGAAAGGGAATACCAGCTTAATGGGCTGGAAGATAAAAAAGAGATCTCAGATTCTGAGGAAAGTTCTGATGATGAAAAAACCTTTAACCTAAAACCCAGTGTGGGGTGTTTAAATTTGTACAAGCTCTTCCAAAATTTGAGGAAAGGGGTGTTGAATCATTCTTTATTTCATTTGAGAAGATAGCTAAACAGATGAATTGGCCACAGGAAAACTGGACATTGTTGTTACAATCCTAGTTGGCGGGGAGAGCATATAAGGTTTATGCTTCACTGTCAGAAGAAATATCGGTGAACTATGATGTGTTAAAAAAGGCTATTTTGAGTGCATACAAGTTGGTTCCTGCGGCATACAGGCAGAAATTTAGGAATATGAGAAAACAGCCTTGGCAAACTTCTATTGAGTTTGAGAGAGTAAAACAAAGTAATTTTGACCAATAGATATGGGCATTAACGATAGAGACAACATATGCAGCAATTAGAGAAGTAATTATTTTGAAAGAATTTAAAGATTCAATTCCTTCGGTAGTGAGAACTCACGTGGAAGAACAGAGGGTTGAAACAGTAAGACAAGAAGCAGAGGTAGCTGATGATTATGAGTTAGTTCATAGAGCTAAACCTTTTTTGTCACACTTTAAATCAGAAAAGGATAGAAATTGGGAAGGTGAAAGTAAGGTGGGTAGTCAGGGAAGTGAAGGAGTAGGTGGAAATTTGCAGGAAGTTTTTCATCAGAATAAAAAGGAAGGTGCTGAGTGTAGAAGTGACACTCAAAAATTGTGGTGTTTTCATTGTAATAAAGTTGGACACATGAAACCTGTGTGTTGGAAATTGCAGGGAATATCTGTTGGAATTATAGGGGTGCAGAAAAGTTCTGAAAGTAAAAGTACTGTGGGTTCTGAAGTTCAGGCACAGGAAAACCAGTGGTTTGTGTACAGGTAAAACAGGAAGAATCAGTGATGGTAAAGAAGTGGGAATGCGTTCACAATTTACCCAAAATAATTCTAAGGAGCATGCTGAAGAAATGTTTAGAGATTTTTTTGTGAAGGGAAAGTCTTTCCATGTGCATAGGGTGGAGCAGGTAAAGATGTTAAAATTTTAAGAGAAACTGGTTAGTCAATCCTTAATATTGTGGGATAGTGACATTTGTTGCTCAGAGGGAGTAGTGCAGGAACAGGTAATAGTAAGTGGAATTCATGGAGGTGCTAAACCTATTCCATTGTGGAAGGTAAATTTAAAGAGTAAGTGGAAAACAAGTGAGGTGATTGTTGGAGTAATGGTAAAATTGCCCATTGCAGGGGTTCATTTTATTTTGGATATTGAGATAACTAGGTCCCAGATGTCGTTGATGCCTATGGTTGTTGATCAGCCTATAGAACTGTTTTCAACAGAGATGTTGCAGAGAGAGCATCCTGGATTGTTTCCAGATTGTGTGGTAATGAGATTACAGGCTCATAGGTTGAAACAAGAAGAGCAGGAAGTTCAAAGGCAGAGAGAAGGTGTGGAAGTCTAATTAGCTGACACTGTGTTCAATAAAATTGCTCAGGAAGAAAGACTGGAAAACAATGCAGCTGAGATGTTTAACCCAAGACAGTTAGTGGAGTTACAGAAAAAGGATTCACAAATAAAACATGATATCAGACAGCTTACCCAGAAACAGAGGCAGAACGTTTTCCAGAATGGTATTACCCTAAGGGCAATGTTTTAATGAGAAAATGGAGGCCATATCATGTTTCAGAAAATGAGAGCTAAAGGGAGGTGCATCAGATGGTAATACCATTTGGATATAGAAATAAGATTCTGATAATTGCTCATTAAATTCCAATGGGGAGACATTTAGGAATTAGAAAGTCACAGGCGAAAATACAAAAACATTTTTTTGGCCTAGATTGCATAGGGATGTAGTCAAATTCTGTAGAGCATGTCACACATGTCAGGTGATAGGGAAACCACAAGCAGAGATTAAGCAGGCACCTTTAATTCCAATTCCAGAATTTGAAGAACCTTTTACTAGGGTCGAGATTGATCATGTAGGACCTCCCTCTAAGACTAAAAGTGTAAATCAGTACTTATTGGCAATAATGGATGCATCTACCAGGTTTACTGCAGTAATACCTTTGAGAAATATTACAACAAAAAAAAATGTGGAAAAGTTAACTAAATTTTTTACAAGATATGGTTTATCTAATGAAATACATTCAGATCACGGTTCACATTTCATGTTGCAGCTGCTTAAGAAAGTAATGAACAGTTTGGGGATAAAACAGTTTAAGTCAACAGCTTACCATCCTGAGTCACAAGTGGGTTTGAAAAGGTGGCATCAAACTCTAAAAACTATGGTGAGGGTGTATAGTCAGGATTATCCACAGGATTGGGATGGGAAATTCCATTCTTGTTATTTGCTATTAGGGATGCTCCTAATGCATTGACTGGTTTATGGTCATGAGGTATGGGGACCACAAATTGATTCATGTGAAATTGGTGGATAATAATTCAGAAACTAAGCTTCTGGGCTATGTATCAAATTTCAGAGAAAGATTAGACAGAGCATGTGAGTTAGCTAGGGAACATTTAAACATATCACAGCAAGTGATGAAAGTGAAGGCAGACAGGAAAGCTGCAGCTCATAGTTTTGTTGCTAGGGAGAAAGTGTTAGTTCTGTTACCAGTACTGGGTGACTCATTAAAGGCAAGATTGAGTGGGCCTTACAGGATTGAAAAGAAGCTGAGTGAAGTAAATTATTTAATAAATACTCCAGAAAGAAGAAAGAAGCAGAGGGTGTGTCATGTAAATATGCTTAAAAATACTTTGACAGGGAAGAGGACCAAAAGGAGGTATTAGTGGTGGTAGATAATGCAGAAGAGGTAAAAATGCAGGATCCTGAAACTGATTTTCCTCTAATCAAATTGGATCATTATCCAATGGGGTACTTAAAATTTAAATGTAATATTGAGTTACCTTCCAGACAAATGTCAAAAGTGATTTGGAGAAGCTATTGCAGTCACACAAAGCTATTTGTGGAAATAAGTTGAGGTTGACAGATCTAGCTATACATGATGTATTTGTAGAAGTTTCATCTTCATTAAGGCAACATTCTTAAAGATTTAATCTGGCAAAGTTATCAAAGTATAGAAAGAAATGAATTCATGCTTCAAAATGATATCATTGAGTCTAGTTGCAGTAATTGGAGTTCATCCACTGTGCTGGTACCAAAACCGGATGGAACACAAAAACTGTGTGTGGACTATCGCAAGATAAATGCAGTGACAAAAGTGGATTCATATCCTATGCCATGGTTGGAAGATTGCATTGAGAATTGCATTGCAGGGAAATCAAAAATTATCACAAAAATTGGCTTGCTAAGAGGATATTGACAAGCACCATTACCAGGGAGAGCAAAGGAGATATCAGCTTTTGTGACACCAGATGGACTATATCAGTTTATAGTCATGCCATTTGGTATGCAAAATGCACCTGCAACATTGCAAACACTGACAAACAAAGTAATTGCAAGTCTGAGCAATTGTGCTGTTCATATTGACGACTTGATAGTTTTCAGTCAGACATGGGAGGAGCATTTACAACATCTGTAAGAATTGTTTTGTCAATTACAAGGAGCTAATTTAGTGATGAATTTGGCTAAAAGTAAACTTTCAAAAGGGCAAGTTCCATATCTAGGCCATACCAATGGACATGGTAAAGTGGCTCTGAGAGATTTGAAATTCAAGGCTATTCTAGATTTCCATGTGCCTACAATAAAACAAGAAGTTTTATGATTTCTGGGCATGAGTGGGTTTTATCAGAAATTTGTACCAAATTTTAGCGCACCTTGAGAAGACCGATGCTTCTCTCTACCGCAGCTGTTGTGGAGGCGCGGCTCCTATTGTACCACTGCTCAGCCTCTGTTCCTGGATGGCAGAGAGACATCCAGAGTCACCATTTGAGGGGACAGCCCTTGTTATCCAGGGGCCATCCATCCAGCCGGGCTGGAGCGCTGAGGAGCCCCAGCATCTGAGGATGTAGGCGTCATGGGAGCTGCCTGGGTACATTGCACAGACTTGTAGAATCAGCATCCTGTGATCACACACTATCTGCATGTTCATGGAGTGGAATCCCTTCCTGTTGACGAAGGCACCAGGCTCACCTGCTGGCGCCTTGATGGCCACATGTGTACAGTCTATTGCACCCTGGACACGGGGGAAGCCAGCAATCACAGCGAAGCCTCTGGCTCTCTGTGTCTGGCTGGCCTCGTCCCAGCGGTAGTGGATGAAAGCCAATGCACGCCTGATCAGAGCGTCTGTCACCTGCTTGACATAAGTGTGGACAGCTGACTGGGAGACTCCACGAAGATCACTCACTGACCCCTGGAAAGAGCCGGAGGCATAGAAGTTGAGGGCAGCTGTGACTTTCAGCGCCACTGGCATGGAGTGCCCACCCACACAGATCTCAGGGTCTATCATCTGACAGGTGGAGGTGATTGTCTCCCTTGAGAAATAGAGCGTCCTTCAGCACTGCGCCTCAGGCATATTGAGATAGCTGCTTCGCCACCTGTATACCCTGGCAGCAGGATAGTGGCATCTTCTGCGGCCCCTTCCGCCTTGGACTTCCTGTTGTCCCTGCACCCCTTGTGCCTGGGCCTCTCCTCCCATAGGTGGCTCCCCTGGAGGCTGAATGTGGACTCCTGGCCTCCTCCCCCTTTTGGACCTCCCTTCCTCCTCAGAGGAGGTACCTCCAGTGGAAAGCACAACTCCCATTCCCAGGCTAAGGGAAGGCTTCCTGAAACCTACAGGCCCCAGAAATGATCTTTACTGTAGAGTCCTGGCTTGAAGGCTGTTACCCCTGTCCAAGCAGCTGTGAAGAGTTTTGAAGTATTCCTGCTCACACAGGCAAGTGTCAGTAACTTTCACAATTAAATATCTGACAAATAACACTTGCGATCCCACTCACCCCTCTTTTCCTGCCTGTGGATGAGGTTTGTCAGAATGTGGCCTACCCGTTTAGACCGTGCGATGACCTGAAGTTCACATGGGCCCCGAAAAATAACAGACAATTGCTGCCTCAAAAGCCTTAATTGGGTGATTAATTAATGGCGGGCGCGCATCGGAGAGCATCACGCGTGCACCCACCTAAATATCACGATGGCGCATGGTAACGTTGGGACGCTTGCCCGACGTCACTCCGCGTCATTTTATGCGTCAGCATGCGGGGCCCGCCCCCACATACCGACGAGAAAATTCTGGCCATATTGAAACAATGGGAATTTGCATTCAAAGGGGAAAATATGTATAAAGGAGAGAAGGCTGTGTGCAAGGGAAGACATTCTAAGATCTAACAAGTGTGAAAAAGCTTTCAGCTTCCGTGCCCAAACTGCTGTCTGCAAGAACTGAAGTTAAGAAAAGTCACTTTGAATTCGATTGTTCAGGGTATTGTGTTACTTTGCCTGGGTCTTTTAAAACCTATGTGTTTACTATTGCCTTAACAGAGGTGTAACTGGGAGTTAGATTAATTAGGGGAGCTAGAGTGGTAATTTGTACACCTATGTGTGTGCTTAAAATTATTTCTTTTATCAATAAATGTTCAATTTAGTTTTGCAAAAACCCTTGATGACTTGTTGGACTTATTACTACTGAATTCAAGGCAGGCATCTCGAAATAAATATACATATTGCAAAACAATTGTGGCAGTTGTTTTAAGTTTCCCTTTGGGATTTGAGAAGCTTAGCATTCACCATCTGCTGTGCCATAACAAGAGTGACTGTGAGGCATGGATGTGGGATGTCAATAGGATGATGCGAAGGTGAGTGTTGAAGATGAGGATGTGAGGATGTGCCAGGAGATAGAGGAATGACTGGAGCGGTAAGGTGTGTTGGTCTGGGGAGTACTGCACAGAAGAATGCTGGGGAAGTTAGAGTGTGGGCCTTGGAACCTGAAAATGGGACGCCACTCTATTTTTCTGCCCTCATGAGGCCATTGAACTTCTTGCAGCATGGAATCCAGGTTCAAGGGATCACACTCCTGCTGCTTATTTCTTCTGCCACTTCCACCCAGACCTGCCTGGTTTGAGAGGTTGGCCTCCTCCACTCATCTGCAAGAAATGGTGCTTCACTGCAGTCCCTTTCAGCTCACAGCCAGACCTCCAGGGTACACTCAGAGACCAGGGGGACAGTGTTCCCATGTCTCACTTCCATTCCTCTGGCTGCTGAAACCCCAGGAAGTAATGTATTCCATGGAACCACTGCTTCCGGGGTGCCTTTAACTAGAAATCCTTCCCTTGACAGATGCAGGTTGTCATAAAGGTGGATAAGAAGTGGCCAGGACACCAAGGAGACACCAACCCTACCCCCATTCAGCCCCACTCCACCCTGCTCTTTCTTGCCTTTTACTTCCACTTGTGAGGCAGACAGTTTAATATCTCCGCAGAAAGAGTTTGGCGGTAAAATGCAGTTTCATTGCACCAGTAGATTCAACAATAAGGTTGCTGGTTTAGCAGAAAAATGGTGTCCATGCTACTTCTATCCATTTCTCGCACAGCCCAAGTGGAACGCCATCTTGGTGAGGGCACTAGTGTAGGAATTACAAGCATGCACCAGAAGTATGGAGAGTTGGCAGATTGTGAGATCAGCCTCTAATGCCGATTTGACGCTCAACCTACTATTGCTGACCTTGCTGTGCTTGTCAAACTCACAAAACGGAACATAAGTTCAGCTTCACAAAAGACCCCCAACCCCACCACCAAGAGTATTTAAGGGATCATCATCTGTTTTGCAGGTTAGTTGCTTATTACTTTCTAATGGTTCTCGCTAAATCTTTGGAAATGGTGTTTGGAGGTGTTCATAAAATTCTGAAGGAAGTGGATGTGGGGAATGCACTTGTTACTAGTGCAACAGCTCTGAGTACATCAATTACTCCCAAACATGGGTGTTACAGTAGCAGTATCTCTTTGGCTGCAGTATCAGAGGGATATCAATCAGAATAAGCAAGTTATTCATAGAGGGTGGAAGAGGAGGAGAAGGAGCATTGTCAGTAAGAAGCCTTGCTCACCTAGGAATAGAACTTTAGATCCCCATCTCACCTTACCATCCCTCTGTTACAGACCATTAGTCTCCTCATGGCCATATTCCTGAAATAAAAGCCACAACAAAACAAGCATTCCATAACAATTTATAAAACAAAACACCCAATGCTCAACTAATCAGCCTTGTGCATTCTTTTCGTGCCTGTCTTCTGAGTGCCTTTGCCTGGTCTAGTGCTCCAATGCAGTGCCATCCATTGGCTGCAGCACAGCCGGTGGAAGACTGTTGACTTGCACTGGGAGAGACTGAAAATGCCCTTGCAGGATAACCTTGAGCAGCTCTGGGCCTTGTGGGCTGGCTTTGCACTCCACAACCTCAGTATGGGAGGCAGCAGTCTGTGCTGGATGGTTGACTGTTATCAGGAGGGGCACGGGCAGTATGTTAGTGGTGGGAGGATGAATGCTGTCATTCCTAAGAGAGGACAAATGACTCATACTCCATGGAACCACTGCCAGTTACAAGGGTGAATTACCACATCCCCATTCTACACTAACCTCTATACACACTGTGTCAGCATCTGAGCTGGTGGCAGTAAGTATCGAATCAAGTGAGGGTGCTTCTTCCTCCTGTCTGCTCTTCCTCTGGGTCTTCATCCTCCTACACTGCCGCCTGTTCAGGCGGAGGTTCCTGGAATCATAAAGACACAAGGGCAGGGTTGGGGTGAATGAAGGGGGAGAAAGCAAGGGTTGCAATGTTCGGCAAATCTGCAGATTGTTAATGATAGTAGATTGTGGGATGTGGATGAAGTGGGATGCGGGAAGTATATTAGGCAGGAAGACAGGAACACACCATCATCCTGAATGGTTTGACACCTACTATTGGCGACAGCCTCCGGAGCAACTGCTCCAATTATTCCCAGTGCCATCTCCTCCATCGGGGATGAGCACATGCCCAGTTAGTTGCTGCTGTCATCTATTAAGGGCTACCTTGCCCTGCAAGAGAGATCTAAGTGTTATTGTATGTAGTACTTGTGTTTGAGTGATGTGCCTGACACAGTTGAATAGCTAGCATGTGCTCAAGCTGTGAAATGTAAATGTGCAGCTTCCACCAGTCTTAAATGTGTGAGGGTGAGGTGAAGCTATGAATGTGGAGTATGGCTTGTGATTGATAAAGATTGGTGAGAGGAATGAATGGGTGTTGTGAGTGGAGCAGTTTGAGAGGCTAGTGGTGCATTTCATATAGGATATGACATTTGAAGGTGATTTCACTGACCATGATCACTCATGTGAGGTCATTAACTTCTTTTGCTGTTGCATTCAGGTCCTCAAAGCTAAATTGCTGGCATTGGCCGCTATAGCTATTTGATCCTGCTGCCTTCTCATACTTGCGCAGGGCTGCCTGTCTCCTATAAGGGAAGAGGATCTTTTTCCTCCTGTCAAATTCCTGCATCAAGGCATCCAGAACAGCATTCGGGAAACTTGGGGCACGCTCTCTGGCATGTTGTGCCATTTCTGCAGCTGACTCCTGGTCTTGCACTCTACTTCAAGCATTTTCAGCTCCTGCTACAGCCAGAATGCACCTCCCCCTGTCTGGCTTTAAGGAATGCAGGCAATCTGTAGGTGATGCTAGCCTTGCACAAGCCTGGGCCCCCTGCTGAGTATAGCCACTCAGCAGCATGTTCAGCACTACCACATGCCACAATCACTATTCTCAATAGGCAGCACAAAGTTTGCGTGCGGCCTGCAACACTTTGAAAGTACATGTGGTAATTACGCATGGCAATCCCAAGACCTGATTCCAGGGGTTGAGCCCTCAGTACCTCTCACAGCACAGCACTTCGACTGTACTGCATTGGAGTGTTAGAGTTTATGCTCAAGTCTCTGAAGTGGGTCATGAACTGATGATCTTCTAACTCGGAGGGGAGGGTGTTACCACTGAATCATGGCTGCAGCTCATTGGCGTCGGGCGTCATGAACACAATATGGTGAGATGGACAAAAATCAGCTTCACGCCATCGCAAAACCAGTTTGTGATCGTCCGCTCCACCCGTCAGTAGCGGACTGTGTTTCCTGCCACCACATGTCAGGAACCTAATTTCAATACTTTAGCATCTCATTATAAGCCCTGCTCACCAGAATCACCCGCCACACTGGATCATCCAAGCACATCAGTGTGATTGCATGCTGACATGTTTCATAACTGTACATAAGTGACGTGCACCTGGCGGGCTGCACTTCGCTCAGGACTGCAAGGTTTGTTTGCTTACCTTGCTTTGGGCGGCACTCAGTCATCAGTGCCTGGCTTCACAGGCAGCACTACATCACTCTTAAGGGGTCTCACGGGCTGGTCTCTACCTAACAAACCAGCCATAAGACAGAGGTGGCTTTTAGTGGCTGCAGGACTAGGGCTTGCTTAGGGAAAGGGCAAGAAATGGCTTCAGGCAAGTGAAGAGGCAGCAGAGCAAGGGTTGTACAAGTGAAGGGGGTGTGTCAGGGGGTGTGTGGGGGACACATGTTGATCTGTGCAAGTGGCCTCAAGATGGTGATGGCGGAGGAGGCAGTCTCCAGAGGAGATGAGGGCAGATGGTGATGTGAGAGTTTGTGTGAGAGAGTGAGTGGTGATGTCCCTTGTGCTGGCAATGAGTGAGATGGCAGTGAATGTGTGATGGCCTTGTGAGTGTGTGAGTTTAGAGTGATGGGATGGTTGCCTTAACCTGGAGGCACAGATGAGATCATTCATCAGTTTTCTGCACTGGATGGCCAACTTCTTGTGTGCAGCATTGGCACTGGCCACCTCTGCCACTGCCTCGCAAGTCGGAGTGGTGAGACCGATGGGCCTCCTGTGGCCAGAATGGGGATAGAGGACATCACAGCCAGACTCCACAGCGCCCAGAAGGCATCCCAGGGATATGTCATTGAATCAGGGGGCTGCACTCTTCTTGGCTTTTGGGGCCATGTCTTCACCGGAGCAGCCCTGGGTTGCAAGCATTGAGAAGTGTGTGCGCGGCTGCAGTTTAAACATGATGGCCTGCGTGAGGAAGTGGTGAGGTAACAGCGTGATGGACAAATCGGAGGCCGCCCACCAGCAAGACAGTGTGTTTCTTGTGGCAGCATAATTAATGAGGCGGGAATGGGACAATATGGCGTAAAAACTTGCCATTGTGACCAGGGGGTAAAATTACTTTTTTCCTGCCCGCTACTGCACTTTGTGCAAATCTGGGATTATTTTGCCCTTAGAGTGAGATCCAAACTTTGATACCTGATTGAATCTTGCACTGTAAGAATATAATAAAAGATAGCAATAGCACTGTACCATCTGTTTCACCTCTGGTCCACTGTACTATTGTTGACATAACAGGAACACTGCTGATAATGGTGAAGAACAGCATAGGATCCTGGAGTTTTCTGTCGAAATAACTATATAATTCTTCATACTTACCCTTCCAGAATTCCAATACGAAGCTACTCCAACAAACAAGAGAGATTTATGGCAAAGTACACCATTGCAAACAGCACCATTTACCATTACAAATTTATAGAGGACAAGATGACCGTATCCAATAAATAGAACATGCTGTGATGTTTTAAAAATAAACTGAAAAATGCATACATACAGAAAATCTTTGTAATATTCAGGTAGAGAATAAACCAAACTCTCTCAAAGGGTGATTTGTCGATTTCCATCTAAGTATAGGTACTTTAATGAAAGTTAACATTATCCTTTTGCAATGTTAGTAAATCTGCAAAATATTTATATCACAATGATATTAAGCTTAAGGTTAATATTATGGGCCCACATTTTCTGCACTGTTAGCCAATCCTTTATACATTAATGCTGATGACTAAAATATTAATTTAGTCATTTATTTGCAAGCATATCTGACTGTAATAAACCAACCTATCACTTTTGGTATTGAATTCCCTCACACAATACAAAATATAAGCTAGGATTGGAACAGACACTGGGTATTACCAGGATTAATGTGTTCTCTGATGCCTGATGCAAGCAGCCTGTGTTTACTTTAATTGCCAAAGTTTTATAGCATTGGTGAGAGAATGGATAACTGGAGAAAAAGACTCGGGCAAAGATTATTCTTTCCAAAGGAAACTTGTGTTACCAACCAACAATTTGGCCTTGACAGAGCAGTCTAGCATTCAATTTTGTAGAGAGGTATTTACTGATATCTGTCATCTGGTTAGAATCATCTTTGCAAATGTCATCTGCATTACGTTTTGTTGGATGTAACCTCAGTCGACAAAGAGTAATTATGATACATTGGGCTGAATGTTTGGCTCCTGGCAGGAGAGGGCAAAGAGGCAGACAGGGCCAAACATACCGGCATTGGTCAGCATGCTAGTTTTCCAACACCATTCCCAGAGCCAGCCATGCCCAGTCGGGCATGGGATGGGCAGCACAACGGCCCCCCAATCAGGCTACCCAGCTAAATGTCTCATTAACAGCTCGCCACTGGGTGTTCAGATTTTTATGTGGGTGCATGGTCTGCACACACTTTCTGGGGTAAGCCAAGTGAAGGAAGGCAGGTACACAGTGGGGAGCCAGGAATGGTCACCCCAGGTAATTACCACAGACCCATAAAAGGGTCAACGGTGCAGAGGGCAAGTTGACTATTGACAAGCAGGTGCCCTTGGCACAGCGCAGGTGGCGGGGTGAGTGGGCAGTTAGCGCTCTGGCAGTCCCTTTCCTGACAGCATGAGAGAAGAAGAGCAGTGGGCAAAGCTTCCAAAAACAATTGGGTGTCCACCTGACCACAAGGAAGGCAGCAGCAATGGGGTAATCTGATGTGTAATATACCTTTAAGAAGAATGTTATAAAGGAAGATCACATGATCTTTGTTTACAATAGCAGAGTAGCACGGACTACCTTAGTAGCCAGTAGTAGTAGTCTATTAGTAGTCTAATGGCTTATTTAAAATCCCAGAGGGAAACTTTAAACAACTGTCATAACCTACATTTTCAATTGGTATGTTTGAGATGCAGCTCTGAATTCAGAAATGAAACTACCAAGCCTCCAGGTTTTTTATATTAACTAAATTAAACATTTATTAATTTACAAGAAATTAAGCACATACACATATCTACAAATTATTACCATAATAATTTTTTTTTAAATCCTCAAATTTATCACTCGCAGGTAATCTTCTCTAAGGCAACAGTAACCCATAGACTTAAACAAACACCAGGCAAAGCACATTTCATCTTACTAATTCAAAATGAGGTTCCTTTCAATTTGTTCCTATGCAGACAATTGCAGGGTTACAGGCAGGATCCCTCTGACTTATATACCCAAAGCTCTTTTCTATATATACCTAGCCTTCCATTTGAATGTAAATTCTCATTGTATCTCCAGGCCCTTTGAATTCCACCTCTTCTAACAATAAAACTCCTTTCATAGTACCAATTTTATTAGTAATATAAACATATTGCTTGGTGTCTCCTAACGTGGTGTATGATTTCACCCCCAGTCTTTGAATGGTTTATTCAACGAAACGCAAATGTACTCTTTACCTTACTGTTTAACATCTCAAAAATACTATATATCAAAGCACCCAGACTAGCTGGCTTTAATCCAATTAAGACACACACTCACACCCACAGACACAGGCCCCACTACAAGTCCAATTCAAAATAATTTCCAACAACGTTATATATATTAATATCTTCATGACATCCCCCTCTCTAACAAAAAATGAACCTTCATAATTCTAAAAGACAGCTTCATTTTTAAGAACCCATCTCACACTATCTCCTATACTTATTACACTATCAGATGCCTGCATTAACATAACAATATATATACACAAGTCTTTGGTATCAACAAAAATCATTCCAGTTCAGTGTCCAGGTCTTTTTTAAAACATCCAATTTTCCTTTAAGCTTCAAACTCTTGATAACACATTTGCAAACAGATTCTCTCTACCAGCAACATGTATAATCCGTAGATTAAATAGTTCTAATAATAGACTCCATCTGAAAAGCCTTGCACTTTTGCATTGATGCCTGTCCAAAAACTTCAAAGGATTATGGTCTGTATAAACAATTGTTTCTGATGAATTGTTGGCAACATAAATTTCAAAATGCTGCAACGCTAAAACCAAACACAAGGGGAAGAATTTTCCCGTCGGCGAGCGGGGGGCGGGGCCCACTCACTGACTCGTAAAATGACGTGCAGCGACGTCAGGCAGGCGTCCTGATGTCACCACGAGTCATTTAGATTGTCAGTTTGGCGGGCGCGCAGCTGCGTTGACTGTGCGCCTGCCGAACTGTCAAAGACCTATTAAGGCCATTAACAAAGCAATTAAAGTTGTTCAGAATGCTGCCCGTCCAACCTTAAGGTTGGCGGGCAGGTGAAGAGTCCAGGCAGCCTTCACATTTTCCATGAAACCTCATCCATGGGCGGGATGAGGGTTTATGAAGGGTTTATTAATTACATAAATTTTTTTGAAAAAATTAATGGACGTGTCCCAGCTCATGTGACAGTTTCACATGAGGAGACATGTCCTTAAAATTTTTTTTTACCTTTATTCCATTTTTCAAAACTTAAACTAATCTCCCTGAGGCACCTCTGTGCCTCAGTGAGATTTCTGCGCTCTTTCACATACATGTGTGAATGAGCGCAGGCCCTGACTCAGGGAATCCCTCCCGCCCACACTCAGCGCTTCCGGGTGTGCGTCATGCTGGGCGGGCTTTAATTGGCTCGCCCACGTAAAATGGCGACGCACACCTGATCGGGGGCGCCAATCGGGTTCACGCTTGCTCCTGCCTGCCCCTACACAACCCCCCCGACAGGGGGAAATTTCTGCCCAAGGTCTCTTTTTCAATCATTGAATATCTTCCCTGTTGTACATTCAGCTTCTGTGAAAAATACCTCCAATGAAAAATAGCCCCAATGCCTATATCACTTGCATCAACGACCAACTTGAACTGCTTGGCATAATTGGGTACCGCCAAAACTGGTGTCGTAGTTAATACAGTTTTCAAGCTATCTGAAGTTATCTGAAGAGAGCAAAGGAGGTATTGACTTTTGTAACGCCAAGTGGACTATATCAGTTTAAAGTCATGCCACTTGGTATGAAGAATGCACCTGCGACATTTCAATAACAACCCCAGTGTCCATTGGAACTTCTTGTTCCTTTTTAATAGTTCAGTCAGTGGAGCAACCACACAGCTAAAATTTGGTACAGGTTTCCAGTAAAACCCACTCATGTCCAGAAATCTCCAAACTTCTCGTTTTGTTGTAGGCATTGGGAAATCCATGATAGCCTTGACTTTCGCATTTCACGGAGCCACCTTACCATGTCTAATGGTAAGGCCTAGTACTTGTACTTTTGCAAATTCACTTTTAACCAAGTTCATCACCAAATTAACTTCTTGTAATCGAGAAAATAATCCTTCCAGATGCTGTGAATGCTCTTCCCATGTAGGACTGAAAACTATTAGATCATCAATATAAACAGCACAATTACTTAGTCCTGCAATTACTTTGTCAGCCTTTGAAATGTAGCAGGTGCATTCTTCATACCAAATGGCATGACTTTAAACTGATGTAATCCACTTGGTGTTACAAAAGCCAATATCTCCTTTGCTCTCTTCAACAACAGTACCTGCCAATATCCTTTTAGCAAGTCAATCTTTGTGATAAATTTCAATTGTCCCACTTTCTCAAGGAGGACGAGGAAGTAGAAGAAAAAGATGCAGACAACTGAGGTGCTCTGGCTGCACGAGGAGAGCCTTGTCAGGATGCCATGAATGTCATGGATTATTTGATTCAGGAACTTTTAACTGAGCCCCTCTGACCCAGGCGGAATGGCATGGTAAGGAACTTACTATATTGTACCTGTGATAATAGAACTACAAAGACACAGACCGGAACATGTAAACTCTTAGCTCCAATGAAGGAAACGCATTTATTCAAAGATTCACAATACTGACAAACCCTTGCTCTCCTTCACCACTTTATTCCTCTTTTCTTGTCCCTGCTATCAATAAGAGGCTCACGCATGTGGCTTAAATTTGTCATTATTTACATAGTTTTCAGATACAGCAAGATGGCACCCCATTGACCACTCAGTCCTCTGCACTCTGCCACATCTACACTGTGCTCTCCCTGTGGCCCCAGAAGAAATGGAGACAGACTGCTCATTTAATTCGGCTTATGACTGAGATGGATGTGGTGTTCGTCCTCATCATGGAGCTGCCCGTGAGGTCATCTCTGGAGGCTGCTGCACCCATGTCATTGCAGGGTGCACCTGACACTATTGCACAGATCTTCTCACTGTCAAAGGTGCCACGGAGGCCAAGAATGAAGAAGGCACCTCATTGGGGGGTGGGGGTGGGGGGGGGGTGGCACCCATATCTTCTTTGAGGACATCCTTGGCACTTGGCTGGCGCTCAGGGTGACTGGAGATGAGCACCACCTGGGGTACAGCTGGCATCCCCTCCAGACATTCCTGCGCTAGCAGCACCGCTGATCAGTCCAGGCTTCAGACTGTGGCATGCAACCGGTGTATATCTAAGTGCAGTTTCTGTATGCACACCAAATGCTGCCCCATATGACTGTCCATGAGGTTGGCCACTTGCTCAATGGAGGAGCTCATGTGTTTAAATTCCTGTGCCATGGTGGTGCGCATGAGCTGGATCGCTTCCTCCATTTTCTGCCAATGACCATGCACTGCTTCAGGGAATTCCAACATTTGGGAGCACATCTGTTGTTGTTGGCCTAGGTAGAGCCTCCTTTCGTGTGCCTCCTGTTGCCCACGTCTGTGCCCAACTGAGCAGGGCTGTGTCTGTCCTTCTTCCTGCAAGGGTGACCGCCCGCAACTGCCTCAGTCTCTGACACCTCCTCCTGCAAACTTAGTACCGTGCTCCTCACCAAGTGCCCCCATAGCTAACCACATGCAAGGACCCATCAAGATGACTGCATCTGTGTTGATGGTTTTAGTAATTGTAAGTTAAAGCTTTCATACTGTTATAGGGATCATGTGACTGTACATGGTACAAGCATGTAGCTTCATCTGGAGCTCTGTTAATAAAGTTTACTGTTTCTAACAAGAAACTTGTCTGGTACTCCAAGTTTATTACAGTGGTGTAAGTTGTGATGATGCTTCTTCAGAGCTCTTGACCTCTGATGGCGAGGGTGCTGGTCTCCTCAGCTTGACATGTGCACCTGTAGGAGATACAAGAAGAGATCATGATAGCTAACCTTGGAGGACAGAAGCCTCTGCAGTGTTCATGCTTCCCAATTCAATTCAGTGCTCCGCATGCTGTCAGGCAGGGTGGGGAGCAATGAGCCACATCAATGAGGGAATTGCCCTCTGTAAGCACCACCTCCCAACATAAGTGCCCATTTCACCAAAGCTGACCTCATCGTTACAATCCTCGTTATTTTCTTCTCTTGATCCTCCATTGCTGTGATCATTTTAAAGTATGGTACCACTCGGGCTGTTTGGGTTTTCTCACAGGAATTATGTGCCTCTTTCTTCTGCAAAGACAAAAGAGAGAGTGATACAAAACTTCTGGCTTCTGTGGCCAATGGCGTCTGTCCCTAATCACTGCAAGTTGTGTGTTTCAGTACTGGCAGGTCCTCAGCAGCACTGTGATTCTGAACTATTCTGAGGATCAGAAAATGCCTGGAGCAGACACTCTTCCCATGTTCAGGAGCAGCATGCACCCTGAGGCTCCTGAGCTGGTCTCCTATATTGAGAGTTGTGGGCTGCACTCACTTTTCAAAAGTATCAAGCCATTAAACCTTTTCCTGCTCTGGATCCAGCTCCTTCTCACCATGTTTCTGCCACTGATAGTGGCAGCGATCTCCATCCACATCTCTTTGGGCTGTAGGTGGCCTTCTCCTCCCACCCATCGGGAACAGGACCTCCCTCATGGACTCCAGCATGACCTCCAGTCTATGACCTCCAGTCTATGGACGCAATTTCAAACATTGGCTTATAATGACCTCAGCAATCCATAGGTTTCCATTATCTATGCTTGTAACAAGGCATAAGGACTCACAACAACAGTTGGTGCTGCTGTTTGAAACTAATTTGGGTGATACCCTCAGTGTTTCTAATCCCACAATGGAGTGTGAGCCTACTTACATTCACGCCACAAAGCCTGTCGACTATTATAGTGCATTTGAGGCTATTTAGCCCAATATCAGGGATGAGGGTGGAATGAGCATGAATACAATTTGTTGACGAACAAAAATGACTTCTTTAAAAAAAAACTTTGTGTGTGCAAAGTATTGAAATGTGTTATAATTAAATGTGTACTTAGAGACACTGACCAGAATTGGTGGTAATCTCATCAGCGCCAAAGCCTCTGGCTTTCTGCAATCACTTCATAGATCACAGCTAAGGTCTTCCTGTTAGGATTGTTTTATGCCAGCATTAATTTGAAATAATGCCAGTCAGTAAATTATGGTATCTCCTTATTATGCACATGGCCTGAGGTGGCTGGTGCTCCTCTCATAGCTGCCTGAATCTATCTTTTCCTTGCTTTGTGGTTTCATTGAGGAGTATTCTGACATTCAGCCAGGTTCTTTGTTCACTTGAGATAAGTTTCAAATAGATCAGCAATCCTTTTGAATACTTTTCAATAGACTCCATAGTTTTGTGGTTTCTCTACTTACCATTAATGGTAAATTATTTGCATGAATGCAAAAGATGCCTGTGTGTTGCATACGTGGGCCAAAACATGAGCTTGAATCGATGCATGACAAAATAATTTCTCTAACAGCAGTTGTTCATAGATATAATAAACTGTTCCTGATTATAACGAGTGACAATGCAGTACTCTGTTTCCCAGGGGTACAGTATAGCCTTTCCAACATTATCTAAATATAAAGGATGTTGATAGTGGGGGGTTCAGCGATGATAGTTATACTTTGCTATCATTTGCTGTCATAGCCTCTTTAATTTGTGTTCAAGATAGTTTCCGCTTTGATGCTTATTGAAGTTCTTGAAAATTTTCAGACTGTACAGGAAAACTCTGTTAAAGATAGAACATTCTATAATTTCTACAGTAGTAAAAGTATGTTGAGTAATTATGAGCATTATACAGTGTGGACTGAATGACGGTGATTGAATACTAAGTAATGGATGATGCACCATTTATTGCATATTAAAGAACATTAACCAAAAAAGATCTATTTAACCATCATTAATCAATATTATGATATTGCATCCTCAACATACTATAAATTTCAAAGTGGTTTTGCATGTGGTCATAAGGCTAATTTAGCAGGCTACGTGTTGGAGTCATGCGAGTTATGTGGTGTTTTAAATAGTGTTTTCTCCCTTAGACCACCCCCACATAACCTTCCTATTCAGCATGGGATACTGGATCATTCATTATAGACTTATATTTAATATGTTCATTTTGCTATATTATATATATGTAATTTTTTTTCCTTTCATGAGATGGCAAGGCCAGCATTTGTTACCCATCCCTAATTGCCCTCGAGAAGGTGATGGTGAGCTGCCTTCTTGAACTGCTGCAGTCCCTGTGGTGTAGATACACCCACAGTGCTGTTAGGAAGAGAGTTCCAGGATTTTGACCCAGCGACAGTTTATTTGATACAATTGATTGGCTTGCTAGGGCATTACACGTTACTGCTACTACACATTATCACAGATATGGAGTCACATATAGGCCAGGCCAAATGATGATGGCAGATTTGCCTTCTCTAAAGGACATTAGTGAACCAGATGAGTTTTTACAACAATTGACAATGGTTTCATGGGCCAGAATTTTCCCGTCAGCATGCGAAGGGTGGGCCCCACACACCGATGCATAAAATGACACGCAGTGACTTCAGGCAAGTGTCCTGGCACCACTGCACGCCATCAGTATATTTAGGTGGGTGGGCAAGTGATTTTCTCGGATGCGCGCCTGCCATTAATTAATCACCCAGTTAAGGCCCTTGAGGCAGCAATTGTCTGCTATTTTTCGGGGCACGTGTGATCTTCAGGCCGTTGCATGGGCGCAACGGGCAGGCGGGTAGAAGATATTTGTATAAACCTCATCCACGGGTGAGATAAGAGGGGTCAGCGGGGTCGCGAATGTTATCTTTTAGGTATTTAAGTTTGAAAGTTACTGATACTTGCCTGTGTGAGCAGGAATACTTCAAAGCTCATACCAGCTGCTTGGACAGGAGTAAAAGCCTTGGTCAGGACTCTACAGTAAAGATCATTTTTGGGGCCTGCAGCTTTCAGGAAGCCTTCCCTCAGCCTGGGAATGGGAGTTGTGCTCTCCACTGGAGGTACCTCCTCTGAGGAGGAAGGGAGGGCCAGAAGGGGGAGGAGGCCAGGAGTCCACGTTCAGCCTCCAGGGGAACCACCTTTGGGAGGAGAGGCCCAGGCACAAGGGGTGCAGGGCCAACAAGAAGTCCAAGGCGGAAGGGGCTGCAGAAAATGCCACTACCCTGCTGTCAGGGGATACAGGTGGCGAAGCAGCTATCTCAATATGTCTGAGGTGCAGTGCCGAAGGAGGCTCTGTCTCTCAAGGGAGTCAGTCACCTCCATTTGTCGGATGATAGGCCCTGAGATCTCCGCAAACTGTGTGGGTGGGCACCCGATGCCAGTCGTTCTGAAGGTCACAGCTGCCCTCAACTTCTATGCCTCTGGCTCTTTCCAGGGCTTGCTGGGTGATCTCTGCGGAGTCTCTCAGTCAGCTGTCCACACCTGTGTCAAGCAGGTGACAGACACTTTGTTCAGGCATGCATTGACTACCGCTGTGATGAAGCCAGCCAATTAGAGCGAGCCAGGGGCTTTGCAGTAATTGCTGGCTTCTCCCACGTCCAAGGCACACACGTGGCCATCAAGGCGCCAGCAGGTGAGTCCGGTGCCTTCGTCAACAGGAAGGGCTTCCACTCCATGAACGTACAGATAGTGTGTGATCTCAGGATGCTGATTCTACAAGTCTGTGCAAGGTACCCAGGCAGCTCCCACGACGCCTACATCCTCAGACACTCCCAGGTGCCGGAGCTCTTCAGTGCTCCAGCTCAGCTGGATGGATGGTTGCTGGGTGACAAGGGATATCCCCTCAGAAGGTGGCTCATGACACCTCTCCGCCATCCAAGAACAGAAACTGAGCAGTGGTACAATCAGAACCACGCCTCCACAAGGGCTGTGGTAGAGAGAACCATCAGTCTTCTCAAGATGCGCTTCCGATGCCTGGACCGTTCAGGTGGCACACCCCAATACCCCTCAGTGTGTTGCTAATAGTCGTTGCATGCTGCGCTCTCCACAACCTGGCACTGGAGTGGACGAGGAAGACATAGACGCAGTTGCTCCAGATGCAAACAATGAGCCCAGCAGTGAGTCCGAGGATAAGCACACACAGAACGCTGAGGGGGTAGACACTGACCCAGGCATACTCCAGGGAGGCAGGGACACCCAGGAGGCTTTAATCCAAAGAACCTTCAGCTAGCCCATCACAGATGGACCTTCAACACATGCCAGGGCTGCAGGCTCCATATTCGATACCTGAGTGCTCCACCTGCCAATAGTAACATTAACTGAGGCCCTTCTCAATAAAACTCAATATCAAACAACTCACTCATAACATCATGGGTTCCCGTACACTTGCAGAAGTAAGGAATCACCCTGAGGCATGGCAACATGTCAAAATTTTTTGAGAGAACAAATCTAACTTCATAAACCAAAGAAAAAAGGTGTTGGACATCACTTCAAGTCTTCAATAAACCACTATGGGCCAACATAAAAGCACCAGTGAGAAACCCGTGGTGTGCCTAAGGTGCCTTAAATTTATGCTTATGGTTGCTACATTTAGGTACTGTCTCCTCGCTGGCACTGGCATCTGAGACAGCCTGCTCACTGTGGTGCACTGTTGGCCTCGATGACCTTGGCGGCCATCCTCTGGCCCATGTAGCCTTTGATGGCACCGCCTGGGAGGGAGCGGCCAGTTCCACAGCTGGCATCTCCCCAGCCACCACAGCCTCATCAGATGCCATGGTCACTGGCAGAGGGGCGGAGGAGCTGCTGCCCTCATCTGGAGCGCCCTGAGAGGAGCCCGCAGAGACAACAGGCAGCTGCTGCGCCGACGTGAAGTCGCTTTGGACCTCCCTGCTCACCGTAGATGGATGGGCAGCGAGCTGGGATACTTGGTGCCCAAAGCATCTCCCACGTGGGCACTGACCAGCTGAGGTCAATGCCCCTGTGAGGGCTTGCAGGTCCGAGCGCAATCCCAGGAGGCCCTGTTTGTTCTCTCGCCACTCTCACCATGGAGGAAGCATGGTACTCAGCTATGAGACTCAATGCATCGGTGATGCTCCATGTGGACTCCTCAAGCATGGGCACCAAGCCAAGCAACAGCCTCATGTATCTCCACCAGATCCTCCCGCACACCCTGCGGCACTTCCAGCATTTGCTGCCTTACAGACGACTCCAAGTGGCACATCACCAGCTACCAACCGAGCATGTGCCTGGACCCCAGTAGTCCTCCGATTGCCGGTGTCTTGGGCACTCTCTGTCTCTGCCCGCACCTCAAGCTAGTGTGAAGTGCCCTCATCTCTGTGCCCCTGGATCTAATTCCTACTGAGGTGCTAGTATCTGTGCTGGTGCCTGCCTGGCAGAGATGGTGTGACACTGATGAGTGGATTTCCTCTGTGCCCTCAGGTGTGAGAGGTGGCCCCTCTGCCTCCTCCTCCCTGCCCTGCTCCGGTGATGCTGAAAGGAAGAACAAGGACATTTTATTAGTTAAAATGGAGACAATGTCAATTTGCATGCCTGTCCCCTGGATCATTATGTGCTTATCCTTCCATAATCAATGGTCAACCCATGTTGCAAATTTCAATCACTGAGCATTCAGCAGTGCCATGGCTGCTGGGACACACATGGTGACCTGAGTGCTCGCCAAACATACCTCCCTGTGGCATCCCGGCTTCACCGCCACCGGTGGACCTGGGCGCATGGTGCCTCTCCAGATCCATAGCCTGCTGCACAAAAGGTGTCAGGATCGTCAACTGGGCCTGGCCTCCACCAGTCCGCATCCACTCGGTGGAATTGTGCACAGTCTTCTCCTGAAAAAGAGGGAAGAGCATTGATTAGTCCAGCCTGTACCTGGATTCCCATCGCATCCCTGCCAACCCAACCAGAGTGGGACATTGCAGTACTCCTGTGCTTCATCACCCCACTGCTGCCACACACTCACCCAAAGAAGCCAGGGCTGACCCCCTCTTGCCCAAATGCTGCCTCCATCATATGTGGCACTACAAGGTGTAACTTTGCTAAGCAAGGAGGCACAAGCACGTGGAGCGCAAAGACCAGCAGATGGATTGGTGCCCCACCACCTGGAAGCTCATCTCCCAGCATGTTAGCACCCTGACCCTGACATGCTTTCCAGTTCCAGCACTATGCCTAGGTGCAGATCCTTGACTTTCACCCCCATTCTATATGCTGGGTGTCAGTGTCACACATGCTATTGGTGCAGAACCCATCCTAGTTCAACCCTCTTAGGGTGAACTAGGCATG
The DNA here is from genome assembly GCF_964194155.1 of Cetorhinus maximus. Taxonomy (NCBI): domain Eukaryota; kingdom Metazoa; phylum Chordata; class Chondrichthyes; order Lamniformes; family Cetorhinidae; genus Cetorhinus; species Cetorhinus maximus. The sequence goes on along the minus strand of NC_135896.1, from coordinate 53,818,375 downwards.
GGCTATATCTGCTGGCCTACCCAGCGAGGGAAACATGTCATGAGGGATTCAATGCCATTACTGTACTCAGAGTTCCAGGTGGGTTGCTGGGAGGAAAGAGTGACGACTAGATTAAGTGACCTCAGCCAACATGGTACTCACCCTTCCTGAGCGCAGGAGTTCATTGAATCTTTTATGGCACTGGACCCATGTGCACCGCACCACATCATGGGAGCTCACACGCTCCGGCACCTCCTCCCACGCACGTTTGGTCAGGTGGGTCGGCCTCCTCCCGTCCTCGGAATCAGGACCTCCCGCCGCGCTGCCACCTCCTCCAGGAGGGCAGCTAGGCACTCATCGGAGAAACGAGGGGCACACTGCCCCGCTGGCCTGCCCTCCGGCCTGGCCTGCCCTGCTGGCCTACCGTCCAGACTTGCATGATGTATAGTAGCCCTCTGTTGTACTCTCTCCCGGCCATTGTACGCAACCTTGCTAAGGCTGCCAGGCCTTCATTTAAACAGGCCGCCGGGTCGCCATTGGACCCGGCAGTCTGTGCACGCCCACTGCCGCCCACCAACTCCTGCTATCCTCGGGTGTAGAGAAATACACTGAGCGGGCCTTAATTGGCCCGCCCGCATAAGATGGGGTTGGGGATCCAATTGGGTCTGTGCCCGCATGGCATGGGGAAAATTCTCCCCATGGTCTCCATGACTGAGACTAGCTTTCAATTCCAGATCTATTAACTAAATTCAAATTCCACCAGCTACCACGGTGGGATTTGAACCCATATCCCCAGAGTATTAACTGTGCCTATGGGTTACTAGTCCAGCAACATTAACACTACACCACCATCTCCACATGTCTTTTTGATGCTTCTGTATATTTCTGTTAAATTATATATACATCAGTTATTAAAAGATGCGCTAAACGGGCAGAGAGTTCTGTGTCCAAAATATCCTGATAACTGCCTATCACATTTCAGGATTTTTGACCAAAGGATTTGGAAAAAGAGTTACTTTTAAATGTTAGATTTTGAAAGCAACGTATATACACAAAGATTCGTTTTAAAACACTGGGGCAAAAGACTTACCAGAGTGACATGATGGTGGCTTAAAAGAAATATAACAGAAACCTTTAACATGGCACCAGCTCAAAAGATGGAGTATAAAGATCACACTCAAATCTTTGGGTGTCTTGCTACATATAATTTAGGATGAAAATGTGTCTTTGAACTAAATCCTAAAGCAGCTGCAAACTAGTGTGCAAATCCTTAAAAAGGGGTAAATTCTACATTTTTCCTTTTCTGTCCCTGATTTAAATCTGGACAGTGAGGAGAAAATACCCACTAATTTTAATTCACATTTTGCTATCATGTTTCCTGTGTCCCTTTAAATAATTGCACAATTCACTGCTTGATTGAAAAAATTCAGTCTTAAATACATAGAATCACCGAACAATAGAATGTTTCGAGCACAGAAGGAGGCCATTCATCCTGTTGTGTCCATGTCAGTTCTCTGTAAAAGCAACTCAGCTGGTCCCACTCTGCTGCCTTTTCCCTGCAGTCCTTCAAATCTTTTCACTTCAGATGATTATCCAAGTTCTTTTTGAAACCTCAATTGAATCTGTGTCCACCAGACTCTCAGGCTGTGCATTTCAGATCCTAACCATCAGTTGCACAAAAAAGATTTTCCTTATGTTGCCTCTGGTTCTTTTGCCAATCATCGTAAGTTGATGTCCGGTTCTCGACCCTTCCATCAATGAGAACAATTTCTCAATTCTACTCTGTCCAGACCCCTCATCATTCTGAACACTTTTATGAAATCTCTCAACCTTAGTTTCCCTAAGCTTCTCCACTCTATCTAATAACTAAGGTCTTTGAGCCCTCAAACTATTCTCATAAATGTTTCCTGCACCCTCTCAGATGCATTCACATCTGTCCTGAAGAGTGGTGCCCAGAATTGGGCACAATATTGCAGTTGAGCTGAACTGGTGTTTTATAAAGTTTTAATATAACTTCCTTGCTTTTGATATCTATGGGCCAGATTTCCACGTTAGAGATGGGAATCGTAAGTCGGACCATTTTCCAATGCTGCATTCCTGCCTCCTGTATAAATCAGCACACACATGTTATTTACCACTGGGGAGTTGGGGTCGAGCTGGAGTCAGGGCCACCGCCTCCCAAAGCAGGCCCAAGGTATGAATGGATGCCAAGGTTGGCAGGTTAAAAGACCCACCTCCAATTATTGGAACATTAGCCCAGTTCTATTCATGACTGTTCGATCCCCTAGCCCTCATGCGTCACCCCTCTCAATCCCCCCCCACTCACCCCTCATGCCTTTCCATGCCCTCATGCCTCTTCCATGCCCCTACACCTTTTCATGTTCCATATGCCCCCTCCATGCCCTCATCATATCTCCCATGCTCCCTCTATAACCTCCATGTCCCTTCTAGTGACAAGTGGCCCTGTGGGGGGTTGGTTGTTGGGGCAGGGGGGGGGCAGGGGTGTTGTGCAGGGGGGGTGGTGTTTGGGGGAAAAAGGATTTTTTTAAAAGTAAACAATGCGAATGGAAAGTAAAATTTTAAAAACACTGAAAAAACAATTGGATTAAAAGAAGGGGTAAAGATGGAGGAGAGAGTTTATATGGACTCGAAGCGCTAACTCTGTCATTCTCTCCACATTGCTGTTCGACCTGCTGAGTTTTTCCAGAGTTTTCTGTTTTTGTTTCAGATTTCCAGCATCCACAGTATTTTGCTTTTATATAAGAGAGAGTTTATGGTCTGAGTTATTGAATTCAATGTTTTTCTTAATTCATTCATGGGATGTGGGTTTCGCTGGCTGGGCCAGCATTTATTGCCCATCCCTAGTTGCCTTTGAGAAGGTGGTGGTGAACTGCCTTTTTGAACTACTGCAGTCCATGTGGTGTGGGTGCACCCACAGTTAAGTCTGGAAGGCTGTAAAGTGCCTAATCAGAAGATGAGGTGCCGTTCCTCCAGTTTGCGTTGGACTTCACTGGAACATCGCAGCAGGCCTAGGACGGACATGTGGCCATGAGAGCAAGATGGTGTGTTGAAAAGGCAAGCGACAGGAAGGTCTGGATCGTGCTTGTGGAATCAGAGAATGTGTTCTGCAAAGCAGTCACCCAGTCTGTGTTTAGTCTCCCCAGTGTAGAAGAGACCACATTGGGAGCAACGAATATAGTAGACAACATCCCCCACAAACCTACCCACAGGGCAACCCATCACTGGTTTCTATGTTATGCTTTCACAGAGCACTGACTGTTGATCTGCTATTAACACATTCTGCTCTTATCGTTATGCCGCTACAAGCATCATCTTTAGTATTTACCACTACTGTTAGCACTCCCTTTGTCTTGTGTCCATGACATCTTTGTCAATCTCTCCTTAGCTCCAACCTATCCCTGACCTTTTATCTTGCTCCATCTACTCCAGCCCCTCTTAAACAGTATAAAATCTATCACATTTCTACTTCTCTTTAGCTCTGAAGAAGAGTCATACGGAATCGAAATGTTAACTCTGTTTCTCTCTCCACAGATGCAGCCAGACCTGCTGTGCTTTTCCAGCATTTTTTGTTGTTATTTCAGGTTTCCAGCATCCACATTATTTTGCTTTTATCTTAGTATTTAAAAGGCTGAGCCCAATGTCGCTCTAAGTGCACATTGGGATGCAACCTGCCACATTTCCTGCTCTGGTCAAATGGCAGCCGGCGGGAATTGGCTGGTAAATTTAAATTTACACTCCTTCATATCCATTTTCAGCCACTCAACATGGGTTTGCTCAGCACTGGGATTGCAAAATCTAACCCTATGCCTCTATTTATAAAGCCCAGGACTCCATAATCCTTATAAACGACTTTCTCAATTTGCCATGCCACCTTCAATGATTTGTGTGCCTATAACCTCAAATGTCTCTGCTCCTGCACCCCTTTTAGAATTGTATCCTCTATTTTATGTTGTCTCTCCTCATTATTCCTACCAAAACATATCATTTCATACTTCTGTACATTAAATTTCATCTGCCACCAGCCTATGTCCTTCTGAAGTTTATTACTATCCTCCTCAAAGTCACAGTACTTTCAAGTTTTGTGTCATTCATAAATTTTGAAATTATGTACTGCACACCTAAGCCTAGGGCTGGAATTTTCCAGCCCCACAGCGGCAGGTTCCCCCACGGCAGGGCCAGCAAGACATTGAAATCTCCATTCACATCAGCGGGACGGGAAGATCCCACTGGCGTGAGGGGCTGGAAAATTTCAGCCTAGGTGATTAATATAGATCAAGAAAAGCAGTGGTCCTAATACCGCCTCCCCGGGGAACCCCACAATATACCTTCCTCCAGTCCGGTAAACAACTGCTCATCACCTCTCTCTGTGTTCTGTCACTCAATCAACATCGTAGCCCTGCTGCTACTGTACCTTTTATTCCCCATTTGAAACTGTACTAATAATACAAAGACTGAAAGCCATTGACAGTGAAACATGAGAAAAACCTTCAAGCAATCAATCTGCAAGAGATGAAACTCAGTTAAAAACCCATAAAAGGTGAGAGTGTTCCTGATCAGGGAAACATTTGGTTGTTTATCATTTCTGTATCCGTAGTAGAGTGACAGCAGCAATAAGAAAATACTTTCGCTCCTTACTATAGTACTTGATACAGACTTTTTGAGTGAAGTTTGAGCAGTTAATCAGTGCTTGGTCATTTATGCTGTACTGGAATATGCCATTTATTAGCATATGTTTTAATAGTAATCTGAAAGAGAAGGCCATTTTGTTATTTGTCTTAAATTCCGTTGATGCTAAGATCAGGAGAACCAGTAATTGTTATGAATGTAGTTAGTCTGGAATGGCCATATTAGGGAATTAATATTTCATGACAGATCATGTTGAAGAAATGCAGGAGTGTTTGTTAAATTGTGCCCAAATACTTATACTGAGTGAAATGTGACCGTCTGAAGTAATATTTCATACCAAATGGAAAATGTGAGATTAGCAGGCTCAGGGAAAGAAATTATTCACATTGACTGACTCCTGAGGATATGGAGTCATCTGACCCAATTTCGAAAGTAGTATTAAACAAGAAAGAAAGTTTCAAGACTGGTGTAAAATTCTACCTTTCATTTTTCTTCAGGAACAATGGGTAACTTAAGTTGGTATGTGTTAGGATACAGGCAGAAGAGCTTTTGTTGAATTGAGGTTATGGAAAGTGTAAAGGATGGAGGGTTGGTTGAGAGCATTACAGAGTAATTGAGTCTGGAGATGAAAAAGTTATGCAGATGGGGTGAGGCGAGGTTGGAAGTTAGCGATGTTAGAGTTGGAAATAGGCGGTCACAAGAATACAGGAACAAGAATAGGTTATTCCATCCCTTTAGCCTGTTCCACCATTCTGTTAGAGCATGGCTAATCTCTATTTTAATTCCATTTGCCTGCCTTTATTCCATATCCCTTGATACCCTGACCCAACAAAAATCTTAGTCTTTGCGATGGAAGGACATGGAGCTGGGAGGCCAACTCAACATAAAACAGGAACTAAAGTTGTGAACATTCTGTTTAAACCTGAGATGGTGGCTTGGGAGTGTATGATCAGTGATGGTGTCCAAGACGATAGCTTTAGTCTTTCCTGCATTCAGCTTCAGGAAATTACGGCTCATCCAAGGTTTCAGACAAACAATTAGGCAGCAAAGATCCCGAGGAAATGGTGCAGTGGTAGGAAGAAAAGACATTGTTTGAGATGGTCTAATTAAAATCAAATAAATAGAAGTGGAATCAAATGGGGTTCGTCCCATTGAGTTGAATAAAATGGAGGAAAGGTGTTGGCAAAGGTTGGTATGATTATATTAGGAGCTGCAGAGGGTTTGAGAAATATCATCACACAAAATGTTGTTCATGAATTTGGTTAGGGCCATTTCAATGTTGTGGGTGGGATGGAAACCTGACTAGAAAGATTCAGACATAAAGTTAAGGAAGAAATGGCCTGAAAAATGATAACATGTTCAAGGACTTTCGAGAAGAAAGGAAGATTGGCAATGAAGATTAAGAATGGTTTTATGAGGAGGGGACGGATGATGTTTTTGAAATGAGTGAAATACTGGGTAACTTTCCCCTCCCGCCAGCGGTGGAGTTCATGGCGGGCGGGGGTGGAAAATATGCCAGGATGAAAAAAATTGATTTCCCGGCAGCAAGAAATTAACTTGCGGTCAGGATTGTCATGGCGTGTTGATGGCAAGTCACCTTTCCTGCTGAGGCTCACCAGGAACCGAATTAGCAAGCATGTCATGCATGCTAATTAGAACACCAACAGACCGGAATCGACTCCCCCAGCATATCTTCCACTCCATCAGCAGGAATTCACGCCAGTCTGATTCACATCTGGAAAAACCTGGTGTGCACGCGGCGAGAGAGTTAAGAGCACTTACCTGAGAAGCCGTGGCCGGGGGCATCAGAGGAGCACACGACCTAAAGCATAGTGTGTGCCTCGGAGACAACTGAGGGCAGGGGGGGTGGGTGCTGGAAGACATGAGGGTGTGGGGTTGGAACACACATGGCGTGGGCGCTGTCAGAACACATGGGGAGTACGAGAAGATAAGGGAGTGTGGGGGACCAGGAAGGCTTGAGGGAGAGGCTTGATGAAGAAGACTTGGGGGGAAGGTGAGCAGGAAGGCTTGAGGGTTGGGGGGGTGGTGGTGACGGTGACCAGGGAGGCTTGGGGGGTGAAAAGGAAGGCTTAGGTGGGGGTGGTGGTGACCAGGAAGGCTTAGGGAGGGGCATGGGGAGGAGTTCTTCAGAGAGAGGGTCCAGTACTATCAATGCTGGAATCTTGGGAGAGGGGGGGTAGCTAAATTGGCTGATGACACAAAGATAGGTCGGAAATTAAGCTGTGAAGAGGACATAAGGAGGCTACAAAAGGACATAGGTTAAATGAGTGGGCAAAAATCTGGCAAATGGAGTCTATTGTGGGCAAATGTGAAATTGTCCATTTTGGCAGGAAGAATAAAAAAGTCACATATTATATAAATGGTGAGAGATTGCAGAGCTCTGAGATTCAGAGGGACCTGGGTGTCCTGACATGAGTCACAAGAGGCTAGTAAACAGGTACAGGAAGTAATTGGGAAACCTAATAGAATGTTATCATTTATTGCGAGGGGAATTGAATCTAAAAATGGGAGGTTATGCTTCAGTTGTACAGCACACTGGAAAGACCTCATCTGGAGTATTGTAGACAGTATTGGTCTCCTTATTTAAGGAAGGATGTAAATGTGTTGGAAGCAGTTCAGAGAATGAATCAGTATTCACTGAGCTTATGAATTCAGCAACTCGTGCAGTTGAGCTCAGCTTTCATGACACCCTGTATGCCCAAATAGATGGTGTTGCCATGGGATCCCTTCTAGGCCCAGCTCTCACAAACAGCTTTGTTGGGTTCCATGAGAAATGTGGCTTCGATGGACTGACAGCTAACCTCCTATCACTTGCATATTTCTGATATGTGGATGATACGTTTGCTGTATTTAAATCCATAGCAGCATGTAATCATTTTCTTGTATGTCTTAATGGGTTCCATTCTGCACTCAAATTCACCTTTGGAATGGAGCAGTCAAATGAATTCCCCTTCCTTGACGTACTAGTTGAAAAATCTGACAGGTGTTTCTCTACCACGGTCTACCAGAAGCCTACATTGACCGGTCAATATACGCGTTGGGATTCTAAGGCCAGGATTGCCCCTTGTCAGGTGGGCACGACGGGCGGGCCCGGGAGAGGCCATGAAACTGACCGCCGCCCACACTTGGGCCCTGACCGCGATTTCACACTGGTGGGCCAATGAAGACCCGCCCAGCGTGAAACGCGGCTCCACACTGGCCGGGAAGAGCCAAGCAGGGGCAGGGGCCTATCAGCCACAGGGTCCAATGGCAACCCAGCGGCTGGCTTAAAAATGGCCCAGGCAGCCCCAGGAAGGCTGCCAGGGAAGGACATCCGGTTGCCTTGTAATGATGGATTCGAGTGCGGCTGCAAATGCCAGGCGGGAGGGCAGGTCGGATGGGCACTCGACTCCCCGCTTTTCTGATGAGTGCCTCGCTGTACTCCTGGAGGAGGTGGCTGCCAGGAGGGGCACCCTTGTCCCCAGAAATGGGAGGAGGAGGCTACCGCACCTCACCAAGACAGCATAGGAAGCCCACGTGAGCAGCCATGATGTGCCAGAAGCACTTCAATGACCTGCTGTGCTCAGGAAGGGTGAGTACCATGTTGGCATGGGTCAGTGCACAGAAGTGTTAAGGTCTGGCTGTCCCCCGTGGACCTTGGGTGCTAGAGTCTAAGTGCCAGCTGCCAATGACTCCGGAGCTGGCCAAGGGAGTGAGCCCTGACTGCTTGGACTGAGTGCCTTGCGGTTCGAGGGCCACGACTCGGATGTGCCCTGCCAGGTGCTCCTCAGTTGGGGATGACCAGGCTGCAATGGTGCTGCAGATAGAGATTGGACTAATCAATGCTCCTCTGTTCTTTCAGGAGCAGACAAGCCATAACCAAGTCGAGAGGGCACATACAGGCTGGGGCCTGCCCAACCTGACAGAGAGTTGCCCAGGGCAACAGCAGACAGAGGGCTGTTGGGAATCAAGATGATGCTCACTCAAAGGCTGATGATGAGCCTCTGGAGTCGTCCATTATGCGGCAGATGCTGGATGTCCAGCGAAATGTGCGGGAGGACCTTGCAGGGGTCCATGATGGTTTGGGTGCCATGGTCTCCATGATGGAGGAGTCCATGCAGAGCGTAAGCACTGTGTTGACCGTCATGGGCGAGCGCACTGCCTCCTCCACTGACAGAGTGGCGATTCTCATGGAGAGGCTGCTCCAGGGACAGAATCAAGGGTTTCTGGGGTTGCGCTCAGGCCTGCAAGCCCTCACACAGGCACTGACCTCAGGTGGTCAGTGCCAATGTGGGAGATGGATGAGGCACCCAGTATCCCACCAATGGCGAGCAGGGAAGTCCGGAGCAACCTCACAATGTTGCACAAGCTGCCTGTCGTCACTGCGGCTCCTCTCAGAGTGCTCTGGATGATGACAGCAGCTCCTCCGCCCCTCTGCCAGTGTCCGTGGCATCTGATGTGGCTGCAGTGATTGGGGAGATGCCAGGCATGGCACTGGCTGCTCCTTCCCAGGCGGGGCCAGCACGGGCTCCACTGGCCAGAGGGCGACTGCCAAAGTCATCAAGGCCAACAAGACAGCAGAGTCAGCAGGCTGTCTCCAAAGCTGGTGCCAGTGAGGGTGGTGGCGGGGGGAACACCTTGACGTAGCACTCGCAAACCTAAGTTAAAGGCACCATGAGCACAAGAGGGACAGGTCACGGGTGATATTATATTCATTTCCGTTTAGTTTATCTATATTGCTCAGGGATTGAAGACCAGAAATGTTTATGTAAATATTTTTGAACTGTCCCAAGGAGATAAATTTTGTTTCTGTCGTCATGGAATGTGTATGCATCACCTTTTTATTCTATTGGTGCGGGGTACGCCAGTATGTAATGCTGGACTGAAGTGGCTCTGAACTTTATTGCACAGGCACTGAGTGTTCTTTGTGTTCAAATGAAAGGGTCCTTTCATACATCCGAGATGGAGGAGGCAGCCTTGGCATGGGGTTGAAGCTGATCTTTGCAGCCTAGCTGAAGGAACGTTGGGTCAAAGCGTCCCTAGCATCCCTGCCTTCCTGGATATTACCAAGATCTGGTTCCATACCCTCTGCTTTCTCCTTACCATGCTCATCTTCAGACCCACTACTGGACTCATCATCTGTGGCCTGTGCAGCTGCATAAATATCTCCTTCCTCCAGTGGGTCCCCCTTGCCAGTGCCAGATTGTGGAGAGAACAGCATGCAACCACTATCAGTGACACCCACTCTAGTAGGTATTGTAGTGCTCCCCCTGAACAGTCCAAGCATCGGAAGCGTATCTTGAGAAGACCTATGTGTTCTGACACAGCAGTCGGTAAAGGCTGAGATTTTTAAATCTCAGAGGGAAACTTGAACAATTGTCTTGGCCTATATTTTCAATTGGTATGTTTGAGATGCAGTTTTGAATTCAGGAATAAGACCACTGAGCCTTGAAAGGTTTTTTTTATATTAAACTAAATTAAACATTTATTAATTTAACAAGAAATTTAACACATACTCATGTCCACAAATTACTACCATAATAACTTTTAAACAAATCCCCAAATTAATCACTCCCAGGTAAATCTTCACCAAGCTAACAGTAACCCATAGTCTTTAAACAGACACCAGGCAAAGCACCTTTGACCTTACAAATTCAAAATGAGTTTCTTTGCAGTTTGGTTCCTTTGCAGACACCGTTGTAGCTTACAGGCTGGTTAGACCTTAAATGCCTCTAACTTACACACACAAACTCCTTTCTGTTTATACCAAGCTTTCCCTTTGAATGTAAATTTTCCATGGTATCCTAGGCTTTTAACATCACATCTTAACAATAACATTTTCATCCCACTAATTTTATTAGTAATATAAACACATTGTTTGGCATCTCCCAGCTAGGTACAAGATTTTATCCATTCTTTTGGATGCTTTATTCAACAATTGCAAATTTGCACTTTACCTTTTAACTCCTTTATGTTTATCTAATTAGCATCTCAAACTACTATACGTCAAAGCACCCAGACTAGTTGGCTTTAATCCAATTAAGACACACACAGCCAAACACATAGACACAGATTCCACTACGATTCCACTTTAAAAATATTTTCCAATAACACTATAGACATTATTACCTCTTCATGACACTATGGTCACCGCTCTCGTGGAGCCACGACTCGTATTGTAACGCTTTTCTGCCCTGTTCTTGGGTGGTGGAGAGGCATCATGAGCCACCTCTTCAACGGATAGCCCTTGCCACCCGGCAGCCATCCTTCCAGTCGGGCTGGAACACTGAAAAGCCTCGGCATCTGAGAGTGTCTCAGGATGTCCACATCATAGGAATTACCAGGGTACCTTGCACAGACTTGCAGAATCTGCATCCTGGGGTCACACACTATCTGCACACTCATGGAGGGGAATCCCTTCCTGTTTATGAAGGCACCGGGCTGACTTGCTGGCACCTCGATGACCACATGTGTGCAGTTGATGGCACCCTGAATGCAGGGGAACCCAGCAAACACTGCAAAGCCTCTGGCTCGCTCAACCTGGTGGTCTCGCCCATAAAGTAAAGAATAATGATCAGTACCCACCTGAACATAGCTGCTGTCACCAGCTTGACACAATCGTGGAAAGCTGATTGGGAGGCTCCACAAAGATCCCCCATTGACCCCTGGAAAGAGCCGGAGGCACTGAAGTTGAGGGCCACTGTGACCTTCAGAGCCATTTGCATGGGGTGTCACATATAATCCGAGCTGATCTCAGGCCCAATCATCTGGCAAATGGAGGTCACGATCTCCCTTGAGAGGCAGAGCCTCCTTCGGCATTGCACCTCTGACATATTGAGGTAGCTGCATTGCCGCCTATAAACCCTGACAGCAGGATAGTGGCATTTTCTGCGGCCCCTTCCACCTTGGACTACTTGCTGACCCTGTGCCCCTTGGGCCTACGCCTCTCCTCTCACAGTTCTCTCCCCTGGAAGGTGCACTCGGTCGCCTGGCCTCCATCTCTTCTTGCCCCTCTCTTCCTCCTCAGAGCAGATGCCTCCAGCGGAGATCACAATCCCCATTACCAGGGTAACAGAAGGCTGTCTAATACTTGGAAGTGTCCACATGGTCTGAATCCTCCAGGGGCCTGGCAGACAGCAATGAGTCCTCAAATGAAGCCTGGAAATGCTATGAACGAACAAAAGATGAAGCTGCCAAATACAAATAAGCAACCAGCTGCAAACTATCTCCAAATTGCTCACTGCTCACACTGACAATGCTGCCGACCCTTTCCATCTCACCCTTGGATGAGATTTGTGAAAAAGTCGGCAGGCCGCCTGCTTTGCTCGTGCGACGAGCAGAAAATCGCACAGGCAAGATAAAATCACAGCCAATGGACTGTTAAGGGCCTTAAGTGGCCTGTTAATTAATGACGGGTGCCGCTCCAGCACCCACTCGCATTGCCCACCCGACGTCATCACGCACTATTCTACTCCTGATCAGGCCGGGCAAGTGCCCGCCGGCGGGATGAAAAATCCTGGCCTTACAGTTCCACACGCTATAAGATTGGCCCTATCAGTAACCTGGTAAATAAGGCCCAAGCCATTTGTTCACCTTGCAAACTTGATGCTGAAATAGGGCGCATCAAAGACATCCTGCAGGATAATGGCTACCCTAACCAGATCATTTTGCACTGTATATCATGCAAACTCATGAACGGGCCTAAGGCCATCACTTTTGACCATGAAAGATGCCCAGTCTACCTCAGATTACCCTGGAAGGGCAAGGTATCTCAAAAATTTGAGCAACAGGTGAAGCTAGCTGTTACACGCTGCTACTATGCAGTAGCAACACGAGTGGTATTCACCACTGCCGTCAAGCCAAAAAGACGTTCTGCCTATCACGCGAGTGAGTAATGTGATAAATGAATTTCAGTGCCAGTGTGATGCTAGGTATGTGTGCTATATGTCCCAAAGACTGGCAGATCATATCAAACAGCATGTTCCTTCCACTGTTTGGTACAGACAGTACTCAACCAGCCTGTGCTTGCAAAAAAGAGTATCCAACTTTAGATGTGATTCCACAATTGGACAACATTTGCTAAATAATCCTCAGTGTGCTAAGAAACGCTGACAACCAATTAAAGATTGTCGGTCAGACTCGCAGTGTGGCACATTTGCGTGTATTGGAAGCTACATATATTAATACACAGGACCCTGTTCTTTGCAGGCAGAAAGAACATGTACGCACATTGTGTCTGTTCCAGCTAAACAAAGTAAATGATAGCCATTCAATAGTTCATTCCTCAGGCAATGCCTTGACCAATCAGAGTCAAACCGCCTGGTTTAAATTTCAAACAATGGTTGGCAGTTAACTGTCAGTCACCATTAAGTGGTGCATTCTCCATGGCAATGCCTCCCTCAATAAGAGTCCACTTGCCAACCATCCAACACTCTCTTTTCATATAATATAAAGTTGTTGCTTCCCTTGACATTGGTATTCTTGCGATTGTCCTGATGAGTGCAAGACAGGCAGCTTGAACAAAACTGTGCTCTTCTCCACCGATGCTGCCAGACCTGCTGAGTTTTTCCCGGTATTTCTGTTTTTGTTTTAGTGTTGAGCTTGAACAAAATGTCTGTTCTCAGCAATACTCAAGTTCTGTACTACCAAACGACTAAAAGAGAAAATGCTGGAAATACTCCACAGGCCTGATAGCAATTGTGGAGAGAGAAGCAGAGCTAACCTTTCAGGCCTGCGACCTTTCATCAGATAAGCAAAAGGTAGAAACATTTTGAGCAAGTGAAACAGGGGAGGGTAGGAAGATGAACAAAAGAGAAGGTCTGTGATAGGGTGAAGGGCAGAAGAGATTAAATGGCAAAAGAGTTAATGGTGCATGGTCATAGGGAGTGATAATGAACCAAAAAGTAAAGAAACAAAAAAGAAGGATTGAACATCAGGATCCTGAAAATCAAAGTAAAGAAAAAAGTCAGAGTTCTGATGAAAGGTCAAATACCTGAAACATAGGGTGGTATTTAATGGAGGCAACAGGGGTCTCGCCAACTGGCTGGAGCCGGGGAAAGCTCCATGTCCCCCTTTAGGAAGGCCCACCGAAGTGTCACTTAGGCACTTAATTGGATGACAGAGGGCCTTCCACGGGATTCAGGAACCTAGAGTGGAGATTCCGATCCCAGAGAGCTGCCAGCCAATCAGAGGATGGCAGTTCTATTGAACGGCAGCACCACCAGAGTGTCATCGCTCAATCTCCAGCGACATTTGGGTAATGGCGAGAGGTGGTCATGGAGTGTTGCCGGCAGGGGAGTGGGGGGAGTGGGGTCGACAGCAAGGGTGGGGATGGGTGCCTCTCAGCGGCCCCTCCATCCCTGATACTAGACCCCAATAAGGCACTGAGTGCCTGACAACAAGGGACCCTTCCTGCAAGCCTACAAGCAAGCCCGCAAGGATTTGCTTGTCATGCTACCTGCATGGTGAGCCCTATGCCCTCCACTGGGTTAATACCAGTGGCGGCGAGATGAAGCCCTTAAGTGGGCATTATTTGCCTCAGTTGGCAACGAGATGGTGAGGCCGTCCAGAGGCCTTCCCTCTACAGAGTTAATAGGGGTGAAGGGGTGGAGGATCCCCATCTACCAGCCTTCTGCCTTATTAAATGCTCCCCCACCACCAATCTCGCCACAGGGGAGGCCATTAAATACTGTTTCACTTCACAAATGCTGCCATACCTTCTGAGTATTTCCAGCATGTCTGGTTTTTATTTCAGGTTTCCAGCGACTATAGTGATTTGCTTTTGCATTAGTGTTTAATTCACCGTTTCTTCTCTTCTAGAAATGCCCAACTTGAAGAAGTTCTGCTCTTTGCTCTGACAGGATTTCCATTTGCCTTTTCTACCTTGTTCACCTCATTGCTTTCTATTTCTCTTCTCATGCTTGATTAGCTATCTCCCAACATTCGCTTTCACAGCCACATTTCCTTCCTTAGCAACTGTCCCTGGCTCTGAATTATTCCAACTGAAATCCCACCCTTCACATTCTGGATATACCCACGATTACAGATATCTGCAAGACATTCACCATTCCTCAAACAGTTGTTCTCGCCACACCTTGAGATCAACAGAATGTGCCGCTACATGCATACTTTTTTATTTTTCTATTGATTGCCTCCCAGCTATTTAATCTTGGGATGAATACAGGGAATGGTACAATAAACACATTTCCACTTCCATTATGCACTGTCTTCAGAATTTCCTCACTAGTAAATGCACATATGCACACATGCGAGCCAATGCTTCAACTTGTGCAATATTGCTCTGTTTTCCTTCCCTGTCCTATTGCTGCATCTTCAACTGGAAAATTGAGGAAGAGAGGAAGATGCTCAGAAGTAAGTAGAGTGGGCAGAGACTCATGTGGAGTAGAAACATCAGCATCAGCCATTTAAATAGAATGGCTTGTTTCTGCACTGTAGCGTCTATGCAATTAAACCCTGCAGTTCAATGCTGCAAAATGACCATTTTTTTCAATACACTGATTCAAACAGGCTTTTTAACACACAGTTCTTTTGAGGATAGACTGGAAAAATGAATATATGACTGGTTATGACCCTAAAAAATAGACCCATAAGATACAGAAGATCTACTGTTTGCAATGACTGCATGCACAATGTACTTTGGACGAATCGAATACATAGAGGAGGTTAGGAGGAGATTTGATGGAGGTGTTTAAAATCATGAAAGGTTTCAACAGAGTAAACAAGGAGACACTGTTTCCAGTGTCAGCAAGGTCAGTGATGAGAGGACACAGATTTAAGGTGATTGTCTCTAGTTCTTTTGCCAATGTGAAAAAAAAAATCATGCAGCACGTTGTTCTGATCTGGAATGTACTGAAAGAATGGCAGATTCTGCCTAAATGTTTGGAAGGGAATTGGATTAATAATTAAAGGAAAAAAATTATCAGGCCATGGGCAAGAGAAGGGAAGTGGGACTTATTGAATAGCTCAAACAAGGGAAAAAATTTTGTCAGTGTCATACTGTTCCCAACGGTAGGACTAGATGTATGTGCCACTTCCACTTTCCTGCTTTTGCCCATTTCCCACACAGTTGCAATTTGGCATGCATGAGAGACACGTGTGATTCCACGTCAGGGTATTCTTTTCAGTGGTGAAACCCACCACCATCTGACAATGCTGCAGCTAAGGGCGGGCTATAAAAGAGCTTCCTCGACAAACAGGGAGGCTCTGCTGGCCCCAACTCTCCTGGATAACCCCAATGCCATTAACAGAAGACCTATTGAGAGCACATTTTAAAATTTAAAGAGAATGGTCACTTAACCAATTGATGGATATCTACTGATTAGTTAAATCGGGAAGTTTATTGTTTATGATTATCGGTCAAAACAATATAAATATTATACTAAAGTTAATGAAAATGCAATTGTTGCTTTCCTACTTACATATTATTAAACTCAAACCTGTCAGCTGTCAGCTTTTCAATCCACGTGCCAGCTTGTCAGTGTCTCATAAGAAAAAATAGGTTTTTCACTGGGTTTGGAGGTTATCAACATAAGCCTGTCAGAAGACGCTACCTTAGACCATCAGAAACTCACCATTTATCTTAGAGCTGTCACCTGAAGGATTTTGGGACTGGTAACTTAACATATCTTGAAAGGATTAGAGTGGGTCAAGAGAAATGTGTGAGGCACGCTGAAATTGTTTACTAACTGGCGGCTGTGCCAGATAGGGTTACAGTGTCATAGTGATTACATTTCAGGATGAGTGGCCCAGAGGCTTGGACTAATGACCCAGATACAGGAATTCAAATTCACCACCACAGCTGGCAAATTTAACTTCAGTTAAATAAATAAATCTGGAATAAAAAACTAATATTAGAAACTACCAGATTGTTGTAAAATCCCAACTGGTTCACAAATTACCTTTAAAAGAAGAATATTAGCTGTCCTTACCCAGTCTGGCCTTTCTGTGGCACCAGACCTAGAGCAATGTGATCAGCTCTTAACTGCCCTCTGAAATGGCCTAGCAAACCATTCAGTTGTATAAAACTGCTACAAAAAAAGGTCAAACAAGATTAAAACTGAAGTATGTGGCATCGACCTAGGAATGGGATGCAACAAGGGCACATTCAGCCTAATAGGCCCAACAAAGTCCTCCTCACTAACATCGAGAGACTTGTGCCAGAATTGGGAGATTTGTCCCACAGGCGAGTCAAGCAACAGACTGACCTTAATACAAAAGTAAAATACTGCAGCTGCTGGAAATCTGAAATAGATACAGAAAACGCTGGAAATACTCAGGCAAAATTTGCAGAGGGAAACATAGGGCAGAATCATCCTCTCCCACCATCAGCAGGATTCATGGCGGATGGGGGGGGGCGTTGAAGATATGGCAGGATGCAAAAAATCAGTTTCCCGATTTCGGGACCTTCCTCCCCTGACGTTCATGGTGGCTTAATGGCAGGTCGACTTTCCCACTGAAGCTTGGCAGGAACCTATTTTGCATCTCATGCATGCTCACCAAACCCCAACAGACCGGAATCAGGCAGTCCTGTCATTTCTTCCATCCTGCCAGCAGGAATTTACGACATTCCATTACCCAACTGCACAAGTGCACTAAAATTCTCCCATTCACCCAGCGGGGGCGGGGGCATCGATGGTGATGTGGGTAAGTTGGTGGGTGACAGGAGGAGGGTAAAAGTTGGTGGAGACAGCCTGGTATGTAACACGCACACCCTGAGACAGTGGCAGCTCCAAACCAAGATACATCCCTCAATGACCAACTGCAAAACATCAAGGTGGGGGGTGGGATCTTCTGCAGTGGGTGGAGCTGAAGGTCAGCACAACTGGACAACTAAAGGGAAACCCTAATAATCATGTGGAGACTGTCTGAGAGCTTGTTTGCTTTGCAAATCCTCACTCTTTGGTGGAGGCCACACGCCAGCAGGTCTGGCCCAGAGGGTTCCACTACAATGAGATCCTAGCAAAGTGTAGAGCTGCCATTCGCTCTGAGTCATTTGGCATCGACTCCAGTCAGAGTTAGGGAAGAAGGGAGGGACAGGGATGCCTACAAAGAGCTCGCAGGTGAATGGCAGCCAAGTTGCAACTGCAACCCTCCATCCTCCCGGGGGAATGAACCTGCCTGGCAAGTGTTCATGCGGTTAGTCTTTCCATTGTGACAAGATCTCTCCATAGAGTTTCGATGGTAGTGGAGTTAAGCGTAATAGTGTAAGTGGGGGACCTTTCACACATGGCAATCATCAGTCTTGTCAAAGAGTAATGTCTCCATGTGCAGCCATGTACTAGGGGAGGAAGACCCATCCTTGCCCCCCCAACCCCCCACCTTGGGAGGGGTGGAGTGTGAGCGACCATTAAAACTACTAGCAGCAGGAATGAATCCAGGAAACATCCAATCAGTGCAAGCTAACATATATTTAGAAGTGTCAAACCTATATGCAATGATTATACACCCATGCCACCAGTGTTAATTCAAAACTTCTTAATTTTCCTAACTCTATCGTTATGTTTAGGTGCATCCCTGACATCCGCAGCAGAGGTGGAGGCAGCTGCTGACTGCTATGCCCCCTTGGGCGTCTTCTGGAGATCCGAGGCCTGGAGGGCCCCTGCCTGCTTTGGGTCTCCTGCTCAGGGGTAGGTGCACACTTCTCGGCCTGAGCAGCTGGAGCTGATGGGGTCTCAGGCAGAGGGGATTGGGAATGCCTGGACACCCTTGGATTATCCTGGGTGGATGCCCTCGGGGTATTCACCTGATGCTCCTCCCCCTCTCGTGTGCCCCAAGGGCCCCTCCCTGACTCCTTGAGGAGAAGAGGCACCTGGAGGGAGGTCGAGGTGCCCCGTACCTGCCTTGCATAGCCACTGCAGAAGTTGACCCATGGCTAGAGCGATGGTGTGCAGATCCGAGCACATATCTGGCAGAAACTGGGCATTCTGCTGAATCAGAGTCTCCATGGCGTCTGTCGTCCTCTCCATGGAAACTCAATGCCCCCGCATTTTGGACCCACAACATCAGAAAGCACGTGAACACACTCTTCCATTTCTCAGGCCACACTTTTGAGGGTGCCGACACCTCTGCCTGATGTTCCCCTGCGTCTCTTTGATACTCCAGCACCTTTTCCATAGCTGCTTCCAGAGGCTCGTCATCTGACTCTGACTTTGCAGGGGCCTCCTCTCCAGTAACCCTCTGAGTGCCAGAGACCTTGGCTGTCACTGCCTCTGCCCGCTGTGAATGCGTATGTGTGAGGTGACCACCAGAGTGTGACCCCAAGCCTAAACAAGATATACGACTCCCCGAGGTGTGTGTCTCTGGGCTGGTGGAGGGTGCAGGCGAACACTGTGATGGGTCTACACGTGTATAATAGTCCTCGTCCTCTTCTGAGTTGTGCTGGGGGCTGGGGCTTACTTCTGGTGTGCGGGCTGGTCTCCCCCTCTTCCTGCTGGCACCTAGAATGGAAAGAGGAGGGAATAAGTGACTGTCTAAGCTGGTTCAAACATTGAACCCATAAATCACCTTGATTTTCCAAGGTTCTCCGGATTATTTATGCTTCTTCACTAATTGCTTGGGGGAGGCTGACCTCACCCTCAGTACAGGCATGGTCATGGTCCCCCCCTGCCAGCCCGACAGCCTGCTGCTCGAATTGAATGAGAGGCGTGAGTTCAGGCACCCCATCCTCTCTCTTGCCTTCCTGTTGTAGGCTGCTTCTCCTGCATACAGACATATGGATGGATTGTGAGCACGTATCATGAAAGAACAGGTCATAGACTGCTAATTTTGTAGCTAATAACTGATCTTGTGACTCCCAAACCCAACCACCATGTGAAAGGCGCAAGTGAGGAGTGAAATGAAATATTCTCCACTTGCCTGCATAAGCACAGCTCCAACAACACTCAGGAAGCTGGACACCAACCAGGACAAAGCAACTCCATCCACCACCCTCAACATTCACTCCCTCCACTGCTGGTGCACAATGGCAGCAGTGAGTACCATGTACAAGATGCACTGCAGTATGTCACCAAGGCTCCTTCAACAGCACCTTCCAACCCCACAAGCTCTACCAGCTGGAAGGACAAGGACAGCAGATCCATGGGAACAGCAGCACCTACAAGATGCCCTCTTCTCCACCCCACGGCTCTGCCTTCACCGTGGCTGGGTCAAAATCATACAGTTGCCTTGCTAACAGCACAGCACAGGGACTGCAGCGGCTCAATAAGATGGCAGACCACTACCTTCTCAAGGGCATTTGGGGATGGGGAACAGGAATGCTGGTCTTGTCAGTGACACCCACGTCCCACGACAGAAAGACAAAATGAGTGGTGATGTGAGTTGGGAGAGTAGAAGGTTCATTTACCCTAGTGGCGCAGATGTAATTATTCAGCCATTTCCTGCACTGCAGGGTGGTCCTCCTCTGGACCCCACGGGTGCTGACCAGACTGGCAACCTCCTCCCAGGCCAGCATGGTCAGTTGGGTAGGCCCCCTGCGGCCACCCCTGGGGGAGAGGAAGTCCCATCTTTCCTGCACGGCCTTGAGGAGATGCATCGCTGAAGCAGGAGGCTGGAGCTTGGTGCCTTCTGCTCATCCTTCTTTCAGCGTCCTGGCGGGGTTCATGAAGGTACGTCCAGGTGCCTTTGAAGGCATGTTGCACGCCCGGACATGATGACGGGGTGGCCAACTTCCTGCCCACCCCGCCATGAGAATTGACGCGAACTGCGCACATGCATAACTAATAAGGCGGGGAGCGCATGATTGCGTGTAACAGCTGCCCTATTCCGCAACGGGAGTCACTCTGGCATCCTGGTCCCGCCATGGAACTTAGGGCAGGAGGGGACGTTTCTGCCCATAGTTCAAGTTTCAGGTGAATGATCTAAAGGTCATTGACCTGCTTGGTTTCCCACCACAGAGGCTACCAGACCTGTTAAGTATCTCCAGCATTTTCTGTTTCTATAACAAACTGACATTGCATTCACAGCAGAAGACACAAATTGCATACCTGAAATGATGGGTAACCAAGGGGCTAAAAAGGGTGAGGAAATGTAAACAGGGTTGCGAATCTTTGGAATTCTCTGCAGAGGGTTGTGGATGCTCCAGCATGGAATAATGTTAAGGCTGGGGTAGACAGATGTTTGGCCTCGTGAGGAATTGGGGACGCGGGGAATGGGAAGGAAAGTGGAGCTGAGACTGAAGATCAGCCATGATTGTATTGAATGGTGGAGCAGGTTCAACAGGCCATATGTTCTACTATTGCTCCTTGTTCTTATGTTTTTATGTTTAAATACTTACTTAGCTTCCTCTTAAAATGCATCTGTGCTATTTACCTCAACTACTCCTTATGTTAGCACATACCATTCTCTTAGTAAAGAATATCTCCTGAATTCCCTGTTGGATTTATTAATGGTTGTCTTATATTTATGACATCTAATTTTGGACTTGCCCACAAATGGGGACATTTTCTGTACATCTAGTCATTTAACCCTTATAGAATATTAATGACTTCTATCAGGTCACCCTCTGATTTCTCTTTTCTCTGTTAAACAGGACATACCTGAGTTTTAACAAGACGACACACTTTGCACGTGAGAAGTATTGGAGATACTGAATAACCAATTGTTGCTGCATCTTAGCCCATGGGGGGAAAGCTGGTGTAAGACAGGATCCAGGGCCAGGAGAGGCCTGGGTAATTTGTTTTTTACAAAGTTTTCTGGGGAATTTTGCCAGCAGCAGGCCTTATAATTTAAAGCCCTAATAAAGGCCATTTTACGGGCTGCTGACATTTTGCCATTGGCAGGGCAACCCCCCATCCCCCTGGCACCCCCACCACTTGAGGAGGCCACCAGCCCCTTGGAGACAGCCTTCCAGAGGCTTCATAGCCCAAAGCGAGGGCTGCGGGCAGGAAAGGCAACCCCTGCAGACCTAACGATTCCCTCCAGAGGGGTTTCCTCTTTGACTCTGGGTGTCCTGACTTTTCTATTTTTAATTTACCTTCCTAGCGTTCGTTTGCCTGCCTGAGCAATGTCCACCTCTCCTGGTGGCACTACCGAGGCTCCAGAGCTGCCGGCCCACTGATTAGGCTGGAAGCATCAGAAGCCCGCCCACCGTTGTTAATTGAACAGAGGGCCTGAAGAAAATCAATTAGGGGGCTGCCTGCACTGAGCCAGGCCTATGCTGCCAAGTACAGGCTTAGGACCCACTTTTCATCCTCAGACAGTGTTCCCAAAGCCCAAGGTAAAGTTCAGGCCTTCGTAACAAATTCATGTGTGCCTAAAGCACTGTGAAAAAAGTTACAAGGATGAAGGTAGTGAACAGGCTCCTACTATGTGTAATATGTCAACTCAATGAAATATTTTCCCATTACCTCCCCATTCAGAAGGGGATAAAATTATCTGCTCAGCATGCACTTCTGGTGTCTGACTAATTAAATCAAATATCTCAAATTTCAGACTGTAAGAAAAAGACAAAAGACTGTCAAAACCCAAAACTTCTGGAGGATGAGTCCTTGAATTGCAGGATCTTTGATTCATTGGGCAGTAGATCAGCCAGAAGTCAATTAATGCTAGAAGAAACCTGGATGATGAAATAGATAGTCTCATTACAGTCTACGAGAGAGATCCTGTCATACTAAATAATGCAAGGTCACCACAAGTTAATCACACAAGGAGATTTAAAACAAAAACTGGCAGAGTCATCTAAGCAAAAACTTCAGAGAGGGCTCAAATGGATCTGAAACAATACCTCTGCTATTTAAGATCAAGCCATTCAATTGTACAATTCTAACACCTTACAATTTTATGTAACAAAATGACCTTTCCACCCAAATGCCCAGATGTATACATTCTGTACGAAAAATGTTTCCCACTTCATTTCTGCTTGGCCACCTTTTATCACTGCCCATAACTATATGGCTATGTGAAGCTGTTGATGCTGTAATATGCATTTCAATTAATTAGACAGGCGCTTTGAAACCACATCATATTAAAATATATACACTAGATACAAATGATGTGCTATAGTAATGAATCCTGCCAAGCAATTATTGGCAGTTTGAAGGCAGGAGATTCACTAAAAATTTCTCTTGAGTACTGAGTCTTGAAAGATTTTATATAAAGGGAAATCTTGAAATGAGCCTTCCTCGATGTAATGGAAGCTGCTGTATATCAATGTTATAGTAAGTATTCATTGGAATTGACTATATTTAGCATCTTAGTATAAACAGTCGCTTGGTAGTACAGAACTTCCATATTACTGAAAAGGGAGACAGGTTGCTGATGCTTATCATCTTGCACTCATCAGGACAAATGCAAGAATGCTAAATTTCAAACCATCACGGCAATCTATACTACAGGAGAAAAAGGTGTTTATTGGCAGGCAAATCAACTCAGATTGGCCAAGGCTTTATGATGGGGAAAGCAATGGGGAACTAAAGGTTCCCCAAGCCCCAGGGTAATTCAAAAAATGCACAAGGCTTGAACAGATTCCTTTTGTTTGCAGAGAACAAGACCCTGTGTATGAATGTACATCTCTTTTAGCAAGCATGATGAGCCATGTTGCAAGCTCTCGTGATTATTATAAATTGGTTGTTAGTGTAGCTATTAGCACACTCCAGATTGACCAGCAAGTGGCATCCAATCACGGAATCACATCTAAAAGTAGATGTTTCGTTTTACATTTTGCGTGCGTGGAATAGTTGAGTACGATCTATACTCTGCCTATTACAAACAACGAAAGGAACATGCTGTTTCATTCGATCAGCCAATTGATGAGATACATGGCCTACATACCTGGCATTGCAGCGGCACTGAAATTCATAGATGGTGTTGCTCAATTGTGCGGTGGGCAGAACGTCTTTTTGTACTGACAGCAATATCCTATTAGTGGGCAATATCACTCACATAGCCATTGCATAGTAGCAGCGTGAAATAGCTTCCTTAACCTGTTCAAACTTTTGAGGTACTTTGCCTTTCTAGGGTAATTTGAATTAAACCAGGCACTTTTCATGTCTGAATGTGACAGTCATTGGCTCATTTGCAAGTCTGCACAGTGAACAATGATTTGGTCAAGATAGCCATTGTCCTGCAGAGCTTTGATTGCTCTATTTCTATGCCAAGCATGCAAGGAGAGTAAATGACCAATCAACATGCTTTTCTCCTGTAGTATAAATTATTGTGATCATTTGAAATGAAAGATTGAAATCAATATTTCATTTGTCCTGATGAGGGCAAGATGAAAAGCAACATGTCTCTATTTTCAGCAATATTTCAAATAACTACTGCATTACCATCAAGGAATAACTTACATAATGTATTTATCCATACTGATTGGAATGTGTTAAGTGTTGTTATACAGGGCATTTATTATGCTGTAATTTCAAAGTGCTTCAAGTGATGTAATATTGAGTAGATTTTCAACTTCTGTGCCTCTGGCTTGAGGCCTCAATTGCCAGGAGTGCACATTGGAAAATGATTGTCTGTCCAGTAAAATGGATGGACAGAAAACAAAGGGTTGTGCTTGTACAGTTCTATACTGTGCACTTTCAGTGAATAAGCCTTCACGCTGGGCACACAGAAGCATAAATCTATCCTTGTGTTTTACAGAGTACAGTGACTGATGTTATGCTGCTAAATGTTATGTTATATAAAAGCAATATGGCTTTGGTAATTTGTTTTTGAATGGAACTGCTAAATCTCTGCTGGCACTGCTTATAGACAACCTGGAACATGAAATGTGGCTTCTAGTGTTTACCACAGCCCTGGTGTAGCATTGGGCCGCA
The DNA here is from genome assembly GCF_964194155.1 of Cetorhinus maximus. Lineage (NCBI taxonomy): Eukaryota > Metazoa > Chordata > Chondrichthyes > Lamniformes > Cetorhinidae > Cetorhinus > Cetorhinus maximus. The sequence goes on along the minus strand of NC_135896.1, from coordinate 53,793,974 downwards.
GTTTATTCAGCAAATTCCTTGAAGCAAAAATATCGCATGACTGACTCAAGGTTAAAAATGTTATCTATCTTACTAATATTGAAATGTAAACACCTTACGGGTAGAATATTGGTAATACTATTTACCAATTGATTTACAAAATTTGCTTAAGATGCAAACAACTTTCTCCTTCCTTTCCCCAAATCTCTTATTCTGTTGTTCATTATCATCCAATGTATTGCTCTACTTCCCATAATGGACTTATGGCATTCATTTAAGATTCAAGTGCTTTCTCTGGTCATTGTCCTCCACATACCCTCCCTTTCTGAAACCTTATTTTTTTTCAGTTATCACCATAGTTAGAAAAGATAGTTTATTTTACTGGCTCCCCAAATGAATTAGGAGTTCTTACTGACATTGTTGTCTTAATATCCCAGCTGTCGGTATCTCCCATTACTGAGTATCCAGCGACCAACACATTAAACAAGTGGCCACTGGCCAGCCTGGGGCCTAACTGGCTTGACGACTTTGACCAAAACATCCATCCTCATCCAGTCCCACTGCAGATATCACTCTCAGTGACACAAACAAAAACACACTCTCAATGTTTGTTTAATTTAGCTGTAAAAAATACTGAAAAAATTGAATATTTTTCATTTATTTTTCCATTGTTTTGACCTCACAATTGGTAAATGCTCCATCCAATTGCCAAAAAAAAGTATTATAGGCACCCTAGCTGTTGTCATTCCACCTGAATGGGATAAAAAATAAAGCTACTCTGATCTATCCCTCTGTGACAATTTGCTTAACAGGGACTAAAACTTTCAAGCCCAGTTAAAGGATCTTTCTCGATGTGAAATGTGAGTTGGGTTGTCATGATGTAGTCTGTTAATTGTGGTTCCACTGGTCCATGATGATAACTACACGTCTTATGACACATCTCTGTTTCTCAAACACCAAATCTATTAAAGAACTAGATAGCCCTGGCACCCAACAATCAGGTTAGATTTCCAACCATGGAACAGAAGCAAAACTCAAGACTCAGACCCCACAGAAGGTAGAAAGTCAGTTTGGAGAAATTTTCATATAGGTGCTCTTAATAATATTAAATGACTAGTTTTATGATTTACTGCTTTTTTTTTTAGAAGTATGGAATTTTTAAGAGTATGTTATGTTCTAATTTTTATTATGGTAAGTTATAACTTCTAGCTGTATAAACTAAGCAGACTAAGGAAGAACATTACAGCTGAGCAAGTGTGAAGAAATTATTTGTGTATTGCTGAAAAAGAGACTTTTTTGTCAAAGCTTTTCATCTTGCACTCATCAGGACAATTCGTAAGAAAATGCCAATGTCAAGGGAAACAACAAATTTATACTATATGAGAAGAGAGTGCTGATTGGTTGGCAAGTGGACTCTGATTGGTCGAGGCATTGCCATGGAGAATGGCCCAGCTAATGGTGACTGACTGCCAAGTATTGTTTGAAATTTAGACCAAGCATCTAGATTCTGATTGGTCAAGACATTGCCCTGGTGAATGAACCAGTGAATGGCTGTCACTTATTTTGTTTAGCTGAAACAGGCACAATGTGTGCACAATATTTTTCTGTCTGCAAAGAGCAGGGCCCTGTGTATTAATATATGTAGCTTCCAGTACATGTAAATGCACCACACTGCAAGCATGATTGACAATCTTAAATTGGCTGTTAGCTTAATTCTCAGCACGCTGAGGATTATTTAGCAAATGCTGTCCAATCGCGGAATCACATTTAATGTTGGACACTATGTTTTGAGCTTTGCAAGCATGGGCTGATTGGGTACTGTCTGTACCTTGCCCGTTACGAACAGTGGAAGAGACATGGTGTTTGATACAATACGCCAGTCTTTGGGACATTGGCATTTTCTTGCAAAATGTCCTGATGAGTGCAAGACAAAAAGCTTTGACAAAAAAATATATTTTTTCAGCAATACTAAAGTTCTGTACTACCAAACAAAATTATTTGTGCAATTTTATTGGTTTGTTTTTGGGAAATGACTGATCTCAGATGTCAAAGTTTGGGGAAGAATAGACCAATTTGTTTGAGTTAAGGTTTCAGATCTCTGACTTTTCACCAGAACTGGGAAAAGTTAGGGGTGTGACAGGTTTTAACCAAGTGAAGTTGGTGGTGGAAGGGAGAGATAAGATAAAGAACAAAAGGGAAGGTCTGTGATAGGGTAGAAGTCAGGAGAGATTAAATGTCAGAAGGTTTCATGGTGCATGACCAAAGGGAGTGGCAATGTGACAAGCAAAGAAATGAAAGATGTGTCTCGAGGAGGTGTGAATGGCAGGATCCTGAATAGCTTGTCATTTGAAAGCAATGAGAAAGGGAAAAAAAGAGAAACAAGAGAGGAGAAAGAAGAGAGCAAAGAGAAACAATACAAAATGGGGGCAGAGGTACAGGAGGCTGTGAGATCGAAAGATGAGGTGCTGTTCCTTCAACCTGCATTGAGCATCACCGAACAATGTTTCTCTTGACTTCTCATTTTTTCTTTTCATTGTCTGTCTTCTCTATGCTTTTGGCTGCCTTAATGCTCCTACACAATGCTACCCCAATGGCTGCAGCCTGGCTGGTGGAAAGCTACTGACTTTCAGTAGATGAGACTGAATATGACCTTGGACAATGAACTCAAGCAGCTCTGTAGGCTGCGGACTGCACCATGTCAGCATGCACAGCAACAGTCTGGGTGGGCTGGCTGGCTGACTGAAAGGAAAATGCAAGAGCACTGGAAGGGTCAGTGGTGGGGATACAAATGCTGTCATCCTGAGAGAGAACAGTAGATTTGTGTTCCAAGGAGCCACTATCACACCCTCAGGCCAGCGCCTCAGCAATTCTAGTAATTAATGGAGGACAGATTGCTGGACTGCTGTGACATCCGACAAGCCCCTTTGTGCACCGTAAACCACAGCATTGTGAGCTTGCATGGCAGCAAGATGACCTTAGATGGCGGCCGTCTGCTGGCACTGCAGCTCTCAGACATTTAGTAGCTGTTGCTTGTACTGCAATGGAAGCCATTAGCCATCAATGTTGCATCATGGTTAGTTTCACAAATGGTTGTCACTTTCACACTGGAAAGGATGGGCTTCCAACACTGTGCAAAGTCCTGTTGGTGTGAGACTCCTCCACGCTCCTTACATTGACTGAAGCCTTTCTGACAGACCTGCCAATGCACCAAGCATTTCACTGCACGTACCCATCAGTCCTATTCTGCAAGCTACACCATCGATGTCCTGATCTGAGTCCTCTGCAACAGAACCATGTGCAACCTCACTCTCAAGATAACTGGCACCTGTTCTATCTATGCTCCTTGTCCTGGTTGCAAGCCTCTCATGCCTAGCATCTCATTATGTGTAGATCCCACTTCTAATCTATCCTCTAAGGTGCATGCAGTGTCAGTGTTGTAGGCTGTGCTAAGCCAGGATTGTAACAAGGAAGAGCTGCAGGTATTTCAGGATATTTACTTAAAAACTAGTTCATTTACACTGTTTACAGTATGTTCATAGTGGGTTATAGAGAAGGTACATCTTCCCTCAGGGCTACCCGTCTACTCCCTAGAGTACCTAGCACATGACTGCCTGATGTCAGTGCTACATCATCATGTACCTCATAGATTAGCATATCCATTCTGTTAACCCTGTATACTACACCTCCCCCAGTTATGCTATTGTCCATCTAACAACAATATGAAGCTATATCTTTAACAATTTACTAGATATTTGTTTTTGAACTATTTACATTACTGCCTCCTCTCCTTCCCCCACACCCCAAGCCTCCCCCCACCACCCCACCACCCCAGAGTCCCCCAGCTATAGGTTGAGTCTCTGGGGAGCCTTCATCACTCTTCCCAAATGTGCCCTGGTGACTGTTCCACTGGGTCAGAGGTCTGGGAATGGGTTCTGGGGTGAACAACTGTTGAAGCTTCTGAAGCAACGTGGGGGTCTTTGGTCTACATCTCGTGGTAGTCAAAGCTTCACAGTCTGGTGATTGTGAGTGTGATGAGGGCTCGTCGAGATCTTCGGATAGTACCAGACAGCGTCTGGACCAAATATGCATGCACGTGCTCCTTGTTAGTGAGAATGAGGCCTTCAGCTTATCAGTCCTGAATCCACACTCACTGGCATGACATTAAAGGTGGCAGAATTTTTGCTCTGTGTCTGATATTGTACCAGCGGCGCTGTTTTCCCAGAAGTTCAACTCCTTTGCTCTCACTGTGTTATGATCAGCGGGGGTGATATGCGGTTGAAGGTTCTCAGGCAATTGAGCAACCTACAATTTTAAACGGTGGCCCATAAGGAGTTCAACCAGAGAGAATCCATTATCTAAGGGTGTCGCCCAATACTGCATGAGATCTGAAGGCCAATCGAATTCTTGGGCATCAAATCTTAACTGGTCGGAACTGCTCACTCAGCCTCCACATGGCTTGCGGGGTGAAGGGGGGGCTGGTAATATGGGAGATCCCATTACTGAGTGAACTGTCAAAAATAGCCATTTTCAAATTGGGGCCCATTATCTGAAATAATTTCACCCGGGAACCATCTGGATGTAAAAGACAGTCTGAAGCGCCCTGATGACAGACTCCAATGTGGTTGTATGAAGCCTGATTATCTCTAACCATCGAGAATAATAATCAATAGCCACAAAGTACACCTTGGCTTGAAGTCAAAGAGGTAGAGCCCTTAGTTTTGCAATGGGTGGTGAGGAAAGACAGATGGTACCAAGGGTTCAATTAGTGTTGGAGTGTGAATGCGGCTGTTGTGGCAGTATAGGACAAAATCCTGGTCCACTTGTATGACGCCCGGCAAACCATATCGATTGCAGGGCTCTCGCTCTGCATTTAGCAACACCTAGGTGGCTACTGTGGAGGCTGCAAAGAATATCTTGGCTCATGGAGCATGGAATGGCCAAATGATGGTTGTGAACTAGGTGGTCATCCAGAACAGTCAAATGGGCTCGTTTCTCATAGGATTTGTGGATAAAACAGATGGCAGGGCTTTATTTAGATCAAAATTGAAGGCAGAGCTCCTGCACTTGAACACATTTGGTGTCTTCTTTTTGAGTGCTTTGAACATCCTGGAGCTTTGTGGCGGAAATGGGTAGTAGGCTCATGACTGTCAAGGAAAATGCTTCTACTTCTGACACCAAAGTAGAATCAAGGGCAACAGTGTGGTCAACCATGGTGCTAGAGAGAGCACCAGCTGTGGTTTGTGACACCCCTGAGACATAGATGGCTGTATATTGGTATCACATCAACCGGAGGTGAAATCATTTAATATGGATGGGCATTTTGACAATCTCCGTGGAGTTGTGGAGTGTTATAAGGGGCTTGTGATCTGTTTCCACTTCGAAGGACAGCCCCATTAGGTAATCAGAAAAGTGCACCACAGCCCATGAAACTGCCAGTGCCTCTTTCTCAACAGTGGAGTACCTTTGTTCAGTTGCTATCAGAGTTCTCAAAGCAAAAGAGACAGGTTTTTGATGACTGTCCTTTGCAGCTGGATGAGAACAGCCACTCAGGCCAGTGGAGGAAGTGTGAACAGTGACAACAGTAGGCACAATGGGGTCATAGTGCACCAGAGCATGCAAGGAGACTAGGTGATGTTTAATGGTTTAAAAGGCCTTGAGTTGTTCTGAGCCCGAGAACCATTGTTGGTCCTTCCACAGGAGATCTTTTAACAGGTCTGTAAGTGTGGCCCAATTAGGGATAAGCTTTCCCACCTGGCTCACCATCCCAAGGAAATGTTGAATATTAGTGACACACGTTGGTTGGGGGAACTCAGTAACATCCTTTGTTTTCTAAGGATCGACTGTAATACCATGCCATTAGTTGATGTCCCCTAGGAATTCTATGTTGGTTCTGGCAAGCTCACACTTGTCATTCAATGTGAGGCCTGCTTCTGAGAGAGCCTTGAGGACCTTTCTCACCCTATGGTTGTGTTCCTCTCTTGCAAAAGCCATGCATGAGGATGTCGTCCATATGGCAAATAACACCCTGTTTGCCCTCAAGGACTGTTGACATGATAAGTTTGAATATTTCAGGGGCAAATTAAATGGCGAAAGGAAGGCAGTTGAAGCAAAATAAACCAAAGGGCCTGATAAAGATCATGATGGGCCCTAGATTCATATTTGCCAAAACTCGCTGTTCATGCTTAATAAAAAGGATGCTATTTGCGAGCTTAGCCAAACTGTCGTCTACCAACACCAGTGGGTGGACTTCCCTCTTTATGCAGCTTCGAAACTGCCACACAAAGCCGGAGGTGGCCATTAGGCTTGGGAATGGTGACCGGACCAGAATGCCAGTGAGTTGGTTGTGTGACCGGGGAAATAATGCCCCTGTGTAACACGCTGTCAAGTTCCTCCTTAACCTTTGGAAAAAGGGATTCACCCTAGGGGTGAACAGACTCACTGGTATGGCGTCTGGGAGCAGAGAAATATGATTTTTGGTTTTCAGCTTCCCCAGCCCTTGAAAAAGTTGCGGAAGTTTCTGGTGGAATGTGACCCTGGTGTCCGATGGAAGAACCTCATCGACTTTCTGTATGATGCCTAACTGTTCCTGCTAAGTAGGGAAATGCTCTGTGTGAATGACAAAGGGACTCTGTGATTGTTGCCCCTTGTGGCATAGTGTGTTGGTAATCTGACCCTTAACATTTGGGTTCGTTTCTCCCAGCCCCTGGAGTTTTATATCAGAAGGCTGAAGAGGAATTGTGTGGAGCCAAGCAAGATGATCAGCCAGTACAGATACCCCTGCACCTGTGTCAAATTTGAAGCATGTTGGGAACTCTTTGACCTCTAAATTGATGGACCAGAAGTCATGGGAATGCTGGTGTACTGCGCCTAAGAAGTGTGAGGTAGGTATTATCTTGTCATAGTGCTGTCGTTTGCCTCATTTGTTGGAGACTCTAATTCAGCAGAAGCACTGGAAATGTCTCATCCAGCCCCATCTGAAACACTCAGCGCCCCCTGCTGGGCAATCCTGCCATTTGCGCTGTTGTCTCGCACCACAGCGCAGCCATTTCAAAATGGCGGCAGACCAGTTTCCTGCCTTTTGTACAGTTTTGCTGGGCTTGCTTGGATGGAGTTATGAGTTTGGGCCTGCAAGACAAGTGGAGTTTCTCTGCACCACGGCGTATAGCGAGGTGGTGGACCAAATTTGCTCGGTTGGGACGGGTTGACTGAGGCATTGCTGTGTCGAGGACTGTTATCGGTAAGGACTAGTTCTTGGGCATGGGGTGGCCAGGAGCGACTGAATGGCCCCATCTGAGTCCCAGGAAACATAGGCATCAAGGATCCAATTCACATCTGACACCCACCCCCCCCGCTGACAAAGAAGGAAAAGAACCAATCTGGATTGGTTATGTACAGGTGAAGAGGCCCAAGGATGGTTGAAACTACAGAAAATGTTTGCGGCATGTCTTCCAGCAACGATCTCTGTGTGGGTCTTCAAGGCTGGGAATCGGGCAGGGTAGGAGCAGTGACTGTTCTAGCAGTGCCACCATCATTACCCATCTTCAGTGAGGGTGTTGCCAAGATGCCTAATGAAGTATCGTGTCAAGCCGGAATTGCATTCATCTTGGGCCGTGGGTGTTCATCAGTGCTGCTACCATGTGGTAGCATGTGCTAAACCAGGATTGTAACAGGGAAGCGCTGCAGGCATATCAGGATATTTACATAAAAACGAGTTAATTTACACTATTTACAGTATGTACATAGTGGGTTACAGGGAAAGCACATCTCCCCTCAGGGCTTCCTGTCTAGTCCTTAGAGTACCTAACACATGACAGCCTGATGTCAGTGCTCCATCATCATGTACCTCATAGATTAGCATATCCATTCTGTTAAGCCTTTAAACTACAGTCAGTATCTGAGCTGGCTGTGAGTGTGAAATCAGGTCACATTGCTGTGTCTTTATCATCACTCTCTTCTTCTTGTTCCTCCACTGACTGGTCAGGATGCACCTCTTGGATATCTGAAAATATAAGACACAAGAGTAAGATTGTGGTGTAGTGAAACAGGGTGGGAGAGTGGGGGTGATAAGGGGTGTAAGTTAATACTATCTGCAGCTAGTAAATCAGAACAGAATGTGGGATCGGATGTGGGATGTGATATGGAGGATTAGGATTAAAGATACTGTCAAGTTTGACAGTTTCAGCCATACTACTGGGTACAGCCTCAGCAATGGGCATCCTAATGATAGCCATCACTGTCTCCTCTAAAGGCATTAGGATATGCATACATTCCTGCCCTCCGACAATTCATGACCTCCACAATGTACGAAAGCATGGGAGTGATGATGAACCTTCATAAAAAAACTGGAATATTGTATCCATTAGAAAGGATATGAAAGCTTTAGAGGGGGTGCAGGAAAGATTTACAGGAATTGTTCCAAGGATGAGGGAATTCAGTTACGTGGATAGATTGGAAGAGCTGGAGTTTTTGTCTTTCGAGCAGAGAAAGTTCAAAGGAGATTTGATAGATGTATTCAAAATCAAAAGCGGTCTGGGCAGACTAGGTAGGGACAAACCATTCCCATTGGAAAAAGGATCGAGAACGGAGGACACTAATATAAGGTGATTGGCTCCAGTTGAGGCCAAGCCAGTGTTTTATAAAGGTTCACCATAACTTCCGTGTTTTTGTACATTATGGATTTTATGAGTTAGAGGAGGGCCAGCACATTTTCATGTCCTAATGCTCTGCTTGCCTCCAGTTGTGCACCATCTTATCCTGCGAGAGCGAAATGTGTCAGTGAGTCTGGACAATTGTTGGGTATTGTGGCTGTCATGATTGAATAGCAGGCACTGTGCACAAGCTGTGGGATGTAGATGTGAGGCTTGCAGCAGTGCTAGGCATGTGAGGGTAAAGCGAAGCATATTAATGTTAGCTTTGAGTCCTGGTTGAAAGAGATTATTGATAGGTTCATGTTGGGCATGTGGTGATTTGAGCAGTGGCTGAGGCCACTGGTGCTGTTGGTGGGATATTACATTTGAAGGTGCATTCACTGACCTTGACCACTCATGTGAGGCCATTGAACTTCTTATGGCACTGTGCCCATATCTTTGAGGCTTGACTCATGGCATTGATTTCCATGGTTAGCTGCTCCCATTGCCTTCTCACCATATGTCTGGACAGCCTTCTGGCCCCCTGCAGACACAGAACATTTCTCCTACTTTCCACCTCATCCACCAATGCCTCCAGTGCAGTGTCCACAAAACTGGGAGCCCACTGTCACCCATGTTCTGTCATTCTTCATTATTCCCAAGGTCAGATTCATTTCTTACACATTTACCAACACCTACTCCAACCACGATGCACCTTCTCTTTAAGAGGTGCAGGGTAGCTCGAAGCAATACAAGTCACTTAAGTGGTTCTAGGAAGTTATGATTTTAGGCCCCCTGCTGATGTGTGTGGGCAAGGAGCAGCACATTTAGCACTGGCTGTATGCATTAATCATTCAAATGAGAAGGCAGCACAAAGTTCCAATGCTGTCTGCACTGCATTGAATAGATGCAGGGAACACCAGGCCTGATTAACTCATGCACATTTTCATATCTAGCCAGTTTAGCCCTTGTTTCTTAATGCATTCAGGGCCTGTAAACAAATGTACTATTATTAAAATTATTTCCAGCATTAGGTCTAACCTAACTGAGGAACACTAATGGCTTGAAGCTGCCTATGGGTGTTTGGAATATAACATCCAGGTCTGCTGATAAATCTGAAGAATTGAGGCCTAAATATATTAAGGAAACTGGAAAACTGCATTTGATTCCCATGGAAGAATAAAATGCCTCCCTTAGTTTTGAAAAAAATAGGGTACTGTATCATCTTCAACAGGGTTTGAATTTAGCACAGAAGTCACCAAAGCAACAGAGAAGTCATAGTATAATTTAGGGTGTCTGTGTAGAACACAGTTATGCATATCTTAAAAAGCATTATATGCCATTTTGTCTCTGTCAGTGATATTGCTAGTTCCTGCTCACATTGATTATGCTGTCCTCTCAGCTTCCTTCTTTAATAAAGGACTAATGGACAATTGCGCAGATCGAAATTAGCCCAAGCTAGCATTCTATTCAATTTCTTCAGCTTTTATAAACTTAACCCCAGTGTTTTGGTAAGTAATATTTTACAGGGAAGATTAAATTATAGGGATAGAAAGCAGATAGTTTTTTACTATTATTTCCCGGAATGGTTACAGCACAGAAGCAAGCCTTTTGACCCACTGAGCCCATGTTGCTCTCTGCACGAGCAACTCAACCAGCCCCACTCTCCCCCACTTTCTCCTTTTCAGGTACTTATCCAATTCCCTTTGAAAGCTACATTTGAATCTGCCTTCATCACACTCTCCAGGTCCTAACCACTTGTTACAAAGAAAAGATTTTACTCTTGTCACCATTGGCGCTTTTGCCAATCACCTTATATTGGTGTCCAATGGTGCTTGACCCTTCTGCCAATCTCAGTTTCTCTCTATCTACTCTGTCCAGACCACTCATGATTTTGAATGCTCAAGCTTCTCTTGTCTAAGGAGAACAGTCCAGCTTCTCCAATCTATCCACGTAACTGAAGTTCATCATCCCTGGAACCATTCATAAGATCATAGGGACATAGGAGCAGGAGTAGGCCATTCAGCCAATTGAGCCTGCTCCACCATTCAATAAGATCATGGCTGATCTGATTTTGGCCTTAAATCCACTTTCCAACCAATCCACTGTAACCCTTGACTCCCTTGGCCATCAAAAATCTGTCTAACTCAGCTTTGCATATGTTCAATAACCCAGCCTACACTGCTCTCTGTGGAAGAGAATTCCAAACGCTAATGACACTCCGAGAGAAGAAATTCCTCCTCACCTTGGCCTTAAATGAGAGATCCCTTATTTTTAAACTGTGCTCCCTAGTTTAGAATCCCCCATGGGAAAACATGCTCTCAGCATCTACCCTATCAAGTCCCCTTCAGAATCTTATGTTTCAATAAGATCACCGCTCATTCTTCTAACCTCCAATGAGTGTAAGCCCAACCAACTCAACCTTTCCTCATAAGACAACCCCTTCATCCCAGGAATCATTTCCCTTCTCTGAACTGCTTCTAATGTAAGCATATGCCTCTTTAAGTAAGTGCCGTACACCATACTCCAGGTGTGGTCTCACAATGTCTTGTACAGTTGTAGAAAGACTTCTCCACTTTTATACTTCATTCCCCATCGCAATAAAGGCCAACATTCCACCCCCCTTCCTAATTACTTCCTGTAATACCAGTGGGCTAACCTTTTGAACAAGGATGCCCAGATCCCTCTGTACTGTAACATTCTGCAGTCTCTCTCCATCTAATTAATGTTCTGCTTTTCTATTCTTCCTGCAAAGTGAGCAGACTCACATTTTCCCCCACATTATACTCCATCTGCCACATTTTTGCTCACTCACTTAACCTATCCATAACTCTTTGCAGACTCTTTGTACCTTCCTCATAACTTGCTTTCCTGGCTATCTTTGTATCATCAACAAACTTGGATACAATACAGCCGGTCCCTTCATCCAAGTCATTGATACAGATTGTAAATGGTTAAGGCTCCAGCACTGATCTCTATGGCACTCCACTAATTACAGTTTGCCAACCTGAAAATTAGCCATTTTTCCCAATGTTTTGTTTCCTGTAGATTAGCCATGCTAATGTATCACCTCCAACACCAGGAGCTCTTATTTTGTGCAGTAACCTTCTATGTGGCACCTTATCGAATGACTTTTGGAAATCCAAATACACTATATTTACTGGTTCCCCTTTATCCATCCTACTTGTTACATCCTCAAAGAACTCTAATAAATTTGTCAAACATGATTTCCTTTTCACAAATAAGATCAGAAAATGCTGGAAAAACTCATCAGATTTGACAGCATCTGTGAAGAAAGAAATAGAGTTAATGTTTTGAGTCCAAAATGAGTCTTCTTTGGAATCTCCCTTTCACAAAATCATGTTGACTTTACCTGATTGCATTATGATTTTCTAAATGTCTTGCTACTACCTCCTTAATAATAGATTCTAACATGTTAGGCTAACTGGCCTAAACTGGCCTGCTTTCTGTCTCCCTTCTTTCTTGAACAAAGGTGTTACATTTGCAGTCTTCCAATCTGCTGGGACATTTGCAGAATCTAGAGAATTTGGTGACAATCATGAGCCAAAGAGTATCCAAAAGGTGCCTCCCCCAAGCCCTCTGGGAGGCTGGCAGGCCCAAATGCTAGGAAAATACCAGTGGAGGTAGTAAGTGGCCCTTAATTGGCCTGTTACGTGTTTCAATTGGATCCAGGTGGGTCGACCGTCTGACTCAATTCCCACAACTGGCAAAATGGCATGGAGGCAGGAAGACCAACAGGCATGCCACCTGCCACCATCCCATGCCATTTTCCAGTCTTCCCTCCTCCCAGCCCGTCACAACGATCTGGTAAAATTCAGCTCCATGCCTCTATGTGTAAAGCCCAAGATCCACTATGCCTTTTCATCCACTTCCCCAACTTGTCCTGCCATCTTTTTACACAAAACCCCCAGGGCTTTCAAGTTCCTGCACATCCTTTAGAATTGTACCCCTATTTTAAATTGTCTCTCCTTATTCTTCCTACTAAACGGAATCACAGAGACCGTCACCACCCTCTGGGTAAAAAAGTTTTTCCTCACATCCCCCATAAACCTCCTGTCCCTTACCTTGAACTTGTGTCCCCTCGTAACTGACCCTTCAACTAAGGAAAACAGCTGCTCCCTATCCATCCTGCCCATGCCCCTCATAATCTTGTACACCTCGATCAGGTAGCCCCTCAGTCTTCCCTGCCCCAACGAAAATAACCCAAGTCTATCCAACCTCTCTTCATAATTTAAATGTTTCATCCCAGGCAACAACCCAAGTCTATCCAACCTCTCTTCATAACTTAAATGTTTCATCCCAGGCAATGTCCTGGGGAATCTCCTCTGCACACCCTCCAGTGCAATCACATCTTTCTTATAATGTGGCGACCAGAACTGCACACAGTAGTCCAGCTGTGGCCTCACCAGGGTTCTATACAATTCCAACATGACCTCCCTACTTTTGTAATCTATGCCTCGATTGATAAAGGCAAGTGTCCCATATGCCTTTTTCACCACCCCACTAACATGCCCCTCTGCCTTCAGAGATCTATGGACACACATGCCAAGGTCCCTTTGTTCCTCAGAACTTTCTAGTGTCATGCCGGTCATTGAATACTTCCTTGTCAAATTACTCCTTCCAAAGTGTATCACCTCACACTTTTCAGGGTTAAATTCCATCTGCCACTTATCTGCCCATTTGACCATCCTGTCTATATCTTCCTGTAGCCCAAGACACTCAACCTCATTGTTAACCACCTGGCCAATCTTTGTGTCATCCGCAAACTTACTAATCCTACCCCCCACATAGTCATCTATGTCGTTTATATAAATGACAAATAAAAGGGGTCACAGCACAGATCCCTGTGGTATGCCACTGGACACTGGCTTCCAGTCACTAAACCAGCCTTCTGCCATCGCCCTCTGTCTCCTACAACTAAGCCAATTTTGAATCCATCTTATCAAATTATCCTGTATCCCATATTCATTTTGTCTTCTTCCCATGTGGGACCTTGTCAAAAACTTTGCTGAAATCCATATTAACTACATCAACTGCACTACCCTCATCTACATACCTGGTCACCTCTTCAAAAAATGCAATCAAATTTGTTAGGCATGACCTCCCTCTGACAAAGCCATGCTGACTATCCTTGATCAAACCTTGCCTCTCCAAGTGGAGATAGATACTCTCCTTCAGAATTTTCTCCAATAGTTTCCCATCACTGACGTGAGTCTCACTGGTCTATGTCTAGATGGCCTATCTCTACAACCCTTCTTAAATAGCAGAGCCACATTAGCTGTTCTCCAATCCTCTGGAACTTCCTCCTGGCCAGAGAGGAATTAAAAATTTGGGTCAAAGCCCCTGCAATCTCCTCCCTTGCCTCCCTCAGCAGTCTGGGATACAAATCATCCGGACCTGGAGATTTGTCCACTTTTAAGCCTGCCAACGCCTCCAATACCTTGTCACTCCCTATATCAATTTGCTCAAGAGCCTCGCAGTCTCTCTCCCCGAGCTCCATACCTTCATCCTCATTCTCTTGAGTGAAGACGGATGTGAAGTATTTATTCAACACTCTACTGATGTCCTTTGGCTCCACCCATAGATTGCCCCCTTGGTCCCTTATGGGCCCTACTCTTTCCCTGGTTATCCTCTTCCCATTGATATACTTATAGAATATCTTGGGATTTTACCAGCCAGAGCTTTCTCATATCCCCTCTCTGCTCTCTTAATTGCTTTCTTAAGCTCCACCCTGCATTTTCTGTACTCTACTAATGCCTCCGCTGATTTGCCCCCCCTTGCACCTGCTAAAAGCCTCTCTTTTCCTTCTCATCATATCCTGAATATCTCTGGTCATCCATGGTTCTCTGGGCTTGTTACTCCTTCCTATCACTCAACATGTTGAGTCTGTACCCTCCCCATTTCCTTTTTGAACACCCCCCCACTGCTCTTCTGTAGATTTCCCCACAAGTAGCTGTTCCCAGTCTACCTTGGCCAGATTCTGCCTTATTTTACTAAAATCCATTCTCCCCCAATCCAAAACATTTTTTTTGCAACTTGACTATTTCTTTGTCCATAACAAGCTTAAATTGTACCATGCTGTGGTCGCTATCACTAAAATGCTCCCCAACCATCACCTCAGCCATCTGTCCGGCTTCATTCCCCAGAATTAGGTCCAGCACTGCGCCGTCCCTTGTTGGACCCTCTACATAGTGACCTAAAAAGTTCTCCTGTTCGCATTTCAAGAAATCCATTCCATCCAAGCCCTTATCACTATGTCTATCCCAATTAATGTTGGAAAAGTTGAAATTACCTAATATAATTACCCTATTGTTATTGTTTTTACACACCTCCGCAAATTGTGCGCATATTTGCGCCTTAATTTCCCGCTGACTATCTGGGGGTCTTCAATAAACAACTAACAATGTGGCTGCCCCTTTTTTATTCCTAAGTTCTACCTACAAAGCTTCATTCGATGTCCCCTCCGAGTTGTCATCTCTCCTTACTGCAGTAACTGACTCCTTAACTAATAATGCAATGCCTCTTCCTCTTTTACCCCCTCCCCTGTCTCGCCTGAAGATTCTATATCCCGGAATGTTGAGCTGCCAATCCTGCCCCTCCCTCAAACATGTCTCTGTGATGGCTACTATATCACAATTCCACATGCCAATCCTCACCCTTAACTCATCCGTTTTACTTGTAATATTCCTGGCATTAAAGTAGAGGCTATCCAGCCTTGCCTTACTCCCTTGAAACTTAATGCAGCTGTACTCCCTCTGACTTGACTGTTTTACTGTATTATGGTGTGTCCCTAATCTGCTAACATTCTGTGTCCCCTTCCCCCTGCCGATGTAGTTTAAACTTCTCCCAACAGCACTAGCAAACCAGCCCGCAAGGATGTTAGTCCTGCTCTGGTTCAGATGTAGACCGTCCCGCTTGTACAGGTCCCACCTTCCCCAGAAACGCTCCCAGTGATCCAGGAATCTAAAACCCTCCCTCCTGCACCAACTCTTAAGCCACGTATTCATCTGTCCTATTCTCCTATTTCTGTGCTCGCTAGCACATGGCACTGGGAGTAATCCAGAGATTACAACCCGAGAGATTCTGCTTTTTAGTCTACTGCCTAACTCCCTGAATTCTTGATGCAAGACCTCATCCCTCTTTCTACCTATGTCATTGGTACCAACACGTACCATGACCTCTGCCTTATCACCCTTCCTCTTCAGGATGCCCGGCAGCCGTTCAGTGACATCCCGTACCCTGGCACCAGGGAGGCAACACACCATGCTGGAGTCACATTGATGGCCACAGTAGCACAGTTCCCCTGACTATAGAATCCCCTATTATTATTGCTCTTCCTCTCGTCCTCCCCTCCTGTACAGGCAGGCTGCTTGAATCATTTCATATTTATTTTCATTAAATTTCATCTGCCATGTGTCTGCCCATTCAACCAGACTATCTTGCAGGCTATCACTATTCTCCTTACAGTTCACAATTAGTGTTGAGCCACCTGAAAATTTTGACCTGTATATGCAAGTCCAGGTCATTAATATAGATCAAGAGAAGCAGTAGTACTAATACTGATCCCAGGGGAACCCCACCTATGCTTTCCTCCAGTCCGAGAAGCAACTGTTCACTACTCTCTGTGTCCTGTCACTCAGCCAACTTCATATTCATGTTGCCGCTGTCCCATTTATTCCATAGACTTCAGCTTTGCTGGCAAGCCCATTATGTGTCCCTCTGGGAAGTCCATGTTGCTTTTATCTTCTGGGCTTTCGATGTTGCTCAGGTTATATTAAATACAACTGATCTAAGGAGAAAATAGAAGACCATCACTTATACACAGTGACACTGCACTCACACTGGTCTTTAAAGAAGATGTGATGCATGTCTTCTGTATAATGTGACTCCAGGGTAGCAATCTCACCTCCTGGGCTGAATTTTACCTGACCCAGTGTAATAGGTTTGGAGTGGCAAAGGTGGGTGGACCAGAAAATAGCAGGAGCCTATGTCAGGAACCTGACACATTCTCACCGCTGGGCAAGTTTCCTACATTACATAGGATATATGGCACAGAAATAGGTCATTGGGCCCAAATGTCCATGCTGATGTTTATGCTTCACTCAAGCCCCCTCCCATCTTTTCTCATCTAAATCTAAACCGTCTATTCCCTTCTCCCTCATATGCTTGTCTGGTTTCCCCTTAAATACATTTATACTATTCTTCCAACTACTCCCTGTGGTAATGACTTCCACATTCTTATCTCTCTTTAAGAAGTTTTTTTTTTCCCAAATTCTGAGTGATGTAAGAAGGCACATGGCCCAGAGCTAGGGTCAGTGTGGGGTTGAGCAGAGAAGTGTTAAATCTAGACATGGAGATAACTCCTTGCCTATGCCCTTTACTGTATATATGTATATAGTTACAAATAGTTAATAAAGACTTGCCGTTAACTTACAAAAGACTATGAAGACTTCCTTAACAGGCAGGTTCTGTAACCAACACCATTACAACAATGTCACCCTTCTAAATCTTCCCTGCACCCTCTCGAGTGCCTTTATATCTTTTTTAAAGTGCCGCACAACAGACTTGTGAGTAAAGTTAGAGCTCATGGAATCAAAGGGAGAGCAGCAACATGGCCGGAATTTTCCAGCGCCCCCACGGCGGGGCCAGTGAGCCATTGAAGTCTCCATTCACAACAGCGGGACAGGAAGATCCCACCAGTGTGAGGGGCTGGAAAATTCCAGCCATGAATACAAAATTGGCTGAGTGACAGGAAACAGAGAGTAGTGGTGAACAGCTGTTTTTCGACTGGAGGAACGTTTGTGGTGGAATTCCCCAGAGGACAGTGTTAGGACCCCAGCTCTTCCTGATATATATTAATGACCTAGAACCAGGTGTACAGGACACAATTTCAAAATTTGCGGATTAAGCAAAGTTTGGAAATATTATGAATTGTAAGGAGGATAGTGCAGAACTTCCAAAGGACATAGACAGATTGGTGGAATAGGTGGACAAGTGACAAGGAGATTAAATAGAGGTGTACAGATTATGACAGGTTTGGATAAGGTAGACAAGAAAATATTATTGCCCTTAGCTGATGTTACAAGGAATACTGGACAGAGGTTTAAGATTTTGGGCAAGTGATACAAAGAGAATGTGAGGAACAGCTTTTTTCTACAGCGAGTCATAATGACCTGGAACTCACTGCCCACGAGGGTGATGGAAGCAGAGGCAATGAATGTTTTAAAAGGAAATTGGGTGGTTAGCTGAAGGGAATAAACTTGAAGCACTACAGGGATGGAGCAGTGAAATGGGACTGACTGGCTTGCTCCACAAAGAGTCGACATGGACACAATGAGTCCTCCTTCTATGCCATAAATGACTCTATGACTCTATAATATGATGGCCAGAACTGCATGCAATACAATAAGTATTCAAGATTCGATACAGCATAACTTCTCTACTTTTCAATTCTATCCCTTGAGAAATAAAGCCAACTGTCTTGCTTTGCTTTTTTTTAATGGCCATGCTAACCTGTGGCACAACTTTTGGTGATTGGTGTATTTATAGTCCAGGATCCTTTTGTTCCTCTACCCCCACCTAAACTCACACCTTCTAAGTAATAAGTGACCTCCTATTCATCCTACCAAAATGTACTATTTCATATTTATCTGTGTTGTGCAATTTAGGCGACTTAAAAGGCCTGTTCACATTTTGCCTCAATGGAGATGACTCCCTGCAGCAGCCAAAGGCCCCATCTCCTTAAGGGCCATTGGCTGCAAAGCCCACACTCAGGCCTCAAAGGCTACCGCTAGAAGGGTTTGCCTTCCCCTCAATGGGACCTGCCTGCTTGCTTGATCCATCTAAGCTGAAAGTTAAAATTTTTGAGTCCGAGGCCCTCACCAGTTTGAGGCGCCCTTGATGATCCCTACCTACCTCAGCACCACCCAGCTCTCCTGGTCGGGCACCCTGTGATTAGGCCAGCAGCATTGGGTGCGACAGTGAGCATGGAGGCAGTCAATTAGAGGCTATCTCTGGGAAAATAGCAAGTCGGATCTGGCTCCTGTCAAGTGTGGGCCCACAATCTCCATTTGGGCCTTACATCAGGGTCCTGAAGCCAGGGGAAAGCCCTGTCCCCCTAGTTAGAATGTTGTGCATTTATGAACCCATTTAAAGGCTTGAGTACAAAATCTAAGCTAACATTCTACTACAGTACTGAGGGAGTGCTGCTCTATCACAGGTACTGTCTTTTAAACGAGGCTGCATCTGCTCACTCAGATGGATGCAAAAGATCCATTACACTATTTTGAAGATGAGCAGGGGAATTTTCCCTGATGTCCTGACAAATTTTCCCTCAATCAATAATACTAAAAACAGGTTATCTGGTCATTATCACATTGTTGTTTGTGAGATCTTGTTGTGTGAAAATTGGCTGTTTCCTGCATTACAACAGTCTACCTCAAAAGTACTTAATAGGATGTAAAGCGCTTTGGGATATCCTGAAGACATGAAAGACTCTGTGGAAATGTAAACCTTTTCTTGATTGAAATCCTAAATGATTTTAATAAAAGCTTTCAAGAATATTTGCTACTTATGCTTTTCAACCACAGTGTTGAGTTTGTGAATGATTACTACTATCCTTTTAAATACCGAATGAGGAACAGTTAAGGATTTTCTAATCAAATTAAAATTAAACTTGAGCAGCGAGCTAAATATTTCAACTGCAATGTTTGGCATCATATGGGAACAAAGGTGATGTATTTTATTTTAATGGATAAACATCTTTAATAAGCCAACCATGAATGAGACAGTTCATTAACAACTTACAAGTGACATTGCAGTCAAAATGAAAGTCAGACAGAATGAAGCTATAAAATTGATTAGAAAACTTTCACCACAACATTTACATGTTCTGTTCTAAAATATATGTCAACAATAATTAGAATTAAATACAATAGAATAGATGTTAAAGAACTTTAGGCGAGGTGGAATATTTTAAATAACCTAATTAGTCCAGTGAAGGACTTCAGCGTCACATCTTTCCTTTTTACATTAGAATCTTTCCAGGGTTATAATTCTGCATCTTGTAAAGGTTAACTCAGTACTCAAAATGAACAAAAGGACAGTGATATGTAATGATAGCCAGAGAGACAGATTTAGGGATAACATTAAAAGGGCATGTCAGAAAGATAAAATAGTTTTAGTAATAAATATAAGATTTTTGCAGAAGGGGGAAGAAGGAAGAAAATTAATTAGAATTTAGTGAAGGGCAAGGAAAATGAAGCAATAAAAGGTGAAAAGGTACAATATAATCATTTGACAGAAAAGATGTGAAATGGAAGACATTTTTTATCATCTTTGACATCCAATTAACACCTACACTCTCCTATCTACCTTATCATCAGATGCAGACTATTATGTGACGCAGCAGCGATTACAAAAGCAAATATTATCTTGATTGCAAATAGAAGACGTGTCTTCAAGATTTTTTTTGTTTTTATTTTATAATTTGAATAATTCTTTTGGATGCTTGACTTCACAGATACAATGTTTCATTTTCATCCTTCTAAAGGTCAAAGCCAAACAAATCAGGAGGATTAATACGTTCAAGGCTGAAAAGGGATGGTATTCTTTTTGCAAACCACAGTTACTATCCTGAAACCAAATTTTTCACATAAATACATTGCCACTCGAAGGGCAGGATTTTCCCCCCCATTGGGGGGGAAGTTGAGGAGCGGGCGCGCAAAGGCGCACCTCCGATCGGCACCCCCAATCGGGGTCGTGCCGCCATTTTATGTGGGCGAGCTAATTAAGGCCCACCCAGCGTGACGTCCGCCAGGAAGCGCTATGGTCAGGATTCCCTGAGCCGAGAGTGCGCTCTTTCGCGCATGCGCACGAAAGAGCGCACAGATCTTCCTGAGGCAAAGTGCAGCCTCAGGGAGATCGGCTGTGCATTAAAAAATATTAAAAATAGAAAAAAAAACTCCCTGAAATGTCCCCTCATGTAACACTGTCACATGAGTTGGGACATGTCCATAACTTTTAAAAGCACTTTAATTACATTTTTTAAAACCTACATGAAAACTCATCCCGTCCGTGGCTGAGGTTTCACGCTTTTTCTAATGCCCACCAGGGCTCCTGGCCTGCCCACCAACCCTAAGGTTGGATGGGCAGGTCCATTAATTACTTTAATGACTCTGTCAATGGCCTCAATTGGCCATTGACAGGTCAGCGGGCGCACAGCTGATTTTGCTGGGCCCCCGCCCACCTGAAAATTTAAATGGGGCACGGTGACGTCGGGAGTTCCGCCCGACGTCACCGCACATCATTTTACGCATCGGTGAGCGGGCCGGGCCCCACCCCCCCGCTCGCCGACGGGAAAATCCTGGCCTAAGCATCTAACATTAAATGCAACTCAAAAGAATAAAGGGTAATTAACAAATGAATAGAATAACGCCAAACATATTTCGAACATTAGAAGTTGATGTAGAAGATCAACCTTGAACTTAAAGAGTGGAAGAATAGGACTGAGGGACCATATGGTCTACTCCTGCTTCTATTTCTTATGTTCTTAGTCAAGGAGGAGAAAAGGCCATTCAGCCCATTGAAGCTTTCACTAAATTTCAATACAGAATGTTAATACTATATAAAATCTTATTAGGTATATGTTTTAAGTTATTTTGCTAATGTTATATCCAATAGTTTTATAGTCCCAAGCTCTTCAAATCTTCAAGGACATTTAACTTCTCAGAAAGTTACATATTTCCATTCAAGGTGTTTCTAAATGATACACAAGATCGAATACAACTCTAAATAAAGTGAGAATACAAGATTGACCATCTTTTGTTCCCATTTTCTCCCTGATGAAATAGCTTGAAAACTTCCACCTTGCATTATTTTAGATTATATGACAATTGTCAAAGGTCAATATCACCAGTGCAGTGGGTAAAAACATCTTTCAATATGGCTTACTGGTGCGGTGCACATCAGGGTCATGTCCCAAATGTTCGCAAATTGTCATCAATTACTTCAGTGTTTTGCATTATAACAGTTGAGGTTTGAAATTTAATCAAAAGGAAAACTTATGGGTTTGCACTCCAACATTTTCAATGGCTGATTGAATAAAAAAGTGTTAATACAGCATCAGCACTGGCATAACCAGCTAAGTATCCATTACCAGACTTACAGACTAGTTGAAACGGTGACAGTGAAAGCAGAATTAAAATTTTTAATTAACTCTTTGTGGATAGCACAGATAATAGAAGATGGATTTTTCCATTTCCTTTCTATTGTATTCCCAATAAATCCATGTAGTATTCGATAGTTTGATCTTGCTCTGTGTGGTCAAAAGTTCATTATTTTCCCTCCTTTTTCATGGAATTTACAAAAATAACTGAAGTAAAATATATTACTGAGTAATATGGCATGAATTCTTTTGTGAGACTGAGCCAGTCTAATTTCAACACCATAATCATAACTGCAATGAGTACACATCCAACCTTTTAAACTCAAACTTAAAGATTAAAGGAGCTCATATGGTCCTCTTGACTACGTTTAAATTTCTAACATTAGTAATGAGCTATCAATGTTCAGCCATTGTGATACAGCAGTTTGAAAAAAACTAATGGAATTTCAGATATATAATCAGTAGATTATAAATTTGAAGATGTTATTGTCAAGGACTTCCAAAGCACTGGGCACATGTTCAGTTTTTGTCACCACATCGCTAGAAAAAGAGTATACTTGCATAAGGAGGAATACAGAAAAATGCATAAAGACTGCTAACGAGCTTAAAGATGAACTTTGAGGAAAGATGAAAAGAGTATATAAGCTTAAAGTTATATAGAAGGTAGTTAAGGGGCCTCAAAGCACACCAAACATAGATATTCTAAAGTAAACCAGGTTATCACTTCATAGTGCGCCAAGCAAGTAGGATCAATGGGCAATAGTAGTAAAAAGTAAATTCAATCAGCTTTCCAAAAATATTTCCTTACTTAGAATAATAAATATTTGGAATAACCGACTTAGGCAGATAAATATTGGAATTATTCAAAATACTCTGAGGCACCATGAGGTGAGAGTTAGAGTCCTAACGGGGTAAACTTCAATGGGCTGATTTACCCTTCTCAACCCTGTTTTTTCTTATAAATATATTAGTTCATCCTTCAGTATTATTCAAAAATCATATGCTAATTACCCTTTCTTTCATGGCCATAATCTTTTGTGAATCTAACCATAACTTGTAGTAATTCATGTGGAGTGAAACTATTTGCAATACAAAATAAACAAGCAGCAAACAGCAAGGAACAGTAAAGTGGAGTAAGGACAACATAAGCCGCAGGACAGGAAGATCACACAGCACTCTGTGAACGTTTTGATGAAATGAATTGAGAGTAAATTGAAAACAATAACAGCACCTTCTTGAGATAAGTTTACATAGCGTGGATGCCCATGGTGCAGATGATTGCTAAAATTAGCATTGCTGCTGATACTCTAGGCAGCATCTTCTATCAACTGCGGAAACTGTTCACTCGATTGCAGCTGCAGCACGTGGCAAACAATCAACCAGACAAACTGATTGGCTTAACTGCATTAACAGCCAAAAGTAATTATGGGTAAAATTTTCCGCCCGTCGGCGGGAGGTTGTGCGGGGGCCTGATCGGCACCCCCGATTGGGTCCGCATCGCCATTTTACATGCGTGATGCGCACTTGGAAGTGCTGTGCGGGCAGGGGGTGGTGGAGTTCCCTGGGTTGGGAGTGCGCTCTTTCGAAGATTAGTTTTAAGTTTTAACAGTTCAATAAAGTGTTGAAAAAATTTTTGTGACATGTCCCCTCATGTGAAACTGTCACATGAGCTGGGACATGTGCATTAATTTCAATAAAAACTTTTGAGAAAATTTAAAATCATTCATGAAACCTCATCCCGCCCGTGGATCAGTTTCCATGAAAAATGCGAAGGCCACCTGGGCTGTTTGCCTGCCCTCCAACCTTAAGGTTGGATGGGCAGCTCCATTAATTATTTTAATTGTTAGTTAAATGGCCTTAATAGGCCTTTGACAGTTCGGCGGGCGTGCAGCGGAGTCAGCTGCATGCCCGCCGAACTGAAAATCTAAATGACGCAGGAGACTGAGCCCTCTCAAAAGTGAGCAGAACCAGCCCCTGTGTTGCAGTCACATGCAGCATTGCTAAGGAGTTTGAAATAGGGCCAAAGGGGGAAAAAATGGTAAAAAGGCAGAATTAATGGCTCTTTAGTTAAATGCATGTAGTATTCAGAACAAAATAACTGAAATAACGGCACAAATAGATGTTAATGGGTATGATCCTATAGCCATTACGGTGACGTGGTTACAAGGAGATCAAAGCTGCGAACTCAATATTCACGGGTATGTGACTTTTCGAAAGGGCAGGCAGGAAGGAAAGGGTGGTGGGGTAGCTTTGTTAGTACAAGATGGAATAAGTACGTTAGCAGGAAATGATCTTGGATCGGAAGATGTAGAATCCATATGGGTAGAAGTAAGAAATAACAAGGGGAAGAAGGCATTGGTGGGAATAGTCTGTTGGTCCCCTAACAGTAACTATACTGTAGGACAGAGAATAAATCAGGAGATAATGAGGGCATGTAAAAAAGGCAGTATATTAATCATGGGTGACTTTAATCTTCATGTAGATTGGGAAAATCCAATTGGCAGAGGTAGCCATGAACAAGAATTCATTGAGTATATTCGGGACAGTTTCCTAGAACAATATGTTGTGGATCCAACCAGGGATCAGGCTATTTTGGATCTGGTAATGTGTAAGGAGACAGGTTTAATAAATGATCTCAATGATCCCCTAGGAAACAGTGACCATAACATAATAGAATTTAGCATTCAGTTTGAGAGTGAGAAACTTGGGTCGGAAACAACTGTGCTAAACTTAAATAAGGGTAATTACAGAGGAATGAGGGCAGAGTTGGCTGGGGTGGACTGGGAAAGGAGTTTAGCAGAAAAGACAGTTGATGAACAATGGCAGATGTTTAAGAAAATAGTTCACGACTCGCAAAAAAGTTTTAGCCCAGTGAGGAAGAAGGATTCAAGGAAGGGGATAAACTAAGGAAGTTAAGGATAGTATCAAATTGAAAGAAAAAACATGCAATGTGGCAAGGATTAGTGATAATGCAGGGGGTTGGGAAAGTTTTAAAAACCAACAGAAGGTGGCCAAAAAAAAGGAAAAAAATGAACTTTGAGGGTAAACTAGCAAGTTAAATAAAAATGGACAGTAAGAGCTTCTTTAAATATATAAAAATGAAGAGAGAGGCCAAAGTGAACATTCCCCTTATAGAATGAGGCGGGGGAAATAATAATGGGGAACCAGGAAATGGCAGAGGAGTTGAATAAATACTTTGCATTAGTCTTCACGGTGAATTACACTAATAGCATTCCAAAAATAATAAATAATCAGGGGGCAAAAATGGGGGAGGAAATAATTACAATAATTATCACTGAGAAAAAGTACTAGGGAAACCAAGTCCTTGGACCTAATGGGTTGCATCCTAGAATATTAAAGAAGTAGCTACAGAGATAGTGGATGCACTGGTAGTAATCTTCCAAGAATCCTTAGGTTCTGGAAAAGTCCCAGAGGATTGGAAAACTGCCAATGTAACACCTTATTCAAAAAGGGAGGGAGACAAAAAAAACAGGTAATTATAGGCCAGTTAGCTTAACATTCACCATTGGGAAAATGTTAGAGTCTATTATAAAGGATTATTACAAATGCAGGGCATTTAGAAATGCATAATATAATCAGGAAAGTCAGCATGGTCTCATGAAGGGGAAATCATGCCTGACAAATTTATTAGGATTCTTTGAGGAAGTAACAAACAGGGTAGATAAAGGGGAACCAGTAGGTGTAATATATTTGGATTTCCAAAAGGCATTCAATAAGTTACTACACATAAGGCTACTTAATAAGATAAGAGATCATGGTGTTGGCGGTAATATATTAGCACGGATAGAGGATTGGCTAACTAATAGAAGACTAGAGAATTGGGATAACGGGGGCATTTTCAGGATGGCAACCTGCAGTTGAATGCCATAGGGATCAGTGCTGGGGCCACAATTATTTACAATATATATTAATGACTTGGATGAGGGAAGTGAATGTACTACTGCCAAGTTTGTGGATGACACAAAAATAGGTGGGAAGGTAAGCAGTGAGGATGACACAAAGAGTCTACAGAGGGATATAGACAGGTTAAGTGAGTGGGCAAAATCTTGGCAGGTGGTAGATAATGTAGGGAAATGTGAGGTAATGTATCTTGGCAGGAAGAAAAGAGGAGCTGAATATTATTTAAATGGAGAAAGACTGCAGAAAGAGGGATTTGGGGGGGTCCTTGTTCATGAATCACAAAAAGCTAACATACAAGTTTAACAGTTAATAGGGAAGGCAAAAGGAATGTTGGCCGTTATTTCAAAGGGAATGGAGTATAAAAATAGGAAAGTCTTGCTAAAACTATACAAGGCATTAGTTAGATCACACCTAGAACACTGTGAACAGTTTTGGTCCCCTTATCTAAGGAAAGATACACTGGCATTGGAGGCAGTCCAGAGAAGGTTCACTAGGTTGATACCGGATATGGAGGGATTTTCCTATGAGAGGTTGAGTAGGTTGGACCTGTACTCATTGGAGTTTAGAAGAATGAGAGGCGACCTTATTGAAACATATAGGCCAGGATATTGAGGTTGGCGAGTGGGGGGCAGGGCCCGCTCGCCGACGCGTAAAATGGCACAGGATGACGTCGGGCGGAACCCCCCATGTCACCCCGCGTCATTTCAATTTTCAGGTCGGATCAGTTGTACGCCTGCCAACCTGTCAGCGGCCAATTGAGGCCATTTAGAAACTAATTCAACTAGTTAATGGACTTGCATGGAGCGCACTCTCGGCTGAGGGAATTCCACCCTGCCCGCACAGGGAGCACCTAGCGCTTCCTGGCGGACGTCACGCTGGGTGGGCCTTAATTGGCCCGCCCACATAAAATAGCGGCGTGCCCCCAATCCGGTGTGCCGATCGGAGGCACGCCTGCATGCGCCCGCTCCTGAACTTCCGCCCCCCCGACCGTGTCAAATGACTAAATTTGTTGGACCTTGCAAGTTTTGGTTACGAACATATGAACAAGTAGCAGGAATAGGCCATTCAGCCCCTCGAGCCTGCCCCGTCATCTAATAAGATCATGGCTGATCTGATAGCAATCTGAAATCTGCATCTTACCTACCCCCGATAACCTATCACCCCCTTGCTTACCAAGGATCTATCCACCTCTGCCTTTAAAATATTCAAACACCTTGCTTCCACCACCCTTACATGAAGAAAGTTCCAAAGACTCACAACCCTCTGAGTGAAAAAATTTTGCCCCATCTCTGTTTTATATGGGTGGCCCCTTATTTTTAAACAGTGATCCCTAGTTCTTGATTCTCCCACAAGAGGAAACATTCTCTCCACGTCCACCCTTTCAAGACTTCTCAGGATTTTATATGTTTCAATCAAGTCACCTCTTACTCTTCTAAACTCCAGTGGATACAAACCTAGGCTGTCCAACCATTCCTGATAAGACAACCCACCTATTCCAGGTGTTAGTCTGGTAAACCTTCTCTGAACTGCTTCCAACGCATTTACATCCTTCCTTAAATAAGGTGACCAATATTGTACACAATACTCCAGATGTGGTCTCACCAATGCCCTGTACAATGAAGCATAATCTCTCTACTTTTGTATTCAATTCCCCTCGCAATAAATGACAACATTCTATTAGCTTTCCTAATTACTTGCTGTACATGCATACTAGCCTTTTCTGATTCATCCATGTGATTTATTCATGGTTGAACACATCCTTTGTTTTTAAAGGAATAAAAGAGGTGATTTTAGTGGGGATTTTGTAACATGCAGTTAATGTAGTCACTGAAAATTTTCCAACACTATATGTCCCCCTTTTCCTCACCTTTCGCATCACCAGCCACCAGCGTCCACAGGTTTCAGATAATCTTCTGCCATTTCTGCACCAAAACAATCCTGTCACCAAACATATTTTTCTCCCACCCCCTTCCAGGCATTCAAGAAAGATAATTCCTTCCATGATACCCTGGTCCACTTTTCATCACATTTAACACCCGCCTGGTAAACCTTAGTAGCCTCCCTGCAGGCTGAGGGGTCGGGAGAGTGTGCTCCTGATTGGACATCCGGTGGCCCACATAGGGCCCCCCATCTCCCCGTCAGAAATAGCCACACCTGGGCAACACCCTTCCCTGCCCTCACCGACAACCCCCAACCTTTTCACCAGGATCTGCCTGACTGGCCCCGACAACCCCAACCCCACTTACATTCTTCCGCTGGCAGTGACCATGCTGCTTCTTCTGGCTGGATGCAGTCTCCGAAATGGCCATTGCATACAAAGGCACTACTGGGACTGAAGAGCTGTGAGCCCTCCGATTAGCTCATTAGCTGCTTGATTGCCACAAAATCCGATTGGGATTCCCTGAAGTGGCTGAGGCGGGGTTGCCACAGGCTTTTCAGCCTGCTGTCAGGGACACCGTCACTCCAACAAAATCCAGTCCCTGGGGTCTACTTGCCTTTCTCCTTCCTACATATTCCTGGACTACTGAAACCTGCACTAGTTTCTTTTCTTTCCCATGCTGCTTCCTCTTCCCACCATTCAGATTTAACCATTCACACAACCTCAGGGTCATAGATACATCTTTTGCTTTTTTCATCATGCTTCTTTTTGGCTTATGCTATTATCATTTCCATCATTTAATCATTTCCTGATCCATGTTAATAGAATCCAAGCCTGTTGGTGGAGTCAATACCAAGGACGCGATCGTCCCAGATTTGCACTAAGTGCGGTGGTGGGCAGGAAAAAAGGATGTTTCACCCGCCGGCCGCAATGGTGGCTCTTCATGCCATATTGTCCCAATTCCACCTCATTAATTATGCAGCCACAGGAAACACACCGTCTCGCTGGCGGGCGGTCTCTGAATTGCCCACCATGACGTTACCTCGCTGTTTCCTCACTCTGGGTGTCATATCCAAACAGCAGCTGCCCACACAGTTCTCAACGCTTGCAGCCCAGGACTGCTCCAATGAAGACATGGCCCTGAAAGCCAAGAAGAACTCAGTGACCCGTCACTGGAATGCCTTACGGAGGTCTGCCATGGCTGCCGGAGGACTAGAAATCTCACCACTCCAGCTTGGGAGGTGGTGGCAGCAGTGGTCAGTGCCAGTGCTACACAGAAAAAGTTGGTCATCCAGTGCAGAAAGAGGATGAATGATCTCATCTGTGCCGCCAGGGTAAGGCAACCATCTCATCACTTCACCCATTTTATCAAATTCACACACTCACAAGCCCATTACACATTCACTGGCATCTCACTCACTGCCAGTTTAAGGGACATCACCACTCATTCTCTCACACACACCCTCACATCTCCATCTGGCCTCATCTCCTCTGGAGACTGCCTCCTCAGCCCTCACCATTTTGAGGGCACTTGCACAGATCAACATGTGCCCCCACATACACAGCCTGGGATACCCCCTTCCTTAGTACAGGCCTTGCCCTGCAACCTCTTACCTTACCTCAGGCCACTTCTGGCCCCTTCCCCAAGCAAGCCTTAGCCCTGCAGCCATTGAAAAGCCACCCCCACCTTACGGCTGGTCTGGTAAGTAGAGACTTGCCCGTGAGCCCCCCTAAAAGTGATGTGGAGCTGCCTCCGAAGCCTGGCGCTGATGACCACGAGTGCTGCCCGAAGCCAGGTAGGCAAATAAACCTTGAAGTTCTGAGCCAAGTTGAGCTTGCCAAGCGCACATTGCCTATGTACAGTTGTAAAACACGTCGGTATGTGCTCAGATGATCCAACATGAGGAAATTATTCTGATGAGCTGGGTTTATAATGATATTCAGATGTATTACAATGAAGCTCCCAACGTGCAGCGGTGGAAAATGCGGCCCGCCATTGACAGGCAGAGCGGATGATTGCAAACTGGTTTCATAACATCGTAAAACTTATTTTTGGCCATCCTGCCATATTACCTGCCCACGCTTGCCATGATGCCTGATACCAGTGGACATGGAAAATCATGCCCCAAGACACAGAGCTTTTCTTTACAGAGAGAGCTGATTAACTTTGTTCAGTCTCATACCTCTCCTCCCACACCCAGTGTCCCAGCTGCCCCCTACTTAGATGTGCTCAAAGTACTCAATTGAACAAAGCCCTTGTCTATCTTAATGAATAATTCTTCTATTATTAACAGATTCCCCACCCTTTCTTTAAACAATAACTTTATAACACACTCAAATAATTGATGACATGCATCAACCCATTTTATCTTAAAGATCTCTTTTCTCTCTCACATTTCTTTTATGCTAGCAAAGTAAATCCTTAACCTTTTCTCAGTTACATTCTTGATTGAATGTACATTATGCCATAGAGAATGGTTATCCACATAACATTCAATGGGCAAACATTTCTCAGAATGACCCATGTATAGGATTTCCCTTGAAATGTTTAAAAATAAAATCCCATATCCATCGCCTCTACCAGAGCCAGTGCTTCTGCAGCAAGGGCGCTTTTATCTACCTTATTTATATTTTTCACTTCCCAGACCATTGGACAGCATTTGTTAATCTTTCCCATCAAGAATATGATAAACCCTGCTGTACTAGAATATCCATCCAGATGATTGGCATGTGAAGCATCACTAAAAATGACTAACTTCTTATCTTTCGGATCACCCAAGACTGGGAACTTGAGTGTGCATTTCCCTGAATGTAATTTCTTTAATGTTTTATTTGCTCTCAGAACTTCCTTAACTGTGTCATGTTTCATCATCATACTCCATTCCAAAACATCATAACTAGCATCAAGTATTGTCTGAGCACACAACCAGTTAAACTGTCCAATCAAACTACTTAATTGGACAATTTCTTCCTTGGTGCAGGATCCTCTTGCTGTGAGGACTTGGTCTGGTTTATTGGAATGCAATTAACATTGTTGATTCAAGGTCAGTCCCAGCTTATTTTGCTTACTGTCTAATCTTAAATATTTCAAGGCCCGGCAAGACTGACTTCCAATCTTAAACTCCTTCTTTGTTTTATTTATCACCCATTACTCAAATTCTGCAGAACATCCCCACAGAAAATCATCCACGTGCGTGAGTTTCTCCTTGTGATACCAATAGAACATTGCAGGGTCTGCTTTTAGCTGAATACAACTTATTTTCAGCAGGATGGACAGACCTAACTGAGAAATACTACATCCTTTGAAGCTTCATCAAACCCACAAACACACTTGTTCATTTTCACAGTTTCCCTTCTATATCGCCAGCTTCTTTAGGTGGTTTCAAAAACACTTCCCTTTGAAATTTCTCACGCTGTAAAAATGTAGCTTTTATATCAATTGACCCACGTTCCCAGGAATATGTTGCTAAAAGAGCTAAGAAAATCTTCAGGCTCACTTTTCCTGCAGTGGGGGAGTCCACACTGACATCTTGATCATCAAACCTCACTTCGAAACCCCAAGCCACTAGTCTAGCTTTAGCCTTATACGTGCCATCAGGACATACCTTTTCTGTGCATATCCACCTGTGTGATAAGGCTGGCTGTCCCCTGCCTGGTATCTCAGTGTATGCACCAAATTCGTTCCAACTCTTTTTGTTTGACATTCTTCATCAACTTATCTTCTAATTTGTTAGTAGCCATTAAATCTTCTCAAGCGTTAAGGCTTCTACTTCTAATGGAATTCTTAGCTTGTCCCATGTCCTTGTTCTTGTCAAACTATGCCATTCTATCTTTTTCTGGACTACTGCTACATGATCTCTGCCTCCTACAATCAGGGTCCTTTTCGCAAGTCTATGAACTTTTCCAAGGACCTTGATCTCTTCCCAGTCCACTTTCAGAACTCACACTGCATTTTCTGGCCTTCCACATCTTTATCTCATTTTGCTAATCTTTCTGTCCCTCATCTTGCACATTCAGCCAATGTTTGTATTTGTTGGTGGCTTTTTCTGCTCTCCGTGTAATGGTGGCATCCCTCCATACACTGGCCCCTACTGACATATATGTTACTCTAGTGCCAATTTTAGCTAGTTGTCTTTGGGATAAATAGCCTTACCCTGTGCTTCAGTGTCACTTTGTTCGTATTCAATCAGCCCTTTATATGCCATAATCTGCTCCCCGTAATTGTCCACCATATGTGTATGTGAAGTGCATGGTGCCTTTAGGAATGTACCCTAATAGTTTGATTGCCATGTTGTAAATCTACTGTTTTTCTATCACTTTCTAGAAGCATACTCAGACCTTTCCAATCTTTCTGCCCTTCTCTTTTATAATATACCACGTCCGCAGGTTAAAATTTACTTCTGATGGCCTTCAGTGGTGCCATAAGGCCCACCAAATTTTGTCCAAAACCTTAGACTTGATGAATGCCCTTCTCCCTGCATGCAGGGCATTCAAGTGCTCAGAAAAAATTGAACCAATTGTTGTCCCTTCCAAGGCCGGGGCATGATCACACATCACCGAAGGTACTTTTGGATTTCTCACATAAACTAATTGTTAGGGGCTGTAGCCCCCAGACATTTAAAGTGAATTATTCGCATGGACTGCTCACACCAGGGCAGATATCAGTTTACAGCTCAGTTGGTCAGCTAAGATTTTGTGAAGCATCTCATCAGTTACTGCGTGATTTCTTTCACAAACTTCATTACTAAAGGGACTTTGTGCTGATGTGTTCATTACTACAAGGTTCATATTTTCACATATATTTTTTAATTTATTGTTGGCAAATTCCCCCCCAAATAACAGTTAGAAATTTAGCCAATGCTCTCAGTTTAGTCCCTATCCATTTTTCCATTATCTTGTCCACAGTTACCTTTGTCTTTACCATATATTATTGTTGACAGACTGAATTTAGTTGCCATGTCTATGAAGTGTAAGAGAAAAATGTTTTTGTCCTTATCCCATACCTTCAAGGTCATTGCTACAATTTCATTAAAATCTCTTGCTAATGGAAGATTCACTAGAGGCCATGATGGTGTCCTCCAATATTTTTTACATATATCGCATTTCTCACTGATCTCTTCTATATATTTGGTATATTCATCATCCATTACCCCTGCATCCTTTAGTAGGATTTTTAACCTATGCTAAGATGGATGGGCAAACTGCCGAAACAATTTGCCTTTTTTCCTTTAAACTCATATCCCTGATATCATCAACACTTCTTTGACATTGTCATTAGAAATGTTAGATCTTGTTAAAGTGATTCAATAATGTCCTGATTGTGTAAACTGTTAATCTACAGATTTCCGAAAAACAATTGCCTTATTGTGTTCCAAATCTAATTTCATTTGTGCCTTTTTCATAAACGGCTTAGTCAACAGTGAGGGTAATTCACTGGATACTACATCTGTGCTGATAAAATTGTTGGTTTATCCCAGCTGTTTTACAAGGAATCACCACTCTCTTAATTGATTATAATGTGTCATTGTCCCCGAACTTGAAGTAAGTGGAACTTTCATAATCCTTAGCCTTATTTCGGTCTTTAGTGAATCCAGATAGTACTTTAACCAATCCACTCCACAAATTGTGAAACTCTTTCGAGTTATCAACAGTCACAGATTGCAACTCTTTCGAGTACAATCACAGTTCTTGGTTTCCAGGAAACTCTTTCGAGTTATCAACAGTCACAGATTGCAACTCTTTCGAGTACAATCACAGTTCTTGGTTTCCGGGAGTGGGACATGAACCCACAACCCTCTAATTCAAAGGCGAGGGTGCTATGGACTGAGCCACAGCTGACTTGCACTCATATCTATCACAGCATAATTGAATGAGCCTACAATGAGAACAACCATTACCAGACTAAAGTATCTGGTGACCAGTATTCCGGCTGTCCCTTATCTATATGTGCTCATAGTACTTAATTAAACAATGTCCTTCACCTGTGTATCTTAGCAATATAATTAACATACTATTAACAATCCAGGCTCAGCTCATTCTTCTGAATGTCCCTTTTTCTGCCTCCTTTTCTCTTGCTCTATTCCTCCTTATAAGCTATTCATCTGTAGCATCTTAAGCTTTTGATGAAGGGAGAACAATTGGAAATGTTAACCTAACCTAGTTCCTCAATTCACAAATGTTGCCTGACCTGCTGTGTCCAAGACAGAGTTAACAAGTAGCTACTCAAATTCAAAAGAGAATTGTCAATCAATTCCAAACTGAGCCAATATCACAAAGCCTGCATATGTGTATAAAACATTGGGGGGAGTTTTAACCCTTAAGGACAGCTGGTTTCCTTTATCTCCCAGAAGAGCAATGCTCCCACAGGTGGAGGTTGGCATATCAGATGATGGCAAATACCTTCAGCCTCCTAGAGGAAGAACTGCTGTCTCTTGGATCTTGCAGTAACGCATTGCCAGTGATTGCAAATGTTTCCACCGCTCTCAATTATTTTTTCACTTTCATTTCCTGGAGAACAATACCAGGATTTTGCAGTTCACTGCACATAAATACATAAAGCAGGTGTTGGACAGATTGCCTGGCAAGGCTGCAAGTTATGTAACATTCCCTTATGATGACAGTAATCAGAATGAGTGGGCACTGGATTCACCTCTTTGGCTAGATTCCCAGAGGTACAGGGTACCACCTTCACTACACATGGCAACAAACAAGAGTTCTAATAAACTGCAAAGGATATTTATCCATCAATGAGAAGCTGTTGTGTAACCATAAAAGGTTCATGCAGGTGTACACCAGATTCGACAGGAACTGTCAGGATTCCTTCACACTGCAACAGTCCAATATTTAAGACCACGTCTTTCTAAAGGCTGGCTCCAAAGAGACATGGGAATACCCCTTTCAAACTTGGATGACTTTCATGACAACTGTGTGGAATCCCATCAGTATGGCACATGAGTACTGTGACAAGAGCAATATGACCACCAAATATGTCATTGAGCAAGCCATTGGAACATTGAAGATGTACTTCAGCTGCCTATATATATCTGGAGGCTCTTCAGTACTCACCAGCGAAGGTGTAAATAATAGAAGTGGTGTGCTACATTCTGCACAACATTGTGCAGCATAGAGGACTGCGGATGGAAGAAGACAAAAGAGCTTATCACACATCTTTGGATGCAGAGAGTTTAGAGTAGGAGGAGAATGAAGATGGGCATCCATTGCTAGGCAGGCCACCTACATTGCTGCTCAGAATGCCAGGGATAGCCAAATAGGTTTAGCTAGTATTGACTCACACAGGAAAACATAACAAATGAAGTCCTCCAGCCCACCGCATCTCACCACCCCCACCCCTTCCTTTCCACGAAGCAGTCCTTCAATCAAGCATCCCATCCATTGCACATTTGCCCAATAGGTCCCAGCATATATTGATATTCATCATGAAGCAAATGAAAGGTAAGTTAGAACACAATAATGAACAAGGAAGTGGTACTGTACAATAAATTTTATGTGGCATTTAAAAAAAAGGAAATTTAACATCATAATATTTTGTCAAACAGCGCTGTGCATGCCCTTGGTGAATTACAACTTTTTAAATTTACACTTTTACCACTTCTATGTGATGCATAGGTACAGTCATCAGAGGTAGAGTCAGATTGCTTAGATCACTTTGGCCTGTACCCTGTGGCTTTTGGAGCCCATAGGGTCCAAAGACTGTTTCATCTGCATTTGTACAGGGGCAGGCACAGTCATTGGACAATAAGGCAGCATTTGCAGCTCTGATTGAGAGAGGGGTGGAATGGGGCAATGGGCGAGCGGCCACTTCCAGGTCCCCCTTTCACCACCATCCCTCTCCTGAGCCAGCACCACATTATTCCTATAACTCAGCTGCTGATCAGCATTGTCAAAATCAGTGTCACGTTGTAGAGCCACAGATAAGATATCTGTTGCATTGTTTAAGACAGCAGGCAAGCTGACATCCAAACTCTACTTGGCCATGATCACAGCCTGCATGGATTTGTTTGAGAGCTATTTTGGACCATGTACGTGGCATGCCTGTCAGTACCTGGCTAAATTGCTGATGCACTTCCAACATTCTCCTTTCTAACCCTGGCCCCCAGGGTTTGGCATCTGTGTTAAACCGCTTGGAGACAATTGCTCACTTCAACACAGATACTCCACAGCTGTCCCTGTCACCAATGCCTGCTCATGCCCACCTGTGAGTTGTGAAACACCAGGTGAAAACCCAAGTGGATCCACTGATGTGTGACTAGCTCTGCTGGTACATGACCGTACATCCTGTGATGCTGCGTCCTCAGGAGAAATGAGGTCCTCTGACAAATCACCCTCATGTGTGTACTGCGCACTTACTGTATGTATGAATGCCCTGAAAACAAAACTAAGGGATTTAGTTATGGCAAATTCATTATCCTGACAATCACCTAACTCAGTTTTCTCATAGTTCAGTCACTGATGAGATAAAGCCGGTATCTGTGTTTCAGAGGTATTTATAACTCTGTCACCTGCTATCTGCAAGCTCTCTCCATCTCCAACAGGGATGGTCACAGATATGCTACTTATCCCTAGGGCCTCATTCTCTGCATACATACAAACATTTGAATTAGGAGCAGGAGTAGACCATTCGGCCCCTCAAGCCTGTTCTGCCATTTGTTAAGATCATGGCTCAGATTGTGGCCTCAACTTTACTTTCCTATCAACCTCCTACAGCCTTTGGCTTAATTTCATTTACTTTAACTTAATTTAATTTAAGTTAACTTAACATGGGGGTCCCTTGTTAATCAAGAATCTGTCTAACTCTGCCTTACAAACATTCAATTACCCTGCCTTGACTGGACTCTGGGGAAGAGAATTCCACATACAAACGACCCTCTGAGAGAAATAAATTCTCTTCATCTCCTCCTTAAATGAGAGGCCACTTGTTTTCAAACTGTGACCCCTAGTTCTAGTCTCTCCCATAAGGTGAAAATAAAATCCTCTCAGCATCCACCCTGTCATGTTCCCTCAGAATCTTATATGTTCTAATCAGGGCATGTCTCATTCTTCTAAACCCCAACAGGCCCAACCTGTCCAACCTTTACTCATAAGATAATCCTTTTATCCCAGGAATCAGTAGAGTGAACTTCTCTGAAAAGCTTCTGATGCAATTATATTGGGTTAGATTTTCATCCTTGAGGCGGATAGCGGGAGTTGGGAAAATTCCCAGCTTGGGAGTAAGTGCCAGGAAAGATGAGACTTTCATTCCCAGTTAAGGCGGGGCGGGGGGAGGTGCAGTGGGGTGGGTGTGGTGGTTGCGGGCTGCAGTCGGGCTAGTTGACCTGGGGAAAGGGTTGGGGGCAGCCACAAGGACTGCTGGGTGCTGAAGCAGGCTGTTTAAAAGGCCCGCCTCAGTGCTGCTGGACTTGACACCTGCTATACTGAAAACTATAAAGGCCCTTCGCCCTCGCCCCTCATATCTCTTTACCCCCACACACTCAAAAATGCCCCATCCATGCCACTTCATTCCCCACCCATGCCCATATGCTCCCATGACAAAGTGTGCCCCACACCGGCCCCTATGGGCCCTTAGGCTCTTCACCCACCCCCATGGTCCCTAATGCCCCTGATGTCAAGATATGCTCCCTCATGCCCTCCAGGCCAAGGTATGCCCCAACTACCCCCTATGGACCTCATGGGTCCATGGCAAGTTATGCCCCCCCAACCATCCCCAATGGCTCTCATGTATCCTTGCCAAGCTATGGCACTTCCATGCCCATTCACCCACATGGAATCAATGTATAATGACAATAGTATGTGTAAAATAAAGCTTTAAAAACAGTTATTGATTGATAACTTTACACTTTTGTAACAAAGTACTCCTTTTTACTTCAGACCAATAAAAGTGTCAATTGTCCAGACCCTTTAAAGTATCAATAGCAGAAACTTCAAGCACTTGGAACCTTTTTATCTTGTGTAAATAAACACTGTGCAAAAGAGATCAGAGAGCCAGAGCTGTCAATCAAACAATGTTTCCCTTAGGGCTTACTGCGTCAACAGTCTAAAGGTTTTCTGGGTTCTCAGCCAAACCTCTCCTTGGCTGAAACTTACCTTTCAAAAGATTTTCTCATCCAGGCAATGGTTCATGACACCTCTAAGGTGCCGTGAACCACGATTCTTTGAAAAGCTGGCCTGACCCCACGAAAATTGCAGAGGAATAGGGCATGCTTGTACCCATAATGGAGTCAGCCAGGTCAGGAATGCAGCATGGGGGGCTCATAACCTGAACAAGCCCTCATCTTTAAAAGGCTCCACTGAAAACTGGAACCAGGGAACCGGTTGGGAATCCCAGAATCAGGTCCCATCTGCCATTTCCACCCCTCCACAGAATCTCCCCAGCTCCATGAAAATCCAGGCTAGCCTTTATTAAGTAAGGAGGCCAAAACTGTACACAGTATTCCAGCTGTGGTCTCACCACAGCCCTGTACAACTGTAGCAAACTTCCCTACTTTAATATTCCATTCCCCTTGCAATAAATATCAACATTCCATGTGCATTTCTAATCACTTGCTGTGCCTGCATACTAAGTTTTTGTGATTCATGTTCTAGGACACCCAGATCCCTTTGCATCACAGAATTCTGCAATCTCTCACCATTTCAATAAATTGCTGCCTTTCTATTCTTCCTGCCAAAGTGGACAAGTTCACATTTTCCAACATTATACTCCATCTGCCATTTTTTCCCCAAACACTTAACTTATCTATATCCATTTGGTGACTCCTTATGTCCCCTTCACAGCATACTTTCCTACCTATATTTGAGCCATCAGCCAATTTAGCAATCATACAATCATTTAGGTCATTGATATAGATCACAAATAATTGAGGCCCCAGCACTGATCCCTGTGGCACTCCACTAGTTACAGCGTGCCACCATGCAAATAACCCATTTATCTCCATTCTCTGCTTCCTGTTAGTGAACCAAATCTCTATCCCTGCTAATATGTTACCCCTACACCATGAGCCCTTATTTTGTGTAATAGACTTTGATGTGGCACCTTATACAGAGCCTTTTAGAAATCCAGGCACACTGCCTCTACCCATTCCCCTTTATGCACTCTGTTTGTCACTTCCTCAAAGAACTCTAATAAGTTAGTCAAACACAATTTCCCTTTCTCAAAACCATGTTGACTGTGCCTGATTGCAATAAGATTTACTAACTTCCCTGCTATAACCTCGGATTTTAACATTTTCCTTCTGGAAGATGGTGGCTAACTGACCTGTAGCTTCCTTCTTTCTGTCTCCTTCCTTTCTTGAATAGAGGAGTTACATTTGCTTTTTTCCAATCCACTGGGGACTTTTCAGGATCTAGGGAATTTTGGAAAACTACAATCAACACATCTACTATTTCAGCAGCCATTTCTTTCAAGACCTAAGGATGCTGGCCATCAGGCCCTGGAGACTTGTTAGCCTTTAGATATAATAATTTTTTCAGTACCCTTTCCCTGGTGATTGATATTTTAATTGTTTTAAGTTCCTCCCACTCTTTCACCCCTTAACTTACAAGTATTTCTGGGATGTTATTTTTGTCTTCTTCAGTGAAGGCAGGTGCAAAATATCTGTCCAATGCTTCCGCCATTTCTTTATTTCCCATTATTAATTCCCTGGGCTCTCACACTAGAGAACAAACGCTCTCACTTTAGTTACTAATTTCCTTTTTAAATGCTTGCAGAAACTCTGGGCAGAATTTCCTGATTGACGTGCGGGTGGCGGAGCCCGCACATCAGTGCTGAAAATGTCACCTACCCGCCTGCCTGTTGGGTCCGTGCAAACTTCAGCTCGGCGCATGGGCCCAACAGGCAGGCGGGTAGGTGATTTTTTTACAAACCTCATCCAGTGGCGGGATGAGGTTTGATAGTGGTTTTAAAAACGTTTAATGTAGTTTTTGTTTATTTCATTAAAATGTCCCATCTTGTGTGACATTTTCATATGAAGGGGACATGTTAATGAATTTTTATTGCTCTATTTTTTACATTTGCCAGCCTTTCAGCGATCTCCCTGAGGCAGCGCTTTGCCTCAGGGAGATGTGCGCATGCGCGAAAGAGTGCACTCTGACAGTTGGGGAATCCCCCACCCCCCCGCACAGGAAGTGCATAGTGATTCCCGTCTGACAGCCCGCTGGGCGGCCATTAATTGGCCTGCCCACTTAAAATGGCAGCGGGGCCAGTTTCGGCAGCGGCGATCGGCTGCCCGTCTGCCCATCAAGGGCAAAATTCTGCCCTCTTACTACCTGGTTTTTTTCAATATTTCTAGCTAGCTTTCTTTCATACTTTAATTCCTGTCTCATTTTTTTAGTCATCCTTTGCTGATTTTTAAATTCTGCCCAACCTCCTGATCTACCACTAATCTTGGGAGAATCATATAATTTTTCTTTCAATTTGACACAACTTTAACATCCTTAGTTGGCAACAGATGGCACATCCGTCTCCTAGAGTCTTTCTTTCTCACTGGTATGTAACTTTGCCGAGTGTTATGAAATATCCCCCAAAATATCTGTGACTGCATCGCTCCTATCCCACCCTTTAACCTAATTTCCCAGTCCACTTTAGCCACTTTGTCTTCAAAACCTTGTAATTGCCTTTATTTAAGTTTAAAAGACTTGCATTAGATCCACACTCCTCCCCCCAAACCAAATGCGAAATTCAATCATGTTATGTGTATTAATCTTTTGTGTGGCACCTTATCAAAGGCCTTCTGGAAGTCCAGATATACTACAT
Source organism: Cetorhinus maximus (assembly GCF_964194155.1). Lineage (NCBI taxonomy): Eukaryota > Metazoa > Chordata > Chondrichthyes > Lamniformes > Cetorhinidae > Cetorhinus > Cetorhinus maximus. Next base: position 53,753,616 of record NC_135896.1, on the reverse strand, counting down.
CTACAGGATCCCCATTATCCACTTTGCTTGTCACATCTTCAAAGAACTCTAGCAAATTAGTCAAACACGACTTACTCTTCATAAAACCATGCTGACTCTGATGGATTGCATTTTGACTTTCCAAATGCCCCATTACTACTTCCTTAATAATGGATTCCAACAATTTCCCAACGACGGATGTTAAACTAACTGGTCTATAGTTTCCTACTTTCTGCCTCCCCCCCGCCCTTTTTGAATAAGGGCGTTATATTACCATTTTTCCAATCCACTGGAACCTTTCCAGAATCCAATGCATCCACTATCTCCGCTGCCACTTCCTTTAAGACCCTGGTATGTAGGCCATCAGGTCCTGGGGACTTGTCATCCTTTAATCCCAATAGTTTGCTGAGTACTTTTTCTCTAGTGATGGTGATTGTTCTAAGTTCCTCCTTCTCTATATCCTCTGCACTACCTGTTACTATTGGGGTGGTACTAGTGTCCTCCACTGTGAAAACTGAGGCAAAATATTGATTAAGCGTCTCTGCTATTTCTGCGTTCCCCACTATTAACTCCCCAGCCTCGTCCTCCAAGGGACCAACATTCACTTTAGGTACTCTATTTCCTTTTATATACTTGTAGAAGCTTTTGCTATCAGTTTTTACATCTTGCGCTAGTTTTCTTTCATAACTTACCTTTGCTCTTATTATTATTTTTTCATAACCCTTTGTTGATCTTTAAAAGTTTCCCAATCTTCCAGCCTGCCACTGACCTTTGCAATTTGGTATGCCTTAGTTTTTGCCTTTAAGTTATCTTTAATTTCCTTGCTTAGCCATCGATGCTTTTTCCCTCTCTTACCATCTTTATTCCTCATTGAGATATATTTTACTTGGGAGGAATTGAATATCTCCTTAAATAGCTGCCACTATTCATCAACTGTCCTACCTTGTAGTCTTCCTGCCCAGTCCACTAGGGCCAAATCTGCCCTCATACCTATGTAGTTACCCTTGTTTAACTCCAGAACACTAGTGTGGGAGTCAAGTTTCTCGCTCTCAAACTGAACTTGAAATTCTATCATGCTGAGAAAGAAGTTCTCCGATGTGGCACTAGAAGTCTTGATAGAGGAGGGGTGCCTTATCTCTAGCACAGAGGGGCTGAGATTAGAATTTAGGAAAATAAAATGGGCAACAATATTGGTAGACAATGATGTACAAGAAAATACTAGAAATAGAAGCAGGAGTAGACAATATGGCCCATCAAGCCTGTTCCACCATTCAGTATGACTATGGTTGATCTTGGGCTTCAACTCTGCTTTTCTTCCCATTTCCGATATCCCTTGATTCCCTGGGAGATCAAAAGTCTCTATCCCAGCCTTAAATGTGCTCAATGATGGAACATCCACAACCGTCTGGGATAGAGAATTCCAAAGATTCACCTTTGAGTGAATCTTTAAGCGAAGTAATGTCTCCTCATCTCACTTCTAAATCATCGGTCCTTTATCCTGAGACTGTGCCACCATGTTCTAGATTCCCCAACCAGCAAAAACAATCTCTCAGCATTCACCCTATCAAGCCCCTTCAGAATTTTGTGAATGAGATCACCTTTCATTCTTCTAAATTCCAAATAATATGAACCCAATTTACTCAGCCTCTCATCACAGGACAAACTCCTCATACGAGGGACCAATTTAGTGTGCCTTTGCTGTACTGCCTCCAATGTCAGTATATCCTTTCTTAAATGTGGAGACCAAAATTGCACACAGTATTCCAGATGTGGTCTCACCAAACCCCTGTACAATTGTAACAAGACTTCTTTATTCCTGTACTTCAATCCTCTTGCAATAAAGGCCAACACGCCATTTGCCTTCCCAACAATAATGAGAAACATTTAAAATAGTGTTCAACAGCGTGCAGGAAAAATATTTTCCACTGAAAGGAAAGAACAAACTGAAGACCTTTGAGACTTCATGGATGAATGAAGTCATAAGGGAACAATTGAGTGTTAGGAAGAAGGCATACATTAAGTACGTGGGCAGCAGAGGAGTGCATGATAAGAAGAAATGCAAAGGAATTAAGACAGAGCTTAAAAAAATGTTTAGGAAGGCACAGAGGACCTCTGAATATAAATTATCAAGGAACATAAAACAAAATGGTAAAATATTTTACTGGCACAACAATAAAAAGGAAGGCTTGAATGGGCCAATAGGGCCATAGGATAACACCACAGGTAATAAGGGACAGACGGCAGAAGTATTAAATAATTGTTTCACTTCAGTATTTACCAGGGAGAGAGAGAACCGGTAATCATGACATTGAATGTTGAGATGAGTACTGAGGTAAGTGCATTTAAAATGAAAAAAGAGGATGTATTAAATAAACTAATCATATCAAAAAGGATAAAATCCTTGGTCTAGATAGATTGCATGCACACATCTTAGAAGAGTCTAGCAAGATTTGCAGAGGCATTAAATCACACATTTAATAATTTGTTAGAAAAAGGTTGAGTGCTAGAGAACCAATGGACAGCTAACAAAATACTTATATTTAAGAAGGGGAATAGAACATGTCCAGGGATTTATAAAACAGTCAGTTTAGCATCAGTGGTGGGAAAAACAATGGAATTCCCATGAAAGGAGAGAATATAAGAACACCTTGAAACAAAAAATATAATAATGAATAGTCAGCATGGATTTCAAGAGGGAAAATCATGTTTGACCATTCTTACTGAATTTTTTGAGGAGGCGACAGAGAGAATAGAAGGCGGTAACATAGTAGATGTGGCTTATGTGGATTTTCAAAAGGCCTTCAATGAGATGCCCCATAATAGGCTCATGAATAATCTAAGTTAATGTTACTACCGGACAAATCAGATCCCAGAGCAAAACCTGGCTTGATGGATCCTAACTTTTTTTAGAAACTGTGCAGGAAAGTTACTGAACAAATTCATGGTAGTCTGCTGATGAACTTTTAATGCAAAGAATAAAGCAGTTGCTTAAACAAGATAAATGAACTCTCTTACACCAGACAAAAAGGTTGTAAAGATCTCAATACAAGTACAAGAAGCCAATTCAAATATTCACTATTCCCATACCCCAACTATATCTCTACAGACGCATACAAATTCAGAAAGATAAATCAATTTATTATATCTATCTTATACTCTAATATTCAGGGTAAGTATGTAGTACATGTGAACCAACAGGCAAACTGTGGTCAGACACACCACATTTCAAAGTAAATGACAGATGCGACCAAAGCAGATTCTATGGATTTCTCAACAACCCAACCAGATATTTGCCATACCGTGAGCCAACCAGTCTGCGGAATCAATGCAGATTTGCACTAAGTGCAGTAGCGGACGGGATAAACGATGTTTTACCCGCTGCCCGCAATGGCAGGTCTTCGTCCCAATCCCAATTCATTAATCATACATTCCCAGCAAACATGCCATTTCACTGGTGGGCAGTGAATTTACCCACTCTGATTTGCCCACCACACCCTCACCTTACTACTTCCTCACGCCAGGCGCCATATTTAAAGTGCAGCCGCATGCACACCTCTCAGTGCTTCCAGCCCAGGACTGCTGCACAAAAGACTTGGCCTGAAAGGTAAGAACACTGTACGCCCCCAAATCAATGACGTATCCCTGGAACGCCTTCTGGACACTGTTAGAGCTTGCCACAGTGTCCTCCACCGCCACACTGGCCGCAGGAGGCCCATTAGTGTTACCACTCCGACTTGTGATGTGGGGGCAGTGGTGGTCAGTGCCAACGATGTGCAGAAGATGTTCATCATCCAGTGCAGAAAGAGGACAAATGGTCTCATCTCTGCCGCCAGGGTAAGAAAACCATCTCATCACTCTAAACTCACACACTCACAAGCCCATCACACTCACTGCCAGCTCAAGCGCCATCACCACTTTCACACATACCCTCACATCTCCACCTGTCCTCATCTCCTCTGGAGACTGCCTGCTCAGCCCTCACCATCTTGAGGCCACTTGCAAAGATCAACATGTGTCCTCACATGCACCCTGGGATACCACCCTTCCCCAGTAATGCCCTAGCCCTGCAACCTCTTCCTTTGCCTCAGACCACTTCTCCCCCTTCCCCAAGCAAGCCCTAATCCTGCAGCCATTGAAAAACCACCTCTGCCTTACAGCTAGCCTTTTAAGTAGAGATTTGCCCGTGAGCCCCACTAAAAGTGATGTGGAGCTGCCTCCAAAGCCAGGTGCTGATGACTGTGAGTTTTGCCCGAAGCAAGGTAGGCAAAGAAGCCTCAAAGTCCCGAGTGAAGTGCAGTTCGCCAGGTGCACGTTGCTTATGTTCAGTTGTGAAACACGTCTACATGATGTGCCTGGATGATCCAGTGTGAGGGGATGATTCCGGTGAGCTGGGCTTATAATGATATGTAAATGTATTACAATGAAGTCCCCGACATGCGGTGCTGGGAAACGTGGCCCGCCATGGACGGGTGGAGTGGACGATTGCAAACTGGTTTCATGATGTCGTGAAATCGATATTTGGCCTTCCCACCATATTGTCTGTTCATGCCCACCATGATGCCCGATGCCAGTGGGCACAGAAAGTTCTGCCCTCAGTCTTTCTCACGAGGGTTTCCAATCTCCACATTTGAAGATCTCATTTTGGAATTCTCTGTAAACATCTGTCCCATTCGGACAGCTTCATCAAGAATGCACACCCAGGGTTTCAGTCTCACCTTCTGAAACTCCTTACCCATGGATCTCTGCGTACACTCACCCTTCACCTTCCAAGCACACTCTCAGATCTTTGGCCGTACCAAGCAGAACACCACTGCTCCACCTTTGCCCCTACGGCCCGCAGCACAGTCACCAAACTTTGGCTACCCGCTCGGATCTTCTGGGTTTCTCTCAATCCCACTCTGCTTCAAGTTTGTTCCTCGCAGCTCTTTCTTTAACTTGGAGCCTTTTTCTCTGCTCCTGTCATTTACCTTGACTCAATGGGATCTATCTCTGTTCCTTGTCTTTGTCCGTGCTTGGTACTTTCATCTGGGACCTCTTTCTCATCTACTCCCCGGTTTAGGGACTTCATCTTGGTTTGGGACCTTCTCCCTGTCCCCCTCCCCGTGTCCTGCTCCCTGGAACACCTTCAGCACCATGGCACCCCCGTTCAGGTCACCTGACCTGCAGTTTTGCGCTGTTTTACTTCTTTGCTTCTTTTCCTTCTGTGCATGTGCACAGGGCCAGTTCCCAGGCTAAAGAATGTAAAAAGACTAACCATGCATGTGCAGCCCTTTACCAGCCAGCGCTTGTGTAGGCGTCCCAAAGCCCACTGGGAACTGTAGTTCCTGGACTGTGACTTTAAATCAGATAAGTATTGAGTTTTGAGTTTCATCACAATAAGGTCAGAGAATGTGGAGTAAGGGGGAAAGTGGCAGAATGGATTGCTTGCTGGCTTCAAGCCAGGAAGCAGAGAGTGGGAGTAACAGGTGGTTATTCATAGTGGCAGAGGGTGGAGAGTGGTGTTTCATCAGACTCAGTCCTGGAACCATGGCTGTTCACAATTTACATCAACGATTTGGATTTTGGAATCAAAAATACAGGGCAGAATTTTAACTGTGGCATGCTATTCCCAACAGTGGATTCGGAAGGGTGAAATTGAGTGCACACCACTTCTGGTCTCTTGCTCTTTCTCGTTTCCCAAGCAATTCCAATTAAAATTGAAAATGCCAACAGTATGCAAGGCAGTCATATGCAATTCCGCGGCAGAGGAAGCTTTACATTGGTGAAGCCCACCATCAGCTGACAATGCTGCAGTTACAAGCAGGCCTTAAAGAGCATCCTGGTCAAAGAGGGAGGCTCTGCATTGCTGACGGAACGCTCCAGTGATCATCCAGAATCCAATAATCATCACAAGTCTATTTGAAGAACTCTTCAGAATCCTGACTTCTCTGCCAATCTTACACCCCCATACTACAGGTTCCACAAAATAAACCCCCCAACCTCACTGTCAATCCTCTCCAAATTGCCTTTCTCCATGATGTCCGAGCATCATAACAGACCAGCCCCATGGTTCAGCGATGTGTCCCTGCAGGTTCTCTCCGGGCCATCAGGGAAAGGCAGGAGGTGCTCTTTCCTGAAGATGACATCAGAAGACCCTCCCAGTGGACCAAGGCCGCCTGGATGAAGGTGGCAGAGTGAGCAACCATGGGGTCCATACAGAACCTATGTGCAGTGCAGGAAACAGACCAACAACCTCCTTCAATCCGTAAGGGTAGATGCCAGTGTCACGTCTATATAAGGAGTCTCTCGTGGGCTCATCAATAACATATATGTGTGAGTGGGCAGCTATGCCAGAAGAGTGAATGCCTGATCAGCTTTAGTGCCACATGGCAATTGAGGCCAAAGCATGAAGAAGTTTGGCTTTTGCGTGCGTTTGGATGCAACTTGTGAATGACAGGCACAATGTGCAATGGGGATGCATGCAGACAAGGAGTTTAGGTGTCACTTGACATGTCACTAACACTGCACTTTGTCATGCAGGGCAAGCAGTCTCACAGTGCCAGGGAGAGGAGATGCACAGGAGGAGGAGTTCCTGACCTCAGGCTCCTCACAGCAGGCCGAAGAGAATGCGAAGGAAATCGCTGGGAAAGAATGGGGTGGGGAGGAGGGGACCCATCACAGATGGCATGTCTGGACTGGCCAGATGTAATGAGGAAGCGGCAACAATCCTCATGGTGGCATATGGGCATACAGGATTCAAGCAGTGAAATGTGAAGCACTTATACTCTGATGAATCTCAGTGTGGTTCTATTTGTTCCCTACCTCACATCATGCCCTTGAAGGTCAAGGCCACATAACATCCCTGAGACAAAAGCTCCACCTCTGGGGACAATGAAGCCAATGCCTCAGAGGATGCACCATTACTCGCCTTATCGACAACCTCCGCCAGCATAGTTACACCCACATGGTCCACAGAGGAGTCACGTTTAGATTCAGAAGCATAATCTGGTGAGCACAGCACAGACACATCTCAGCAGCTGAAGGGAGGCTGTGAAAGCCAGGACCCCTGGCAATTGGAGGACAGCTGTGGACCAGCCCCCTGCTGATCCCAATGCTGATGCTCATGGCCACAAGAAGCCTGCTTGACATGCAGCAGAGTTTAAGGGAAAATATGGCGGAACTACCAGCAGTTATGCGCAGCATTTCACAGGGCACTTTGAGCTCTGCCAAGTCCCATGAGTACAAATCTTCCTCCATGGAGAGGATGACAACTGCCATGGAGGGTCAAGTTAAGCATTTTATTCCTATGCACTCAGACCGACATTCCAGGACTCTAGCCATGGGCTCAGTGCATCAGTGGCTAGGTGAGAGCAGTCGAGGCACCTGGCATCGGCATAATTCTCATAATATTATTGTGATTTATTGTAAAAGTAGGTTAGCAGTGGGGCTTGTATAGTTTCTGTGTGTGTGTCTGGGATTTGATTGGATTGGAGTCAGCTGGTCTGGAGGCTTTGACTCATCTAAAGAAGCCATGCTTGAAATGCTAAATACATAAACACAGCTGAAGTTAGAATCTGAGGTGAGGAGAATTTGCATTTTTAGATAAATCAGGGCAGTTTGAACTTCAAAGAGATGGTAGGATGTTTATACCTAACCAGAGAAGCTGGGCCAAGCAGTGTGTTTATTTTTCCCAAAGGTTACTGGCAATAGTAGCACTATGAAAAGATTTATATTATGAGAAAGGTAAAGTTCCAAAGACATATGGGAACAATGGAATTTACATTAAAAGGGAAAAGCATGTATAAAAGAGAATGAGGCTATGTGTCAGGGAAGACATTGTAAGATCTCCCAGAAGTGTGAGAAGCCTCCAGTATTTGCACACTAAGCCTGCTGTCTACAGAAACTGAAGCTGGTAAAAGCCACTTTGAATTCTACTGTCCAGGATATTGTGTTAACTTGCTGGAATCTGTTTAAAATCTATTTTTTTTACCATTGCCTTAATGGGAGTGTAACTGGAAGCCAGATTAACTAGGGGTTTTAGGAGTTATTATAGTAGTAATCTGTAGACCTATGTATGTGCTTGAAACCTTTTCTTTTGTTAATAAATGTTTAATTTAGTTTTTTTTTAAAATCCCTGAAGTCTTGGGGGACTTAATACTTCTGAATTCAGGCCACGCATCTCGAAATAAATACAAATTGCAAAACCATTGTGATAGCGTGACCAAGTTTCCCTCCTGGATTTGATCCGCCTGGCACACATCATCTGCCACGTCATAACACATCCCTCCAAGAGCCCCTTCCCCTCAGAGAGACAGGGAGATACCTTTCTGCACTGAGCTGTAGGAGGAGGTGTGCCAGCTGTCCCAGGGCTTTCTTTTCAAGACTCTCCCAGGGTTAATGGCATCTCCTCATCCGCTCCACCATTGATCCCCATAGCTCCAGCAGATGAGGATGGGGACCTGCCCCTGCGTCAGTGCAGACCCCAGTAGGCTGCAGTCCTCAAGGCCTCAGACCACTAGAGCACACCTGCCATGATCATCCAAGGCAACAAGCCATCAAAGTGAGCAGACCACCTCCACCTAGCTGATGTCGGTTTTGTAACTAGACACAGTGGCCATAAGAGAAAACTTAAGGCTTAATGAAAGCACAAAGGTGGAATGGTGATTTTTACATATATGTATCCCTCGTATATAGACTCACACTATATTGTTTTTGTAATATTTACATGTACTTATTCATAATCTTTGAGACTTTCATAGTATAAGAACTAAAGTTATTGGCACACTTCATGGTTGGCACACTTTAAAGGTTCCAGAGGAGATAGGGACATTGCTTTTATTGTTGAAGAAGTGTTGCGTTTCCATGCAATCTATATGGAATGTTCACGTGAGTTCCATGCATTCTAAAGGAGATTGGCCAAGATTACTCTTTAACGCGTATTACCGATATAGGTGTTGCTGCACTCAAAGCTCTTTAAAGATGGAGATGGGTCAGAATAATTGATCATAGAAGACTGGTATATGTATGTCCAAGTGCACCAAAGATGTCCTTCATGCCAATAATCACAAGCCATTGTGTGTGACAAAGTTCCACTCCGCGTTCTATTCTAGGTGGCAGAGGACGCAAGTTTACAGGTTACTCTGCACAGGAGGATGTCAGGACTCAGTCTACATCGCAGGAAGGCATCATCCTTACCGCTTTCATCAGCTCCCACACACCTCCCTACGAGACCTTTTGAATATTCTACCATGATACTGAACCTGTCCCCCTGCCAAATCCGACTCCCTGCTGTGACTGTGACTGTGACCCTTCACCACCCAGCACTCTCAATTTGACCCACAGGACCCCTATGTTGACAGCACCGACCCCACCCTTTAACCCCCTCATTCACCTGACCTTCCGTCGCCCCCAGAAGTACCACCCAACCCAGGACATTTTGTCCTTCTTCTCTCTGCACCGCCCTGCACCCGAACCCCAACCTCTCACCATTCACGCATGCTCCCCCATTGACCCCTGACTCACTCTTTCTGGTCCCGAGCCTCCATGCAAACTGACATTCTTCTGCTCCCCACCTTTGTACTCTAGAGTTCAATAAGGAAAACTACTGACCTCAGACACAACTGCACAAAGTCAACTGCTGCAGGCCACCTTTGAATGAACATGAACCAAGTGCCACGAGATTCTGGGACGCCACTGACTTTATCTTGAAAGTAAGGGTATTTGTTAGTACTGTGGGGGAGGGTTTAAACTAGATTGGTAGGGGGATAGGAACCTGAGCAGGGAGACACAGGAGCGGGAAACAAAGATAGGAATGAAAGACAGAAAAGTAGAAAGCAAAAGTGGAAGGCAGAGGAAACAGGGCTAGCAGCAAATAGGGCCATAGCATTAAAAAAATGTGTAAAATGTTAAAACGAAAAGTCTAAAAACACTGTATCTGAATGTATGGAGCATTCGCAATAAGGTAGATGAATTAACAGTGCAAATAGATATAAATGGGTACAATATGATTGCGATTACGGAGACATGGCTACAGGGTGATCAAGGCTGGGAACTGAATAACTAAGGGTACTCAATATTTAGGACAGGCAGGCAAAAAAGGAAAAGGAGGTGGCATGGCATTGTTAGTTAAGGATGAAATGGGTGCGATAATGAGATAGGATATTGGCTCAGAAAATCTAGATGTAGAATCAGTCTGGGTGGAGCTAAGAAGCAACAAGGTGTAGATAACATTAGTGGGAATTGTCTATTGACCTCCAAACAGTAGTGATAAGGTAGCGGATGACATTAAACAGGAAATTAGAGATGCATGTAACAAGGGTGCTACAGTAATCATGGTTGACTTTAATCTACATATAGGCTGGGCAACCAAATTAACAATAATACTGTGGCGAATGAATTCCTGAAGTGTATACGAGATTTTTTTTAGAACAATATGTCGAGGAACCAACTAGGGAACAGGCTATCCTAGATTTGGTATTGTACAACGAGAAGGGGTTAATTAATAACCTTGTTGTGTGGGATCCTTTAGGTAACAGTGACCATAACATGATTGAATTCTTCATTAGGATGGAAAATGAAGTAGTCCAATCTGAAACTAGGGTCCTAAATCTTAACAAAGGAAACTTCAAGGTATGAAGTGTGAGTTGGCTAAGATAGATTATGGAATTTCATCAAAAGTCAAGATGGTGGATAGGCAATGGCTAATATTTAAGGAACGAATGTATGCATTGCAACAGTTATACATTCCTTTCTGGCACAAAAACACAACAGGAAAAGTGGCCCACCCATGGCCAACAAAAGAAATTAATGATAGTGTTAGATCTAAAGAGTAGTCATATAAATTGCTAGAAAAAGTAGCAAACCTGAAGATTGGGAACTGTTTAGAATTCAGCAAAGGAAGACCAAGAGATTGATTAAGAGGGGAGAAATAGAGTATGAGAGTAAACTTGCAAGGAACATAAAAGCGTACTGTGAAAGCTTCTATAAGTATGTAAAAAGAAAAAGATTAGTGAAGACAAATGTAGGTCCCTTATAGAATGAAACAGGAGAACTTATAATAGAGAACAAGGAAATGGCAGAGCAATTGAACAATTACTTTAGTTCTGTCTTCACGGAGGAAGACACAAATAACTTCCCAGAAATACTAGGGAACCAAGGGTCTAATGAGAAGGAAGGAATGAAGGAAATTAGTATGTTTTATGCTAATAAGAATCCATGCATGCAGATGCATTACAAGCATAAACCTACCACAGGACGGTGTGAGGCCTGAACGCCACAAACACGCTGTTGACTTTATCTCTGCATCTCAACCCGCCTTCTGGAAATTGGAATTTCAGCTCCAGCCTAATTCACTCACCCAACATACCACTTTTCCTGCCCTTGCAGGATCCATAAAATTCCCTGTACAACATCTAAATTTGAAGATGACACCAAATTGGGAAGATAATCAATACTAAGGAAGACTGCAACAAATTCTGGAAGGACATTAATAAGCTTGCAGAATGGGGAAATAATTTGCAAATGAAGTTTAGCACAGATAAATGTGAGGTAGTATAGTTTGGTAGAAAGAGTAGGGAGGTCACTCATTGCTTGAGAAGGTCTAGGTGGGGTAAAGGAACGAAGTGATCTCAGAGTACAAATACAACAATCACTAAAAGTTGCACTGCAGGTTAACAAGGTCATAAAAAAAGGAAACCAGCTGTGGGGTTTATTCCTGGAGGGATAGAATTGAAAAGTACAGAAGTTATACTAAGCCTGTATCAAGCCTTGTTTAGACCATACTTGCAGTACTGTGGGCAGTTCTGGTCACTATGTTATAAAAAGGGTATGGAGGCACTGGGGAGGCTGGAGAGAAGATTTACAAGGACAATGCCAGAAATGCTTGGGTATTTATCTGGAAAGGATGAATAGGCTGAGTCTCTTTTCTCTTGAAAAAAGAAGGCTGAAGGGGTAACATGAGATCTTTAAAATTATGAAAGGTTTTGATAGAGTGGATTATAGAGTGAATGGTCCAGATATTCCCCTTTTGTCCCTACCTGGAACTGAGTCACGAATAAAATGGGGCCCATGGGGACAGAATTTCAAACTTACCCCTCCATCCCCAACACACACCAACTTCCTCTAGACAGGAAACATGTAAAGCCGTGACCCTGCATGCACCTTTGATGTCAGGGTCGCTGTCTTAAAGGCTTATGAGAAATTTGAATTTCATCCACCAGGCTGTTTTCATCACAACTGGAAGGTGCGCAGGGGGATGAAATTTGGAAGCCTATGGGAACTCAACCAGTTAAGCCAGTTTGTAAAGCTTAGGGGAAGCCTGCTGAGGAGTTGAGAATTTTTTGACAGGTGAGTTTAAAATATCTTGCCAACGCCCCCTCATCCCTGAGCCCTTTCCATGTCCCTTTGGATCACCCATTGCCCCTTCATACTCCCTCATATCCCCTCATCACTCCCTTGTTAACATTGCCTATAGGACTGAACCATTAGTCAGTCTTGAAGCTCAGCCAAACATTTATAATGAGGCCATCTGGCAACTGTATTAACAGAAGCAGTTTGAAGAGATGGCCAGACATTTGTTCTTCCAGATGGTCTCATTATGAATACTTGGCTCAGCTCCAAGAATAGCTAATGGCCTCAACAGGGGTCTATTTACATAACTTGAAGCAGAGTGCCAGCTTTGTTTGATTGATAGCTTTATGAAGTTGTAATAAGTTATTTTTTCTTTGTGGTTTTTCAATGCTTATTTGTTTACTTGGACAAGATTAAGAAGTGTTAAGAGGATTAAAGCTTTATTCATTGACACTATGAATGGTACTTAATATAAGATTGTAAGATGAGTATTTTTTTTTTCAAAGGAGGTTTTCGATGCCCCTTTGCTTATTGTGTCAGTTTCAGAAGCATTTCAAAGACTTACCACATTTGCCAATGGCTCATTGGTTCTGTAAATAGTGGATACTGGGAGAGTAAGTGTTTGACACCCACATTATCCTGCAATTGGTACAACATACACAGCATGAAGTGGCTTCCAAGCATTCAGTCCAGGTGTTCCATCTGCTGTTGAGGCCTGCAACCCAAACTCCTATCTGGCATCCCTCTGCACTCACATACTGCTTGATTCCCCTATGAGTGTCCCTTTGCAGTGGCTACATGATGCCACTTACTCTGGTAGAGCGCAGCATATCATTTATCCTCTTTTTGCACTGCACCCAGATCCTGGAGTGGGCTCCATGAGCACTAACTCACAGTGAGACCTCCATCTAGGCTGCCTTGGTCAGATGGGAGTGCATTCTGCTGCTGCCTGTGGGAAACAGGCCCTCTTGCCTTTGGTTGGTCAGGAGGAGAACCTGCAGCAAGGCATCGCTGAACCGTGAGGGTACTCTTTGCCTTCTCTATGCATATCCAGGCGGGGAAGATCCAAAGTTTGGCTGCAGTCTTGGCATCCACTCAGACACACAGACTGATGCTGCTGGCTTGCAGGGATTGAATGCTTGGCCTGATGCCCTTTAAATATGGCACCTAGGCCTTCAATGCTGTGAGGTAATGGCAGGGGGCGTGACTTCCTGTCTGTCCCCACTACATGATTTGCCATGCTCGTCGACAATGCATAGCTAATTGACTAGCCGTTGTGTGGTCACATGTGGCCAGCTGTCCTGCTCCCGAGCGGAAGTGTTACTCACTTCCTGTCCTGCCACTGACAACCTTGCCACTACCAGAAGATTATGCCCATTGAAGTTGATCCAATCTCTGATTTTTACCAAGATCCTGTGTTCATTATATCCCGCATATCAGCATGAAAATACAGCCTCATATCCATTGAAGATGTAATGGATGTACAATCACTCCACATAGCTGAAAGTCTTTTATGTTTAGTAGCCTTTGGGTTGAGATTTTCCCTTTAGAAATAATCATGCTGCATTTTTTGCAAGTGGGGAGCCTCACGGGCCATGGCACATATCACAAATTCAGATTTACACATGCGGGTGGTGGAGTCTGCACGTCAGCGCTTAAAATGTCACGCGCTGTCATTGCACGAGCGTCCCAACGTCAGCGCGTGGCATCGCGATGTTTAGGTCGGCGGGCGCGCTATGCAGCGTGACGCGCGCCCACCATTAATTAAAGGCCTTGTTAAGGCCATTATGTCACCAATTGACGAGGATTTTAAGGAGCCCGTGCGAACTTCGGCTCGGCGCAAGGGCAGGCAGGAAAGTGATTTTTTAACAAACTTCATCCAGTAGCGGGATGAGGTTTGATTTCGGATTTAAAAAACTTTAATAAAGTTTTTATGTACTTCATTATCATGTCCCATCTCATGTGACATTTTCACATGAGGGCGACATTTTTAATCTTTCACAGCCTTTCAGCGATCTCTCTGAGGCACCACTTAGCCTCAGGGAGATGTGCGCTCTTTCGCGCGCATGCATGAAAGAGCGCACTCTCGCAGTTGAGGAATCCCCACCCGCCCGCACAGGAAGCTCATAGCCTTAATTGGCCCGCCCACGTAAAATGGCGACAGGGCCCATTTCGGCGGCGGCAATCAGCAGCCCATCCGCCACCTAGTCAGTCAGGCCCGCCCGCCTGTCAAGGGCAAAATTCAGTCCATTGTCTTCCATTTTCCAACCATTCATTTAATTGGTCAGAAAAGCCTAGAATATATAGATACTAATTTCTGACATGCACTGCCCACTGGCAAGACCTCCCATCAACAGCACAAGACTGTAAAATTGGTGCGATTAGATATTATCTATTAATTCAAAAATGTTTCTACCCTGTGTAAACACCAATCAGTCTTAATCCATTAATGATTTGGAGAAACCATAAGTAATCATTTCAAAAATATACTTGTTGCAAAACAATGGAAATAGTCACAACAATCCTGTGTGATGTGTTATTGTGATTTCAATGACACAGAAGAAGCTAAAAAAGAAGCTAAGCTAAAGCATGAAAATAATGAAAGTTGAATATAAAATAATTATTTCAAATTTCTGCATCATGTAAGATGACTTTTCAAATTTATGCACTGTCCAACATTCGATTTGAAGTGTAGCAGATTAGAATTCTGGAATTTCTTTTCTTCAAATTACTCATGACGGAGAAAACAAAACAAGATAACAAATCATTCTAAATAGTCTGTTGAGAATTAAGTTCAGTCATTTCATAATATAAAGCATTGCTTTCTGTCACTCACCAATTAAATGAATTAAAAATAAAACTCTCAAATATACCCCAGTAATTAACACACGGGTCTTCTTTCATACATTTCAAATGTCACCTATCATCTGTGACGCTACTTCACAGCACTCTATTCAAGGGAACAAATACACAGTACTGGACCAAACCTTCACTGTTAGAACAAAATTTGATCGAAACTTTCAATAAAATATCAAAAAAATTGCAGTGCATATGAAGACCGTGGAACAAGTTGCTGGATGTAATGTTTGGTGCAATGTGAACAAGCTCCATTTTACTGTTCCCTTGAACAAAAATCGTCAACTATCGATATTCCTTTGCAATGTTGAGTATTTAAATTAACATTACTATTACTGTTTCAACTGCTTGTAGCCAAGTCTTCCAAGCAGAGATTACTTATCAGGCATTTCCATTAAAATTGTAATGAAAATTTGTTCTATAATTTTTATTTTATTTTGAGTACTTGCACTCTTCTAAGTTAAAAGAAACCAGGAGTGGGGAATATCCTTGAATATCCTTGCATTTTTCCATGTTGAAGATTTTGAGGTCTTTTGCATGCACACTGCCATTTTTCTTATAGTTCTCTATTTTCTTACCAGTCCATTGTGGATGTCAATTAAGAACCTGTCCTAAATAACTCCAGCAATAATGGCAAAGGCCATTGCTATTTTAAAAATATAATTGTTAGCTGATAGCTGCAAATCCAAAATGTCTGAGGAAGTTGGTAGCTCTGAAGACACATCATTTTGATTTTTGCATCATGCTCTTTAGATTCAGGCTTTGGTACAGAGGACCTGAATATTTAAATGTGGAATTATATGAGGCCAAAACATTTCAATTTTAGGAGCACTGATTCATTCCATTACTAGATACGATGTGGGACTTAATTACTAATTCCTACCGCAGTTCCTGTATGCTTTTTTTAGAGAAATGATAAATCAGAAATTCAGGCAGTTTCTGTTATTGTTAATTGCCTTGACTGTAAATTTCTCTGCCAGTTCTTTAGAAGGTTAGTAAGGTTAACCCAAGGATTAAGTCCCTTGCTGAACAAACTGAAAGTATTTTTTATATATATGTGAAATAAATATAAATTGTTCTCACTGAAGGTCATTCTTATTAAACTGCAGGTGTCAGAACTTTGTCCTTGGTTCTGAAATGCACTGCATCTTAAGCCTCCAGTCATAATAGAATCTGACAGCCCATTTTTATGGTAACAAGTAATTACCTAATAAGATGATAGTAAGTGCCTGAAGTTCATTTTTCATCTATATTGATTAGAGATACAGTGAAACCCTTTCACAAGTGAAATCTTGCTTGCCAAGAAAAATAAAATCGTAATTAGAAACTAGTTAATTTCAAACTCATTATAGGACAATTTAGTGAAATTAAGAAAATTCAGGTTTAGTTGCATTAAATAACAACAAATGAAATATTTCATTCTTGACGTAACATAAATGGTTGTAGGTTTAATTTTCTGGAGGCTGATGATGGAGCAGGCTATGCCTGCCTGATCTCCCTGGCAGGAAGTCTGAGCCACTTTGAGTGCTAGGCCTCATCGCCATACTTCCAGCAAGCTGAATGCCCCAATGCTGTACCCCACCTGTTTCAGGCTGGTGCATATTAGATGACTTGGACACAGGGCTTGCAAGCAGAAAGGGTGGACCTGGGATTGTTGGGGATGGGTGGTGGTGCAATAATGGACTGGGGGAGGCTGAGGCAACTTATACTCCATTTGCTCCACTAAAACGTGTCCCCACTGACCTTTATTGAAACCTTCTCCCCTGGACAGTCTGGTTTAACTGAATGGAGGATCCAATGGTGCACCCTCCAGCTAATCCTCCTCCTCCTTCTTCAGGTACCATGCCCTAAGTGGGTGCTGTCGACCAGGACTTCCATTGGATTGGTCCATGATTGTGCTTGGCAAAGTACTACAGTGGTTTGCTGTTGCCTCCTGCTGTATGGCTGATGAGGAAACTCTCACACTCTTACCGCCATCCATTTATTGGAAGGATTTACAGGTTGATAATCAACTTGCTTGGCCATGATACAAATACACCTTCCATAGCCATCAGGTCCTGAAGTGGGATTTGAACCCGGTGCTTCTGGGCCAGAAGTAAGGGCGCTATGCCTGCTCCACAAGACTCCCCCTCCAGCTAATAAACCTTCTAAATTATATTGGGGTCCGTTGCACATCATAGGACCCCTGCTTGCAACGATTGATGAGGCTTCTACCCAGTGGAAGGTCGGAATTAAAAGAGGAGAAGTGTGCAAAAAGACCTGCATTCAACCACTCCTATTTTAGAGCTGCTACCGCCCCATTTCAGCAAGGCAGAGGGGTAAAACTCACTCCTATAGTGTTAGTTAAAGTCTGCCATTCAAAAGAAAAATGCTGCATTCACCACTTCTTCAAATCGGGTGCCTGACTAAAAATGCATTTGTTCTGTCAGAAAAATTATGAATAAAACTTGGCTTCCCAGCAGAATTAGTTATTATGCAGATGAGAGTAGAGAGATGATTGGATACAATATTGTCATTGATCTATAAGATGTACTCAGCTTTTTCTTATGGGATGAGCAATCAAAGGGTAGGATACTATTTTCATCATAACTTAGTAGCTTCACTCATAACAGAGCTATTATTAATGCATTTACATAGAAAGTGAATTGGCACAATGAAAAATGTGATAGATTTGCACTAAATGCGGTAGCGGTTGTGAAAGAAGACATTTTAACCATCGGCCGCATTGGCGGGATTTTGCAGCATATCATCCCCACCCGGCGCATCCCACCTCATTTATAATGCATTCACGGGAAACACGCCGGATCGCTGGTGGGCAGGCTCGGTTTTTCCCTCCACACCGTGACCTCAGTCCTTCCTCACTCCTGGCACCATATTTAAAACAAGTCCAGTGGAATGCCTGAGGTGGCGGCTGTGGTGAAGGGCGGTGATCCTGCAAGGCAGCAAAACAGTTGCTGACCAAAGTCACCAAGAAGCCACCTAGGAAGCAGAGAAAATCTCGCAGGCAGAGCTAGTCCACTTACGTGTTCCGGGGGCTGACCCAGATCCATCCTTCCACCAGGATCTCGTCCAAGGACATGAGTGTTTTGAATTCCCTCATTATTGACATTTTCGAGCACATTGCCTCCGAGTCTCGCACCTCATTCACTACAACAAGCGCCGCACCATCTCAGCCAGGGAGACCCAGAGCGCCGTCCGCCTCATGTTGCTAGGGGAACTGGCCAAACACGCCATCTCCAAAGGTACCAAAGCGGTCACCAAATACACCAACTCCGTTTAGGTCAATCATTCTAAAGATTATATTTAAAGTGCACCAAAGTGCAGCCTACTTCATGCCTACAGACCAGGGTTGCTCCAGGCGACAGATGACCCTGAAAGCAAAGAAAACAGCAGTCCCCAAATTTAGTGGACACGTCTCAGGGGCGCCTGCTGGACACAGTGAAAGGACACCGCAATGTCCTCTACCCCTGCTCAGGCTACAGGAGATCCACAAGAGTCACCAATCCAGCCTGGGGGGTGACGGCAGCAGCGATCAGCGCCACAGGAGCACAGAGGATGCCAGTCATCCAGTCCAGGAAGAGGATGAATGATCTTACCCGTTCCACCAGGGTAACTCAACCACCTCATCACTCTCAACTCACACACTCACAAACCCATCACACATCCACAGGGATCTCACACCTCAAGGGACAACACCACTAACTCTCACACACACCCTCACATCTCCATCAGGCTCATATCCTCTGGAGCTCGTGTCCTCATCCTGTCCATGGCTCCGCTCACCACACAAACTTTCCACGCAGTGCCTTGTGTCCTGCTCACACTCTCTCCATCTGTTTTCATGCAGGAGAAGCTGGCTCACAACAGGAGAGTTTCCAGACAGGGGGTGGAGTGTCCCACATTAGGCCCCTTACTCACTTTGAGGAGCGTGCCATCTGCTGACTGTGAGGATGTGGGCTGTGCCTGCGGTGATGGTGAGGTTGGTAGTGAACACCCACATGAGGATCCTGCACCACATCATCCCTCTCTCAACGCAACTGTGAGTGCTCTCTCTCCTGCTTTTGACTCTACTGCCTTGCACTAATTATCTCTACTTTGGTTCACAGGGAGCTCTGCCAAGCAACTGATGCCCTCAGCCAACCAGTCCCTTAACCCGATCCATGTCCTCACCTCCAGCTGAGAAGACTCCTTCTCCATTGAAGAGCTGGAAATAAGCAGCCTGGAAGACCTGCCACAGCGCTTACCCACACCCTGCACCAGTGCAGAGACACACACCACAGTGGGATCTAGATCTAGAGCAGGCTCGGGTTCATAATCTGGTGGCCACCGCATGGACATGTGTCCGCAGCAGGAGGCAGGTTCAGCTGAGCACCCCAGCACTCGGAAGACTGCTGGGGAAAAGCCATCTGTGAGGTCAGAGTCAGAGGACGAGCCTCTGGATTTGGCCTTCCAACTCATTGTGCAGAGTCAGCAGAAGGCAGGGGAACATCACGCAGAGCAGTTGGAAGCCCTCAACAGAGTGGCACGCAAGTCAGAGTGCATCCACCTTCTCTCTGATGAAGTTGCACCCACATGTGCGCATG
This sequence comes from Cetorhinus maximus, assembly GCF_964194155.1. NCBI lineage: Eukaryota > Metazoa > Chordata > Chondrichthyes > Lamniformes > Cetorhinidae > Cetorhinus > Cetorhinus maximus. The sequence goes on along the minus strand of NC_135896.1, from coordinate 53,733,871 downwards.
TGGAGATCTCCATGGGAAGGATGGCAGATGCCATGGAGACTCTGGTCCAGCAGAACGTGGAGATGCGTGCAGACCTGCACTGTATTGCGGTAGCCATGGGTGAGTTCCTACAGTGGCAACACTAGAGGGAAACAGGGCACCTTGACATCCACCCAGGTGCTCCTTCCCCTCAACGAGTTAGGCAGGGGCCCTCGGCCACCCGAAGGGAGGAGGAGCCACAGGTGGATACCCCGGGTCAGCCACTCAGGAATCTTAGAGGCTGTTCATTCCCTCCATGTCCCTTTTGCATGTGACCCCCTCAACGTCATCCTCTGTCACTGCAGAGGAAGCAGCTGGCCCACAGGAGGACAGCCAAAGCAAGCCAGTGCCCCCAAGGCTTCACCTCCCCAGAAGACGCAGGACAAAGTCATCAGAGGTAACAGGGCCAACCGCTGCACAGGCTGTCTCCACCCCTGCTGCAGATTTCAGGGCAGCACCTAGAAGAATTGGTAGGCCTAGAAAAGTTAAGAATTTCTGATCACAAGTGGTTGCACTGGTGAACACAATTTGTTAATTTATATTCTGAAAATATAATCACATTCACTGAATAATGTGTAATGTTGTCTTTCAGCTTCTTTGACAGGCTTCGTGAGTCCTCCCACTGCATCCCACCCACTAGCAATTCAGCTGCACACAGCTGGACCACGAGTGATTCTGAAGGGAGAAGTGTGTGTGTGTGGCAGGGCCTTTCGGAGCCTCATGCAAGCACTCTCCCAGACACACGGAGCTTTCATCCATCACACTCATCTCACTGTCCCGAGCATTTTCAATGCTGCCTGCTGGGGTTCACTTTCAGTTGTCCATCTGAGCTGACCTGCATCTCCGCCCACCCACTGATCACACTCCCATCCCGCACCCCCATCCATCTAACATGAGGCTCCACTCACTTTCAATCTCTGTGAAGTAATAGTTGTCAAGTTTAGCGTTAGCTCCGCCCTCCTTTCCCCTTCCCCAGTCACCCATATCCTTTCCCCCATCACCGTGGGCCCACTGTCACCTACCAACCCGTACCCTTGTCATTCCAGGATGTCCAGATGAATGTGCACATTCCCTACCTTCCTGAGAATCCCACCCCCATCCACACTGACCTCCCCAATCTCCTCCTTTCCACCCCCAGAGTCTGTGTCTGCCTCCCAGTCCCCATTAACCACTCTCGCCATCCCATTACCGACACACTCTCACCCTCCCACCCTACTGGCTCCCTCAGACCCCTTTCACACTCACCATTCCCTCCTACCACGCCCACCCTCAGTTCACTCGCCAGGAGGCAATCATTGACTCCACAGAGTCCCCCTTGCACTTTCACCTGGACATCCCCCCCACTTACTCCCTCCTCCACCCTTACTCCATCCTCCCCCCCCGGACACCTTCCCCTCTCCAAACCCCCCACTTTACACCTTCCTCCCCCATTAGACCTATCTCCCCACTTGTAGCATTCTCCCCGTTACACCCTCCTCCCTCCATACTCCCTCCTAGCCCCTACTCCATCCTTCCCCTGTACTCCCTCCTCCCCCCTCCCAACCTATTCCTCCCCAACACCTTCATCCTCCCCTCCTAACCTCACCCCACCCCCAGTACACATTCCTTTCCCACTCACAACTGGACCTTCCACTCCCCCGTCGCTGACCATCTGTAGCAGCCCATGGCTAAGGCCGTGATGTTTCGAAGCAGAGCCAAAGCATCAACGGAGACCTCCCACCTCCTGCTTTGCGGTGGAGCCATGTGCATGGAGATTCTCCCAGCATGCGATGCCTCTGTTCCTCCAGGGTCCAGTAGCTGAGGGCTCCAGCATCTTCTGCTCCTCAGATCTCCGCGACTCGAGCAAAGCCCCAACATTAAGTCCCAACTTCTGCATGTCGCACTTGTCCAGACGTGTTCTGGGCTGGAATGTTTTCCCACCAAACCAACAGTAAATCGGGCATCGGGCCTTATTTTGCATCCGATTACCAGGATGCAAATCAGGTTCACGCCCCCTCCTAACAGGGTTTGTGTTCTGCCATAGAGGACACCATTGGATGATCCCGCTGTGATTTCATGCCAGTGTGAAACCAAATTCTCCCCCTCACACCAAATTGTAAATCCCCCCACCCAATGTGATTCCCACGGCCAACGGTGGTGGGTGATTCTGCCCTTTGTCTTTTAAATCTTTGTTCCAATGTTAGCTCCACAGCATTTCCTCCCACATTACCAGATGGTCCACTAAGCCGTTAATGCAGCAACATCCATGATTATGCCTCGTTCCCAGTTTGCTGGCTATTGTTTATAAATATACCGTACATTGAGCAGAGTGCTTTATCCGCACAGTGGAGTCAATGGGTGGGATTTTCTGGCCCCACCCACAGCAGGCGCCATGGTGGGCAGGAGCAGAAAATATCGCGAGATCGGCAAAGTCAGTTTAATGTCGTCGTGAAAATAGTCCGGGATCATCCACTCCAGCCATCAGTGACGGATCACATTTCCTGCCATGACACATTGGGAATGTAATTATGATACATTTGCATCTTATTATAAGGGCTGCTCGTTGGATACATCCTTCCACACTGAATCAAGGGGGCACGTCAAGCGAGAGGCAGTGTCATTGACACCTCCGCCTGCCCAGGGATCTGGTCTTTCAAATTTGCCACATTCTCCAGGATTTGGCACCTCAGGGACTGGGAGGGCATCGATTGCCACTGGCTGTGAAAGTAACCACCACACTGAACTTCTATGCCAGTGGCTCCTTCCAGGGCTCCACTGGGGACCTCTGCAGGATCTCTTAAGCGTCCACACACAAATGCATTCATGAGGTGACAGATGCCTTTTTTTGCCAAGGCCCACAATTACATCAACTTCGACAGAGGTCAAGCAAGCCAGGACGCCAGAGCACTGGGCTTTGCAGTGATTTCTGGATTCCCACAGGTGCAGGGTGCCATTGACTGCACTCAGGTGGCTATGAAAACTCCTTGGCAACAGGCACTCCAACACATAAACAGGAAAGGCTTCCACTCGCTCTACGTACAGCTGGTCTGCAACCATAAGAAACTGATCATGCAGGTTTGTGCCAGATACCCAGGAAGCGTCCATGACTCATGCATCTTGAGTAGATCACAGATCCCGGGCATCTTCGAGGGACCACGCAAGATCCAGGGCTGGATCCAAGGTGACAAGGGGCACCCGCAAAGGACTTGGCTGATGATGATGTCACATGTGTACCAGACATTAAAATGCCTCCTCTTTAAGACACACGTTGTGCCCTCAAGGCCAGCCCTGGCACTTGCGAACTCCAAAATGCTCAGACACAATGAGGCCCTCAAAGTGACGAGTCGTTGCTAATAAAGAGCAGACTTTAGCTTCAGTACATCCTCACTCCTATCCCATTGCTCCCTTAACATTGTCTAAAGCTATGATGCGTGCTTCCAGAGCATGCTCAAATGCTCTGTTGACCGCCAAAAATCACCATTTGCAAGTAGCATCACAAGTCTCGGCGAGTGCTTAGGTAATGGGGCAAACAGTGCTGCATCCCAACATTGAGATGAGAGCCTTGTGCCTGCAATCCAGACAATTATAGGTTGAGAAATGATCTAGGTTGTAGGTTCGAATGCAGGGCAATAATGCAGCTGAGAGGGGCAGTGCTTCAGCACCTTCAGGTGGCAAGGTGTTCCCACTTTTTGCTGAGTTCAGCAAATGTACACTCAGAAAGTCAGAAATGCAGTTGGCAGACAGGAATGCACACAAGCTCTGAGTATGGGCTCATAGCACGAAAACCCTGCCAAATGACAGAGAACACATGGAGTTCCACAATATATGACCCTTCTCCTTGCATAGACACATCTCTCCTTGCACCAACACCTTCACCAGAATGCAGACGAGATGGGAGAACACCTTTGCCTCAATCTTACAGCCAAGAATAAACATATGACCCTGAAAAGCATGTGAATGGCATTCATCCCACAAGCACACTTAACATGAAGGTCGAGGCATGACCGATCTTGAGAGCGATCTGGAAAAGGGTCACACACTGTGGTGATATGGAAGCATACTACACAGATGAGAAGCCCATGATAGTGACATCTGTGATAAATGGGGAGAGTGAACATGGTATCACCTGATTGACAGCAACACAGCTCATCATAAAAAGGAGGCATACACAAAAGGAGATGTGGAATGGGTGTGATTCTATTTACATTTCTGAACACCTGTGGCACCGTTGTGCTCCTATATTTAACTTCCCAACCCTATCAACAGCTACATCTGGGTGCACCCATGACACCCACTGCGGAGGTGGAGGCTGCCTGCTGATTGCTACACCCTGTTGTCTGTGATAACTTTGGTAGGTGTCCTCTGGAAGGTCGAGACCTGGAGAGCCCCTGCCTGCTTTGGGTCTCCTGCTGTGGGGCAGGTGGACCCAGCCTGTGGAGCTGGAGGTGTTGGAGTCACAGGAAGAGGGTATTAGGATTGGCTGGACATTCCTGGAGTCACCTGGGTGGATGGCCCCGGGTTGGCCATCTATTGTCCTCCTCCCTATGGGTACTCAAGGGCCCCTGGCTGACTCCTTGAGGAGAAGGGGCAGCTGAAGTGATGGAGTGAGATCGAGGTGCCCCGCCCCTCTCTTGCATGGCCACTGATGGATGTCACCAATGGCGACAGCGATGGAGTGCAGCTCCTCCACCAGTGCAGGACCGATGTCCTGGGCCAAGCTCTCCATGGCAGCCACCATCCTACCAGTGTTGACCTTGGTGCATTGGCATGCCGGCACTATCACCTCAGATTGAAGGTGGATGGACTCCTCCATCGTCCTTTGCAATTTAAGCAATGCAGCTGACATCCCTTCCTGATGTTCCCATGATTGTCACCGCAGCTCCACCAAATGATTTAGGACCAAATCTAGAGACTCATTATCAGACTCAGATTCCACAGAATCCTGGCCTCCAGCAGCCCTCTGAGTGCCAGTGACCTCAGATGTCCTTGCCTTCATCTACTGTGGACCAGGTTGTTTGCTAGGCTCACCAGATTGTGACCCCAAGCTTTCTCTAGAACTAGGTCCCACTGAGGTGTGTGCCTCTGCACTGGTGGAGGGTGTGGGTGAAAGTTGTGATGGGTCTTCTGCTGTGGTGTCCTCAGGATCTCATCCGAGCTGTCGCCAGGTCTCGAGCCAAGGGCTTGGCTGTTTGAGGCCATCAGGTGTTTGGTTGAGGTTCCTATGAAAGAAAAGAGAGATAATTAGTGCATGGCAGGCGACTCTAAAACAGGACAATGCACTCACAGTATGGCAGGCTGAGGAATGAGCTGGTGCAGGATCCTCATGGGGGTGTTTGCCGCTGACATCACCATTGCCATAGGATGGTCTACGTCCTCTCCGGCCAGCTCAATGGCTCGGTTTTGGAACTGAGACCTCTCCCTTTGATTGTGTGTGATCTTGTCCTGTATAAAAACAGATGGAAAGAGTGTGAGCAAGATGTATGCCAGGGATGATGATCAGGAAGCCTGGCATGTGTAGGTGATGAGGGGAGCCATGAGCCAGATGAGGATGCGATCTCCAGAGGAGATGAGCTCAGATGGAGCCGTGACGATGTGTGCAAGAGTGAGTGGTGATGTTCCTTGAGCTGGCAGTGAGTGATTTGTCAATGAATGTGTGATGGGCTTGTGAGTGTGTGAGTTTAGAGTGATGAGATGGTTGACTTACCCTGGCGGCACAAATGAGATCATTCATCCTCTTTCTGTGCTAGATGCCTGACTTCTTCTGTGCAGCATTGGCACTGACCGCTACTGCCACCGCATCCCAAGCCAGATTGGTGAGATTGCTGGACCTCCTGCAGCCAGAGTGGAGTTAGAGGACATCGTGGAGAGTCTTAACTGCATTCAAAAGGCATTCCAGTGAGGCATGACTGAACCTGGGGGCTGCCGGCTTGTTGGCTTTTGGGGCCATGTCTTCAGTGGAGCAGACCTGGGCCACAGACATTGAGAATGCTGTGCACAGCTGCACTTTAATTATGGCGCCTGGAATGAGGAAGTGGCGAGCTCACAGCGGGGAGGGGGGATAGACGAATCAGAGGCCGCCCGCCAATGATCCAGCACGTTTCCCATGCCTGCATATTTAATGAGGCGGGAAGTGGAAGTGGAAGTGCAAAAAGCTGCTATTGCGGCTGGCAAAATGTCGATTTTCACGCCCACCACCGCTCTTAGTGCGCTTAAGGGAAAATCCCGTCCAATAACTTCAACATAACATATTGTTGTAAAGGGACAATTTCTCGTGAAAACTGTATTTCATAAAATTATAAACACATACACAGATAGAAAGAACCTGGCTTCAATTTTGCTGCACAGGAATTGCAGCAACATTCTTTCCTTTAAGTATAATTCACAAACCCATTCTAATCATCAATGTATACCTACAAAATAAGCATACAAAATGCTCCTGCACTATTTGAGGCAGCAAGTACGTGTACATAATCGCAGTCTGTACACTCCTGTTAAAACCCCCGTCTGATTATGGAAGATCACTCTAAGGTCACAGCTGAATTCTAACATGTAATCACGAGCTTCTCTTGTTATAAGGAAAAGCTGGAATAGTAAAGGAAACAATGAGCTTCAATGCCTTGTTCTTACCAAAATAATAAGCATTTAGATATATTAATTATTTTCTTTCACTCCAGCTAATCAACAGAGTGGTAAATGAAATCTGCACAGCAGCTCCAGTATATAGTCAAAGGATAAATAGTTGCTTTATGGAGAGGAAGGCAGAAAAAAGCTGTTTTTAAAAATTTGCTTGCAAGTTGTTGCTACTTATCCATTTTTCATTACTGAAGAAAGAGAAGGACTTGTGGCTCAGTGGATAGTCCCTCCTCTGTGCCAGAAGCTCCAGGTTCAAGCCCTACTCTAGGACTTGTTGGCCATGGAAGGAGTGTTCATGAGGTGGTCAAGCAGTTGATAATCAATCTGCTAATCCTTCCAATACGCCAATGGCAAGCAGTGAAGAGCAAGAGAGTTTCCTGGTCAGCTGTTCCTGGCAACATGCCTTGCCAGTGGGGTCAGTATACATCAGAAGTCCCTCATGTAAAAAGGCATGAAGAGGGCTGCATTCTGCACGCAGCTGAAGAAGAACAAGAAAATGAAATAAATTGCAGGAAAGGAACTAGAGAATAGATCCCAACCCACTGCCAGCATTTCCATACAAACCCCTTAATTTAAATATATTAAGAGATATACTGTGTCTAATGTATAGCAAAATAAACAGCCTTCAGGCCAAAATGGGCTGAGGGTGAAGAGTCTTCATCTTTAGCAATGAGAAATAAAGATTTAAAATTGTTATCCTTTTTGTTGATTTTAAATATAATAAATGTCTCAATTTCTGGATAAGAGCTCCATTAATTTTGCAATGAACAACACTGTGAATGTTGTGCATTTACTGTTTCCAATACAACAGAATATTTTAAATCAAATGAAAGAGTTTTATCTTGAAGCCCAAACAAAAGTAAATATCATAATGATTGAATTTCAGTCAAATGGTCTGCAGTTCAATCAAATTATTTTCTTGAAAACAGATTATCCCTCAGAGCACTTGTTTAAATCTATAGGATTCACTGCAGTTTCCTATGGATAACATTACCAGATTGTACAATGCTGACAAGTTATTTAAAGAGCTGCTACAATACCGAAAGATCATTCTTCCTATATCCAGAACAAAAACAGATGCATATTATTAAGACAGATATTCACTAAATAGCAAAATGAAACAGTCATCTAGAAACTTAAGTAGAAATTAAACCTGATATTTGCGGTTTCTGAAACAAACCTTAACAAATAAATGTTTTTTACTTTTCATCTGCCTTCAAGGATCAAAATGCTATGCAGGTCATGGTGAAAGAGGAGGTAATTCACACATTTTAAGGGTTTTAAATTGATAAAGAGGATGTATTGGATAGGCTGTCTGTACCTAGAGTTAATAAGGCGTCAGAACCAGATGGTATTGGTGCCAGAGGACTGGAGATTCGCAAATGTTGCAGCCTTGTTCAAAAAAGGTGTAAACATGAGCCCAGCAACGACAGGCCAGTCAGTATAACCTTGGTGATGGGGAAGCTTCTACTAACAATAATTCAGGACAAAATTAATAGTCACTTGGGCAAATGCAGGTTAATTAAGGAAAGTCAGCATGGACTTGTTGAGGGCAAATCATGTTTAACTAACTTGCTGGAGTTTTTTCGATGAGGTAACAGAGAAGGTTAATGACGTTAACATGGTGTACATGGACTTCCAGAGGGCACTTGTGTCACACAACAGACTTATGGCCAAAGATATTGCTCATGGAATAAAAGGGATTGGAGCAACATGGATATGAAATTGGCTGAGTGAAAAGAAACAGAGTGCATAATTATTCCCCAGTCGGGCGGGCTCGGCGGGGGCAGGCGGGAAGCTGGCCCTCACCTGCAATCGGGGCCAGATCGTAATTTCACGCTGACAGGTTAGTTAAGGCCCGCCCAGCATGAAACACGAGCTGCAGTGCTCAGTGCTGCCTGTGTGTGTGTGTGTGTGGGTGTGGAGGGGGGGAGCGAGTGCAAACTTCACGCATGCACAAGGATGCGCGCTTGAAAATCTCCCTGAGGCACAGAGCAGCAAGATGAACAGTTTTCAAAATAAAAAATGAAGATGTTAAGAATGTTACAAAACATGTCCCCTTATGTGACTCTCTCACACGAGCAGGGACACGTAACTAAATCATTTTTAAAATTTTTATTTTTATTTTTATTTGATGTTGGGAACCTCATCCTGCCCGTGGATTAGTGGTTTAGTGGTTAATGGATGTTTTTCAAACTGGAGGAAGCTTTGTAATGGAATTCCTGATATATATGAATGACCTAGACCTTGGTGCACAGCTTGGGCACAATTTCAAATATGAGGATGATACAAAACTTGGAAACATTGCAGATTGCAGGGAGGATAGTGCAGAACTTCAAAAGGACATAGACAGGTTGATGGAACGGGCAGACATGTGGCAGATGAAAATTGAAGTGATTCATTTTGGTAGGAAGAATGTAGCGAGACAATTTAAAATAAAGGGTACAATTCTAAATGGGGCGCAGGATCAGAGGGACCTGGGTATATTTGTGCATAAATCATAGAGAATGGCAGGACAGGTTGAGTGAGCAGTTTATAAAGTGTACAGCCTCCTAGGCTTTATTAATAAAGTCAAAGAAGTTATGTTAAACTTGTATAGAATACTAGTTTAGTATCAATTGGAATATTGCGTCCAGTCTAGATGCCACACTTTAGGAAAGATGTGAAAGCATGAGAGAGAGAATGCTGAAAAGATTCACAAGAATGGCCCGAGAGATGAGGAACTTCAGTTACATAGATAAATTGGAGAAGTTGGGACTGTTTTACATGGAGAAGAGAAGATTAAGAGGAGATTTGATAGAGATACTTAAAATCATGAGGGGTTTGGACAGACTAGATAGAGAGAAACTGTTATCATTGGTGGAAGGATGGAGAACAAGACGGCACAAATTTACATTAATTGGCAAAAGAAACAATGGTGACATGAGGAAAAACTGTTTCATGCAGTGAGTGATTAGGATCTGGAATGCACTGAGAGTGTGGCAGAGGCTGATTCAATCGAGGCATTCAAGAGGGATCAGGACTGCTGCCTGAAAAAGAAGAAGGTGCAAGGTTCCGGGGGAAGGTGGGGAAGTGACACTAGGGGCTGCATCTTCCTGTCGGCGAGCGAGGGGTGGGGCCCGCTCGCTGACACGTAAAATGATGGAGGGTGACATCAGGTGTGTATCCCAGCGTCATTTACATTTTCTTTGGCGGGCGCACAGCTGACACAGCTGCGCACCCGTCGAACTGTCAACAGCCACTTAAGGCCTTTAGAAAAGTAATTAAGCTAATTAAAGGGCCTGCCCGTCCAACCTTAAGGTTGGCAGGCAGGCGAGGAGGCCAGGCGGCCTTTAGAAAAAACATGAAACCTCATCCACAGGCGGAATGAGGTTCCGTGAGGATTTTAAAATGTTTATGAAATATTGAAACTGAAGAAATTGACATGTCCCAGCCCATGTGACAGTGTCACATGAGGGGACATGTCAGGAATTTTTTTCCCACACTTCCACAAATTTTTAAAACATTCAGCGATCTCCCTGAGGTGGCACTTTGCCTCAGGGAGATCTTTGTGCTCTTTCACGCATGTGCGCGAAAAAGCACACTCCTGGCTCAGGGAATGCCCCTCCATCAGCCCGCACAGTGGGCACACAGCGCTTCCGAGCAGACATCACACTGGGCAGGCCTTAATTGACCCACCCATGTAAAATGGTGGTGTGCCCCTAATCGGGGGCGCCGATCGGGAACTCGGCCACCTGCGCCCGTTCCCGCACATCCCCCCCAACGAGGGGAAAATGTTGCCCTCGATAAATTGCTCCCTCTGAGAGCTGGCAGAGGCACAATGGGCCAAATGGCCTCCTTCTCCATTGTAACAATTCTGTGATCTGATCTTCTTGTGACTAAAAATTATAAATAATCGTAATACTGCAGTTTTCTAGTTTGTTAATATAACATATGATTTTTTTGCTTAACACATGACAGGTACTGGACCCCGTATCGGGTATGCTTGGGCCTGGATGTGTTTGAGTTTGGGGATTTTATGGATTTTGGATCCTGTACGGTGCACTTATAAAACATGATAAAAGTATGAGAAATAAAGACTAAACGACTTTTATTTACTTTGATTGTTTAATAATTTATTATTTTATTTTTTTATTTTCATAAATTACACCTCAACCAAAGAGTCAGCTGCTAAACAGACACAGACTGCAGAAGTTGAAGGTTCAAGCTCTGTCCTACTTCTGTTAAACATGTCCTGCAGCTTAAGCTGTTTCAGATATGTGGGCCTTTCTTTCAGGAACACCTCTTGTATTTTGTCGACCCACATAATGTGCTGCCCTGTAATGAAGCTCTTCTGCTCCATCCCACGAATCAATTCCTCCATAACGCTTACGCGCCTGTCAATGGACACGTTTTCCTGTTCATCGAACGCACCATTTTCATTGTAATCATTATTATTCTCATTCTCTTTATTCTAATTCATGACAATGTCACATATTTCACTGCCTGTGAGTTGGAGGTGAACCGGAGCATCATTGTCAACAATCTTCAACAGCTTCTTCATCGAACAACTTGGCTTCAGGACATGACAAACCTTTTGCAAAAGCCAATAAATCTTTAACAACTGTTTTCTCCTCAGACACACGGAAACCACTAACATCAGGTTCAACTTCACCGTCACCATTTTGGAACATGGTAAATGACCACAGGTGGTGCCATCCATTTATCCAAATATCTTGGAGTACATTGACCCAGGCCTACTCGGCACTCCAGAACGCAATTTTTACATTGAATTCTTTTTGGAATTCCTTAAATCCCAAGTCTCTGTTGCATACAGTGAGAATTTTTTAATGAATTCAGCCTTGTACCTGGTCTTAAATGCCCGCAGAATGCTTTAATCCATGGGCTGGGTGATGGCCGTACAGTTGGGGATGGGGTGGTGCAAAAAGACTCCAAAAACGCTGTCCCTGATGAGGAGTTCTGCATCGGGGTGTGCAGTAAAATTATCGACGAGTAACATGATTTTGCAGCTCCCGTGAAGACCCACGGACCGACAATGAGACCTGGATTCGGGGACAAGATGGTTCTCGTACCAATCAAGGAAAATTGGTCTAGTCATCCATGTGCACTTATTGACCTTATAAACACCAGGGAAAACCCTAATCCCCTTGAAAGACCAAGGCCAGAATTTTACGTTGCACGATCGGGCGCGCGGCTGACCCGACCTCACATGAAATCGCGCGATGAAAATGTCAGGCGCACGTCCCGATGTCATCGTTCCGTCATGTCATATTATGATCAGTGGGCGTATGCAGGACTCGGACGTGCACCTGCCGACAATTAAACGGGCAATTCAGCCCATTAAAAAGGCAATTGATTGAAATTTTATGTGCCACGTGCAATTTTGCAGTCGGCAAACAGCTCACATGGCCAGGCGGCCATCCCGCCTTTAAATGAAACTCAATCCAAGACAGGATAAAGGTCGACCAGAGCAGTGGCTTTGTGAGTAGGTAGGGGTTTAGGTGAGAATTGGTGCTTTTCTGACAGTTCATTGCATTTTCTGTGTTTTCTGGAGGAGTCTTTGGCTTACAAACTTTCTTAGAGGCTTTCTGCCAAGTGCCCCCCTTCAGGGCACTATCCTGTGTCATCTGTCTTCCAGCAAGTGGAGATTGGCTACTTTGCTGGAGGGACCTCCTCTGAGGAGGAGAGGGCCAGATGGGAGAGGAAGGCTGGTGCCCACAGGCAGCATCCCAGAGAGCGACCTGTGGAAAGAGAGGCACAGCCACATGGGGTACAGGGCCAGCAGGAAGTGCAAGGTGGTAGGGATCACAGAAGACATCATTATCCCACAGAGAGAGTCTACAGGCAGCGCTCCATCTACCTGGACATATCAGCGGGCGAGTGCCGAAGGAGGCTCTGCCTCTCCAGGGAAACTGTGACCTCCATTTGCCACACATTTGGCCCAGAGATCGCCTCAAACAGGGTCAGTGGTCACCCTATGCCAGTGGCACTTGAGGTGACAGTGACCATGACTCCCGACGCCAACGGGGCTGTAAAATCCCAGCCACTAGATCTATACACTAAATTATTGCCATTCCAAGCTGCCCTTTACTAATCTAGGTTTCATTCCACAGTAACAGGTCGCATACTTTTTCTGTCTAATTAATTAATGCATCATATCTAAATTGCTGCTTAATAAACTTAATAATCTATCTTAAAATAGTCAACTGCCCGTCCAAGGTGGCTCCCGAACCCTAAATCTCACACAAGGGCGGTAATTGAGAGGACCGTTGGCCTACTTAAGATGAGGTTCCACTGCCTGGACCAATCAGAGGAATTACTGCTATATCCTCCGGAGTGGGTCTTGCTTATTGCCATTGTGTGCTGCGCTCTGCTCAATTTGGCTCTGTCAAGGGAGGATCTTTTGGAGGATGAAGACTGCGAGGCAGCTCCCCAGGCCCCAGAGGATGACTCAACTGATGGGTCTCATGAGAAGCCGGAGAAGGCCCAGGGTGAGGACACAGCTGCAGAAGTGATGAACCTTGTGGGAGACAGGGGGACCAGGGAGGTCTTGATTCTCTGTTCACTCAGCTAGACATCCAAAGCATGGCTTGAAAATGAGGGCAAGGGTGATGCCTCCTTCCTGAATGTTCCTGATGGGGCCATCCTGTTCACCCCTAGGTCAACTAACTACTTCTGAAATAAAGTTTGCAGCCCTTCCCGTCTGGCACAAGCTATTCCCATGCCCAACACCTATGAGAAACATAAAGCATATTCAGGCCATGAAACATGATAACATCTTTAAATGATGATCATATTTAAACAATTTGAACATAGAACATGGGTAGAATTTTCCCCCCGTTAGGGGCGTTGTGTGAGGGCGGGCGTGGGCGGGCGTGGACCCGATCGGCAACCCCGATCGGGTCCGCGCCACCATTTTACACGGGCTAGCCAATTAAGGCTTGCCCAGCGTGACACTCGTCCAGGAGCTCTGAGCGCTCTCTGTGCGGGCGCAGGGGTGGGAGGGGTGGGAGGAGTTCCCTGAGTCAGGACCTACGCTCTTTCGTGCATGTGCGCCAAAAAGCGCAGAAATCTCCTTGAGGCACAGAGCTGCCTCAGGGAGATTTGTTTAAGTTCCAAAAATTTTAATAAAGAAAAAAAATTAAAACATGTCGCCTCATGTGACAGTGTCACATGAGCTTGGACATGTCAACGAACTTTAATGAAAAATTTTATTTAATTTATAAACTCTTCATAAAACCTCATCCCGCCCGTGGATGAGGTTCCATGAAAATTGCAAAGGCCGCATGGGCTCTTTGCCCACCCACCAATCTTAAGGTTGGACGGGCAGCTTTCTCAATAGCCTTAATTAGTTCATTAATGGCCTTAACAGGCCTTTGACAGTTCGGCGAGCGCGCATCCAACTCAGCTACACGCCCGCCAAACTGAAATCTAAATGATGCGCGGTGATGTCGGGGCACACGCCCAACATCCCCCCGTGTCATTTTACACCTTGGCGGGCGGGCTCTGCCCCCACTCACCGAGCCGAAGATTCAGCCCCATGTTTCAACTGAAATAATATCACCATGACAACCCCACGTGTTTTAGTGCCTTAAGCTTCCGCTTGCCCCCCTCCCCTCACTGACAGTGGCATTAGAGGTGGCCTGCTGATTGTGATGTCCCGTCGGCCTTGATGACCTTGGCTGACGTCCTCTGACTAGCGGAGTCTGTGCAGGCCCCGCCTGGGAGGGAGCGTCCAGCACCATGGCTGGACACACCTCAGTCATTGCGGCCTCAGCAGATGCATGGGCACTGGCAAAGGTTTGCAGGAGATGCTGCCTTCGTCAGGAGCTCGCTGAGAGGAGCCCGCAGATGCTACATGTAGCTGGTCCGGTAGCATGAGATTGATATGAACCTCCCTACTCACCATTGATGGATGGGCACCTAGCAGAGTAAGTGCCTCGTCCATCTCACAGACTGGCAGTGACCTGCTGAGGTCACAGACAGTGTATGGGCTTGCAGGCGCAAGAGCGACCCCAGGAACACCTGATTCTGTTTCTGGAGCTGTCTCTCCATGAGAGTGGCCACTCTCTCAATGGAGGAGGCAGTGCGCTTGGCGATGTGGGTCAACGCAGTGCTCATGCTCAGAATGGACTCCTCCAAGACAGAGACCATGGCCCGCATACCGATGGGGATCTCCACCAGATCTTCACGTGATCCCGCTGGACATCACCTGATGGGCGACCCCAGAGGCTCATCCTCTGCCTCGGACTAAGCATGCTCCTGGTCTCTAGCAGTCCTATGACTGCCAGCCCTGGGCACTCTCTACCTCTGCCAGCTTCTCAAGTGAGGGTGATGTGCCCTCACTACTCTGCACTACCAACGGATCCAACACACTATTGCCCACTGACATGCCTGTATCTGCGCCGGTGCTTGGTTCAGAGAGATGATGCGACGCGAGTGCATCTGTCCACGGCTCCTCCTTGGGTGTCAAGGCAGAGGGTCCTCAGGGTTACCGGGCATCGGAGGCTGACGCTTCTGAGGGAGGAACAGAAAGTGTCAGCTGATTACATTGCAACAAAGTGACTGTGCATGAGCTATGGTTGCTTATCAGAATGAACAACCAGCTCAATGACGCACTGTGATTGGACGAGCAATGGGAAAAGTTGATTGGAACTTCTCATTGGGGATGTCACAATCCTACAGCTCTTACACACTTCCCCAGTCTCTCACCTGTCCACTGGACTCTTACCTTCATCTGAGACCCCTGCTTCTCCGTGACCCGTTGTCCTTGCCCCACACTTGCATTCCATGTCCAGAGTGTCCATCTCGAGCCTGGAAAGCATCAGCAGATTGGGGACCCCACCACCCATTCGTGCGTGCTCCAGCTCATTAAGGCTTCTCTTCTCATGTAGGGACAAAAGTAATTCATTAGTGCACCCTCTACCTGCCACGCCATCCCAGACTCACACCCCCCAGCCTAAGGAGACACAGGTTGAGGTGCCTATCAGATTAGTACACCTCACCCTTCTACATACACAAGGCAAGCGGGTACATCTCCCAGCCTTGGCACACACAGGGATATGTGCCATTTGCCACTATACATCTCGGACCCCTGAGTGCCACAATGAACGACCACCTTCTAAGACATCAATACACAGTTCCATGCCAAATTGGTACTCCGCTTACGGAGGGCGTATCTTTGAACCGTTTCCGGCACTGGATCCATGTGTGGTGCACAACATCATATCTGCTCACCTGGGCAGCCACCTCCATCCAGACCTCCTTTGTCTGATGGGATGGCCTCCTCTTGCCATCCCGCAGCATGAGTATGTCATGCCAGGCATTCACTGCCTCCACTAGAGTGCACCGGCATTCAGAGAACCAGGAGGCAGAGTGCCCACTGACATTGTGCTCCCACCTAGCATGCCCAGCGGGTGCTGAGGCCATAACTCCTGCCCAGCATACGGTCTTGCACTCTCTCGTTGACAGCTCTTCCCCAACTCCTGGCAGCCTTCAGGGAACTGCCTGTGCTCCTTTAAATGCCCCCTCTGGGTCACCATTGCACCTGCGTGCACACGACGTGCATAAAATTTAGGCCCTAGGATTCTGACTTATACCAATAAAAGTACACTTGTGGGGCACCTGCTGTGTTTGAACACCTGAGGACAGTAAACCGTTCCATAGAATCTTTGAATTCCATCGGTGCTGTCTCATCCGTAGTTACATAGGTTTTCCTGGGAAAATACCTCCAATATAATAAGGTTTCATCAGCATTGTACACTTGCTCTGCTGTTAAAACTTCTTCCAATGTTATCTTGGAAAATTTATCCAAGCAAGCCCCTGCAGCTTCCTGCTCAGCTGGAGCTTTTTCACCGCATACTTTCATGGTGTTTTTTAAATTTGTTATACCATCCTGAGGAGCATTCACATGGTGTTGTTAAATCTAGCTCTTCATGGAACACTTTTGCTTGGGCCATGATAATGAAGCGATTCAAAGGGTATTGCTCGCTCCGACGCTGTCTGACCCACTCTAGTAATACTTTGCCTACTTGGACAGTCTTTGATTGATGGTGTGTATTTGGGCACATCACTGTCAGCATAAAATTTAAGTAACTCCCCCCTTTGCTTCTTCAAATCGTAAATGGTTGATTTACAACACCATAATCTTCATTTAATCTTTTCACTGAGGTGCCCTTCTCTGATGCATTAGTAACTCCACTTGCTGCTTAATACTCATCGACAAATGCTTCCTCTTGGTGCTCCTTCCAGCCACAGGGCTTCCTGCTGGCCTTTTGGCATAAAACCAGGGATAATTATGACTAGAATTACAGAGAGGCACTTGTGCAAACAGTGTTCAGACTGTGTGAACAGGTAATCGATGTGGGAATTGGTGGCACCACCAAATAAAGCGGGAGCTCAACAAAGTAATCTGTGCACCAATTTCAAATTGCTGCACATGAGCCATCATTGAGTGTAGCCAGCTTTTGGGGTGTTGGATAAGGGGTCCGATACCTGTATTGCGTAAATGCGTTAAATTAAATTTAATAACTAAATTCATTAAATACCATAAACAGGCTGGTTATGTTGTGTTAAAGAATATAATTCTCCAGAGTTAAATCAGTAATGGTCTTACCCAAACCCTTCAACTTTCATAACAATGAAAGTTAGGGTTCTGGAGGAAACTGTTCTGTAAACTATCTAATTTGTATCAACAACTAAAAATATTCCCCTTAGCCCTTTAGTTAAGTACAATTGGTATAGGCAGAAAATGGTTCTGTAGTATCTTTTTTTTTATTATATATATCTAACTTTTACATGCTTTACAGAAAAGAAAGTCTTAACATTTAGTTAATTATAAATTACTTCACAAAAGAGTGCTGAAAGAAACAGAATTATCATAAACTTCATGCACTTGCAAGATATGGACCAAGTAGACAGTTAAAAAGATCTGTATAGCTCAATGCAAGTTTAAATGTAAACCATCTGTGTGTTCAATTACTTGTTTTTTTTTAAACTTTATTTGAATAATATGATTTAGAACAGTTGCTAAAAGCTGTCTGTGTGTTAATCAAACAGAAGTACTGCTGAATTTCATCAGAGGATGAAAGCTCCATGAAGTGACTGCAACAAATATTGAAGTGTCCCCAGTGGCTCATTATGGAATCTAATATGAACTCCGCAATATCTATAATATTCTCCGTCTAATATGTTTCACAAGGTTTAATATTTCTTTTAAGAAGTAATGATAAATTTCTGTCAAGTTCATGAGCTGTTTCTAGTACAGTGCACAACAGTGGATGCTAAAAAGTGCCTAAGTTATTGGTTTTATTGAATGCCTTAAATGAAGTAGTCTTGTTTGGTGAATTAAAGTTTGAAAAGAAATGGATCCACAGCCAATTTCAGTCTATGATTTATATTCAGTTACCTACTCAGAAAATTATCTGAAGTTTATGATTTGTTTCCTCGGGCTCTGTAGGTTTGGGGTCTGAGGCATTTTACATTTAGATGGGCATTAAATTTATGAACAGATATCTCTGATTTATTAGTTTGAAGTTTCGGCAATTCTTTATGTGACATTACTTGTTTAAACTGCCCATTTTGTGCCACATGATGGCATCATTCCATATTGCGTGATGTATTCTTAATATCTTGTTACTAAGCAGAACCCAGTTCCCCCCAGAGGGAAGCAGGGAAGAAAATAATTCCCAGGTGTGCTTATTGCATCTGCTTGTTGCAGAGCTCCAAGCAACTCCAGGAAGCAGGTTATTTGCCTGCTCACTCGTTGGTGCTCTACAGAGAAAATTACCCATAAATAAAAAATCACATTAGAGGATTTCTACTGCGTGAAACTTGTGTAAACTTACAGTCTTGGTTCAACAGGAACTTCAGAAAAAGTAAATACACAAACTGAATTCACCAACTTCTCTGGTTTATATAGCAGTCAGTTTGGGGCAGCAAATCGTGTAACTCCTAAATAGTTCCAAAGATAAACAGTGTGGCAAGCTTCTTTGCAGCATCTAAGTGGGAGGCTAAAATACACTCAAAAGAAGGGAAAATCACCAAGATTCCAGCTGCTGATTGTTATTCAGTGGCCCCTGCTGGAAATGTGTGTGTGCCAAGTGAGCATAAGATTGGGTTCAGCTACAATGTTCTCCATGGTTAAATAAGCTGCCAAAATTCACCATTAAAAATCACGATTCAGTGACTGCTGGACATCTGTGGAACCAGGGCCCATGGAAGGAGTCAATCTCCTCATGAAATGAAGGGAGAAAATTAACAAGGAAAAATTGCAGAAGAGATTCGATCTCTTAATTTTCTACAGAAGAATTGAGCCTTACAGTTGTAACTGCAGTCAAATAATGCATTTTCTTTCCACTTTTGACTCTTTGGAACCCTGGGCTGAATCTTCTGTTTGGCTGGGAAGCGGGAGCAGGTGCGGGCAGGCACAGACGCGATCGCCGCCCGCAATCGGGCCCACTCCCCCATTTCATGCGGGCGGGCCAATTAAAGCCTACCCAGCATTACACCCGACTCCCAAGGATAGCGGGTGTGGGCGGACGGCGGCGGAAGTGCATTGTCCGCCGGGTCCAATGGCAACCTGGCGGCCTGTTTATCAGAAGCGCTGTCAGCCTTTGCAAGGCTGCTCACAATGTCAAGGGGAAGGGTTCACCAGAGGGCTTCTGGTGAGCAGGCCAGTCCGGAGGGTAGGCCAGTGGAGCAGGCGAGGCTGGAGGTTAGGACGGGGGGCCAGTGTGTTCGTTTTTCTGATGACTGCCTTGCTGCCCTCCTCGAGGAGGTGGCAGCACAGCGGGAGGTGCTGGTTCCCCAGGATGGGAGGAGGAGGCCCCCCCACATGACGAAACGTGCCTGGGGGGAGGTGGCAGAGGTGGTGAGCTCCCGCGACGTGGTGCGGTGCACCTGGATCCAGTGTCTCAAGCGTTTCAACAACTTGTTGCGCTCTGGCAGGGGGGTGAGTACCATGTTGGCATTGGGCATTTAACCCAGCAGGTCGGCTTTCCCCCCTGCTACCCACCCGAGCCTGAGTGTAGTGACTACATTGAATCATTGATGGATTGTGTCCTTCGCTGGGTGGGCCAGCAGATATTGCCCATGCTGAGGTCACCCTGAGAGGGTGATGAGGAGATGTGTTTTGCCCCCGCAGCATGTGTTACACTGAGACCCACATGACTGTTTTGGGGGCAACCTGGAGGAGCTGCACCTAAGAGCTGTGTTTGAACTGCAGGACATGTCCAAGTCAGGGTGATGACATGCTGGGAGGGGAGTTTCAAGGTGGCGTGGCAACGAACCATCTGCTGCCCTCTGCGCGCCACGTGCTTGTGCCTCCTTGCGATGGAAGGATATACTGTGTGGTGCCTAATGTGATATAGGCAGCATGTGTCCAAGAGGGGGGTGGAGGGTGGGGAGCAGGCCTATCATCTTTGTGTAAGTTCGGCAGCAGCGGGGTGAGGAGGCACTGGAGCCCTGATATGTCCCACTCTGGTTGGGGTGGGCCGTGCGCGAAGAGAGTCCATGTGCAATTTGCCCTAATCAATGCTCTTCTCTCATTTTCAGGAGAAGAATGCTCATAACGCGGCAGAGCGTGTGAGGACTGTCAGCGGCCAGGCGCAGATCACCATTCTCAGCCGCTTCGAGCAGGAGACCCTGGATCTGAAGAGGCGCCATGTGCCAAAGTTCACTGGTGTCGGTGAGGCTGGGGTGCCATGGACAGGTATATATGCCCAACAGTAAGTTCAGCATTGTTCTCCCAACAGCCATAGCAGTGCTGAATGTTAATTGATTTAATTTTGCAACGTGACGACCATTGCTTATGGAAGGATGAGCGCATGGGGGACAGGGATGCAGATTGACATTGTCTCCACGTTAACTGATCCACTGTCCTTGTTCTTCCTTTCAGCATCATCAGAGCAGAGCTGGGAGGAGGAGCAGCAGATGCCCCCTCTCACATCTGAGGTGCCTGAAGTCTCACCAGCATCTCACCATTTCTGCGAGGCAGGCACCACAGATACTAGCACCTCGATGGGAATGCAAACATTGGCTAGTGTCCCGGGGCACAGTGGTGAGAGCACTTCACAGTCGCTGGAGGAGCTGGCAGAGACAGAGAGTGCCCATGGTGACAGCAGCCGGAGGACTGCAGGTGACCAGGTACATGCTCAGTCGGTGCCTGATGATGTGCCTCTGGAGTCGTCCACGATGCAGCAGGGGCAGGAAATGCGGCCGGGTGTGCAGGAACATCTGAGGGTGATAAATGAGGCAATGCTTGGCTCGGTCTCCGTGGTGGAGGAGTCTACGCGGACAATCGCCGAAGCAATGAGCCACATGTCCGAGCGTCATGGTGGCGTGGAGAGCCTACTCCGGGGGACCCGCCAGAGCTTCCTGGGGATGCGTTCTGACCAGCAAGCCCTCACATCGGCTATGACCTCACCTGGTCAGTGCCAGTGTGGGAGGTGGTTTGGGCATCAACTTTTCCAGCTCGGTGCCCATCCATCCATGGTGAGCAGGGAGGTCCGAAGCGACCTCACGTCTGCGCAGCAGCTGTCTGTTGTCTCTGCGGGCTCCTCTCAGGGTGCTCTGGATGAGGGCAGCAGCTCCTCCGCCTCTCTCCCAGTGACCATAGCATCCAGTGAGGCTGTGATGTCTGGGGAGATGCCAGCTGTGGAACTGGCAGATCCTTGCCAGGCGGGGCCAGCACTGGCTCCACGGGCCAGAGGACGACCACCAAGATCATCGAGGCAAACAGGACAACAGAGTCAGCAGGCTGTCTCAGATGCCACTCTGAGAGATGGGGCAGCACCAAGACGTAGCACCCGAAAACAAAAACATGAGGCACCTTAGGCACACCACGGGTTTTTGACTGATGCTTTTGTGTTGGCCTGAGATGAGGTCCTTATGATTTGTTTTGTTTGGGAACACTATTCTCTTTTTTTTGGAATAAGTTGGTTTGCTTGACAGAATAAATTCAGATATGTCACCATGGCTGAGGGTGTCTCTTTTCTTCTGTATGTGGATGGTTTCAAAAAACTGTAATGAGTGCTTTGTTGGACATTCCGCTTTATTAACAAGGCCCTTAGTGACTGTGATAAAAACAAAAAGCTAAAAGCTACTGCGGATGCTGGAAATCCAAAACAAAAACAGAATTACCTGGAAAAACTCAGCAGGTCTGGCAGCATCGGTGGAGAAGAAATCAGTTAACGTTTCGAGTCTTCA
The DNA here is from genome assembly GCF_964194155.1 of Cetorhinus maximus. Classification (NCBI taxonomy): domain Eukaryota; kingdom Metazoa; phylum Chordata; class Chondrichthyes; order Lamniformes; family Cetorhinidae; genus Cetorhinus; species Cetorhinus maximus. The sequence continues at coordinate 53,712,034 of NC_135896.1, read as the reverse complement.
TGACCCTTCGGCAGAACTGAGTATAGTTAGGAGAAAAGTGAAATATAAGCTGGTCTAAGGTGGGGGGGCGGGGGGAGAGAGAAGTTGAGGGTGTGGTGGTTGTGGAGATAAGCAAGCAGTGATAGGAGCAGATAATACTTAGTCTACTGCATTCGTTGCTCCCAATGCGGTCTCCTCTACATTGGAGAGACCAAACGCAAACTGGGCAACCGCTTTGCAGAACACCTGCGGTCTGTCCGCAAGAAAGACCCAAACCTCCTTGTCGCTTGCCATTTTAACACTCCACCCTGTTCTCTTGCCCACATGTCTGTCCTTGGCTTGCTGCATTGTTCCAGTGAAGCCCAGCGCAAACTGGAGGAACAGCACCTCATCTTCTGACTAGGCACTTTACAGCCTTCCGGGCTGAATATTGAATTCAACAACTTTAGATCTTAAACTCCCCCTCCCCCCATCCCCACCCCGTTTCTCCCCCCTCCCTTTTTTTTTCAATAATTTATATAGATTCTTCTTTTCCCACCTATTTCCATTATTTTTAAATCTAAAACTAAAACTTTGTTAGTCTTTCCACCCCACCCCCACTAGAGCTGTACCTTGAGTATCCTGTCTTCCATTCTTAATTAGCACTTTTCTTAGACAATATCACCACCTTCAACACCTCTTTGATCCTTTTGTCTGTGACATCTTTTGATTATCTGCTCCTATCACTGCTTGCTTATCTCCACAATCACCACACCCTCAACTTCTCTCTCCCCCCGCCCCCCCCACTTTAGACCAGCTTATATTTCACTTTTCTCCTAACTATACTCAGTTCTGCCGAAGGGTCATGAAGACTCGAAACGTTAACTGATTTCTTCTCCACCGGTGCTGCCAGACCTGCTGAGTTTTTCCAGGTAATTCTGTTTTTGCCTTAGTGACTGTTCTTAACTTGGCAGATTTTGCACTTAGTTGTCGAGTATGGAGCCTACAGCCCAGGCTTGTCCTGGTGGTCCATCTGTGATGTGCTAGCTGAAGGTTCATTGGATTAAAGCCTCCCGGGTGTCCCTGCCTCCCTGGAGTATGCTCGGGTCAGCGTCTACCCCCTCAGCATTTCCCCGTGCCTGCTCATCCTTGGACTCACTGCTGGACTTATCATGTGCAGCCGCAGCCACTGCGTCGACATCTTCATCGTCCACTGCATCCCCCCTTTCCAGCGCAATTTGTAGAGAGCGCAGCATGCAACCGCTATCACCGAGACACAATCTGGGAGGTACTGGAGTGTGCCCCCTAAGTGGTCCAGGCATCAGAAGTGCATCTTGAGAAGACTGATGGTTCTCCCTGCCACAGCCCTTCTGGGGGCCTGGCTCCTATTGTACCGCTGCTCAGCTTCTGTTCTTGGATGGCGGAGAGGCATCATGAGCCACCTTCTGAGGGGATAGCCCTTGTCACCCAGCAGCCATCCATCAAGCTGGGCTGGAGCACTGAAGAGCCCCGGCACCTGGAGTGTCTGAGGATGTAGGTGTCATGGGAGCTGCCTGGGTACTTTGCAGCGACTTGTAGAATCAGCATCCTGTGATCACACACTATCTACACGTTCATGGAGTGGAAGCCCTTCCTGTTGACAAAGGCACCGGGCTCACCTGCTGGCGCCTTGATGGCCACATGTGTACAGTCTATTGCACCCTGGACACGGGGGAAGCCAGCAATGGCCGCGAAGCCTCTGGTTCGCTGTGCCTGACTTGCCTTGTCACAGCGGAAGTGGATGAAGGCCAATGCCCATCTGAATAGAGCGTCTGTGACCTGCTTGCCACAAGTGTGGACAGCGGATTGGGAGATACAGCAAAGATCACCCACCGAGCCCTGGAAGGAGCCAGAGGCATGGGGTGTCCACCCACACAGTTAGGAGACATCTCAGGCTCTATCATCTGACAGATGTAGTTGACTGTCTCCCTTGAGAGATGGAGCCTCCTTCAGCACTGCACCTCAGACATATTGAGATAGCTGCTTCACCGCCTGTATACCCTGGCAGCAGGATAGTGGCATCTTCTGTAGCCCCTTCAGCCTTGGACTACTTCTTGGCCCTGCGCCCCTTCTGCCTGTGTCCATCCTCCCAAATGGGGCTCCTTTGGAGGCTGAATGTGCACTCCTGGCCTCCTCCCCCTTCTAGACCTCCCTTCCTCATCAGAGGAGCTGCTTCCAGTGTACAGTTCAGCTCCCATTCCCAGGCTAAGGGCAGGCCCGGAAAAGATTACTCATTGCAGAGTGCTGACCTGAAGGTTAGGAGTCCAGAAAAAGAGCGTTTTGAAGCACGCAGATCACACAGGCAAGTTTCAAAAACTTTCAGAAATACATGTTTGACTGTGCACACTCACGACCCTAGTGAGCCCTCTTATCCCGCCTGTGGATGAGGTTTATACAAATCTGTCCTACCCGCCTGCCCATTGCGCCCATCCACCAAACTGAAGATCGCACGGGCACTGAAAAATCGGCATCAATTGGCGCCTCAAGAGCTTTAACGGGTCCCTTAATTAATGGCGGGCTCATGTCGGACATCATCATGTGCCCGCCCAGCGAAATATCACGATGGCGCGCGGTGATGGCGGGATGCTCGCCCGATGTCACTGCATGTCATTTTACGCACAGACGTGCAGGCCTCACCCCCGCACACCAAAGGGAAAATTCAGGCCCCTATTCTGTTGGGGATTATGGGAATGTGTCACTGGTGGCATGTAACCAGTCAGGCTTGAATGGTGTACTTGAAGTTTTGATATTTTGAGTTTTGGCCCCATTTTACCTTCATGGTTTAAGGACAAATCTCAGAGCATTCTCTTCTGGAAATGTTTTTCCTTAATTCCCCAAGATTTAAAATGCTTTGAGACATCCCCTGAGAGCTAGAATTGTTCAGTCTTTTCATGGAAGCTCAATGCCTGGATAATTGTTTCCCATTCAAATCTTTTGTTATTACTTCAGTAAAAATGCAACAAATTAATTTAAAATTAGTGTTTTTAATCTATTCATTAATAGAAATAAAGAAAGCATTGTGAAACGGCACATAACTTCATTTCCACACAATAAATAGCACAAACCACAGTAGTGCTAATGCTTGTTGTACCTTTCAAAGGGAAATCCTGTTCTTTGAGACAACGGTAATTGGCACGTGTTGCATAGGCCAATTATTTTGATATCTAAATAATCTATTACTCAAAAATTCATTTTTTTTCTTTATTTGTTCATGGGATGTGGGTGTCACTGACAAGGTCAGCATTTGTTGCCTATCCCTTATTTCCCTTGAACTGAGTGGCTTGCTGGGCCATTTCAGAGGCCAGTTAAGAGTCTACCACATTACTGTGGGTCTGGAGCCACATGTAGATCAAACCAAGTAAGGATAGCAGATTTCCTTCTCTAAAAGACATTAGTGAACCAGATGGGTTTTTACTACAGTCTATGATAATTTCATAGTCACCATTACTAAGACTAGCTTTCAATTCCAGATTTTCTAATTGATTTTAAACTCTACCAGCTACCTTGGTGGGATTTGAACCCAAGACTGGGGAGCATTTACCTAGACCTCCGGTTACTAATCCAGCAATATTACCACTACACCACCATGCCACCATCTCCCTAACCACCTGCCCCTACCTACCACCACCCCCCCGGCATTGAATTGAAATTGAACCCATTACAAAAGTTGCACATTTTGTTGGATAAATGTACATATTACACTGTCCATGTCCAATTGAATAGAAAGTTAACTCATTAACATTTTTCAGCTAGTGCTATTTATTGGAGAAGAAATAGGAAACCACAACTGCAGGAAATCTGAAATAAAAATGAAAAATTTTGGAAATGCATAGGATGTGCATCAGGATCTGAAAGATTTGCATTTTGGCAATTTCCCTCCATTCATTCAATTGTTAATGATGTGGTTAGTACATTATAAGGATTAAGGAAATCTTTCATCCTTTGTTTTAATACAACACCATCACAAACCTTTGTAGAATAGCAGCAGAATGACTATGAATTAGGAACAGGAGTAGGCCACTCAGCCCCTCTAGCCTGCTCCGCCATTCAATAAGATCATGATTGATCTGAATATAACCTCAACTCCACATTCCCCGCTATCCTCAATAACCTTTCACCCCCTTGTTTATCAAGAATCTATCTAGCTCTGCCTTATAAGTATTCAAAGACTCTGCTTCCACTGCCTTTTGAGGAAGAGAGTTCCAAAGACTCTTGACCCTCTGAGTGAAAAAAATTCTTCTCATCTCTGTCTTAAATGAGTGACCCCTAGCCCTAGATTCTCCCACAAGAGTAAACATCCTTTCCACATCCACACTGTCAAGACCCCTCAGGATCTTAAAGATTTCAATCAAGTTGCCTCCTACTCTTCTCAACTCCAGTGGATACAAGCCTATCCTGTTGAACCATTCCTCATAAGACAACCCACCCATTCCTGGTATTAGTCTAGTAAACCTTCTCTGAACTGCCTCTAGCATATTTACATCCTTCCTTAAATAAGGAGACCAATACTGTACACGGTACTCTAGATGCGGTCTCACCAGTACCCTGTATAACTGAAGCATAACTTCCCTACATTTATATTCAATTCTCCTCACAATAAACAATAACATACTACTCGCTTTCCCAATTACTTGCTGGACCTATATACTAGCCTTTTGTGATTCATACACCAGGACACCCAGATCCCTCTGAATCTCAGCGCTCTGCAACCTCTCACCATTTAGATAATGTGATTCCTTTTTATTCTTCCTGCCAAAATGGACAATTTCACATGTCCACGTTATACTCTATTTGCCTGATCTTTGCCCACTCACTTAATTCTCCCCGATTCAAATGCATGTCAAAACTTGAGGTGGTTTAAATTAACTCAAGTACAAGCGGGTTCTACTATATTATCTTTGCCTAGTCTAATTTGTAGCACATAGAATTCCAAGAGCCACCCATAACCTCTTGTTGTTCTTTTCTTGGTTTGATTCTTAAACAATACACTACAACAGGGGTCACAAACCCTATTATCTCCACCCCCAGAAAAAACAGCAGCACATGTAGTATTGGCTTTCATTTGTAATCTTCAGCTTCTCCTTCAACGAAATGTAACTTAAGGTGGGTAAAAAGGACATTTTCTGGCACATTTGGGTAGATCCAGGAATACAGACAGATGCCATTGTTGATCTGTTTGTAAAGGTTACTTTATGTTCATTTGCCAAATTGAAGACTGTATCCAAATTTAAAAAGATAGTGAAAGCAAAATACTGTGGATGCTGGAAATCTGGGGCAGGATTTTACCAGCAGATTTGTAGGTGGGATTGGGGGGGGGTGAGTGGTGCGGCTGACCATAACATTTTTCAGATGGCCTTCCCGCCGGATCCCCAGCCACCCACCCCACCCTCTCCACAATTTAACACTGGGACGGGTGAGGCCTGGGCTGGTCTGCCCACGCTTGCCTCAATTGAGGCCCTTAAGTGGTCAATTGTTGACCACTTAAAGGCCGTTTCCCACTCAGCCTCAATTTTCAGGCTGGTGGGAGGAGTTCAGGAGCAGGGGTAAAGCCCAAAAATTAACCATGTTCTGGCCTCGAACAGGAAGGAGGGGGTACCTCCCACAACAGCCTCCTTTTAAAATCAGGCATCCCCGCAAAAAAGTCTGCTCCCCTGCAAGTGTTCCCTTCTCTCCAAGCCTCTCCACCAACATTCCCACACCCCTCAGCCCACCCTTCATCTCCCCCAACCTGCACTGAGACCCCAACATTACCTGGTCCAGGTCTCCCGGGACTTCGACTGTGGGGACTGCTTGCATTCCCAGTCCTGTCTTCTGCAGTTTTTGGCACTGCAGGGGCTAGAGACTGCCGACCAATCAGATTGGCCATTGCTCTCTGAGGTGGAACTTCCTTCCGGGTGAGGAGCAGAAGTCTCACCTCCAGCCAATTAACACTTGTTGGAGCGTTAAATGGCTGCGTGGCAGGTAGTTTCAGTGGGGATGTGTTCTCTGGCAATTTCTTGGATGGCAGAAAGAGAAACCCCGGCATCCTAAAAATCCTGGCCCTGAAATAAAAACAGAAACTGCTGGAAGAACCCAACAGCTCAGGCAGCAAGTGTTGGGGGAGAAACAGAGTTAAAGTTTCAGGTTGAACCGTTTGATAATAGGACTTTGAACTGAAACATTGGGCAGAATTTTGCCCTTGGATGGCGAGCGGGCCCCAACGGCTTGGTGGCGGGCAGGCAGCCGAACCCCACCACTGAAACGGGGCCCGTCGCCATTTTGAGTGGGTGGGCCAATTAAGGCCCACCGAGCGGCATCCCCGACAGCGCTTCCTGTTCCGGGCGGGGGAGGGATTCCCCAACTGTCAAAGTGCGCTCTTTCGCGCGAGCGCACTGCTCCCTGAGTCTAAGTGCTGTCTCAGGGAGGTTAGTGACAGTCCGAAAAACTTTAAAAATACAAAAATTTAAAAATTATTAACATGTCCCCCTCATGTGACAATGTCACACGAGATGGGACATGTTAATAAAGACCACATAAGCTTTATTAATTTTTTTAAATACGAACATGAAACTATATCCCGCCAGTGGATGAAGTTTCATCAATAATCTGAAGCCCACTGGGGCTCCTGGCCTGCCCACCAGCCTTAAGGTTGGACAGGCAGGTCTTTAATTACTTTAAATAGTCTGTCAATGGCCTCAATTGGCCATTGACATGTTGGCGGGCGGACAGCTGATTTCGCTGTCCGCCCGCCTTCCTAAAAATTTAAATGGACCGGGATGACGTCGGGGATTCCTCCCGAAATCATCCCGCAACATTTTCCCCTCGGCGACTGGGCCCCGCCCCCAAATGAGCATGAAGTGGAAAGAAGAACTGCGGCAAGTGCTAATAATACAAACCAATTATGCTTTGGTTAATCAATCGGAAAATCTACATTACCTCTTGTAATCTATGGATAGATACCTGAAAGTCACACCCATTCTGATCCCGCATATTTTTTTTGTTGGATGTTGCTGAGAAAAACAAAGTTGTAGCTAAAATTTAGAAACACCTGTTAATGGATTATACTTTTCTATGAGCATTTTAGGATAGAGATTTACAAATCAACATTAATTCCCATCCACATCAACAATCTGAGAACCAAAAATGGAAAACATAGCCAACTTGGGACTTTGTATTTACCTAGGCAGGACTAGACAGTTTGGTGGATGTGTTTTCCATTTCTGGTTCTCAGAATATTGATATCCCTATATTTAGGCTTCATTAATGATCATGTTCCTCAGTGTGAAAACCCCCCAATCTTTCCTCTGGAGAAATCTTGCACTATTTTGGTGTTCATCTTAATGCTGGAAACCTGGCCAATCCCAATTTACCTCTGATAATTGCAGGTACACCTTCTGAAGTCACTTAACAAGTACATGTAGCACCCGTTGTTAAGCTAGCTATCTGCAGAGAGCACAATTTTGAGCTACTGTGCCTTAATTATGCACAAGAAAAATTGCTTCATAGACAAGCCTTTGTGTAAACCTATAGCTGCAGTGCTGGAAGAGAAGAAAACTCTTATTAGCTGGATCCGTCATAGCACCACTAAAATCAAACAACAGCATGCTTCACCAGATGGTGCTGGCAACATTGAATGCTTTGACCCTACAGACCAGTGATGGGTCAGAAACCCAAAGACGCAAAGTACAAAGGTAAACCAATATTAGTATGTGAATACATTTTTAAAGAACAGACCTGGATTGATGGGCAGTGTATACTAATCTACTTATAGTATTTGGCCTGTTGCCATTGGAAAATGAAGTAAATATGATGTGACAGTTGAAATAAATGTACCAACAGGCTAAAAATAGTGTAGCTAAAACATGCATAGGGAAAATTCAATCTGGCACCCAGGCACATTCATATTTCTTTGGAAGCACAGGCTGTACAGTTAAGGCAAAGGATAATCTGGAAATGGAGATGGCACAACGACAACTTGCATTTATATAGCATCTTTAACTTTAAAAAACATCCCAAAGTGCTTTACAGAAGCATAACCAGAAATGAATGGATGCCAAGCCATAGAAGCATTCAGTGGTGAAGAAATCTGTGCACCCATTAGTATTCACACCCTATGCTGGAAATGGTGCAAGTGAATTGGTATATACTTTCCATGATTTGATATAGCAGGGCATCAATGACACTGGGTTCAGAATCATTCCCATGACTCACCTATAGAGATGAAGTTACATATCTGAAGCCTCTTTCCCATCATTTGTTACAATCATTTCACCATTTCTGCCAAAGCCTAAGATCCCATTCCAGCATTGCTAACCTCCAAACTGGCCCATTTTGTATTCATTCTTAATTTGTATTCTGAGCTTTATTTTCTTGTTAAATCTAATTTAATGACATAGGGTGAAAGAATACAATTATAATGTAAAAAATCAAATTGTGCTTTTCACTCAAACTGTACAGTTGTTGAATTTGATCCCAAAGCCAGCAGTAGAGATTGTCATGTTGTTGAAATGGAGTTTAACTTATTCTGTGATTGTAAATCAGTGGCCCTGACTATATACTGTGCCTCACGTGATATAATGCTCTTATTGTTATGATACATATGAATATACAAGAAACTGAAGGGAAAGCCCAACCCATTTATATATAATGCACAGGAACATAGGAGCAGAATAGCACCTCAAGCCTATTCTGCCATTAAGTGTCTTACGCCTATTCTGCCTTCAATGAGATGTAATCAATATACCCTGCATCTGAGGGAATCCTGCCATTGATGAAAACTTCACAGCCCCTGTGCCTGACTGATCACCTCTGTGTTAAATGTGCAGAAGTCCAATGTTCTCGCAAAAAGCGCATCAGCCACGTGAGAAATGCTGCTGTGGGCTGTCGATTGCAACGTGCTGCAAGGGTCCACTGCTGACTCCTGAAATTAGCCCCAGGCTAGAAAGTTCAAACTTGAAAGCTTCCGGCATAGGGTGTCCCCTATGCCTTGTGGCTTAAGGTCATCTGCCAGGTGCATGTGCAACTCAGCCTCAATCTGCCTTGATAGGGGCAGCCATTGGCAGCACTGCTGCTCCAATATGTTCATAAAGCTGATCCTCTGAGGGCCCAGTTAATTCAGCAGGTATCGCCTTCTGGACCTTCCTGCCCTTGGCCAGCATTTCTATGTCCTTTTTTGCAGGATACCATCTGTGTTGCTGCAAATGCTGCTCCTCATCACTGGTCTAGCCGATTCTAAGTAGGTGGTCCCCATCTCCTTATGCAGTAACAATCACAAGCTCCTCAGATCATAAATAACCTGGTACCTAATTGTGACCACAGTTACTTCCAAGTCCAATTACCTCCCTGTCTTTCAGCACTCTCAAAATGAGTGCTCAGCTTCCACAGTGGTAAGTCTGTGTCTATCCATGGGCTGCTCATTGCCTCTTTCCCCTTTTAAACAGAAAAGTTAAATGTCTGAAGCTTCACTCAATTCCACTGTGCATCCCATCCGATGACCTGAATTTGAGTGTACCAGGCACAATTTCAAAATTTGCAAATGTCCAAAATTTGAAAGTATTATGAATTGTAAAGGAGGAAAGTGATAGACTTCAAGAGGACATGGACAGGCTGGTGGAATGGGCAGACATCTGGCAAATGAAATCTAAGTGTGAAGTGATACATTTTGGTAGGAAGAACAAGGGGAAGCAATGTGAAATGAAGGATTCAATTCTAAAAGTGATACAGGAGTAGAGGGAACAGGGGTATATGTGCACAATTCATTGAAAGAGGCCAGGCAGGTTGAGGAAATGGTTACAAAAGGCAGAAAGGCTCATGGGATATATAGAAGCATAGAGTACAAAAGCAAAAAAGTTATGTTGAACCTTTATAAAACACTGGTTCAACCTCAACTGGAGTATCTTGTCACTGCAATTTAAAAAGGGTGCAAAGGCGCGGGAGAAAGTTCAGAAAAGATTCACAAGAATGGTTTCAGGAATGAATGACTTTGGTTATGTGGATAGATTGCAGAAACTGGGACTGTTCTCCTGGAGAAAAGATAGTTGAGAGGAGATGTGGAGGAGCTGCTCAAGACTATGAACAGCCTTGACAGATTAGGTAGAGAGAAACTGTTCCCATTGGCAGAAGGGACGGGCACCAGAGGACACTGATTTAAGGTGAATGGCAAAAGAACCAAAGTTAACATTACTCAGCGAGTGGTTAGGATCTGGAATGCACCGCCTGAGAGTGTGGTTGAGGCAGATTCCATCATGGCTTTGAAAAGGAAATTGGATGATTATCAGAAGAGAAAATATTTTCAGGACTCCAGGGAAAGGGCAGGAGAGTGGGACTAGTTGAGTTGTTCTTGCAGAGAGCAGGCAGAGGCACAAAGACTTGAACAGCCTCCTTCTGTGCTGTGACCATTGTACTGCTTGCATGAAGGGTTGGCACAGCATGGAACCTGTGTGCCATTGGAAAAATTGCAGATGTGGGGAAATAGACCACTCAATTACATTAATAACCAGCCTAGCTGATGTCCTGCAACTATCCGACAGGCAATCCTCCCCCCCAAGATGTCACTTCCAGAGAAATTGTGTGCAAGCGGCAATGTGTTGGGCAACTGGCACACCGCTGTCCCGTACAAATTTGTGGGCTCGCCCACCTCCTAGCCCTCCTCCGCTTCCATGGGAAAATCTAGACCAAAGAGTGTGAAAGGTATTCTTAAATTTTCTCTCAGGAAATGGCAAGGCCACACTTATTGCCCATCCCTAATTACCCTGGCAAGGTGGTGGTGAGTCTTTTCTTGGAGTCACTGCAGTCCTTACCTCCCACAGCAGGTAATTCCAGGAAACTGACCAGCAATGGTTACGGGATGGCAATATATATCCAAGTCACAATGGTGTGTAACTTGCAGAACATGGATGTGATGGTGTTCCCATGACAATATTGTTCTTGGCGTCTCTATGGTAGAGAGTGTTGGGGAGGGAGTATATTCAAAACAACTATGCCAAGTTGCTGCAGCGTTTTCTGTAAAATGTACACTGTAGCTCCAGTAATGATGATAGAGGGAGTGGATGCTGAGAAACAGGGATGCCAATTGAACAGACAACTTTGTCTTAAATGTTATTAAGCTATTTGAATGTTGTTTGTCCACAGTGCAGGTGAGTGGTCTGCATTCCATTACGCTCCTGACTTCAGCCTGGTAGATGGTGAAGAGGCTTTGTGGAGTCAGGAGGTAAATCACTCTTTGCAGGGTATCCAACTATTTATGCTATTTTCTTGTGGTTTTCAAAGCTGGATGAGCAGGAGAATCATAAATGAAATACACTCCCTATGTTGGAAGAAGCTTTGGGACTCATTTAGAATTAAATGTCATATTGATGATGATTATTAGGATTTGTACCTAGCCGTAATGTTCAGAGATGTTTATTACAACGAAGAGTGCTTTATTGAATGTACACACAGAATACAGACATGAGCAAGCTCGGATTGCTGCAGTGAAGGATGTGCCTCACACAATATCGCCCGTCCTCCCACCTTCCCCCCACACACCAGCACTGCCAGAGTACAAAAGTTCTTATGGCTAAAGTTCTTACCTAGACATATCATTACAATGATAGCAACAGCTGTGGAGCTGATGGAGAAAATAGCATGACAGAGCTGGTGTCATTAGCAGGTATGTGACAGCTGACCCCAAGCTTTTGATAGCATCACCAACAAGCAGAAGAGAGAAGACAGGAGTCGAGGACAGTCAGTTACAAAAGTTTGTGACAGCAAGGGACAGAGACAATTGGAATTTTGATCAGCATTTCTCAGCCAAGCAAGTATTGAAGTAGGTTTCCAGCTGGTTACTGCATGCCATGCAGATGGGAACATCATCAACAGAGTTTGGATTACAGTTTGGATTAAATTGACAGTATGAAGGGCAGTGTGACTGAGCAAGCAGCAGTTACAGTAACCAAACTAGAAACTTCCTTCACTCTTGGGTAGGCTGAGAGAAGCAACAACATTGACACTGGAAAACATACTGCTGATTAAAATGAAACTTTCATGGTACAGTGCTCTTGTCATTATAAAACAGCATACACTGTGATTACCAAGAGCAACATTGTATGCAGTAAATCAGAGGATACAATATAGTCTGATATCAGTGTCTGCTCTGTTAATCATGCAAATTTTCTGTATCAAACTTGATCAGCTGAAATTTTATATCGACAAAACAGGGAAAAATTAAATCTGACTAGGTTTGGAGAATATCAAATAAGTGCAAAGCTATTAATGGTATGTGAAAACAACAAATCCAGGATAAACTATCAGTAATAAAAAATAGAAATCAAATTATCACTGAAAATAATTCTTGAAAGCCTTTCTGAATTTTATCATTGTTTTTCTACTAAGTTTAACGGCAAGGTATTGGAAATAATTTTTAGAGCATGAGAAATCTGTAAAAAAAATTACAAAATCCACAAGGAAATTATTAAACATATTTATACAATAGCTTTTTTGTGCTTGAATGCTTGTAATAATGTTTTACAACAGAGGCCTGTGTCTATGAGAAACCTAAGTCTTAAGTTGATGCACGTCCTTAGACCAATTATTGTGCTTTAGAGACTCAAACTAGGAGGCACGTGTGAGTTGGACTTACAGGAATGTTAGGATTGACAAAAAAAATCAAGCCATTTACAGAGTGTTCTAGAAGTTGTTGTTTATAACCTCACAACCTCTTCCATTCTGCAACATCTATGGAAAGTTATTGTGAAGAAATCCTCAAGGGAAGCCATTTTTAAAACAGTGTAGATAACTGAAACTGATTTTGTTTCATATAAATATCAAGGTAAAGCAGCAAAATACGAGAAATAATTTTCCATAAATAAATAAATTATATTTAAGTGATTACTTGCGATCTGTTACATCTGTGAAAATGAAAGCCAAAGGCAATCTTAAGTATTGCTATGTATTTTAAATCATTCTACCATGTATTTTACTTTGTTTTTATTCAGTGTAATTCAACAAATTATTTTTCTTATAAACAGGTAACAAGTACTAGAAGGACTTTTTTTAAAACTTTTTTTTAATTAAAGGATTGTTCTGTGCAGGCAGAAGTCCTGAACACAAACCATAGAAATTTAGGGTGGGATTTTCTGGCCCCACCTGCCACTGGGATCATCCGGTCCCGCCAAAGGTCAATGGACTGGTGGCTGGGCCATCGAATCTCCCGCAGTGGGTCCCACCACAACGGAGCTGGAAAATCCCAGCAATAGAAATTTACTGCACAGAAGGATGCCATTCGACCCCACTTGTCTGTGTCAGCCAATAAAGAGTGATCCAGCCTAATCCCATTTTCCAACTCTTGGTCCACGCCCTGTTGTTTACTTCACTTCAGGTGCAATCCAAGTAATTTTTTTTAAAACAGTAGGAGTTTTTACCTCCACCGTCCTTTCAGGCAGTGAGTTCCAGACCCCTACCACTAATAGTTTAAAAAAACTTGAATTTAGATAGTGCCTTAAACATAATAAAACATCCCAAGGTGCTATCCATATGGTTATAAAGCAAAATTTGACACCGAACCACATTAAGGGATATTAGACCAGGAGAAGGTTTTAAGGAAGATCATATTTTTTATCCATTCATGGGATTGAGGGTCGCTAGCAAGACCAGCATTTGTTGCCCATCCCTAATTACACTTGAGGATGTAAGGTACGATTCCGTGAGTGTGACTATGTCAGGCAGTTGCTTGACTAGTCTGTGGGTCAATTTTGGCACAGGTCCCCAGATGTTTGTGAGGAGGACTTTGCCAGGCGGACCAGCTGTTGTTTCCGATACCTAGGTTAACGCTGCGTGGTCCATCCAATTTAATTCTTAATCAACATTCTTTAACAGTTTGATACAACTGAGTGGTTTGCTCAGCCATTGCAGAGGACAGTTAAGAATCAAAAACATTGCTGTAAGTCTGGAATTACATGTAGGCCAGAGTAAGGACAGCAGATTTTCTTCCATGAAGGGCATTAGTGAACTAGATTAAGCAGAAAGTAGAGGTAGAGAGACGGAGAGGTTTAGTGAGGGAATTCTACAGCATTGGGCTTTGATAGCTGAAGTCACAACCACCATTGGCGGAGAATTTAAAATCAGGACTGCTCAGAAGTTTGAAATTAGAGGAACACAGATATCTCAGCGGAGTGTGGGGCTCAAGGAGATTACAAAGATAGGGAGGAATTTGAAAACAGGTTAAAAACCCAGTTACACTTCATTGAACTATGTTGAACTTTTTCTGGGGATTCTAGAAACAATATGAGAGCAGAAATTGATTTCATTCACTGCTAGCTCAGAGGTCTATAGCACAGCCTGTGGCAGAGCAGTGAATGACAGATTGCAATTTGAGGACATGACATTAATCTGTACTCGTGCTAAATCCTGAAGTTGGGAGTGAGATTCAGAGGGGTAATGATGGCAAACGTTGACAGTTTGCTGTCCAAAACAGCACAATTTTTCAAGCCAATATACTGCGGGAATGTATGCCTCTGCCTTGTGATTTATCGAGAAGGAATTTTTAAGAAGAGAACTGGAGAAGTTAAAAGTCTTAGAAAATTATTTTTGCTAGAACTTGGGTTTGCTTTGGCTATTTTGAAAACAAAATGGGGTTACTCTTTTGAAACTTGAAGCATTACTTTGTTGTATTCTGGGAAAGTGCATTTATTTATGGGTGGCAGCTTCTAGGAAAGGTGATCTAAGCCTGTAAAATGGGATTCACAATTGGGAATAGGCCCTAAAATGTTGAGAAAAACAGATGAACAGCAAGGGCTGTATCAGAAGCCAAGCAGATCAGACAGTTTCAGGGAACAGCCAGAGACACCCCAACCCTTAAGAATCCTTTTCCAACATATCAACAGAAGTACATGTCCAGGAGATATGTTTCATGCCTAAATTCAGAGGAGTTTTGCGCCTTGCTTTAAGATAACAACAATCGACATCAATAACAAAGACAGTGCTCATAGTTGGAGGAGAAAATTACAGCCATGTCATTGTTTTGGGGAGTTTCTACCACATTGGACCATTAATAATTCATGGAGGACAGATGGCCTTATTTATAAGTTACTTCCCAAAATAATAGGTTTTAAAAGCAATTGTTGCTGATAGAGTATTTGCATATAGTGATAACTATTCTTGGTAATACTGATACATAGACTTAAGAGTATATTTATGACAATACCTTGTGAGTTCACCAAAGAACTCTGACATTACAGTTCTCGTGCACAGGATTTACTGACGGATAGGTCTCATTGAATTCTACAGCATTTCTCTTAGCATTCCTTTATTCACCTTTTTCCCAATCTGACTACGTAAGAATCCACAGGCTTCATAGCATTACCTCATCTACCTCATTGATAACTAGAGTTTTAACAAGAATAGCTCCCCACATGCTGCATTAGCTTCACCTACCAAACTGCCAATTTAACATGAGACAGTTACAGAGAAATTAATGAGCAAAGGCCCCTTACAGGCAACATTCTCACTTGCCATACACAGGTGAAGCTTTATCCTAGGATAAGAGTTAGATCTTTGGGGCCAAGTCAAAGAAATCTTGTATCTGAACCCTTATCACCTAAATTTCTCTGACTCATAATTCACACAGACTAACTGAGAATTACTAAAACACGCATTTGAAGAACTCAATGTTAATATAAAGAGCTGAAGACAATTTAATTAACCCTTTCCTTACAGTAATATGTATGGGGCAGGTGAGAGCTACATTCTGTTTCAAGCCAGCTCACTTCATCTCAGAGAGATGAGAGGTGATCAACTTTTGAAGAAGCACTGCAGAAGTTCTTGAGGCAGTTGTTTACATGCAAGTGGCAAGATCAGCCTTAACTGCTGCCCCTCATCATTATGTCAACCTTAGGGCTTTCATTCCTTGAATGTGCAACTTGTGTGACTACAAGCACATTTTCTTGCATGCAGTCTCAATGTCAAGAAGCTACCATGACTTATTTATCCTGAAACAATCCAAAGTCCATGCTGTCTTTCCAAATTAGGGAATTTGGATGATGAATACTACCTGATACTGCCTGGGAATTTATTTAGCGTTCCAGTTATTTCCAATAATAAATTTCCAATTAATGTTAAAATTGTAATCTCATATTGTTACATTTAACATAACACACATAGGGATAGATTCTGCTCCTTGAAGTAGAGTACCATAGGGTGGGACTTCACTCCACCACTCAGATAGACATGCCAGGACTCCCACCATCAAATGGAAGCCTGCTTGAATAAAACAGGGCTGGTGAGGGATTTTAAAGGATTAAAACACCCCAAAGACAAAATGACATTTTTCCCTTTGGGCTTTGAGAAAGTTGATGATTTAGGGAAGAAATGTAGGGGGAAGAGGTCTCTATTATTCCCCCTCACCCCCATTTAAAGAATTTTAGGGCCTTACATCTATTATCTCAGGCCTACCATCATCTTCCACAAGGCAATCCCGAGGGGCAATGGTAACTGGGACACATGGGAGAGAGATGGTGTGTGATGCCCTAAGATACCCCAACCAACATTTCCATGCAGCAAACAGAGAAAGGGCAGCTATCAGCACTGTTGGCAGATGAAGGGGTGGGTAATAAATCAAGGTCAGGGCAGTATGCAACAGTAGAACACACTGCTGTATTGTATTGAAAATAGCATTGTGCATTTTGTCCACTTAAGGCTACCATACACACATGTACCAACAAGTCTACTAGGAAAAGACATAATAATAAAATGATCCATGTCATAACAGCACATGTAGTTCTAATCCTGAAAGCTTCTGACTGAATATAAACTGTTTCTGTCCCAGGAATTTCACAATGGCAACAAGGATGGTGAGAAATAACAAACATTGCTTTCAGGTATGAAAGTTTTGGAAAGTGTTTGTCTACTTTCTGCAGGCAGCATTTTCAGTTGGAGATTTAGGGACACATTGAGGCTATGTTAGTTACACACAGGAGGCACTCCAGCTTGGGATTAGCAACAGGAAAGCTTGCACAGTGTGGACACTACAAGGACCCTGCCAAGAAACTATTCAATCAAAAAAATTAATCTCAGATCATTACAGAGAAGTTTTTCTTTGAAAGGAACGTGATCCCAGGTCCTTGAACATGTTCCATCACTATGTTGCTGATGAATGTGGTGTTGTCTATACCCATTCTACCACCTTTTGATGTACATTCAGATCTATCATCTGTATTCACACATTGGCAAAAGTGGCTGCAATGTTGCAAAGATGTGATGGCAGGTTTTGCAATCACAGATGACAAAAGGAAAAAGGCCTTACTTCTCCACCATGGAGGTGAAGAATTGAAAGATATTTTTGATACACTCACACCTCAGCAAAATGATTATGACTGAGCTAAAAATGTACTAATAGCCTATTTCACACCTAAGAAAAATACAATACATGAAACAATTGCCTTCCAATTCCCTGAGCAAGAAGCAAACAAAACAATTGACCAATATTGCACATGATTGAGACAACTAGCGACTAAATGTGATGTTGGTGATATTGAACATGTCTAAAGGAAATTGAAAGTTGTCTCTCTAATCAACTATGCCAAAAGGCACTCTAGAAAGACAGAAAGCTGTCAGGGTTGTTGAGTTAGCAAGATCACTATTGTTTTCAGAATCTAGAGCTACTGAAGTTGAGGTTGCCAGCAGTAACTACCATACCCCAAGGTCAATTTCTGTGAACACTGTTCATTGCTCATGTGGCAAGAAGCCACCTTCAAGGCAACACAACAGTCTCACAGAGTTGGCGGCTTGTCTAAAGAATGTTTCGACCTTGGCAGTGCTTATTTATATCTGACAGAGTGTCCTGCTGCTGGTAAACAGTGTAAAGCATGTGATAAACCCAGCCATTTTACTCCTGTTTGTCATTCATCGGTAAAATTAACTACTAAGACCATACCATGTATGCATGCCACCGCAAAGGAGCAAGAGAATGTAGCCAATGTAAAGGCAAATGATCCTGAATATATTTATGTGCTCTCATTCGGACACAGTAACCAGCCATTGGTTGCTCAGACATAAATGTTATCCTAGGAACAGGAGCATCTGTGATGTTATGGGAGACAGAGCATTCAACAAATTTCAGGATTGCCCCATTCTCTGCAAACCAAGGAATATGAAAATTTTCCTTTACAACAGTGACAAAACACTGAAAGTTCTCAGGACTTTTGAAATGCCAATTCCATTCAAAGATGGTAGAATTATGTATTCTATATCATATGTGGAGAATGAGACATACTTATCAGTTTCTACATAACTGATCTGGACATGATTTCAGTCACATACACAATTCCTACACATACCAACAGCATCCTTGAATTGTATGCTGACCACCTCACTGGTATCAGCAAACTGAAAGGTGTTAAATGCAAGCTGCATGTAGACCCTACTGTGCCCCCAGTCACGCAGCAATGGCAACGAGCACCATTTCATGTCAGAAAACAGACTGCAAGTGAACTTCTGCATCTACTTGACCTTGACATTGAGAGGGTCTCGCCCACTCAAGTCATCAAGAAAGAGCAAGAACCAGATTAGAATCTGTGTTGATATACCATTGCGAAACCAAGACACCAATAATTGATAATTTCATAGAGAAAATGAATTGGACTAAACACTTCGCTAAACTTGACCTCAATACAGGCTATCTTCAAATTGAACTTGCAGAAAAATTGAGGTATCTTACAGTATTCTGCACTCACACCAAACCTTTTCAATACAATAGGCTCAACTTTGGAGTCAATCAGCAGCTGAGGTATTTCAGTAATGATTCAGCCTGCACTTCAAGAACTTAAAGGCGCGCTGAACATCAACGATTACATTCTCATCTACGGTCGCACTGAAAGTGAAATCGAGACACGCCTACATGCATGCCTGCAATGTCTTAGAGAGTGTAACCTCATCATGAACAAAGACAAGTGATTGTTCAATGAAAGCAGAATCAAACTCTTTGGTCAGCTGTTCAGCGGTGAAGGAGTATCATCTTATCCACGGAAAGCTGAAGCCATTGCAGACCTGCGGATCCTACAAACGTGTAGGAAGTCCATAGTCTGCTAGGACTCATCACGTACTATAGTCGCTTCATTCCTGACCTCACTATGCTATCTGTCCCCCTATGGGATCTGACAAAAGAGACCACCAAATGGGAGTGGGCTACATCACACAAACTGGCTGTACAACCAGATCAAACAATGAATGTCAGCAAATTGCACAAATGCCTGTTTTGACCCCAAGAAAACTACCCAGCTAGTCGTGGATGCAAGTGCGTCTGGCTTAGGTACAGTCCTTGTGCAGAAAGACAAGGCAGGCAACCCACCAATCGTTGCAATGGCAAGCAGATCAATAATGTTATTTGCTAATGGAGAAAGAAGCACTCTCAATCACTTGGGGGCATCTTACACTTTCACCTCTACTTGTACGGAAGTGAGACCACTAGTAAGCTTGTTCAATAATCCACATAGCAAACCATCCAGTCAAATAGAGCATTGGATACTCAAACTGCAAGAGTACAAGTTCCAGGTTGAGTTTCAGCCAGGCAAGCTCAACCCAGTGGACTATCTTTCACGACATCCGTTGCGACAGTCAATCCTACTTGTAATGAGGAAAAGGCAGCAAAACTTGATTAGGTCTTGCAACTATGTATGATGGCTA
The DNA here is from genome assembly GCF_964194155.1 of Cetorhinus maximus. Classification (NCBI taxonomy): domain Eukaryota; kingdom Metazoa; phylum Chordata; class Chondrichthyes; order Lamniformes; family Cetorhinidae; genus Cetorhinus; species Cetorhinus maximus. The sequence continues at coordinate 53,692,402 of NC_135896.1, read as the reverse complement.
TGGAATCAGCAAATTGGGAAGACATGATCGTGAGAGCATCTACAAACAAAATCGTTCACAGTTACAAGGTCTTCAGAATGTTCAAATGAGGTCACTGTTACAACCACATGTTACACAGCAACCATAATATCATTCCACACGAATTGAACGAATGTGTTGTTCATATAGTACATGAGGGTCACCAGGGAATTGTCAAAACTAAACAGCTCATTGGGGAAAAGGTATGGGGGAGAATTTTCACCCCGCCGGGTGGGTCGTGCGGGGGCTGGCAGCAGCGGGCGTGGACCTGATCGGTGCCCCCGATCGGGTCCGTGACGCCATTTTATGTGACATGCGCCCAGAAGCGCTGAGCGCTCCCTGTGCAGGTAGGGTGGTGGGGGGGGGGGGGGGGCGTGGGAGGGTGGTGGGGGGGTGGTTGGATGAGGTTCCCTGAATCGGGGCCTGCGGGGCATGCACGCAAAAGAGCGCTGAAATCTCCCTGAGGCACAGAGCTGCCTCAGGGAGATTAGTTTAATTTCCCAAATTTTTAATAAAGAAAAGAAAAAATTTTAAGACGTGTCCCCTCATGTGACAGAGGTACATGAGCTGGGACATGTCAATGAATTTTATAAACACTTCATGAAACCTCATCCCACCCATAGATGAGGCTCCATGAAAAATGCGAAGGCTGCCTGGGCTCTTCGCCTGCCTGCCAACCTTAAGGTTGGGTGGGCAGCTCAGTTTATTAGTTTAATTGATATTTAAATGGCCTTTATAGGCCTTCGATAGTTTGGCGGGCGCGCAGCCAAGTTGGCTGCGCACCTGCTGAACTGAAAATCTAAATGACGTGCGGTGATGTCAGGACGCCCGCCCAACGTCACCGCGCGTCATTTTACGTCTCGGCAAGCGGGCCCTGCCCCCACTCGCCGAGCCGAAGATTCAGGCCATGATTCCCAGGTATTGACCTCATGGTAGAATACAAAATCAATCAGTGTTTGCCGTGCCAAGCAACGACAATGCCATTACTTGCTGATCCTCTCAAGCTGTCAGAACTACCTCCAGCTACATTCATCTTAGCACACCCTATGCACACATGACTTCCTGAGCTACCCTGCAGAGCTAATGATCAATCTGTACATGAATGCAATCAAATGTGAGCACAGAAGGATCAAATTAAAGTAAATACAGAGTGAAGCATGAAATTTACCACTAAAGCTAGAAGATTAAGTCCTTGAGAAACGTGATCGTCATGTTGGAAAGCAAACAACTCCTTATGACATCTAATCAATTGTTGTTACCAACACAAAAGGATCAAAGTTTATAGTTAAGTGCGGTTCGCAAATCATCACATGAAATATGTAATTCTTTAAAGCACTGAAAACACCATTTGTAAACATTGAACATGATTCCAGCATCGACATCTCAGATGAAGAGCATGAGTTAAATGAGACCACACCTGATGTCAGACAATATCCCACTTGTGAGAGAAAACATCCGCCATACTTAGGTGACTATGTTACAAAGTGGACTATTTTTAATTGGTGAACAAATCTCATTATATATGACAAAGTCCATTGTTAACTAATAAAAAGGTTTGCATATGTAATAATGTTACTGGTAAAATTGAATGTTCAAATTACTAATTTTATTGTTTACTTTTTTGGAAATAAACCATTGAAAGATGCTATGCCTCTCATTTATTAGGAAGAGGAGGGGTGTGCAATATTGAAAATTGTATTGTGCATTTTTTCCGCTTGAAACTACCAACACCTGTACCAGCGGAGGGAATCTAGTGGAAAAAATGATAATAAAAGGATCCATGTTTTAACAGCATGTATAGTTATAAATCTGAATGTTGCTGACTGAAAATAAACTGTTTCTGTCCCAAGAACTTCACAACTGCCAGACAGTTTCTGCCATTTTGCATGTGATTGCAGAGTAAAATCCAGACCATAAAGTATAGTTATAAAGGAGCTCTCAACCTTACGCAGACAATCTAATAAAGTAAGCATTTGATTAACAATGACATATAAAATAAACTCTGTCCTCCGAGCTGCTAGTTGTTCTAAGTCTGACAGATAATCCAGTCCTTCTCTAAAGGTACATAGCTTTCATTCTCACTGTACCTTTGAAAATTTTACTCCAGTACACCATCCCACTAGCGCTAAATATGGTGGCTCTATGGCAGGCATGAAAAACTTAATTTTTTTCCATGTGGGGGTGCAATTTTCATCTCCATGTTTTGAAACAGCTCAGTTTTAATATTTGGAAGGCCAAAACTGACCCTCACCCTGCAGGCATCTTCATCATCGATTGTTAAAGAACGCACACACAGAGCTTCCTTCCTCACCAGGAAAATCTGCATTTTTCCACAACTTCAGGAACAAAATACAAGTAAAATTTAGAATCAAGAAGACTATGTCGGTATATAATGTATATCCCTTTCATTATCCATTTCCAAATTATTTCTCCAAAATCTTCTCTGACATCAAGGTAGCATTTGACTGAGTGTGGCATCAAGGAGCCCTAGAAAAACTGGAGTCAGTGGGAATCAGGGGGAAAACTCTCCATTGGCTGGAGTCATACCTAGCACAAAGGAAGATGGTTGTGCTTGTTGGAGGTCAATCATCTCAGTACTGGAACATTGCTGCTGGAGTTCCAATGACCTTCCCTCTATCATCAGGTCAAAAGTAAAGGTGTTTGCAGATAATTGCACAATGTTCAGCACCATTCGCGTTTCCTCAGATACTGAAGCAGTCCATGTCCATATGCAACAAGACCTGGACAATATCCAGGCTTGGGCTGATAAGTGGCAAGTAACAATCGAGCCACACAAGTGCCAGGCAGTGATCATCTCTAACAAGAGAGAATCTAACCATCTCCCCTACACATTCAATGAAATTACCATCACTGAATCCCTCACTGTCAATATCCTGGGGGTTATCATTGACCAGAAACTGAACTAAACCAGACATACAAATACTGTGGGTAGAAGAGCAGGTCAGAGGCTAGGAATTCTGCAGTAGGTAATTCACCTCCTGAACTCACCATCCAGGCCAAAGCAGCACCTCGTCCACCACCTTAAACACTTACTCCCTCCACCACCCGCGCACAGTAGTAGCAGTGTGTACCACCTACAAGATGCACTGCAGCAACTCACCAAGGTCCCTTCAACAGCACCTTCCAAACCCATGGCCTCTGCCATCTAGAAGGAAAAGGGCAGCATATACATGGAAACACCACCACCTGAAGGTTCCACTCCAAGTCATTCACCATCTTAACTTGGAAATATATTGCAGTTCCTTCACTGTCACTGGGTCAAAATCCTGGAACTCCCTTCCTAACAGCACTGTGGGTGTTCCTCCAACACACAGACTCTTCAAGAAGGCAGCTCACCACCACCTTCTCAACAGCAATTAGAAATGGGCAATAAGTGCTGCCAGGCCAGCGATGACCACATCCCATGAACAAATAAAAGTGCTGTCGTCCCGTCTTGTCTCCATAAAGTTGTCCGAAACCACATTATGGCTCACTTTCTGACCAGTGGATCACTAGAATTCAGCTGAGTGGGGTCCAGGAAATTGGATGATGAGTGCTGATGTGCTAAATATGATTTGTCCTTAATATGATTTGAGGTTCCCACATGAATTGCAATTCTGGTCAATTTGAGTGGGAGCTTTTTTAAGCATGGATTGAATATGCTGAGAGTCTCATTAGTTTTTCTCATGCTTGGGTAGAAGTCTCATGTAGTGTTTCTCAAGCCCATGAAGATGAAGCAGCAATGGAAAGCATTAAGGATGGAATCTATCTTATAGTTCCATTCATGTTTAGTGTCTTTATAATTTTACAAATACTGTTTTGTGCTTTTAATTGATCATTTATTCTGAAAATGTTAAGTGTATTTTGTTTTATTTTCAGTTAATATTTAGCATCAAATCAGATTGTTATAAGATGGCATACCCTCTGGCTCATTCTGCAGGAGATCTGCTAAGAATATATTAAATACACTGAGCACAGGAAATTCCATAGAGTTGCCATACTCCACTCACACCATTTTAAGGCTGGAAATGGAAAATCTTCATTATTGTGACTGAAAGAAAGAAAGATGTACATTTATACAGCCACTGTCATGACCTCAGGGTCTCTCAAAACACTTTAATGAAATACTTTTTCAAGTGTAATCACTAATGTAAAAAACGTAGCAGCAAAACTGCACACAGCAAGCTTCCACAAAATGACCAAAATGTGATAATGACCAGATAATGAGTTGATTAAATGAAAATTGGTCAGGACACTGGTGAGCTGCTCTGCTCTTCTTCAAGTGGTGTCATGGGGTCTTTTACTTTCACATGAGAGGGATAATGAGGCCTCATCTCTTCTGAAAGACTGTGGAGCACTCTCTCAGTGCTACACCGAAATGTCCGTCTAGATTTTGCTTTGAAATCTCTGGAGTGGGAGTTGAGCCCAAAACATCCTGACTCAAAAGTGAGAGTGCTTTCCACTGAGCCAAGCTGACATCTAGCAAACCAATCAGAGCATAGATAAAATGTTGACTATGCTCCAATAGGTTTTAAGAGATAATTTGGACAAATGGGCATTCAGTCTTGCAAAGTTTGTTGAACAAGTCGATTTCTTTGCAACAGCTTCAAGTCCTGGCACGACAGTAACAAGAAAAGCTTTTCAGATGATTACTTTTCAGTCAAGATTCATAAGCGTTTCTGTAACTTTCTGAAAATCATGACTAGCTTTACCTCAGACAAGAGTACAGCCCATCCAATTGCTTTTGTTTATTGTAGTTATGCCATAACCACATTTCCATGTCAGTTCCCCCGATTAGTTAATTAGTTGAAAGCAGCAGGAAAATCAATAATGGAAGAGTCAAACTGAAGGCAGCACATACCAGCTTAATGCTCAAGTCAGCATGAGTTGTAACAGATTACAAAATGCAATTAGCATCAGCCTAGAAATTCAAGAAAATAAGTAAGTATATGAATTTTCAAAAGGTGTTTGATAAAGTGTCACACAATATCTTGTTATTCAGATTAAAGCGTATGGGATTAAAGGGACAGTGTCAACATGGATATGAAAATTGGCTATGAGACAGAAAGCAGAAAGTAATAGTGAATGATTGCTTCTCAGACTGGAAGGAAGGATACAGTGGTGTCCCAGGTGTTGGCATTAGGAACACTGATCTTTGGTACAGAACATGAGCTTGACCCTCATACAGTAAAAATGTTGCCTTCCCCTTATATTGGCATTCTTGTGAAGTGTCCTGATGAGTGCAAGATGAAAAGCTTTGACATGTCTCTTTTTTCAGCAACACTGATCTTTTTGGCATATATATTAATGGACACTTAAAGTGGGGATGGGGGCATAAGTTAAAAGTCTGTGAATGACACAGAGTTTGGAAATGTAGTTCCTGCTCCAAACTCTGTTCCTGGCTACCAACTCCAGCCCTCTCCTGGGGAATAACATGAGATTAAACCAGTTTGTTTGCAAACTTGGGGCTGAATTTTGCACTTGACGGGTGTGCGGGCCCGAACGACTTGGCGGCGGGCGGACAGCCGATCACTGTCGCCGAAACAGGCCATGCTGCCATTTTGTGCGGGCGGGCCAATTAAGGCACGCCCAGCTGGGTTGCGACTCCTGTATACAAAGGGAAAAGTAAATCGGTGGCAGGCGTGTTCAGACCTCTGGTTCCAATGGGGAACCGGCAGCCAGCATAAAGAGCGGCCAGGCAGCCTCCTTTAGGCTGTTCACCATGGCCACTCATAGGGAAGGACATGATTTGAGGGCAGAGGAGGAGGAGGGGGGCAGGCTGCAGGGTAGGCCAGCGGGAGGCCACTGTGCCCCTCGGTTCTCAGATGCCTGCCTTGCTGTCCTCCTCGAAGAGGTGTCCAACCATCGGGATGTCTTGTTTCCGGAGGATCCCCTACATCACCAGGCAGGCGTAGCAGGAGGTGGCGGAGGCTGTTAGCTCTCATGATGCTGTGCGGTGCACCGGAACGCAGTGCCGCAAGTGCTTCAATGATTTGCTGCACTCTGGAAGGGTGAGTACCATGTCGGCCATGGCCATTTTACCCAGCAGGTAGCCTTAGCCTTTGAGGCCACACCTCCACCCCCCCACCTCCCCCACCCCACCGCCCCCCCGCAACATCTTAGTGTCGTGTATGCATTGAGCATTTGGCGCACGCTGGGTGGGCAAACAGATAGTGACTTTGCTTACATCAGCCTTAGTGGTTGAGGTGAAGATGGGTTCTCCCTGCAGCATATGTTGGTGTTTATCACATTTGAGTAGTCTGGGGGCAACCTGCAGGGGAGGCAGCTAGACACATACTCAGAACTCCAACACATGTCTTATTGATGGTGATGAGATGGTGGAAGGGGAGCCTTAATGTGTCGTGGCCAAGAGTCATCTGCTGGTATCGGCGCCGCACCTAGTTGCGCCTCCTTGCCATGGGCGCTAAGACCCTTGTGTTATTCAAAGTGATGAACGCCGAATGTGTCCAAGGTGGCCATTGGGGGAGGGGGTTGGGAGCAGCCGTACTATCTTCTGTGGACTGATCACCAGTAGTGTGGACAGAAGCTGCTGGAGGCCTCAGATGGGCCACTGTGGTTGGGGTGCGGCGTGCGCGTGCAGAGTACATGAGTGATCAGCCCCAATAAATCCTCTTCTCTGTTCTGCAGGCAAAAACTGAGAGCAATAGGTGGGAGCAGCAGTGGACTGGCGGTGGGCACGCCGTGCTGCAGCACCTCACCACGTATAAGGAGCAGGCCATGGAGCTGGGGTCATGGCCAGGTCGGCAGGTGTCGGTGAGGCTGGGGTCCAGCAGCCAGGTATTTGAGGGCCACAGTCCCATCCACTCAGTCTCCCCACCATCCAAAGCACTGATAATTGCTGCAATCATTAATGCTGCAACACTGCTCATTCACTGACTGATACAGTCAGACGTGTGGGTCATACACAAAGGTCCCTCGGCCCCTCGAGGATGTGCGTCTCTAGCACCTTCCAAAGTCGCCTTATCCCATTTGTGACCACTATCCCCATGGCCTAACATGCCATGGCATCACTGCTGCACAGCCAAAGACTTATTGCATCTTAGGAGGGTTTGTACCTCCACCACCCTTTCAGCCAGTGCACCCACATTACTCTGTCCAAAAGGTCCTCAGCACCTCACCTGTCAACCTCATGGCACTCAACTTAAATAAATGCCACCACGTTAGTCATCCCTGGGCCAAGGGGAAATGTTGCCTTCTGTGCACCCGTTCTATGCCCCTCATAACGGTATGAAGGTCAATAATGTGACCTGTCAATCTCCTGTGCTCCATGGCAAATGTCACAAGTGTTTGCAATGTTTCCTCATCACTCCAACTCTCCAGGCCAGCATGCATCCAGGTCAGGAACCTCTGCACTCTCCCCACTCCAATGCCATCCCTCCCACGAAGTGCAGGTCACAACTGAACGCAGAAGTGTAGATGTGGCCTCAACAGTGTTTTCTGCACTTGCAACATGAACTCCCTTTTCCTACATTCTATTCCTCGGCTAATAAAGGCAAGTCTGGCTTCGACCTTGTTAAACGCCTTATGTTCCTGTTCTGCTACCTTAACGGGTCTGCCCAGCAAGGTCCCTGTAATCATCGTGACTTCCCACGGTCCGACCATTACTCATGTATTCCTGTACCTTGCTTGTCTTGCCCAAGTGCTTAACCGAACACTTATCCACATAACATTCCATGTGGCATTCCTTAGGCCATCTGACCAGCCTGTCTGTACGCGCGTGTAATGTTTGGGCCTCCTCTTGACTATTTACACCCCACCAATGTTCATCTCCTTAGGTTCTTGAAGGGTGAGTGACTTTTGAGGCTGGTTCGGGAAAGGGATGAAAGGTGTTACTGACTGAACGCTAACTGATGCACTGTCCTTGTTGTTAATTTCAGCATCACCACCGCATGGCCGCCAGGAACAAGTCCAGAGCCCCCCCTCCACACCTGAGGTCCAAGACTTGCAACTTGCATCACATCCTTTCAGCGAGCCAGGCACCAGTGCAGGGACAAACACTTCGGTGGGGATTATGACGTTAGCTAGTGTCCCGGGGCACAGTGGAGAGGGCACTTCTCAATCGCTGGAGGAGATGGCACGGACAGAGAGTGCCGATGGCGCCAGCAGCCAGAGGACTGCAGGGGACCAGGCACATGCTGAGTCTGGCAGTGATGATGTGCCTCTGGAGGTGTCAGCCATGCAGCAGCTGCAGGACAAGTGGCCAGGTGCACGGGAGCATCTGGCAGGATTGCATGAGAGTGTGTTTCACTTGGTCTCTGCGGTGGAGGAGTCCAGGCAGAGTGTCAGTGATGGCATGAACCTCAGGACAGAGCTTCAGGCTTCCTCCACTGAGAGATTGGAGACTCTCAAGGAGAGGGGCTTTGATCGGATTGAGACTCTTCTAATTGGGTTACGCTCTGACCTGCAAGCCCTCACAGTGCTAATGGCCACAGGTGGTCATTCGCAATGTGGGAGATGTTCTGGGCACCAGTTGTCCCAGTTTGGTGCCCATGCATCTGCAGTGAGCAGGGAGGACCAATGTGACCTCACGTCGGCGCAGCAGCTGCCTGTCGTCGCTGCGAGCTCCTCTCAGGGCGCTCCGGATGAGGGCAGCAGCTCCTCCGCCCCTCTGCCAGTGACCTATGCATCTATTGAGACTGCAACAACTGGGGAGGTGCCAGTTCTGGAACTGGCCACTCCCTCCCAGGCGGGGCCAGCACAGGCTTCATGGGCCAGAGGACACCCGCCAAGGTCATCGAGGCTAACAGGACAGCAGAGTCAGCAGGCTGTCTCACAAGCCACTCCGAGCGATGGGGCGGCACCTAGACGTAGCATCCGCAAACGTAAGGATAAAGCACGTTAGGCACTCCACAGGTTTGTCACTGGTGATTTTGTGTTGACCCTAAATTAGGGAATACATCATTATGTACGTCTGAGCGATGTTTGTGGTTTATTTTGGTGGGAATAAAGTCCACTTTTCTGACCATGGCTGAGGGTGTTTCCTTTGTAAAACAAAAACAGAATCACCCGGAAAAACTCAGCAGGTCTGGCAGCATCGGCGGAGAAGAAAAGAGTTGACATTTTGAGTCCTCATGACCCTTCAGCAGAATTGCTGAAGGGTCATGAGGACTCGAAACATCAACTCTTTTCTTCTCCACCGATGCTGCCAGACCTGCTGAGTTTTTCCGGGTGATTCTGTTTTTGTTTTGGATTTCCAGCATCTGCAGTAGTTTTTTAGTTTTTTGTTTTTATCTTGGTGTTTCCTTTGTGCTGCATTTGTATGTTTCACAGACATCTCATAAGTGTTTGAGTGGACATTGATGTTTCTGTACTAAACCCTTAGTTGCAGCTGATGAGGTGGAAGATGTAGCACCTAAGTGCCACGTGTGGAAGCGCCAGGCAATGCTGGTCCTGCAGATCCATGTGTGTGGAGCTCGCTGAATGTTCATTGGATTAAATTGTCCCGGGTGTCCCTGCCTCCTTGGTGTAGTAGCAGGTCGGCGTGCTGCCCCTCATCATTGCCCTGTGCTTTTTCATCCTCTGAGCCACTGCTGGATTCATCATGTGCAGCCTCATCCACTGTGTCAAGGTCTTCATCGTCACTGCATCCCCCCTTTCCAACGCAAGATTGTGCAGAGCGCAGAATGCTACCACTATCAGAGATACGCAATCTGGGGGGTACTGGAGTGCGCCCCCTGAGCGGTCCACACAACGGAAGCGCATCTTGAGAAGACCGTTGACTCTCTCCACCACAGCCCTTGTGGTGCCGTGGCTCCTATTGTAGCGCTCCTCAGCTTCTGTTCTTGGATGGCGGAGAGACGTCATGAGCCACCTTCTAAGGGGATAGCCCTTGTCACCCAGCAGCCAACCATCCAGCCGAACCGGAGCACTGAAGAGCCCCGGCACCTGGGAGTGTCTGAGAATGTAAGCGTCGTGGGGGCTGCCTGGGTACCTTGCACAGACTTGTAGAATCAGCATCCTGTGATCACACACTATCTGCACGTTCATGGAGTGGAAGCCCTTCCTGTTGACGAAGGCACCGGGCTCACTTGCTGGCACCTTGATGACCACATGTGTACAGTCTATAGCACCCTGGACGCGGAGGAAGCCAGCAATGGCCGCAAAGCCTCTGGCTTGCTATGCCTGACTTGCCTGGTCACAGCGGAAGTGGATGAAGGTGGATACCCATCTGAACAGAGCATCTGTGACCTGCTTGACACAAGTGTGGACAGCTCATTGGGAGATACCACAAAGATCACCCACCGAGCCCTGGAAGGAGCCAGATGCATAGAAGTGGAGGGCAACTGTGACCTTCAGAGCCGCTGGCATGGGGTGTCCTCCCACACAGTTAGGGGAGATCTCAGGGCCAATCATCTGACAGATATAATTCACTGTCCCCCTTGACAGTTGGAGCCTCCTTTGGCACTGCACCTCAGTCATATTGAGGTAGCTGCTTCGCCACCTGTATACCCTGGCAGCAGGATAGTGGCGTCTTCAGCGGCCCCTTCCACCTTAGACAATCTCTTGGCCCTGCGCCCCTTGTGCCTGCGCCTGGCCTCCTAAAGGTGGCTACCCTGGAGGCTGGTTGTCCACTCCTGGCCTCCCCCTTATTCTATCCCTCCCTTCCTCCTAGAGGAGCTGCCTCCAGTGGAGATTTCAGAACCCATACCTCCAGACTAAATGGAGGCCTCTGGAAAGCTGCAGGCCCGATAAAGTTTACTGTCTGCAGAGTGCTGAGCTGAAGCTTCAAAGTACAGGGAAAGCTATTGGAAATCGATCTGAACTGCTAACAATCACACAGGCAAGTTTAAAACACTTTCTGCATTAAATACTTCAGAAAAAACATGAACAACCCCTCTGAGCCTACATATCCTGCCAGTGGATGAGGTTTGTTAAAGAATCAGTTACCCGCCTGCCCATTGGGCCCGTGCACCGAGGTGAAAATCGCAAGGGGCCCTCAAAATCGGTGTCAATAGCTGAGTTAAGGGCCTTAACAAGGCCTTTAATTAATGGCAGGTGCGCGTCACACTTCATAGCACCCGCCCACCTAAATATTGTGATGCCGCGCTCTGATGTTGGGACACTCGCGCGACGTCAGTGCGAGACATTTTAACCGCTGACGTGCGGGCTCCGCCACCCACACATCAGCCATAAAATTCAGCCCTTGGTGTTACATGTGATCCTGAGGTGAGCTTCCAATTTCATATTTGTTTCATCACTAATACCGTCTATTTCCATCTCTGTACCATCAGCCAGCTTCACCCTTGTCCCAGCTCATCTGCTGCTTAAACCCTCATCCATGCCTTCATTTCTTCTAGATTTGACTATTCCCACACACTCTTAGTTGGTCTTCCGCATTCTCGCCCCCACAAACTTGAGATCCTCCAAAACTCTGCTGCCATGTCTTGACATTCAGCAAGCCTGTTCACCTATCACTCCAATGCTTGCTGACCTACATTGACTCCTAATCAAGCAACATCTTGATTTTAAAATTCTCATCCTTGTTTTCAAATCCCTCCATGACCTGGCCCCTCACTACACCTGTAAACTCCTTCAACCCGATAACTCTCTGAGATATCTGAGCTCCTCTATTGCCTTTTGAGTATCCCTGATTTTAATCGCTCCACCACTGGTGGTCACATCTTCAGCTTCCTAGGCCCCAAGCTCTGGAATTCCCTACCTCCACCTCTCCTCTTCTATACTTCGCTTTCCTCCTTTAAGACACTCCTTAAAACTTAACTCTTTGATCAAGCTTTTGATCACCTGACTTAATACCTTCTTATGTGGCTCAGTATCATACTTCTTAAACAGTTTAATGACTGACAGAACATTTGTGTGAAATACTATTTTGTATACTTTCACAGAATTATGTTATATGTTAGTGACCTGAACATTCATCCCTCCACAGAGTTCAGACATCCACTCAGATCTAAAGCACATGGGAGTATTCCCAAACTTTTAAACACTCCAAAATCCTCTGAAGCCAAACCTGTTAATCATCCTTGATTGGCAACGCAAAGACAGGGAATATTGCACGTCATGTAATTAGATTTTCACACATCTGTTAATGTCCTGACCATATATAATTTAATTAGAATCTACCTCAAAGCTTCTTTATCCTGATAAAGAAGCTGACCTGAGTGTAATAGACTACCAGGCTCCACTTTCACATTTGTTGTGGAGAGGCAGCTTCTATTTTATTTCAAGCTATTTTAAAATACTGTGTGAAATTAAATCCTGTATATGTACCTTTCTTTGTCACAGGATGTAAACATTACTTATGTCTTAAGAATGACTTCTGTTTTCCCTACTTTGCCTACAGGAAGATGCATTGAAAACAAGATGTGGTTTCCTCATTGGGAAATTATTTAATGGGAGAGAGCTAACCTTTATTGCATGATGCAGTGCTGCTCTATATCGAATCTCAACGTATGCTTTGGTTTTCCTTTAGTAACACAAGTGTTGGAATACCAGGCATTGCAATTATTTAGAAAGGTGAAGGGGAGTAAAGTTTAGAACTTAAATCTCATTTAATCCAAACTTTGGGTGAAATCGTCCCAGATTTGCACTAATTGTGGTAACAAGCACGTAAAACCCAGCGTTTTACCTGCCTGCTACCACACTTTAATGCAAAAACAATGTTTTACTCGCTGGTCGCAATGGCGGCTTCTTACACCATATCACCCCAAATCTGCCTTATTAATTATGCATTCCCGGGAAACATGTCATTTCCATGGCGGGAATGCTCCAATTCACCCGCCACACTGTCACCCACCACTTCATGCTGGTCGCCACATTTAAAGTACAGCCGTACACACACCTCTCAGTGCTTCCAGCCCAGGACTGCTGCAAACAAGACATGGCGCTGAAAAGCAAGAAGACTGCAGCTCCCAGGTTTAGTGACACATCCCTCAAATGCCTTTTGAATGCTGTGGAAGCCCGCCATGATATCCTCTAACCCCCGCTCTGGCTGCAGGAGGGGCAGCAACATTACCAATCTGTCTTGGTAGGCGATGGCAATGGTGGTCAGTGCCAATGCTGCACGGAAGAGTTTGGCCATCCAATGCAGATAGAGAACGAATGATCTCATCCTTGCCACCAGTGTAAGGCAACAATCTCATCACTAAACTCACACTCAAGCCCATCACACATTCACTGGGATCTCACTCACAGCCAACTCAAGGGACATCACCACTCATTCTCACACACAAACCCTCACATCTCCACCTGGCCTCATCTGCCCTGCAAACTGCTTCCTCAGCCCTCACCATCTTGGGACCACTTGCACAGATCAACTTGTGCCCCCACACAAACCCTGGAACACCCCACTTCCCCAGTACAGCCGTCACCTTGCAGCCTCTTCCCTTGCCTGAGGCTACTTCTCCCCCTTCCCCAAGAAAGCCCTGGCCCTACAGCCATACAAAGTTGGTCTGGTAGGTAGAGACCTGCCCCTGAGCCCTCCTAAAAGTGATGTGGTGCTGCCAGTGAAGCCTGGCGCTGATGACTGCGAGTGCTGCCCATAGCAAGATAGGCAAACAAACCTCAAAGAGCTGAGCAAAGTGCAGCTCGCCAGGTGCACGTCACATATGTGCATTTGTGAAACACGTTGGCGTGATTTTGTGGGCAGACAATCGAGCGTGGGTGGGATGAGTCTGGCGACCTAGCCTTATAATGATATGCAGACGTATTACAATGTGGTTCCTGGCGTCTGATGGTAGGAAAACGCGGCCCACCATCGACGGCTGAGCGGACAATCGTGAACTGGTTTCACAACATCGTGAAACCGATTTCTGGCCTGCCCGTCATATTGTCCGCTCACGCAGCCCAGCACGCCCGATGCCAGCGGGCACGGATGATTCCGCCCGTTGAGACAATTACCCCAAATGTTTTCCCTGTAATGAAATCTTCTTACCTATTTTGCACAAATATTTACATCAGTAGAAAATCAGTGGAACTACCAAGGAAGGGGCTGAAACAGCTGGAGCTTCAGCAGGCGGTCTGGAGAAACTGTGAATTTCAGGGTGGTTTCTTTGTAGTATCAGGCCTGCTCATTTCTATGTAGCTGACAAAGTACTTGAAAGTATTTCTTCTGGCAGAGGTTTTCAAAGTGGAGCTCCCCGGGTTTCCACAGGGAGATTGTAAGATGCTCCTGAGGTTATCAGATTTCTATCTGAACTTTTTGTATTTGTCAATTCAATTGCATGCTCCTGGAAATGGTTGCAGTATATGAATAAAAAGCATTTCCTGAAGTGAAAGTGCTGCTTTTCCTTTGGATAGCAAGCCCTATATTTTGGATCAGGAGGTCAGGAAAATGTTAATATTTGCAGGGGCTTCCCTGTTAGCAAAGGTTTAAACACTCCTGCTCTGTAAAAGACCCACTTTACTCAGCCTCTCATCATGGAAGAGCTCTCTCATATCAGGAACTGATCGAGTGAATATTTGCTGTACTGCCTCCAAGGCAAATATATCCTTCCTTGAAGATGGAGGCCAAAATTGCACACAGCATTCCAGGTAGAAGGCCTTGTGGCACAGTGGGTAGCATCCCTGCCTCTGAAGAAGCTCCAGGTTCGAGTCCCACTCCAGGAAAGTATGTTAATAATGTGGCCAAATAGGTTGAGTATCAACTTGTAAATCCTTCCAACATAAATCAATGGAAGGTGGCAAGAGTGAGAGAGATTCCTCATCAGCCATGTGATGGAAGAAATTGGAGTCTTTACCATCGCTATCATTAGCTCCAGGCTATAACATGCTTGTAAAAAATGTATGTTGCCATAGCAACTTGGACTCATTTGGGGGTTGGTTGGCTCAGTTGGCTGGACAGCTGGTATAGATCAGATTGGTGCCAACAGCTAGGGGTTCAAACCCCCTTCTGGCTGGGGTGGATTCAGAACCTGCCCACTTGCCCTACCCATGGTGGAGATTGCAGCGCTGTGGGTTGGACCTGCCTTCCAGCAGAGAACTGAAGAAGGCAAGTTCCAGGTGTGATCTTACCAAAGCCCTGTACAATTGTCGCAAGGCTTCTTGTACTCCCTTGCAATAAAGCCAACATACCATTTCCTAATTGCTTTCTGTACCTGCATGCTAACCTTTTGTGTTCCTTGCACAAGTATACCGAAGTCTACCTGAAAATCAACACTTACAAGTTCCATGCCTTTCAAAAAATATTCTGCTTTTCTGTTCTTACAGCCACAGTGAATAACCTCACACTTCCCACATCATACTCCATCTGCCACGTTGTTGTCCACTCACTTAACCTGTTTAAATCTCTTTGCAGCCTCCTTGTATCCTCCTCGCAGCTTGCATTTCCTCCTAGCTTTGTATCACCAGCAAACTTAGATACAATAATCTCTGTCTCTTGTTTTAAGTCATTAGATTATAGGTAGCTGAGGCCCCAGCAATCGTCCTTGCAGCACTCCACTAGTCACAGCCTGCCAACTTGAAAATGTCCCTGGGTGGGTGGGCAAAAATTTGGCAGGTGGAGTATTATGTGGGAAAATGAACTTGTCTACCTTGGCAGGAAGTATAGAAAAGCAGCATATTATCTAAATACAGAGAGTGTGCAGAACTCTGAGGAACAGAGGGATCTGGGCATCCTGGTACATGAATCACAAAAGGTTAGTATTCAGGTACAGCAAGTGATTAGGAAGGCAAATAGAATGTTGTCAATTATTGCAAGGGGAATGGAATATAAAAGTAGGGATTTTTTGCTGCAGTTGTATGGGGCATTGGTGAGACCACATCTAGAACACTGTGTACAGTTTTGGTCTCCTTATTTAAGAAAAGACATAAATGCATTAGAAGCATTTCAGAGAAGTTTCACTCTACTGATTCTTGGGATGAGGGGTTTATTTTATGATGAAAATTTGAACAGTTGGGTCTGCGTTTAGAAGAATGGGAGCTGATCTTATTAAAACATATAAGATCCTGAGGGCACTTTACAAGGTGGATGCTTAAAGGATGTTTTCCCTTGTGGGAGAGACCAGACGATGGGGGCACAGTTTAAAAATCAGCAGTCTCCCATTTAAAACAGAGATGAAGAAACATGTTTTTCCTTTCAGAGGGTCGTGAGCCTGTGGAACTCTTCCCCAAAGAGTGGTAGAAGAAGGGTCATTGAATATCTTTAAGGCAGAGGTAGATAGATTTTTGACTAACAAGGGTACAGGGGGTAGGTAGGAAAATGGCATTGAGGCCACAATCCAATCAGCCATGACCTTATTGAATGGCAGAGCTGGGTTGGTGGGCCAAATGGCCTACTCCTGCTCCTAATTCATATGTTTATATGTTCGTATGCTCAAATATAGACAAAAAAACCTGAATTCCATAGGTTAAATAAGAATGACTGCCCCTGGCATCAAGGCAGCATTTGACCGAATGTGGCACCAAGGAGCACTAGCAAAACTGAAGTCAGTGGGAGTGAGGCGAAAACTCTCCACTGGTTGATAACATACCTAGCACAAAGGAATATGGCTGTGGTTATTGGAGGTCAATCATTTCAGCACCAAGACATCACTGCTGGAGTTCCTTATAGTAGTCTCCTGGGGGCAACCATCTTTAGCTGTTTCTTCAATGACCTTCCCTCTAATATAAGGTCAGAAACCCTGATCTCCTAGTCTCTCTTCAAAGCCTTGGGCTACCAATCTCATTTCAGCCTTATATGTGCCGTCTGGGAATACCTTTTCTGTGCAGATCCATCTATGAGATAAAGCTGGCTGTCCTTGGTCAGGTATTTCAGTATATACCCCAAATTCCTTCCAACTTTCTAACTCTTTCCATTTGGCTTCCTTTATCAGCTTACTTTCCAATTTATTAGCAGCTACTAGAATCTCTCAGTCATAAGGACTTCTACTTCTATTGAGATTGCTAGCTTACTCTCTAGTCCTCCTTGTTAAGCTATGGCCTCTACTCACATTCCTCTCCCTTTCTGGACTGCTACTATATGATCATTCTCCCATACAAATAGAACTCCATTCGTAAGTCTGTGATCTTTTTCTAGGGTAATGACCACTTTCTGGTCCACTGTCAGAACTCATACTGCGTTTTCTGGGTTTCCACTTCTTTACCTCGGTTTGCCAATCAATAGGTCTTGTCTCCTGTCCTTCATCCTGCACATTTAGCCAATGTTTGTATTTACTAGTCGCCTTTCCTACTCCCCTATGATAGTGGCATCCCTCTACACACTGGTCCTTTCTGGCATGTATGTTACCTTTGTTCCTTCTTTGGGTAGTTGCCCTTTTGGATGAATAGCATTTTCCTGTACCTCAGTATTACTTTGTTCATAGTCAGCCAACCCTGTATCTGCCATCGTCTGCTCCTCATAACTACCCAGTGTATGTGTATGTGAAGTGCTTGGTGCCTCTTCACGTTCTATTTCCTGTTCAGAACCTGTAAAGGTATAGTCAGTACCAATTAACCGTGAAGAATGTACCCTACCAGTTTGATTGCTGTGTTGCACAATTACTACTTTACCACCACTCCCTATTACCTTGCCAGGTCCTTTCTACTCTTTCTGGCCTTCCCTTTTATAATATACCATGTCTCCTTGTCTAAACTGTATTCCTGATGGTCTTAGGCGGTGCCGTAAGGCCTGCTGAATTTTCTCCAAAACTTCAACTTTAATGAAAGCTTTTCTGCCCACATGCAAAGCGTTCAGATGAGTAGAAAAGGTGCAGCTAATGCTAGTCCCTTCTAGAACGGGGAGGGAGCACCTGACAGCACCGGAGGTAACTTTGGATTTCTTCCATACACCAGCTGGTAGGGACTGTATCCCCCCAGCCATTTGCAGAGAGTTCTTTCCATGCACCGCCCATGCTAGTGCCGTTTGCAATTTACAATCAGGTTGATCAGCTAATATTTTATGTAACATGTCATCTATTACCGCGTGGTTTCTTTCACAAAGACCATTACTAAACGGGCTCTCAGCTGCAGTGTGCATAACTATGATGTTTAAATTTTCGCACATATCTCAAAATTCCGCACTGGCGAATTCCCCACCATTATCTGTGAGGAGCTTCATTGGTGTTCCTCATCCTGTTCCTACCCATTTCTCCATGACCTTATCGACAATGGTCTTTTTGTCCTTACCATGCATCACAGTGGATAGACTAAATCTGGTTGCCATATCTATGAAATGTAGTAAGAAAATACCACTATCCTTGTCCCAAACTTTCAATTCCGTTGCCACTGCATCGTTAAACTCCCTGGCTAGTGGCAAGCTCACAACAGGACGCAGTGGTGTCTTGTGATATTTAAGGCAAATTTCACACCGAGCAGTGATTTGTTCAGTAAGGTCATCATATCCTTTATCGACCACTCCCGCATCTCAAAGTATAGTCTTCAGTTTCTGTGGCGCCGGATGTGCAAACTGCCTATGTAATTTCTAAATGATCTTTTTATTGTCCACCAAATTTTTATTCTCGGCAGTTAACAAAACTTCATGAACTTTTTGATGAGAAATCTCTGGCTTCCTTAGTGGCAAGTAGTAATGGCCTGACCGAGTAAAATGTAGATTCACATTTTTCCCCAAACACGACTGCTCCATCATTCTTCATATCTAGCGTCATCTGAGCTTTCTTTGTTGCAGATCGGCTCAACAATAGTGGTATCTCGCTAGAAACCATATCAGTACTGATAAACAGATTGATCCCTCCTACTTAACAAGGGAGGACCACCTGTTTGGAGGATGTTAATGTATTGTCATCTCCGAACCTGAAGCAGATAGAGCTTTCATATTCCTTGACCTTCTGCCGGTTTGCCTGGTCGAGAGACTCCAGATAGCAGTCAAGCCAGTCCATGCCACACACCGTGGAAGTGGAAGTACTGTCCAGAACTGCACAGTTGAAGGAATCTACCATCAAGATACTCATCACCGGATTCAAACTCTCAGTGATCAACACAATTCCATCATGGCAGTAACCATCATCACTTTCAGTTTCAAATGAATCCGTCTCATGGGTCAATTCAAAAACAAGATTCTTTCGCTGAGGGCAGTTCAACGCGTAATGATACTGGGAATCACACCAAAAACACTGATTAATCATTCCCCGTGCATTTTTTGGGTTTAAAACCCTACGGTCACCGTCCCAGACATGCTTTTTGTCCCAACTCTCAAATTGGCTAGCGTTACGGCCATTTTCAGACCTCTTGTCATTAACCCCATCTTTGCATTGGAATCTTCATCTAATATTTGGTTGACCTCAAAATTTGGCCACCATTGAATCCTCTCTCCTTTGTTTTACAGCATAGTTGTTTGCATTTGCTAAAAAAGTGGCAGGGAACAATTGTTTCCCTAGAAAATGTTTTTAGGGGAGCAACCATTTGATTTAAGAGAGATTCTCTCCCCGGAACTGGACCCCTGTTAGTACTAAAAGACAATCAACGTGGGAAACGCGAGCACAGTCCAGTAATTTAAATGCCAATACCGATTCTGGAATTTCAAGTTCAAATCTCTGTAGTCCCCTGCACCATTTATCAAAATCCATGATATATTCTTCCATAGACTGATCAACTGATTTCGTAAACTTATTAAAGATCGCTCAAGCTTCACACGCTTCCAATAATTCATCCTTTTTGTAAAACTTATCCAAAAATTGTAACAGAAGGCTGAATCCCTCACCATGATCCAAACCATCTACTTTCCACTCTGAAAATACCTTACTCCTTATCTTACTTTTGGCTGGTAAAGATAACACCAAAGCCATACCTTGCTTCTTCCGGGGTACAGAAGTAACCTGGGTCCACATTTCAACTTCTGCCTTCCATTGCTGATAAGGTTCAGAGTCAGAAAAAATTGGTGGATAGTCAAAGCTTGCGATTTTGCAATGTCCTTCCGTCATTCCGTAACTTAAATTGTCAGCAACAGTACACTTCTTTTCCCTTAGAGGATTGAGACAGAAATCTTCATATACAGCAATTAATCAGCAAGGCTTAAAGTTCATCCTCTGCTACCATGTTAGTCAAAATAAGAGGTTGTGGTGGAATAATTAATCCAGGCTGCTCTTTTGGTTCAAGCTGGTTTATTTTCGAGACAACTCCTCAGAGCTACTCACTTCCAAGTAGCTTCCACACAAAGTGTTTCAGCTATATCTTTTTATTCTATTTCGAAGGGATAATCAATGCCCATCACCCTGTTTCACTAGCAATTGTTTTTAACAAGGTGATTGCCATATTAACACCCTGCCTCCACTCTTCTGCCATTGGTTGCCCTACACATCCACCCTTGCGACACACTGCCTTCCCAGGGCCAGTTGGAAAGTGAACATATCTGATTGGGTGAATCTTGATATCATCCTTTTTAAAACTAATATCAAAAATGTTGAAAGGAAAGGTTTATCTTAAATGCCTACAGGGATAAGGCAGGGGAGTGGGACTGATTGGATTGCTCTACCAAGAGCTGGCATGGACTCGATGGGCAGACTCACCTCCTTCTGTGCCCTAAAGACTCTATGGGCTGGATTTTTGTGGAGGAGATGGAATCGGGGGGAGAGCTCATTTGCAGATCCCGGACCAGAGCTGGTCGGTGCTGAGGTCAATGATTGGAGAGGGGACAGGTCTGCTGGTCAATTAGTGGCTGGGGGGTGCGTGGGGGGAAGGGCAGTGCCAGAATGGAGGTGGGACACAGGGACGTAGGCCACATTTGGCCTGACTCAGCTCCATTGCTGTGGTTGTCGTCTGTGAAAGATTTGAAAATTGGAAAGAATCTGCATGTTCATATTGGCCAGGGCAGATGGAGACCTGGAACCTGAGATCCATTAGGGAAATGTTAGGGTTATTAAAGACTGGCTAACTAATAGAAGACAGAGAGTTGGGATACGGGGGACATTTTCAGGATGGCAACCTGTAACTAGTGGAGTGCCACAGGGATCAGTGCTGGGGTCATATTTATTTATATTAATGACTTAGATGAAGGAAGCGAATGTACTATCACCAAGTTTGCGGATGACACAAAAATAGGTGGGAAGGCAAGTGGTGAGAATGACACAAACAGTCTACAGAGGGATATAGATTAAGTGAGTAGGAAAAAACGTGGCAGATGGAATATAATGTGTGAAAATGTGAGGCTATGCACTTTGCCAGGAAGAATAGAGGAGCTGAATATTATTTAAATGGAGAAAGACTGAAGAAAGCTGCAGCACAGAGGGATTTGGGGTTCCTCATGCATGAATCCCAAAAAGCTAGCATATAAATTCAACAGGTAATAGGGAAGGCAAATGGAATGTTGGTCTTTATTTCAAGGGGAATGGAGTATAAAAATAGGGAAGCCTTGCTAAAACTATACAAGGCACTAGTTAGACCACACCTAGAATTCTGTGAACAGTTTTTGTCCCCTTATCTAAGGAAAGATATACTGGCATTGGAGGCAGGCCAGAGAAGGTTAGATAGACAGACATATTTTTAGTCAGTAAGGGAATCAAGGGTTATGGGGGAAAGGCAGGAAAGCAGAATTGAGGATTATCAGATCAGCCATGATCTCATGGAATGGCGGAGCAGACTTGATGGGTTGAATGGCCTACTTCTGCTTCTACGTCTTACGGTTTTAAATGAGGATATTTGCTGATGCTTTTGCAATGTTCAGCTCCTCCTTGAGCAACTCCTCAGATACTCAAGCCATCTGTCCTGCCTGGAGCAAGGCCTGGACAACATTCAGGCTTGGGTTGATAAGTGGCAAGCAACATTCGCACCACACAAGTGCTAGGTAATGACCATATGCAACAAAAGAGAATCTAACTATCTTCCTGTGCCATTCAGGGCACTGAATCCCTCATCATCAACATCCTGACATTACTATTGAACAGAAACTTAACTGAACCAGCCATTTAAATACTATAGCTATAGGAGCAGGTCAGAGGCTGAGAATTCTTCAGTGAGTAATTCACCTTTTACTCTATCAAGCCTGTCCAGCATCTACAAGGCACAAGTCAGGAGTGTGGTGGAATACCCTCCACTTGCCTGAATGAGTACATCTCCAACATCACTCAAGAAGCTTGGCACCATCCAGGACAAAGCAGTCTGCCTGATTGACAATTCATCCAACACCATAAACATTCACTCCCTCCACCACCAATACAGTGGCAGCAATGTATACCACCTACAAGGTATACTGCAGCAACTCGCCAAGTCTCCATCAATATCATATCCCAAACTTGTGACCTCTACCACTTAGCAGTCCAAGGGCAGAAACACTTGAGAACACCACCACCTACAAGATCCCCTCCAAGTCACACACCATCCTGACTTGAAACTATAAGGACATTCTTTCATTGTCGCTTGGTCAAAATCCTGGAATTCTCTTCCGAACAGCACCGAGGGTAAACCTTAAAGGAGGAAAGAGAGGTAGAGAGGTGGAGATGCTTACTGTGGTAATTCTAGCATTTGGGTCCTGAGCAGCTGAAAGCATGGCCATCAATGGTTGGGTAATTAAAATTGTAAATGCTCATGAGGTGAGAACTGGAAGAGCACAAATATTTTGGAGTGTTGGAGCGGTAGAGGAGGTTACAGAAATAGGGAGTGGTGAGGTCCTGAAGGGATTTGAAAAGAAGGGTGAGAATTTTAAAACTGAGGTGTTGCCAGACTGGGAGCTAACACAGTGGTTATGAGTGAGTAGGATTTTGTGCAAATTATGGTATGGGTAGCAGAAATTTGGATGAGCTCAAGTGTATATCAGGCAGAAGATGTGGTTCTGGCCACAAGAGCATTATAATAGTGTAGTCTCAAGGCATTAAAGGCACAGATGTGCATTTCAGCAGCAGATGAGATGAGATGAGCTGGGTGGAGTCAGACAAAGTTATGGAGGGGAAGTAGGAATTCATGATGATGAAGTAGATCTGTGGTTGGAAGATTATTGCAGGGTAAAATATGGCACCAAGGTAATGAACAGTCTGAACCTCAGGCAGTTGTCAGGATGAAGGATAGAATCAGTGGTTAGGGAATGTAGTTTTTGGCAGGGACCAAAGACAATGGCTTTGGTATTCCCAATGTTTTTTTGGAGGGAATGCATGCTCATCCAGGACTAGATTTCAAACAAGCAGTTTGGCAAACCAGGATTAGTGAAAGGATTGACAGAGGTAGTAGTCATGTAGAGCTGGGTGTTGTCAACATACACATGGAACCCAACCGGTCTTTGGAAAGTGTCTTTGAGGGCAGCATGTAGATGAGAAATAGAAACAATGCTGGTGACAGTGGCTTGTTCTTCTACCTCTCTCTATTGCTGTGGATGAATTTATCTGGGCAAATATTGGCCAGTGGAGGAGGGATAGGACCTCCCTGCTGCTGCTCACTTGAACAGTGAACATCCCTATGGTAGCATTAGAAAATCTCAGGGCTCTGAACAAAATCATGCTTCCAGCTGCTTTAGAAAATCACTTTCTACTAAGTTGTTTGGTAGTACAAAACTTGGGTATTGTTGAAGAAAGAGATATTTTTGTCGAAGCTTTTCAGCTTGCACTCATCAGGACCGTTTGCAAAAAAATGCCGGTGTCAGGGAAAACAACCTACTTATACTGTAGGAAAAGAGAGTGCTGATTAGTTGGAAAGTGGGCTCTGATTGGTAGAGGTGTTGCCATGGAGAATGCACCAGTTATCGCTGTATATCGCACAAACTTATGAACGGGCCCAAGGCCATCACTTTCAGCCCTGAAAATTGCCCAGTCCACCTCAGATTACCCTGGAAGGGCAAGGTATCTCAAAAATTTGAGCAACATGTGAATCTAGCTATTTCACGCTGCTGCTATGCAGTGGCAACACGAGTGGTATTCGCCACTAACAGGATGCTGCCGTCAAGCCAAAAAGACGTTCTGCCTAATACACAAATGAGTAATGTGGCATATGAATTTCAGTGCCAGTGTGATGCTAGGTATGTAGACCATACATTCCAAAGACTTTCGGATTGTATCAAACACCATGTCTCTTCCATGGTCCAGAACCGCAAGGTACGGACCGCACCCAACATGCCCGTGCTTCCAAAACTCAAAACACAGTGTCCAACATTAGATGTGATTCTGCGATTGGACAACATTTGCTAAATAATGCTCAGTGTGTTAAGAGTTACTCTGACAACCAATTTACGATTGTCAATCAGGCTCACAATGTGGCGCATTTATATGTACTGAAAGCTACATATATTAATACACAGGGCCCAGTTGTTTGCAAAAGGAATGAACATGTACACACATTGCACCCATTTCAGCTAAACAAAGTAAGTTACAGCCATTTGCTGGTTCATTCCTCAGGACATTACCGTGACTAATCAGGGCCAAGCTGCCTGATTTAAATTTCAAATAATGTCAGTCAACATCAACTGGTGCATTCTTCATAGCAATGTCACTACCAATCAGAGTCCACTTGCCAACCAATCAGCACTCTCCTCTTATACAGCATAAATATGTTATTTCCCCTGACATTGATATTTTCTTGCGAATTGTCCTGGTCAGCGCAAGACGAAAAGCTTCGGCAAAAAATCTCTCTTTTTTTTCAGCAATACTTTCTATTAAATATCATTGAAAAGTGCATCTGCCCTAAGAGGCATCTTAAGGCCCCGTGGGTACCTTTATGAACTGTTGCCCTTCTTGAATTCCTGCCCTCTTAGTTAGGGGCTACCTAGCTGGAGTGCAATCAGTGTTGGTATTTTGCTGATTACACTTAAATGAAGACTGACCATCAAAATTATTCAGTTCCTCCACCAACTGCATTGGGTTGGCAGCATGGGCACTTTGCCTGCAGCCCACCTGATTTACACTAAACACCAGGGATGGAGGCCACTATTTTTTCTACTTGGACAAGCTAGGAAAAACAGATTTTTTTTTCTTACCAGCCTTTCCTTCCCAAACGAGGAAGCAAAATTTCAACTTACAAACAACTCACCTTGTCCATCTACGAACATATGAAATAGGAGCAGAAGTAAGCCCTTCAAGTCATTCAATAAGATCATGGCTGATCTGTTTTTATTACTAATTCCGTATTCCCATCTCCCCCAATAACCTTTGATTCCCTTGCCTAACAAGAATATGTAGCTGCGTGTTTACTTTTAGTTGTTACCAGTACCAGTCCTGCCAAACAATCAGGGTGCAATTCCACAGAACTGGCAGCTTTGGACTATCAGTGGCTTCTTCAAACAGCATTTGATAAGCAGTTTATCTTTGAGTGCTATTTTAATCCAAAAAGGAACTACAAAGTAAGATGATCAAAGTATGTCTGAACTGCACAGCTGTCATCAACAGCTGGTTGGTTATTTGATTCCCAAAACTATCAGGAACTCTTTCGCACATTAAAGGGGGTGAAATTGGCCTTCAGTGACAGCACAAATCAGGTGGTAACAAATTGCTAGCTGGATCTACACCCTGCCCAATTATCTTTTCCATTTTGAAGAGGAATCCACTCAAGCTGAAAAATAAGGTGTAAAATACTTTTTTCTTTCAAATTGGAAAACTTGAGTCTGAAATCTTCACACAATTTTCATTCTGAGTTGAAACTGCTGGGAACATTTTTTGCAAAGAAAAAGAGAAATGCACAAATCTGCTATAAAATTATTTGCATTAATTGTAAAATCCTGAAACATAGGGCAGAATTTTGCCCTCGGTTGGTGGGCGGGCCCTACCGGCTTGGCGGCGGGCGGGCAGCTGAACTCCGCCGCCGAAACGAGGCCTGCTGCCATTTTGAGTGGGCGGGCCAATTAAGACCCGCCCAGCAGCCTGCCTGACAGGAAGCGCTAAGCGCTTCCTTTGCGCGGGGTTGGGGGGGGAGGGATTCCCCATCCGTCAAAGCGCGCTCTTTCGCGCATACGCATGAAAGAGTGCACTGCTCCCTGAGGCTAAATGCTGTCTCAGGGAGATTACAGACAGTGTCAAAAACATTAAAAATAGAAAAATAGAAAAATTATTAACGTGTCCCCCTCATGTGACAATGTCACACGAGATGGGAAATGTTAATAAAAAGGACATAAAATTTATTAAAGTTTTTAAAAACGGACATGAAACCTCAGCCCACCAGTGGATGAGGTTTCATGTATTATCAGAAGCCCGCTGGGGCTCCTGGCCTGGGCGGGCAGGGTCTTTAATTATCTTAATGACCCTGTCAATGGCCTCAATTGGCCATTGACAGGTCGGCGGGCGGACAGCTGATTTCGCTGTCGGGGGTTCCTCCCGATGTCATCCCGGTCATTTTACCGTCGGCAAGCGAGCCCCACTCCCAAATCACGGATGGGAAAATTCTGGCCATAATCAAGATATTGAAAACAAATGTCCTTAATTTATAACAGAAAACACATAATCTATTTAAAATTATCACACAGTGGATTATATTTGATTTAATGGCATTCAGATTGCTCCATTTGAAATTACAAAATTAATATAATTGCTTTGTGTAGTTTGATGCTCTTTATGTCCCATAATCAGTTCCACACATTGTAGCTAGCTATGCTTTAAGAAGCAAAAAGAACATTTCCTGTGGTCTGGGTTTTCCTTAAAATCACCCAGGCTCACCCGCCTGATCTCTTATCCATGAGTCCTGCTGGAAAGTGGTTGGGAAGAATTAAGCTCCAGCGATGCAGGATCCCCACACTGGTTGGAGAATCAGTGGAAGCCCTTTGTTGCTTCGGTGAGTGAGGCCCGGTGCAATTTAATTGCTCTCAGGCACTTAAATAGCCAGCACAGGCCTTCCACAGGATCAAGGACCCCAAAGGGCAGATAATCCACCCCTCGAGAACAAATCAGAGGCCGGAAGCTCTCCATTGGCAGCAGTGCCACTGGAAGTGTTGACTGCTGCCAGTAATGCTCTGACACCTACCTAGAGGATTGACACTGGTTCCCTGGAGATAAGTGACTGGCACAGCATGGGGATCGCAGGGAGGAGCTCGCTGAAGGAGGGAAGCAGGCAGTTTGGAGGCAAGGGCAGGGGGTTGGCTTTCAGCGCCCCCCCCCCCCCCATATCCCAAAGCTGACTCCCTTGATCGCACATTGTGTACCTGTTAATATGGGGCCCTCTGTACGAGACCACAGGCAACCCGTCAGGGTTTGCTGGGTGACCTCCGGGAGCCACAGCAGACCCGTGCAGGTCCCATTAAATCCCCGAGTCACCAATAAATTGTGGTGGGATCAGAGATAATTGGCTTTAAGTGGCTAATTTATGAGGTTAATTGGCATCCCACCACCAATGGGCAGGATTCTCACTTCGGAGTCTTACCCACCCCCCGCAACTTAATTGGGGACAGTTTTCTGGATGCGAGTAATCCTGCCTGAGTCCCCTGCCATGACCACCCCCTCCCAAGCCTCATTTACAAGGCTCCACTAAATTCAGCCCTTTGTGTGTGAGCATTGGGTGAGGACTGGGTTGCCCTGAACTGTGATTCCTACCCTCTTGATAGGTGAATATTTTGCCATAACTCATGGTTTGGGTTCCCATTTAAAGGATTGTGTGGGGTGCCAGAAGGACCCTTAACAAAATTTACTTCAGCGTCCTCAGAAGAGGAGACAAAAAGGCAGGAAATGTGAGAAAGAATGGTTTTCAAAAATGGACTAAGCACATTTTTCAAAGATAAATCAAAAATAGGAGTGGGTTAGACCATTCAGCCCTTCGAGCCTGCTCCACCATTTAATACGATAATGGTTTATTCTCTACTTCAATTCCACTTATCCGCACTATCCCCATATCCTTTAACTCCCTTAGTGTCAAAAAATCTATCGGTCTCTTTCTTTAAAATCCTCAACAGCAGCTCTCTTGAGTACAGAATTCCAAAGATCTACAAACTTTTGAGTAAATAAGTCTCTCCTCATTTCAGTTGCTATTGGTTGATCCCTCATTCTCCAATGCATATAAAAAATGCAATGACAATTCAAAATTTATTGTTAAACAAGGTCAAAATAATGTGGCTTTCTGGTTGTGGCAATATCACTGTGTCCTTAAAATCTTTAAGTTTTCACATTCAGATCAGAATCCTGAATTTTGCATCTGCAAAAAACAATAATAAAATGATTAACAATAGGAATAAGACCGAGCATGAATAAACCTGCTGCACAAGTCACCTTAATTGCCTAAAATCTTCAACTTTTTAAATCACTCTGCCTAAGCAGTTACTAAGTATTCTACAGTTTCTTAATGATACTTATTTGAATGGGCATTAATAATATTGAAGACACACTTAATTGCTTTTGAAGTTATCTTATTAGTCATTTGATCTATTGTGTTAATAAAGGTAAGCTGTAGAGAAGATTTGTAAATGCTGATAATTATTTCATTAATCATTGTTTCAGATAATTTCTGGCGCATGGCTTAAAAGGTCATTAAAGCCTCTGCCACACTGTTTTGATATGTTTTATGCCCCTTTACCTCATTTGTGACTTTTAACATTAATACAAAACCTGTATAATAGAAGTGTAAATTCAGTGATCTGTCAATACATTTTATTTTTCCTGGAAGAAGGGCAAGCTTAATTTTGATCTTATTTTTTTCTTTTCATTCTTAAACATCCTATAGCTTACAGAGATGAGTAGCCTGAGACTGGATGCTCCAGTGGGTTATTATATTTACCCATTGAGACTTGGCCCAATTTTAGCCCAAACTGGTAGAATCAAAACCTCTATTTACCGTGCTGATCCTAAATGACACAAGCATATGGAGGAGCCCAGTGCAACTCATTATTTGACAATAATTGGCAGGCTCACCTGAAGGCCACAAAGACGAGTATGGTTAATGGGAATGTCATAATGGTAATTTCTGATCTTAAAATTAAGTTGGGATAATGTAGAAGAAACTTTACTTTGCCAGTTACCTGGAGGTGCCAATCTTTCAACTATAGATAAATAGAACCATTCTGCAAAGGAGTTCAAAAATATGAAACAATTGTTTTGATTGATTCCTAAATGTACCCCATTAATGTGGTCACATACATTAAGATGTAATAATGCCAGAAAAGCAAAATCTGAAGTGAAAAACAAGATCATGAACGGAAAAATTAACTCTGATACATTTTTATTATTCTTAAGAACATATTCTTAAGAAATAGGAGCAGGAGTAGGCCATTCGGTCCCTCAAGCCTGCCCCGCCATTCAATAAGACCAGACCTGATCTGCCCCAGGCCTCAACTCCTCTTTCATGCCAGCTCCTCATAACCATCAACTCCCCTTTATTTCAAAAATCTATCTACCTCCTCTTTAAATATTTTCAGTGATCTAGCCTCCACAACTCTCTGGGGTAGAGAATTCCAGACATTCACTACACTCTGAGAGAGGAAATTCCTTCACATCTCAGTTTTAAATGGGTGTGCCCTTATTCCGTAACTATGCCCCCTAGCTCGAGATTCCCCCACTCATGGAAACATCTTCCCAACATCTGTCAAGCCCCCACAGAATCTTGTACGTTTCAATAAGATCACCCCTCATTCTTCTAAACTCTAAATGAATAAAGGCCTAACCTGTTTGGCCTTTCCTGATAAGTCAACCGCTTCATCTCAGGAATCAGCCTAGTGAATCTCTTTTGAACTGCCTCCAATGCTGGTATATCCTTTCTTAAACATGAGGACCAAAACTGTATACAGTGCTCCAGGTGTGGCCTCACCAACAACTTGTACAATTGTAACAAGACTTCCCTATTTTTAAACTCAAACCCCCTAGCAATACAGGCCAAATTCCATTTGCCTTCTTAATTACTTGCTGCACCTGCATGTTAACTTTTTGTGTTTCATACACAAGAACGCCCAGCTCTCTCTGTGCTGCACTTTTTTGGAATCTCTCTCCATTTAATTAATAGTCTGCCTTTTGATTCTTCCTACCAAAGTGAATGACCTCACACTTTCCTACATTAAACTCCATCTGCCACGTTTTTGCCCGCTCAATCAACCTGTCTATATCCCCTTGCAAGTTCCTTATGGCCTCATCACAACATGCCCTCCCACCTATTTTTGTATCGTCAGGAGATTTGGGGAAGAATTTTCCCATCGGTGAGCGGGGGTAGGGCCCGCACGCCAATGCGCGGTGATGTCAGGCGGATGTCCCGACGTCACCACGCGTCATTTAGATTTTCAGTTCAGTGGGTGCGCTGCCGACTCGGCTGCATGCCCGCCAAACTGTCAAAGGCCTATTAGGGCCTGTTAAAAGCTAATTAAAACAATTTAATGAGCAGCCCATCCAACCTTAAGGTTGGTGGGCAGGCAAAGAGCCCAGGCGGCCTTCGCATTTTTCATGAAGCCGCATCCATGGGCGGGATGAGGTTTCATGAAGTGTTTTAAAATTTTTTTTAAATTATTTTAAAAATTCATGGACATGTCCCAGCTCATGTGACACTGTCACATGAGGAGACATGTTTAAAATTTTTTTTTCCCTTTATTTAAATTTTAAAACCTTAAACTGATCTCCCTGAGGCACCTCTGTACCTCAGGGAGATTTCGCAGGCCCCGACTCAGGGAATCCCCCCACCCACATAGGGAGTGCACAGCACTTCCAGGCGAGCATCACACTGGGCGAGCCTTAATTGGCCTGCCCATGTAAAATGGCGGCGTGGACCCGGTCGGGGGTGCCAATCGAGTTTGCACTCATTTGCACTCATTCCCGCCTGCTTATCAGCCCAAGCCTGAATATTGTCCAGCTCTTGTTGGATATGGGCACGGACTGCCTGAGGAGTAATGAATGGTTCTGAACATTGTTCAATCATCAGCAAACATTGCCACTTCTGAGCTTATAATGGAAGGAAAGATGTGAAGCAACTGAAGGAGGTTGGGCTTAGGACACTACCCTGAGGAGCTCCTGCAGTGACATCCTGGGACTGAGATGGCTGATCTCCAACAACCATCTTCTTTTGTGCTAGGTATGATTCTAACCAGTGGTGAGTTTTCCGCCTGATTCCCATTGACTCCAGTTTTGCTAGGGTTCCTTGAAGCCACACTTGGTCAAATACTGCCTTG
The DNA here is from genome assembly GCF_964194155.1 of Cetorhinus maximus. Lineage (NCBI taxonomy): Eukaryota > Metazoa > Chordata > Chondrichthyes > Lamniformes > Cetorhinidae > Cetorhinus > Cetorhinus maximus. The sequence continues at coordinate 53,661,501 of NC_135896.1, read as the reverse complement.
ATGTCAAGGGCAGTCACTCTCACCTACCCTCTTGAGCTCAGTTCTTTTGTTCACGTTTGGACCAAGGCTGTAAGGAGGTCAGGAGCTGAGCGGCCCTGACAGAACCCAAACTGAGCATCAGTGAGCAGGTTATTGCTAAGGAAGTGCCACTTGATAGCACTGTCTACGACACCTTCCATTATTTGCTGATGATCGAGAGGGGGCTAATGGAGCAGTAATTGACCAAATTGGATTTTGTCCTGCTTTTTGTGGGAAAGGACATACCTGGGCAATTTTTCACATTGCCAGGTAGATGCCAGTGCTGTAGCTGTACTGGGACAGCTTGGCTAGTGGCACAGATAGTGCTGAAGCACAAGTCTTCGGTACTATTGCCAGGATGCTATCAGGCCTCATAGCCTTTGAAGTATCAAATGCCCTCGGCCATTTCTTGATATCACATGGCAGAAATATCAAATTGGCAGAAGACTAGCATCTGTGATGTTGGAGGCCTCAGGAGGAGGCCAAGATGGATCATCTACTCAGCACTTCTGTCTGACAATGGTTGCAAATGCTTCAGCTTTGTCTTTTTCACTTATGTGGTGGGCTTCCCCATCATTGAAGATGGGGATATTTGTGGTGCCTCCTCCTCCTGATAGTTGTTTAATTGTCCACCACTATTCTCTCTCCACAGAGGCTGCAAGATCTGCTGAGTATTTCCACCATCTTTTTGTTTTTATTTGTAATAAAATCATGGTTGGTTTTCTAGCTGACTGTTCCAAATAAAAACTGACACCCTTACTAGCTAAGGTACATCAAGTATTGTTTTCCAGTGAGCTTAAAATGCAAAAATGAACCTTATCATTAAATTGTACTTTCTTATATTTTTCTACTCACTGACCTACATTGGGTTCCGGTCTGGCAATGCCTCAATTTGAAAATTCACATCCGTGTTTTTAAATTCATCCCCTCCTTATGTCCATAACCTCCTCTAATCCCATAACACTCTGAAATCTCTGAGCTACTACAGTTCTGATCTCTTGTGCATCTCTAATTTTCATTGCTTCATCATTGGCAGCCTTTCCTCAAGCTACCTTGCACCTAAGCTCTGGAATTTCCTCCTTAAATCTCTCTAGCTCCTACCATTCTCTCCAGGTTTAATACACCCCTTAAAACTTACCTCTTTGACCAAGCTTTTAGTCATCTTCCTTTGTACTTCTTTATGCTGTCAGATTTTGTTTGATGACATGTCTGTGAAGTGACTTGGGACATTTTATTACATTGAAGGTGCTATATAAGTGCAATGTCTTGTCGTAGTTGTGACAAGCACTAGACCAGAATGTACCTAATTGCAGAATGCAGGTATCTAATTTGGGAGTGTTGCAAAATATTTTGAAGAAGGAAAAAACAGAATAAGAAAAAGAAATGCAAAGCAGATCATTAATAAAATAAGCTCTGATGCATGATGTGCTTTGTGTCATAGAGAGATCAGATGCAGCAGAATTGGCTCCAAATCTCAATTTTGCCAGCATTTTATATAACGGTAAAAAAATAATTGCTCACTTACCTTGGCATGGGGCTGATTTTCTGTCAAATACCAATATAAAAGGATGCTATTTATCATGCACTTTTTGTTAATTTTTACCGTATGATGGTTTCATATGCTGAATGGACGCAATATCTTTGCAAAATTGTACAAAATATGGAAAAACCTTCCAATACTTACATGATAATTACAGAATTATGGATGGTTGGTCATGAATATTGAGATTTAGTCGATGTTGTTTACTCAAAGGGTTCAGGTAGCATGATAAACCTTGCGTAGTTTATAGATTTCATTTCAGATTAAATTACAGTCTGTTATTTTTTCTGTGGATCAGTTTTTTTCTATAATATACACTAACACCTCAGCAAACTGATAACAATAGAAGTGAAATTTAAAAGCATTGCTGAAATTAAATTTACAGTGAGGCTAGTGCAACATTATCATGAAAAATTATGATCTGGCAAGGTATAATAACATTATGCTGAAGTTGGAAAACAAAGTTTTTGACTGACTAACTGTAAAATCGATAATAATGTAATCTCTGTATAAAGACAATAAACAGAAGTTTAATAATGTTCCCCGGTGACTCCATTGGCAAAGCAAACTACAAGGTTCCAAGTAGCTGATTGCAGCTGCAATAACTGTAATGGGCGATGGGTTAGGGATGTGTTCTTCTCATTTTATTTTTTAACCCTCTCCCACCTGTTATGGGTGGGAGGTTTTAGTATTGAGGCCATTGTGAACCAATTTTTTGCTACAGCAATTCAAAACTAATCTCACTTCCCAGCGTCACAACAATGGGAAATTGTGACTGAGTGAGGTCTACCTATAACTTCACCAACTAGCCAAAAACATGTTGAACTGTTTAACGAGGACCTGATTGTTTTTTTAAAAATTCAAGAACGCTGACCAAATTTGGCCACCACCAGTCATTTGATGCCTAGGGGAGAAATTTTCCTATGGCGGGCAGGCTGGGCAGGAGCGGGCGCAGAGCTGATCAGTGCTCACAATTGGCTGCGCGCCACCATTTGTGCAGGCAGGCCAATTAAGGCCTGCCTAGCGTAACGGGTGGCCAGTAGTGCTCAGCGCTACCTATGAGGGCAGGGGGAGGGGGGAGAGTCGGGGCCTGCGCTCTCTTGCGCATGCACGCGAAAGCTCCGTGCTTCAGGGAGATTGAATGGGTTATAAAACCTTTCAATAAATAAAGTAAAAATATTTTTAAACATGTCCCCTCATGTGACATGAGCTGGGACATGTTTGTGAAGTATGGAAAATGTATTTATTTATTTTAGAAAACCTTCAGGAAACCTCATCCCACCAGATGATGAGGTTTCCTGAAAAACGCAAAGGCTGCCTGGGCTCTTCGCCTGCCCACCAACTTTAAGGTTGTACGGGCAGCATTCTAAACTAGTTTAATTACTTTTTTAATGGCCTTAATAGGCTGTTGACAGTTTGGCGGGCGCACAGCCGCCTCCGGCACGTGCCAGCCAAAAGAAATATCGAAATGATGCGCGATGACATCAGGACGCACGCCCGATGTCATCGCGCGTCATTTTATGCATCGGCGTGTCGGGCCCGCCCACGCACGCTGTTGGCAATATTCTGCCCATAGTTTCCAATCCCTGTAATCATCCTGGTGAACCTCCACTTGCCAAATTCCATCCTTTTAACACTTTTCCCTGCAAAGGAGTGCCCGATACAATGGGCAGAATCTTCCCGTCCCACCGGCAGTGGGAAGCCGGGCGGGCAGAGGAACTTAATTTGGCATAAAGCTAACGGCAGGATAAACTGTAGTAATTCTGTTCTCAGGACTTTAAAAGCGGGTCGAGCTTCCCGGTGAATAATGTTGGGAAGCCCCTTTGATTCATTAGCATGTCATGCATGCTCATTAACAGGCCACCTCAGTGGAATTAAATTGCCCCTCCAAATTAAGTTTCAGACCAATGAGAAATTAGAACATTCACTTTTACAACTGTATATAAAAGGCGTGCACCTGGCGAACTTGACTTCTTCCATGACTCTGAGGTGAGTAGATGCTGCTTTCGCCTTCTTGGATAACAACACATATTGGGTGCTAGTAGGACAAGCTGCATGAAGGCTGGACGTGGGAAATAGACGAAGGGTGGAAGCAGGGCGGAGGGCAGGCTGGATATAGATCGAAGGCTAAGGGTGGAAGGGGGTGTGGGTGTCCGGGGAACGAGGACACTGTCCGGGGAAGGGGGGAGGCAGTGAGGGGGTGCGAAGGTGCAGCGACATGGGATGGAGGGGAGGGGCTTTCGTGTTGGGTCTGGGGGATGCTGTGGCTAGGTGGGGAAGGAGTTTCACAGGCAAGGATGGTTGGAGAGAGATGATCCTAGAGGATGGGTTTGGTGCTGTCAATGGTGGGGTCCTGGGTTTGAATTGAGGGTACTAGGCAGAGGAGAGATCAGTCACAGTCAGAGGGGGGAGTGGGACACAGAGGGAGGCAGGTCCAGGATGATAGTCAGGTGGGTGGAGGTCTCATTGGTTGGTGGGGGAAGCTGTCAGGGAAGTGGACTACACAGGGTGTCCCTTTAGTTGGCCACTTGTGATCACCTTGAACTCCACCCACATGAAAAGACGCTCCCTCCCACTTCATGTGCACTGCATTTTTATTGCTGGAAAAATTATGCGCGTTAGCTTTTAGACTACTCTCCACCCTCCCCGTCACCCAACTTCCCCCATTATCCTTGACCCACCCAATATCACCATTCCGCTCCCCTCTACCACTCTTGGAGATGATGGAAATGTCTTTGGATGCTCTGGGATGCGGTTTAAGACATCTGCCAGATTCTCCATGACAAGCTGTGACTGCAAGGACTTGGAGAGAATCCCATGCCAGGGCTTTGAAGGTCACCACTACCTTTAACTTCTTTACCAGTGGCTCCTTCTAGGAATCCACTGGGGACCTGTGCGGCATCTCACAGTCAGCAATACACAGGTGCACACAGGAAGTGACAGATGCCCTCTTCAGGAAAGTAGAGCAATTTATCCAATTCTACCAGGATCCTGAAAGCCAGGCTGTGAGAACGTTGGAATTTGTAGCAATCTCAGGTTTCCCACAAGTGTAGGGTACTATTGACTGCACAAATGTGGCCTTGAGAGTTCCCTGGCAACAGCCAGTCACTATCATCAATAGGAAAGGATTCCACTCTTTGAACGTGCAGCTCATATGTGATCACAGAAGGCAAATCCTGCATGTTTGTGCTCAGTTCCTAGTGAGCTCTCATGATGCCTACATTCTGACCCACCCCCAGGTGCCACAGGTTTTGGAAGGACTTTGGCAATTGCAGGGTTTGCTCCTTGGAGACTAGGGAAACCCCCAGAAGAACTGGGTGATGACGTCAGCTCGCCATCTGCAGAGTACTGCTGAGGAGAGCCACAAGACCACACGTGCCTCCCCCAGGTCTGTGACTGAGTGGACAATAAGCCACCTGAAGAAGAGGTTCAGATGTTTGGATGGCTCAGGTGAGGTTCTCCAATACTGCCCACAGAGAGTGACCCAGATCATTATTGTCTGCTGCGCCCTGCACAACCTCGTGTTATAAATGGGGGTATGTCTTGGCTGAGGAAGACAAGGAGGAGGGAGATGTCTCCTCCAACAATCAGGACAGTGAAGGGGATGGAGCTGACGAGGGCCAAGATGTTGCCGAGCCACATGCAGAGGCCATAGCAGGGTGACAACGTAGCAGGCAAGCCTGTGCCAATTGATAGCTGCCAGATTCCAGGCAGAGTAAGCTGCTGACATATTTCTTTAACTTTTTGGTTTTCTATATTCTGTTAGCTGGAAAACCCCAGCTCCTTTTTGGTTACAGACATTATACTTTTTTCTAATGTACCTTGATTTAAGATAGCTGAATTAAATTGCACTAATTAACGTCTGGCCTGCTGGTGGTTTTATCCATGTGCCAACCTGTGCTAATATGCAGAGCCCAGGCACTAAATGTGCACATCAAACTTGCACAGCACACTCTGTTCCCCCACAACCTCAGGCACCTGTAAGTAGAATTGTGATTTCACCCATGCCCTCACAAAGTCCGTGTGCATGGCAACTTGGAAACAAATTCAAATTTAACCTTGGCAGGGATGCACTGATGCCAGCCTCACACCGGTTCCCAAAGTGGGGGGGTGGGGGGGCTGGGTGGGGGGGTGGGGGCTGCAACCTGGCAGAGAGCTCTTTCAGGCAGAACCAGATATATGGGTCCACAGGGAGGAGCAGCAGGAGATCACCATTTAGCCTCTCGAGATCGGTCCTCAATGCAGATTGTTAAGGGAAAATCATGTTCCTGTCATTCGCCACTCACTCACAGTAAACCCATATTTCTTGACATCTTTATCATGCCAAGAAGTTTCAAGGTAGCTCTTGAGTCCACTCACTGAGAGTGCCTCGCCTGCACTATGGGTTGCTGAGATGCAACCACTCTGGACCCTCCAATCGCAGAGAATCTCAGTCCTAAATGGCCTTAGCATTAGTGAGAGACTGCGATCTGTATCATTGTGGACACCCCAACCAAGGTAAACTTCTTTCCTGCATGGACCTGCAGAGGCCTAATAGAGCTGCTGATATTTCACATGGATAGCCTCTCAGTCCTCGGCATGGTCCAGCACAGAGGTCCATTCTATTCTCTGTTATGGTCTCAGCTGAGGTTACCCCTTGGAAAGCCTGATCCCACGGTGGAACCCAGCTTGACAGATCCTAACTTTTATTTGTTTGTTTAGATACGTGGAGAGTGGCTGCAGAACAGAGTCACTAGGGTCAGCTAATGAACTTTTAACAAAAGAATAAACTGCTGTTTCTTTAGTTTTCCTGTGTGTCTATGGGAGGGGCCTACCTCTCTGGACCCCTGTTGTTAGGCAACAGCACTGTTTTTTTTCTACTCTTGTGTTTGCTTAACTTCTAAATGTTGTAAAACTCTCATTAGAAATGCAAGCACCTTTTAAAGTGAAACAAAAACTCAATTTGACCTTTCTTAACACAGATACCGAAATACAAATCAAACTTAAACATTAAAGATAAAACTCATTCCTAACACCCACAAATGCCAATATAACTTACTTGAACTATCTCTATTTCCTAACATCTCTCTCAACTAATGCACTAAAATCCCAGGCCTTCAATGATGCCAAAGCATGTCGGTTGCAAACGCTTTACATGAGGTCTACTCTTGATACGGAGACAAGCAGGCCAGACAAATCTCCATGTGAGGTCTGACAAAGGCTTCAGGCAACTGCACAGACACTCAAATCCCTCTTGTAGCCAAGGCTAATTTGCCTATTTCCTTCTTACTTGCTGTCTTCACCTACATGTTAGCTGAAAATGACAAATCACCAAGGAAGGTCATTGATGATTGGACATGCCCACCACAGCTTCATCCAGACAGATGGGACAACCTCTGGTTTTCTACTGTTAAGAAGACAGTACAGAGCTTCACTGTCTCAGCCCTGAAACTGTACCTGTAGCATTCCTTGCCACTCACATAGCATGTTTAACTACCCTCAAGTACTTGTGGCATCCACCCACATCTCACATCAGGGCAACAGCAGCAAGAGCTGCAATGACCTCGCATTTTCAGAGGTCAGAATATGGTGAGCTGCAAGCAATGGCTTGCATGATGCATGGCCATGCAGTACACACACAAATATGGCCAATGCTTAATCATGCATATGTTGGATTATTGAGTAGTCATTATGTTGATAATGTGAGAGAAGTGAATCTATACGAGTTCATTATCGCACTCTGATGCGGCCCACATCCTACACCCTTAAATGGCCACAATCATTGAAGCAACCAGCAGCAAGATGGGATCCAGAAGACTTCCAAAGAGTGCAAATGAACATATATTTACAAGTGCCAAAGCTATGTAACATGATTGTACACCCATGCCATCTGTGTGCCTTCAATACTTCTTAATATTTTGTTGCCTACGTCTAAGTGAAGCCCCGATATCCTCAGCTGAAGCGAAGGCCGCCTGCTGACTGCTATTGGCTGTTGTCTATGAGAACAGCCCATTGACTGTGAGGACTTTGGCAGGTGTCTTCTGACACCCCAAGACCTCAAGTGCCCTGGCCTGCTAAGGGTCACCTGCTCAGGTGCAGGTGCAGCCTCCTCATCCAGGCCTGCTGCATGCGATGGGGTCACAGGCAGAGGGGAGGCGCAGCAGCAGGGCACCATTGGAGTGCCCTGCGATGATGCCCCCAGGGTGCCTGGCTGGTGCTCCTCCTCCCTGTGAGTGCCCGAGGGCAGCTCCCTGATTTCTTGAGGAGAAGGGGCACCTGGAGGGAGGTCAAGGTGCCCTGTCCACCTCTTGTCTAACCACTGCTGCACTGTACCCATGGCTAGAGCAATGGAGTGAAGGTCTGAGCACATACCCAGCAGCCATTATCCAATGTTCTGACGGACCTGGGTCTCCAAGGTGGCCGCCACTTTTTCCATGGAGACAGCCAAGTGCTCACATGCTGGATCCACAACATCAGACAGAACATGGATGGATTCTTCCAGCCTTTTGTCCAGTCTGCGCATGGCCTCTAAAACTGTGCCTGATGTTCCCCTGCCTGTCTCCTCATCATCAACATTTCTCAGAGAGTTGATCCAGAGGCTCATCATCTGCATGGAGCTGAGGAGAAACCAGGTCTCCAGCAGTCCTCTGAGTGTCAGAGACCTGGGCTGTCACTTCCTCTACCAGCTGTGGACCCATGACAGTGATGTGCTCACCAGATGGTGACCCTGAGCCTACCCTGGAGCATGGACCCATTGAGGTGAATCTGCACTGGTGGAAGGTGCAGGTGAATGCCATGACAGGGCATCCTCTGAGGCTTGTGTGGAATCCTCCTCAGAGGTAGGGTTGGTAATGGAGCTGTGTCTCGCTGGGTTGATGGCCTCCCCCTTTTCTTGTTGGTACATGGAATAGAAAAAAGGAAGATTTAGTGATTGGCAAAGCAGGCTCCTTAATTAAATCAATGTCCCACTCTGAGCGTGTAGCTGACAAAGGCAGACTGAAGGCATCCTCACTGGCTCCCTGGGGGAGTCCTATCCCATCTTCAACACAGGCAATGTCCTGCTCCTTCCGGCTATCTCTGTGGCCTGCTCCTCATGCGGGGTGAGGACGCGAATGTTGGAATTCCACCTCCAGTCTGCGACTGCTCCCATCTGTTGTGGGCGTTCTTCTCCAGCAGAAAATCGGAAGGATTGATTATCATCCCAATGGTTACATTAGGAGTTCAGGAGCATGCATGCCTATGGCAGCTGCTGAGCCTTGCCCATTAAGTGATCAAGAAGCAGGATGTCCTGCAAATGATATATGACCGAGAGCATAAAGTGGCTGGCAGACATTCAGTGCAGATGTCTCATCTGCTGGTGAGTGCTGCAAACCAAACTCCTGTGTGACATCCCTGTGCACTCACACACTTAGATTGCTTGATGCCCTTATGAGTGTCAGTTTGCAGTGTGTAGATGGTGCACTTACACTGGCGGAGCGCAGCAGATCGTTCATCCTATCATGACCCTACTGGGCATCCTGTGCTGGCCCCCATGGACGCGAACCCCTGCTGTGACCTCAGTCTAGGCTGCCATGGTCAGACAGTAGGGCCTCATGCTGCCATCCTGGGGAAACAGTACCTCCCACCTTTCCTGGATGGCCTGGAGGAGAGTCTCCAATGAGGCTTCACTGAACCATAGGGCAGCCTGGGACAGCATGGCTCTCAGCAGGATCCAGAGCTCTTGGCCTGCAGTGAGCGAATGGTTGTTAGGGTGCCCTTTAAATGTGGCACCTGGACCTTCGAATCCAAAAGGTAAGGATGGGGATGGCGACTTCCTGCCTGCCCTGCCACGAGATTTGCCGTACTGCACATGGATGCATAGATAATTAGCTGAACAGCGCAAGATCATGCGTGGTCAGCCATCCCGCACTCACCTCCCCAGCAGAAATGACTCCAACTTCTGTGCCCACCACTGAACTTAGACTTCAGAACAGAGGGTTCTTCCCTATGCTCTAGAAGTTGCCTTGAGTGAATTTCTCATAATTTCTTTGCATTTCTATTCAATGCCACTATTTATAAAACCCAGAATGCTAATAGCCATTTTTATGGTTCTGTTTACTCATAGTCGCATTTTCAGAATGAATTATGAGTTGACACTCTAGCTTTTCTGTTTTTCTACAATCTTCAGCATGTTTCCATTGAATGTGCTCATTCCTTGTTTAGCTTCTCAAACTGCATCATGTTTTATTGCATCTGCCTATTCTGCCAGCCCATGTCCTCCTGAGGTCTTTTACAGTTCAACTCACTGTTTTTCAATCCTGCTACATTTCTGCCTGCAGCAAGTTACGACATGGTATTCTCAATGTTTCAGTGTCAATCATCAAAATAACAAAAACAAAAGTGCACCAAGCACTGATGCCTATGGTTTACCCATTCTAACTCTGCTCCAATATCAACAACCACAATTCCTCTACAATTGGTTTCCTATCCATCAACTAACATTTTATTCATGCTGCTACATTTTCCCATAAAATAAATCAGAATTATTGTAATGAACCTCCTGTAAAACATTTTATTGAACATCTTTTAAAAATCAATATATTTCCTTTGCCTTATAATTGGTTACTTCTACAAACAGCTCCATTAAATTAGTCAAACATGACTTTCCGTTAACAAATACATGCTGGCTGCCTTGGTCCAAGTGTCACTGATCAGCTTCACCATTGAGGTTACAGAGAATACGTTGCCCCGTGGCTGGAGATGGATCTCCATGAGGAGCGTTGCCCAGTTGAAGGCTACCACCTACCAGCCCACTCAGGATAGTGGAACAGCTCCTGCCACTTGTAGGCTGCCATTGCGACTGGGATGCTGGAGAGATGCTTGAAGAGTCAGCACCTTCGGACATCTGATGGCGGGATGCACTCCACCAGTCACTGCCTCATCTCAGCAAGGACACATGCTCCCAAGTCTTCATCATCTTTCAAAGGACCAGGGCAATGTGAGCCTGATGTGGAACTACTCACTCTCATTTTGAAGTGCATGGTTGAAAAGAGGAATAGGAAAGCTGCTGTTCATGTTGGTCCATGCTGGATGGCACCTGTCCATGAGGATACTCACTGCAACTAGTCTTCCTCCTCCTGGAGGCTGGTGGCTATGAGGCCCTCACATGCAAGCCTGCCTCATCTGGCCAGTGCTATGGCCTCTTCATCTGCAGCCTCAACTTCCTTGACCTCATCGCCCTCAACCCCTTCAAGGTCCTCCTCATTGGAGGAGAAAGTGCAGCGCCTCCATGTCAGCATCTAGCAAGTCTTTCCTGTTTGCAGCGCCAGATTGTGCAGTGCGCAACAAACCACAATGATCCATGAGACCCTCTGCAGAATGCACTGGAGTGCTATGCCAGATCTGTCCAGGCTTCAGAATCACATCTTTAGGATCCCTATGGTGCGCTCCACCAGTGTCTGGTTAGCAGCATGAGTCTCGTTGTACCTTGTCTCTGCAAGAGTCTGAAGCTGCCGTGTGGGCGTCATCAGCCATGTCCTTTGAGAGTACCCTTTATCACCAAGAGGCCATCCCTGAATCCTGTGACGTCACATGAAGATGTCCGAGATCTGTGACCCACTCAAGACGTATGAGTTGTGGATGCTTCCTCGGTATCTGGCGCAAACCTCGTCAGAAACCGGCTGTGCATTGAGCGGTTGGAAGTCTTTCCTGTTCATGTATTGGAGTGCCTGTTGCCAGGGAGCTTTGATAGCTACATGAATGCAGCCGATGACACCCTGCACCTGTCGAAACCCGGAAATCTCTGCAAAGCCCATTGCTCTGGCGTCCTGGCTTGCTTGGTCTCTGTCGAAGTTGATGTAATTGTGGACCTTGATAAAAAGGGCGCCTGTGACCTCATGAATGTATTTGTGCATGGACATTTGAGAGATACCACAGAGGTCCCCAGTGGAGCCCTGGAAGGAGCCAATGGCGTAGGAGTTGAGCGCAGCTGTCATTTTCAGAACCACTGGCAATGGATGGCCTCCCAGCCCTTGTGACACCAATTCCTGGAGAATGTGGAAAATGTAAGTCATCAGATCCCTGGACATGCAGAGGCACTGGTTCTCACTCATCTGCAGATAAGGTATGCGACGTCTTTACACCCTGGGTATAGCAAGGCGCCTCTGCATGGCATTTCTGCTCTCCTCTTCCTCTGCGTCTGGAGGGGGCCATGCTGCCCCTTGGTCTTGAGGGTTTTGCTCCTTCCTTTGGTGGGCCAGCCTCCTCTGTCGCAATCTTTTCCTTCTCTCATGCCTGTATGCTATTATACAGGCTGTAATGAATCCAGGCTTCATGTTCCTGATGGCCTTCTTGCTGCAGTATCAATGAGAAACAGACAAGAGTCAGGATTAATCTGCAAAGGTCCTCTATCTATCAATGACTCGTTAGTGAATGTGGGTTCACAGGCTTTGTTCCTGTCCCAGCAAGTATTCACCTCTGAAAGGATGGGCAGTGCGGGGTGTGTATCCCCCTCCAACCCCCCTTCACATTAGCGGCTGCTATGAGATTGCTTTGGCCAGGCTCCTGGATGTGCTGCTTTCAGCCCAGATGCTGGCATCCTCATTCACAGCACTGTAATACTCGCTTTGGAACATACATGAGCGTCAATGTTTAGGCAGGCTATGAGATATTTTGAGGGGAGGGGGGCAATGTGAGCCGAAAACGTGGCATACCATTGGTGGGTAGAGCGGGCAATCGCAAACTGGTTTTACGATGATGTAAAACTGCTTTTTGCGATCTCCTGCTATGTTCCGCTCCCGCCCGCTGTGACACCCGCCATGGACAGGGCCGGAAAACCCCAGCCATTGAGTTCAATCTTTAGCCTATTTGGGCACGGGAAGAAGTTATTTTGGATAATGGACCCCAATATACTGGAAAATGATTAAAGGCGATGTGTGAAAAGTGGGGTGTTGACCATACTACCTCATCATCGCACTATCCTAGGTCCAATGGCACGGCATAAAAAATGATGCATACCTTAGAACAACATCACCCACTGGAATAATTCATTAATCAGTAGAGGTGAAGAGCAAGAAAGCCTTCTGCTGATTACCATGTACCGCCACGATTACCACGTACCTCCTGCTGATCACCACGTACCACCACGATTACCACGTACCTCCTGCTGATCACCACGTACCGCCACGATTACCACATACCTCCTGATCACCACGTACCGCCATGATTACCACGTACCTCCTGTTGATCACCACGTACCACCACGATTACCACATACCTCCAGCTGATTACCAAGTACCGCCCTCCCTCAGCTGATCAATCTGTGCTCCTTCATGTTGAATACCACTTGGAGGAAGCACTGAGGGTGGCAAGGGCGCAGAATGTAACCTGGGTGGGGGACTTCAATGTCCATCACCAAGAGTAGCCTGGTAGCACCACTACTGACCGAGCTGGCCAAATCCTAAATGACATAGCTGCTAGACTGGGTCTGCGGCAGGTGGTGAGGGAACCAACAAGAGAGAAAAACATACTTGACCTCATCCTCACCAACCTGCCTGCCGCAGATGCATCTGTTCATGACAGTATCAGTGGGAATGACCACCATACAGTCATTGTGGAGTCAAAATCCCATCTTCACATTGAAGGTACCCTCCATCGTGTTGTGTAGCACTACCACTGTGCTATGTGGGAAAGATTTTGAACAGATCTAGAAACTCAAGACTGGGCATCCATGAGGCGCAGTGAGCCATCCACAGCAGCAGAATTGTACTCGAATACAACCTGTAACCTCATGGCTCGGCATATTCCCCACTCTACCATTACCATCAAGCCAGGGGATCAACCCTGGTTCAATGAAGAGTGCAGGAGGGCATGCTAGGAGCAGCACCAGGCATACCTAAAAATCAGGTGTCAACCTGGTGAAGCTATAAAACAGGACTACTTGTGTGCCAAACAGCATAAGCCGCAAATGATAGACAGAGCTAAGCGATCCCACAACCAACGGATCAGATCTAAGCTCTGTAGTCCTGCCACATCAAGTCATGAAGGGTGGTGGAAATTAAACAACTTACTGGAGGAGGAGGCTCCACAAATATCATCATACTTAATGATGGAGGAGCCTAACGCATCAGTGCAAAAGATAAGGCTGAAGCGTTTGCTACAATCTTCAGCCAGAAGTGACAAGTGGATGATCCATCTCTGGCTCCTCCGGAGGTCACCAGCATCACAAAAGCCAGTCTTCAGCCAATTCAATTCACTCCACGTAATATCAAGAAACGGCTGAAGACACTGAATACTGCAAAGGCTATGGGATCTGACAGTATTCCAGCAATAATACTGAAGACTTGTGCTCTAGAACTTGCCGCATCCCTAGCTAAGCTGTTCCAGTGCAGCTACAACACTGCATCTACCCAACTATGTGGAAAATTGCCCAGGTATGTCCTGTACACAAAAAGCAGGACAAATCCAACCCAGCCAATTACCACCCCATCAATCTACTCTCGATAATCGGTAAAGTAATGGAAGGGGTCATCAACAGTGCTATCAAGCCGCACTTGCCTAGCAATAACCTGCTCACTGACACTCATTTTGGGTTTTGCCAGGGCCACTCAGCTCCTGACCTCATTACAGCCTTGGTTCAAACATGGACAAAAGAGCTGAACACCCGAGGTGAGGTGGGAGTGACTGCCCTTGGCATCAAGGCCGTATTTAACAGAGTGTGGCATCAAGGAGCCCTAACAAAACTGGAGTCAATGGGAATCAGGGGGAAAACTCTCCACATGTTTCAGTAACACCTAGCACAAAGGAAGATGGTTGTGGTTGTTGGAGGCCAGTCACCTCAGCTCCAGGACATCACCGCAGGAGTTCCTCAGGGTAGTGCCCTCAGCCCAACCATCTTCAGCTGCTTCATCAATGACCTTCCTTCCATCATAAGGTCAGAAGTGGGGATGTTCGCTGATGATTGCACAATGCTCAGCACCATTCACGACTCCTCACATACTGAAGCAGCCCATGTCCAAATGCAGCAAGACCTGGGCAACGTCCAGGCTTGGGATGACAAGTGGCAAGTAACATTAATGCCACACAAGTGTTAGGCAATGACCATCTCCAACAAGAGAGAAATTAACCATTGCCCCTTGATGTTCAATGACATTACCATCACTGAATTCCCCACTATCAACATCCTGGGGGTTACCATTGACCAGAAACTGAACTGGGCTAGCCATATAAATACTGTGGCTACAAGATCAGGTCAGAGACTGGGAATCCTGCAGTGAGTAACTCACTTCCTAACTCCCCAAAGCCTATCCACCATCCACAAGGCACAAGTCAGCAGTGAGATGGAATACTCCCCACTTGTCTGGATGAGTGCAGCTCCCACAACACTCAAGAAGCTTGATGCCATCCAGGACAAAGCAGCCAGCTTGATTGGCACCACATCCACAAACATTTACTCCCTCCACCACCAACGCACAGTAGCAGCAGTCTGTACCATCTACAGGATGCACTGTAGGAATTCACCAAGTCTCCTTCGACAGCACCTCCCAAACCCAAGAACACTACCATCTAGAAGGACAAGGGCAGCAGATAGATGGGAACACCACCACCTGGAAGTTCCCCTCCAAGCCACTCAGCATCATGACTTGGAAATATATTGTTGTTCCTTCACTGTTTCTTGGTCAAATCCTGGAACTTCCTTCCTAACAGCATTGTGCATGTACCTACACCACATGGACTGCAGCAGTTTAAGAAGGCAGCTCACCACCACCTTCTCAAGGGCAACTAAGGATGGGCAATAAATGCTGGCCCAGCCAGCGAAGCCCACATCCCATTAATGAAAAGATAATTATTATTGCTTGGCAGACAAGTGCAGAAGAACCGATCCAGTCATCATTCATTAATACTTCCAGGAGTACAAGATGAATTCCTTCACATACAGGGAAATAAAGGATGCACATGACAGACATGCAGGCAAAGAAATACCCAACTTAAACATTAGACAAAAGTTTCAACTGTAACACCCAATTGATGGAACATGGGATCCAGCAGAAATCATTAGCATCCAGAACCACGATCATATCCAGTACGAACACCCAATGGTGAAGAAACTGATGCCAAATCAGGGAATTACCAATACAAGAAACGCCAAGTTACTCCATCGCAATTCAAACACAATCTAAGACATGATCCAAGCACAACACTCCTATAGACAACCAGAACTGTGAGAACATACAGCAATCTCAAACCAACTTCACACTAACAAAGGCTGGTGTATCAGCAGACCACTGTTATGTTTCAGAGACTCATAGGTTTATCACTTAGTGTAATTGTATTTTTAAACACATAACAGTTTTCTTTTGATGTGATGTAAATAGTTCTGATTATTCAAGGGTACATCTTTGAAGTACAACTTTAAAGAATAAAATGTGGATGTTGTGGTAAACCTTTAAGGGCCATATCTAAAACTACTGTGTCTCACAAGACAGGATGTGCTGTATATGCACATATGATCATCAGGCAGAAGATAGCAGCCATATAGAACAAACATGTTAACTAACCTCCCAGATATTGTTGTGCATAGTTTAATCCCTTCAAATAAAAGATCCCATCTAATTGAGTTACCAATCCTTTTTGTAAGGTTGGTATGTTTGTGTAAGATAGAAAACACGTCACTAAATCCACATCACTAAATGATGTCTGCTCTGCTGTGAACTAACCACTTGCTTCTTGTACCTGCTGACTCTGTTATGCATCACTTGTCCTTCAAAGCTCCCCCACCAACCTTCACTGTACTGGGTAAGACTACCTCCTCAAGTTTTTGCAGCTACTCGCAATTTTGTATGTTAATTGCTATCTGACAGTAGTTCTTTGGACCATGGCACTTTCATTTGTACTGATTCTATGTATTTATTCTTAAGCCGCAACTGGCTTTCTGATTTCATTGCTCTTGGTCTTCAGGTTTCACTACGACTGCTCTCCGCTACTCTGATCATTCTCTATATCTGGTAGACTATACTGTTAACACCTGAGGCCTTTGCACATTTCCACTGAATCTCAGGATCGACCTCTGTTGGCTCATATTCAACTCTCTGTTCCTCCTCTTATTATACTGTACAAACGTCACCAGTGCCTCAGCTAGTGACCTATCTCTCAAATGGCTTCTCGATCCACCCATGTCCTAAATTGACTGAATCTGGGCACAGGTTTTTGAGTGCCCTCTGAGTGCATTCGTGTATGCATTTTTTCTGGAACTCAATACTCAATCACATTACTCCTATTTCACTTAATTTCCTTCAAACCTCTTGGGCTCTTTTTTCCTCTAATCCTTGCTATTATTCAGTCATGCCACCTGTTGTGTTTTTATAATGATATAAAAGCACCAATCACTCATAAAGGATTGGGTAAACATGTTCTGGGTTTATTTATTGAGATAAGGCAGATGAGAACAGACATGCATGGATCGAAAGCTAAAAGACATCGGCAGCAAAGATTTGTGTTTGTGTGTTCTGCTCAAAGGCAAAGTGAAACTAAGACTGGATCACATGAAGCACTTCCCTTCTGCTATCTCTTCATGCTGCTATCCCTTAAAGGCACATTACAACATCCCCCTTTCTTGTTAAAGATACTTTCCCCCATTCCAATGAAGTATATCCATTTACAATACATGTTAATGTTTACTTACAATTGCAAAAGTGCATAGGACTGGTGAATCTATGAGTCTTTAGAGCATAAGGGTAATCTGCTGGTGCACCAGATTTGTAATGGTAACCTTGCCTGGAGGGTTCTTTAATTGCACACTGTGATCTCTTGTAGTTCTTGGATGTTGCTCCTGGTTGCATTTGGATCTTGTCATACGAGCGTACGAATATATGAACATACAAACTAGGAGCAGGAGTAGGCCACTCGGCCTTTCAGGCCTGCTCTGCTTTTCAATAAGATCATGGCCAATCTGATTGTAACCTCCCACCTAGATTCTAGATTCTCCCACAAGGGGAAACATCCTCTCCACATCCACTCTGTTAAGACCTCTCAGGATCTTAAAGGTTTCAATCACGTCACCTCTTACTTTTCTATACTCCAGTGGATACAAGCCTAGCCTGTTCAACCTTTCCTCATAGGACAACCCTGGTAATAGTCTAGTAAACCTTCTCTAAACTGCTTCTAATGCATTTACGTCTTTTCTTAAATAAGGAGACCAATACTGTACACAATACTCCAGGTGTGATCTCACCAATGTCCTGGACAACTGAAGCATAACCTCCCTACTGTTGTATTAAATTCCTCCCTGGAATAAACGATAACATTCTATTAGCTTTCCTAATTACTTGCTGAACCTGCATACTAACCTTTTGTGATCCATGCACTAAGGCGCCTAGATCCTTCGGAATCTCAGAGCTCTGCTATCTCTCACCATTTAGTTAATATGCTTCTTTTTTATTCTTCCTGCCAAAATGGACAATTTCACATTTGCCCACATTATATTCCATTTGCCAGGTCTTTGCCTATTCGCTTAACCTATGTCACTTTGTAACCTCCTTACGGCCTCTTCACAACTTACTTTTCTGCCTATCTTTGTGTTGTCTGCAAATTTAGCAACCATTCCTTCAGTCCCTTCATCCAAGTCATTTATATAAATTGCAAAATGTTCAGGCCGCAGCACTGATTCTTGTGGCACACCACTCGTTACATCCCGCCAATCAGAAAAAGACTTATTTATGGGCTACCCTCTGTTTCCTGTTAGCCAGCCAATCTTCTATCCATGCCAATATGTTACCCCATATGTCATAAGCTTTTATTTTCCACAATAACCTTTGATGTGGCACTTTATCAAATGCTGTCTGGAAATCTAAGTATAGTATATCCACAGGTTCCCCTTTATCCACAGCATATGTTACTCCCTCAAGGCATTCCAATAAATTGGTCAAACATGATTTCCCTTTCACAAAACCATGTTGACTCTGCCTGATTGCCTTAAACCTGTCTAAGTGTCCTGCTATAACATCTTTAATAATAGCTTCTAACATTTTCCCTATGACAGATGTTAAGCTAACTGGCCTAGATGTAATAGGACTGTACAGTGGTTCAGAAGCTGGAATGGATCTGATTTGTCCTTAGTTACATCTCACGGTTGCGCCTTTGTGTGTAATGATGTCATAGGACCTTGGTTCTGAAAAAATCCATGTCACCTCAGTTGGTTGCCACATACCTTTTGTGGGATCCTGGATGTAAACTAGTTTTCCCAACTGTAAACTGTAAATTCTGTACCTGCATTTTTATTGTACATGTTGGTCATATTCTCTTGCAGTTTCAAAAGTTGCTCTCTCGTTTCTGAGAAAGTAGAATGGGTAAGAGCATGTAAATTAGTGCATACTGGTCTCCCAAACATGAGGCCTGCTGGTTGCACTTAAAGGTGTCACTCTCAGATGTAACATTGCAATGTATAGATATTGCTTGGTCTGACTACACTTGAAAATTATGGATTTTACCGTGCAAATAATTTTGCATTTTACAATAATTTTGTACAGCTAGGCCACTTGATCTAGGGTAATGGGGAGAAGAAGTAGTGTGATCAACGTTCCACTTACCACACATACCCTGAAATGACTTACCAATAAATTCCAGACCATTATCCGTAATGTTATCTCTAGGCACACCAAATAAACTGAAAATAGCCCTTAAGAGTGTGTGTGACAGTTATGCTTGACGTATTATGCAATTGTCAAATAATGTGCTACTTGGTAAAGTAGTCAGCGATGACAATGAAACCAGTGCCATTGACATGAAAGAGGTTGGATGCGACTCTGGACCAAGGATGGGTAGGAAGTTCTTATGGAATCGATGGTGCTTTGTGCTGACTTGGCTTATGCTCTTGATATGCCATGCACTTCTTGACGATGACTTCAAAGTCATCGCTCACGTCCAGCCAATAGATTGTCTATTGTGAGTCTTCTCATTCAATCTATGTCCATGTGTGAGTGACGAAGTTGTTGAAGAATATCAGGTCGCAAAGATTCCGGTATGACATGCCTGCCTTTAAAATGACTCCCCGGGCGATGCCTAGCTCATCCTGATAAGGTCAAAATGGTCACACCTGTACGTGGACATGCTGAATTGAATCAGGCCATCCTTCAATGATGGCTTTCCATAGTTTCTGTAGTGTAGAAGCTTTCACTGATTCTTCTTGTAGCTGCTGGCATTTGCATCGCGCAAAATGTACCAGATCAGTTGATGGGCTTGCATTTTCCTACAAGCGTAACATTGCAGCTCCCTTGAAACTGCCAATTTTGTCGAAACATTCTGGATTTTTGATATTAGGTCATGAACTGAGGCTATAGAAGCAGTTTCTGAGGTTGATCTACCATATGAGGTCTGACTGATTCCATGGATTGTCACTAGTGTGAGGTTACGGCATGCCAGTAGGCCATTAGTCTCCACAACGCAGAACATCTGTGACACCCAAGAGGATTGATTGTACTTGCACTCCAGGACTATGGATCCTGTACATGGAATAAATGAAGTGTTGTATGCTGAAAGTTCCACAATAGTAGGTTTCACCGTGACTATGCATGTCTCTGGATACAAGCCTTTTAGAATTTGCAGGTGTAGTATGTTGGCACTTGCCCTTGTGTAAATCTTGGCCAATAAAGAGTAGTTATCAACTTTCTTAGGACAGATCATTTGGCAAACATTTCGGATGGTGTGATGGCATCTCTGTTTTTCATGAGATTGACGTATGAAACATCTATTCGCCACTCTTCATCTCATTGTGCATATCATCATCAAGCCACACCTTCCACACATCTTGCTAGGTTTGGGTGTTCTAGTGAGAACGTCAACAATTGGGGCTGTACTTAGGAACTGTAACCTTCATCGACCTGCGAGAATCACTTCGTACTTACATCCGTCCTTGAGTAGCTTTTCAATGTTACACGTTTTGGACTTGTCAAGCAGACCTCTCTGCAATGTTTCCATGGGAGTGGATGCGATCAACAACTCAACAATCCTGTCTGCTAGTTCTGCATTTGAAAACTCACAGTACATATCCTTTTCTCTGCACCTGCTGGCAAAGTGGTCTATGATTCTGCACACTGTTGTCAAAATGACATAAACTCTAGTCGATTAATACAGAAGTTTATCCTGATTCTGGACTGGTCTTCCAAAACTGTCCAAATCTTTTGAGGATCTTTAGCCTTTCTGCTGTTAACCTTGATGTGTTCACCCCATGTAGACCTTCATTCCCAATTGCTAGGCAAGTTTTTATGGCTTGCTTGTCTGGTTCAGATGCACCTGAATCAAGAAACCATAGCTCTGTACACGGTTCAAACGTTTTGAATTCGGATAGTAGGCCAGCAGCATCCCAATACAAACTGGGGAATTTTGTGGACATGCTAACAACATCCTTTTGACCATCCTTCTTATATTGTATCTGGGATGAGTGTTACTGTAGCTGCTTTCATGTGATTTTCCAAAATTCCACCCATTGTAACTGCAAACTTCTCTGGCCTGATTTTTATGATTGTTTTGTTTTGCTTTTTTGTTTGACTCTCCCTCACTCGCTATTGATCCGTACCACACCCTGGTCACTCACCTTTCCAAACAGAGATAACCCAGTGCTGGTCCTCTCAGCACACTGTCCCACTCACTGAACTGACAGGCTATGTTCTGCAATCTCACCACAAGGGATCCATCTGCTGACCAACTCCTTATTTGATTGCTATCCTGGCACTGTGACTTCAAAGCTTTTCTGTGCATTCACCATGCTACGGTTTCAGCACTCTCTGAAGATCTGACTTCGTAGTGGTCTAACCAAAATGTCAAGGTGAGCCTCATGTCATGCAGCATGATCTAAGGCTGTTCAACATGTCATGCCTATACTTCATCTTGCTGCCACGCTGTTTGACCACCGCTGAGCACCATTTCACATTGTTATAATAATATAAAGGCACCAATCACTCATAAGGGATTGTGTAAACATGTTGTGGGTTCACTTATTGAGACTAGGAGCATGAGAACAGACATATATGGATAGGAAGCTTGAAGATATCAACAGCAGAGCTGTGCGTGTGTGTGTGTGTGTATGTGTGTGTTCTGCTTAGAAGCAAATTGAAACTAAGACTGGATTGCGTGGCGCACTTCCCTTCTAGTGATGACATGCTGCTACCCCTTAAAGATATATCACAACACTACCATGCACCCCTCACCTCTTGAGTATTTTGACACACTTCCTTTCTCATTTCTAACTCAACACTACTCTCCTGCTGCAATCCCACAATTGAATACATCTTAAATACAGCCACAGTTGCCCTTTGTATCATTCTTGACATTCTCTGAAGGACCTATCAAGGGACCCATTGCTGTATTAGCCACATTCTCAACTCCCCCATTGCATTTTAAAAGAATCTAAGGAAGAGATAGAACAGGCAATATTAATCATATTTCATTATTTGTTAGAAAAAGGTGGAGAGCCAGAGGATGGTTGGGTAGCTAACATTATGGACAGAATTTAATTCTCCCACTGGAGGTGGGCTGGGAGGCAGTGGGAGAATCAAATCAGACAGGAAGGTAAAGGGTGGTTGCCTTCCCTACTCCTCCCAATTAAGTCCAGGCCAGGAAAGTCAAGGCCGGCCTTCTCACTGAGAAGCCAATTCTAGCTTTTTAGTGACCACTTAAGGGTCTCAGCCTATCACTGCTGATCTTCAACCAGTTGCAGGTGGGGGCCACGCCATATGGGCAACCTGTCAGGTCAACCCTGATGGGTATGCCTGCGACCTGATGAAGGGAGGGGGGGTTCCTCCAACCTGGACAGCACCTGCCCAAAAGAGAGACCTGCCAAAGGCAAGGGCCTTGCAGAGGTGAAAACCCCTACCCGTCCTTAAAACAAACACCCTTCCCCTCTTTACCAGGGCTTCCCCAACTGGCCCTGGCGAGCCCACCTCACCTACTCTCATGAAGCTATTAATGTGTATAATGTTGGAAATTATTTTTTTAAAATAAACGTTAGTCTGTGGGTGTGTCTTAATTGGATTAAAGCCAGCTAGTCTGGGTGCTTTGATGTGTACTAGTTTTGAGGTGTAAGAGAGGTAGAGTGCATTTGCATTTTGTTGAATAGAGCATTCAAGAAGGGCACCTAGCTAGCAGAGACCAAGCAATCTTTATGTTACTAATAAAATTGGTACTATGAAAGGGGTTTTATTGTTAGAAGAAGTAGAGTTCAAAGGGGCTGGTGATACAATTAGAATTTACAATCAAAGAGATGTGCTGAGTATAACAGCAGTTTTGTGTGTGCAGGATAGAGGCAATGTAACATCAAAGCCTGTAAGCCTACCACTGAGTCTGCAAAGGAACCAAATTGAAAGGAACCTAATTTTGAATTTGTAAGGTGAAAATGCTTTGCCTGGTGTCTGCTTAAAGTCTATAGGTTGTTATTGCCTTAATGGAGGTTAGTTTGGGAATTTGTTAAAAGTTAAGATAGTAGTAATTTGTAGCCATCTGTATCTACTTAACTTACATAAATTAATAAATGTCTCATGTAGTTTGATGTAAAAACCTCTCGAGAACTGGAGATCTGATTTCTGAATTTAGAGCTGCATCTCAAATATACCACTTAATAATATAGGTTATGACAGTTATTTACAGCTTCCCTCTGGGGTTTTTAAATAACTCAGCTTTACCAACTGCTGTGTCATAACACCTATGTTCACTTCAGTCTCTAATAACAATACTGCAGCCTAGGCCTCCTGCAGTAGCAGCAGCAGCTACCACTCCCAGTGGCACTGCCAGTAATGGAGAGTTGCCTGCTTCTGATTGACTGGCAGCTCTTAGAGGCATTAAATGGCCCCTGATCATAAAGAGGACCCTGACACCAACCAGATAAGTATCTGAATGGTGCCAAGTCTGGTCAGGGGCCTTTGGAATAGCCGTGAGGAGAAACTCCTTCACTCAGTGGGTGGTGAACCTGTGGAATTCTCCACTGGAGAGGGCTGGGGAGGCCAACTCACTGAATATATTTAAGAAGGAAATCAATAGATTCCTAGACTCTAAAGGCATCAAGGAGAGAGAGCGGGAGTATGGCTTTGAGATAGAGGATCAGCCATAATCATATTGAATGGCGGCGCAGGGTCAGAGAGCCGAAGGGGCGAATGACCTTATCCTGCTTCTATATTCTATGCTTTCTATTTGTTTATATTTCTAATGTGACAGAATTGAAAAATAGAGAAGTTATGCTAAACCTGTATCGAACCTTGATCAGACACAACTTGGGTTGGATTTGACATTGCATGCAGCTGGTGTTGGGCAAGGGGAAAACCTCTTTTGTGGGTCCCCTATTGGGGGATAGTATAGGCCAGGACATTGCGAAGAACCCACCTGCTCTTGTTCAAATAGTGTCTTGGGATCTTTTACATCCACTTAATAGGGCAGATAAGCCCTCAGCTTAATATATCATCCAAAAGCCGGTGCAGTGCTGCACTTGCTCAGTACCACATTGAAGAATCAGCCTAGATTATGTGCCCACATCTCCAGAGTGCAACTTGAACCCACAATCTTCTGATTTAGAGTGAGATTGCTGCCAACTGAGCCATGACTGACACCATAGTACTGGTAGTTGTTATGGTGGGAAGGTTGAGTGCAAATTCATATTGACATCCAAGAACATCTGAAGCTGGACTGAAGTTACTGAGTCCACAATCTAGGGGTTGAAGATAGGAGAGCAGAGATAGGTCTCCATGAGTGAAGGCAAGGATGGGTCTGAACTGGTGTCAGTGCTGAGGCTACAGATAATATCAAGTACCAGAGCTAGAGCCTTATTAGAAGCATTAAGCCAACCCAGCCTGAGTGTTGGGAAGCACAATCAGGCATTGTACTTCAGAAGAACGCAAGCAAAAGCAAAATTAAAACACCTGAAATAAGTGTGATATGCCTAACAGATATTAAAACAATTAGTCATTCAGCATTTCTGTACTTTCATTAGAGATCTACTATAAAGTTATTCCTTTCTCACCCAAAGCAGCCATCCAAAATCCACCTCAATTCAAATTGGAAGTATAGAAAATTCAAAAATACTTAGTAAAAGGAGATTAATAGTAAAATGTTTATTTAAGTGATTTCTCTGAAATTGTCAAATACAGCTTGCGATATAGTTTGTTTTCAGAATGGTCAATAATTCATAGTTCAATAGTGCAGTTTCCCCTTTGGAATGCTATTGTTCACTCTGACATGCTATTACCTGAGGATATTCACTTTCCAACAATTAGTTTTTAGAATACGACCAGAGCTTTGATCCCACAACATGGTGCAAAAGCAGCTGAGATAAGAACTTCAAAAAGCTGCTCCTGATTTCCCATGAGGCTCAATTTCTTGAACAGTGATCAGATACTGCCAGGAAAATAAGGTATGGTGGATACCAGGTTTTGCATCTTAACATTATTTACATTATTACACTAATCAATTTCAAGCATCCCAATTGGAAAGTTTTGATTTGAAAACTGTGCAATTGTGGTATTATTTCTGCAGAGGCGATTTCCAAGACAAGGACAGATGAATGGAATAATAACCTAAGGTAGATGGTGAACTTTTTTGATCTGACCAAAGAGAAAGAAACTTTAATAAACCCGTTATTCAGGCAATATCCGACAATAAGGAGTTCTATCTCTAATTGCATAAACAGCCAGTAAGGAGGCTGTTTTCACAGATAATAATCCCAATTTTACTGCTCTGTTTAACATTCTGCAGTGAGATTGCATAACAAAGGGAAAAAATACAATTCTTGTGAAACTTGGAGGTTTGGAAATATTTAATAAATTTTGATTGATCAACTCTTGCAAAAGCGTCACCATAGAATATAATGACACATCTATAGTTATACAAAGACAGTAGACAACACAATTTGGTTTCAAGTTCCAAAGGATATGATTTACTTCTCTTCATTTTTACAGATATCTCTCAAATCTGTAGTTAAAAGTTGCCTTATGAATGGGATCTCTGAGAACTGGCAGTACACAAAGCAAATTTCTCTTTTCTAAGATGATGACAGATTGTGAGTGTTATCTTTTCAAAAGCACCAGATCTTTAAAGCTTAATCAAAATTTTAAAGATAAGCTCCTATTTGAAGACTGTCCTGTTTAAACTCTTCTAATCTGCCTTACCATCTGCTGGCAGCCTACAATATGGAAAACTGTCTGTTTTATTTCCAGTCATTTCTGCTTAACAGAAATCCTGATGGCATTGAAGCCATTGAAAATCCCGTACAATTTGCCAGTCATTTTGGACTGGAGCTTAATATGTGCCAGAATAGCCCAATTGCAGTTGAAATTCTGCACATACCATAGGCCACGTAACATAATGATGGCCAATCAATTATAGATTCTGCAAACCTCGAGCTTGACTAGCTGGAATGTGCTTTCAATTGGAATGTTTAGGATAAAAATTAATTCATAAATTGAAATGGCTTCTGAATTGTCATTCGTTACTGAGGAAAGTTTGGTTTTGCAAAGCTTCTCATTTAATTATCACATTTGCTTCCCATCGCAAAATCACTTTACAATCCAGTACCGCAAACTTGCTATTAATTCTTTGAGCCATTAACAGCCTCAAATTCTGACCTTTGCGTTTTCCCAAAATGTTTGGCTCCAAATTCCTTCTTCATCGGCTGTGCAAACTAAAATTTACAACTGAGGAATTCCGAAAGTTTGTAACAGCAAGCCTGTGGGTCACATTTATAATGAAATTCCTCCTATAAATACATGGTAACAATTCGAAACTCATAGGCAATAGCATTTAAGCTAGTGAAGTGCTTGTTAATAGCCTCTCAAGTAACATTGCACAGATTTGTGCAGTCAAAATCTTTCAGCGGGCATACCACCAATTTTGTGCCAGCTGACCATGCCTGTAGAAATGTTCAGAAGATCAGGGCTGTCAAGACTAATCTCTGCTCTCTGTTACAGAAAGACCTGCCACCATTATCCAACATCTGAATGGTATCTCAGATAGTCATTAGGGTATCTATTGCCTTTCATATTTTCATTATGTGGGTCTTTCCTGGCAACCCACAGACAACCTCAGTCACATTAGACAGTTTCAAATTCACCACTGCTTCAGTGTATAATATGTAGGACTCATCACGGATAAAATGGTTCCTTCCACAGTTCTAGTTCTCCCAGGATACAAAATGGAATTAATTGCAGTCATAAAGCCGTTTAGACCCCCAGTACCAATGATAAGTTGTGTAAACTACATTGGAATCCTGTCCCTTCCCATGTAAATTACTTATGATCACCAGTGGCACACTACCATGCGCACACGCAAGCAGCAGTGTCTCTGAAGATCACTCCTCCAGGGAGGCTATCACTGATCTGTGTGCCATGTTGCAGGTGAGCTGAAACCAATGAGGGTTGGTAGGCACACAATGTCAGTGGTGCTGAAGGTCATCATGGTAATGACCTGCCCTGGATCTTACCAGAGATCTACTGGAGATACGTGTGAGATCTCGCAGTCTGTGGTGCATTGATATATCAAGTAAGTGACCAATGCCTTTTGCAAGAGGGCCGGTGAGTATGTGCTTTTCTGCACCAAGCCATTCAGTCAAGCGGCAGGAGTGATGGACTGCAGGCATGTGGCTATCAAGACTCCCACAAACCAGCCAGCAGTCTTCATTGCAGGAAGGGCTTGAGTCACTCAAAAAACAACTGGTCAGTGAGCAACTCAGATGGATCCTTTAGTTGAATGCGTGGTTCCCACAAAGCAGCCAAGGCATCAGCATGCTTTAGCATTCCTAGGTGCCATAGCTTTTCCAATACCCTCCCACCACCACCCCCCGCACCTTCAGGGATGGATACTGTGTGACGAGGGCTACCCTGAGGACATATCTACTTACACCTGTGAGGAACCCACACTTGGGCCAGGATTTTACTGCCCCGTTACAGCATGTCTCCTTCCGGCAGATGCGGCAAGCCATTTAAATTTCCATTCAGTTTGGTGGGACCGCAATATCCCACTGGAAGGGAAGTACCGTTAAAATTCTGGCCGTGGATACAGAGAGAGAGGTACAGCATCTACCATGGGACAACCCAAGAGACCATTGAGCAGGCTGTAGGCCTTCTTAAGATAAGGTCCAGGTGAATTGTTCAATAAGGTGAAGCCCTACAGTACACCCCAGTGAGAACTTCTCATATCATGGTGGTCTGCTGTGCACTGCACAACCTAGTGCTACAGAGGGGGGAGATGTTGAACAATGAGGAACTTGTAGATCACAATGTCTCCTCCAATGTTGAGGATATTGAGAAGGCTACTAACCAGGCGATGCAAGATGAAGGACCCCAGGGACTACAAGCAAGACACAATGAGAAACACGCAAGGGAAGCTCAGGAGTATTTCAATCATTCCATAAAGCCTTACCTTTCTGCAACCCTGCTGTCACCTCCTTCATTCTGTATTCCATTGCCCAGTGCCCAGGCGCACATCACTTCCAGCTGCTTGAGGGAGCTAGGCTGTAAATGAAGACCAAAAGGTCAGAAACAATTGGACAGAGATGTAGCAGGAATACATTAACCCTTTATTACAGCACAGAAAAATGTGTGACTTAACATCAACATACAATATTCATCCATGAGCTCCAAGTGCAGCTAGGTGCTCTTCTTAAGCTTCTTATCATGCTCCTCCATGGTGTACCCCTTGTGCTTTCAGCTGAGGTGAAGGCAGAATGTTGACCTTGCTGTCTGTGGCCTGGGATGACCATGGTGGTCATCTTCTGGCACCTGTGGCCTGAAGGGCCCTGGCATGCTGAGAGGGTCCTGCGCAGGTACAGGAGGCTCATATATCATCACAGCAACTTGAAACACTGATATCACTGGCAGAGGGGCTGAGCAGCCACTGTCCACAGCAGGAGCACCCTGAGGAGAGCCCCTCAATGTGGAAGGCAGCCACTTCTCCTCCCTATAAGGCAAACTTGTACCTCCCTGCTAAGCTGAGGAGTGATGGAGACTCCAGGCGCCATGTCCTGCTCTCCTCTTGTCGCTATTGCACTGAGCTCATGGACAAGGTGATGGAATGCTGGTCTGCGTGCTTCTCTAGCATCCACTGAGTGGTTTGCTGGATCCGGCTCTCCATGAGTGTCGCTGACCTCTCGATGGTGAAAGCCATGCCCACATATACCAGAGACATAGCAGCAATTAAGACCAGGGTAGAATGCTCCAGCATCTGGCATCTCTGCCAGGTGTTCCCTTATCTCTCACTGTAGCTACAACTGTTGCCATGTTGCCAATTACCCCAGAGGCCTGTCATCATCCTGGGGCTCAGCAGCAGCCTGACCTCCTACACTCCGACTGTCAGTGACCTCGGCTGTCACAGCCTCCATCAGCTGCTCAGGCAGCGTGCTTAGGCTATGTGCTCGAATCTGAACATGCACGGATACCGACTGATGTGAGAGTATCTGTGCTGGTGAAGGGTGTGGGGGGATAATGTGACAATGCACCCGCTAAGGATCTCCCCTTCTCATCAGAGGCTACCAGCTATTCCCTGGCCTCTCCAGCTCTCGTTCTTCAGCCTGACCCTGATCTGCATGGAAAAACAAATAGATTGAAGGGTTACACGCTTCCCATTGCATGATTTCAACTATCACCAGTGTGGAACACCGTGTGTCCAGCAGTGGACATGTGGACTATACCTCATGTAGGTCTCTGTGCTCAGCCATTCTCTTTGGATTCCTCAGTAATGGAGCGACTTCCTGCTTCCTTGCCAGTTCAAAAGCCTCCTCCTCCATGGGGGTTAGGATGGCCAGAAACCCCACTGCCTACGTCGACCCTTTTCTTCATGTTATGAGCTCTCTTCTCCTGCACTGTTAGCTTTTCCATGGGGTGAATTCGGGATCTATTCGGGATCGGGCGCCAGCGGGCACAGAGCCGATTGCTGCCCACGATCGGCTCCGCACTGCCATTTTACACGAGCGGGCCAATTAAGGCCCGACCTACATGAATCACGGCTCCCGAGAACAGCGGGAAGGGACTGGCAGCAGCGGGAATCCAATGACCGCTGGGTCCAATGGTGACCAGGTGGCCTATTTAAAAACGGCACAGGCTGCCAACGATGGCGCACAGAAGGATTCCCGAGAACGCTCTGAGAGAGCAGGCCAGGTGGGAGGGCAGCTCAGCAGGGCAGTCAGCCCCGAGGTTCACGGATGAGTGCCTCACTGCCCTCCGCAAGGAGGTGGCAGCACGCCGCGACATCCTTGTGCCAAGGGACGGGAGGAGGAGGCCCCCCCCACATGACGAAACGTGCCTGGGAGGAGATGGCAGAAGGGGTCAGCTCCCACGATGTGGGGAGACACACCTGGGTGCAGTGCCACAAGCAGTACAATGACCTCTTGCGATCGGGAAGGGTGAGTACTGTGTTGACATGGGTCACTTAGCACAGCAATTAGGTTGGCCCCCACTGGCCCCACCCCAGCTTGGAGTTTTGTTATTGCCTTCACTCATTCACGGCGTGTGGCCTTCGCTGGGTGGGCCAGCATTTATTGCATATGCCATGTTGCCCCTGAGAGGGTGGTGGTGAGCTGCCTTCTGTATCTGCTGCATGTGGTGCAGGTGTTTTTGGGCGAGCTCCAGGACCTAGACCGAGGCACAGTGGTGGAGCACCAAAACATTTCAAAGTCAGGATGCTGAATGACTTGGAGGGGAACTTCCAGGTGGCGGGGGTAGCCATCCATCTGCTGCCCTTGTCCTTCTAGGTGGTAGTGCTCGTTGGTTTGGAAGGTCTTAGAGTGTGAGTGGCAAATGTGATGGAGGCAGCATCTGGGCAAGGGGGTCAGCCCAGCTGCTTGGAATGAGTGTACGGCGGCTCCAGGGTCATGAATCAGATGAGCCCTGCAAGGCTTTCCTCAGGTGGGGGTGGCAAGGCTGCAATGGCAATGCAGGTACAGGGTGGACTAATCAATGCTGCTCTATCCTTTCAGGATAAGACAGCCCACAATAATGCAGAGCGGCTGCGGACTGGTGGAGGGCAGCCCCACCTTCTCATCATGACCAGATACGAGCAGGAGGCTCTCGAGCTGGAGAGGCACCATGCGCCCAAGTCTACCAGCTGCAGTGAGGTTGGGGTGCCACTGGGAGCTAAGAGTGTCGCGCCCTGAGATCACAATGTCTGTCAGGCTCCCTTGCCTCACCACTGTTAACTGGTCAGCCTTGAAGATCACAGAAGGCCGGTCGTTCAACACTGGAAGGGGAGTGGCACCCATTTCCAGTCCCAATATCGCGACCTCTGGCCTAGTCCCAAAGTTCAGCCCAATGTACTTATACAGCGGTGATTTTCTGTGATGCTTCTTTTTAGAGGCGAGGGCAAAATAAAGACTGATTTCTTGATAACAAAATATATCTTGCATAACTATGGCTCATGTCACCAATTAGGAACATTTGTACTCAGTGGACTAAGTACAAAGAGTCCCAACGCAGAACAAACACCTTCACTGAGCAGACATTCAAATGACTTACGCAACATTTCTATTGCCTTGATTGTTCTCGATTAGATTTTACAGTGTGTGCGAGAATATGTTCTGGTAGTTGCGTTACATTATCTGAGGCAGAGTAATTCATGGTCTGGATCCATTATAGTTCTAGATGTGAGCAGGGCCCATGGAAGATTTGTTCAGCAGACTTTCACCAAAGACTTCTTCACTGATGAATAAACCACATCAGCCGGAATCTGCTCAAGAGGCTGTTAACCATTAACAGGAAACTGCCATCGCCTACAGCATATTTTCAATCTCTCTGAAAAGCCTGCATTCTATCATTGATATAGGTTTAAATGTTTTGCTATACCAGCCAAGTTCCATATTCTCCTTATAGGCAGAAGCTTCAGGGAAGATACTACTATGCTACTAACCAATAAAAGAGTGTTCAGCCGTACTTGGCTTATGAATCAGTTCCTACTGAATACGGTGCCACAATTATAAAAGTACAGTGTGATAATTTAGCTCTGAACATATTTAAAGCAGGAGTGAGACTAATTTCTCAGTATTTGCAGTTTATTCTACAGAACTATACCCTCCCTTATTTGCCTCCTGGTGATGCTGCTTGGTTACATTATTTGCTGCTTCTAAGTGAATCTCATTGACTAGAAAAAATAAGTATTGCAAAAGGCTAGGTGGGTCTGCTCAGGAGTTTCCATAATTTGGGCTGGATCGCCACCTTTAGATAATTAACTGAGGGCCCCTCAGACATTTCTTGAAGGGAGTCACTGTGACAACACAAAGACCGGAATCTTCCATTCTGGAGTATAAGTTTGGTAGCAGGCATGGAAGTGAGAGTGACTTCCACCGTGGGGCAGGATGGCTGACCACTCACAATCTTGCGCTGTTCAGCTTATTACCTATGCATCTGTCAGGAACTCGCCAAATCTTGTGACAAGGAGGGTAGGAAGTCACCGTCCCCACCGTTACCTCACAGGGTCAAAGGTGGGACATCATATTTAAAGGGTACCCAGGCAGCCATTCGTTCACTGCAGACAAGGAGCCTCAGTCTGGCTGTCCTTCAAGACTCTATCAATGAGAATGTCCCAGAGCAGACAACATGCTGTCCCACATTTCAGTGAAGCATCCCTGGAGATTCTCTTCCAGGCCGTCCAACAAAAGCGGGTACTGTTTCCCTGGGATGGCAGTAGAAGGCCCTCCCATCTGACCACGGCAGCCTGGACGGAGGTCCCAGTAGAGGTTAGCGTCCCTGAGGCCCTCCAAAGAAATGCCCAGCAATGCAGAAAGAAAATGAATGACCTGCTGCACTCCGCCAGGTGAAGCGGCACTACAAAGTGACACTTATAACGGCATCAGGAAGCCTAACTGTGCAAGTTCACAGGGATTGTCAGACAGCAGTTTGCATTCCAGCACTCACCAGTGAATGGGACAACTGCACTGACCGTGTGTCAGCCACTTCATGCTTTCAATCTTCTATTAGTTGCAGGGCATCCTGCTTCTTAATCATCACTGAGGAGGATTCAGCAGCTGCCACAGGCATGCATGCTCCTAAACTGCTCATGCAACCGTTGGGATGGCAAACAATCCTCTCTTTCTGCAGGATAAGAAAGCCCACAATAAGCAGGAGCAGTCCAAGACTGAAGGCAACATTCCAGACATTAGGGTCCTCACACCATATGAGGAGATGGCTGCTGAGCTAGCCAGGGAGGAGCAGGACTGTGCCTGTGCTGAAGGCAAGATAGAACTCCCCCAGGAAGCCAGTGAGGATGCCTTCAGTCTGCAGTTGTCAGCTGCACCCAGAGAGTAACACTTTGGCTTAATTAAGGAGTCTGCACAGGCATTCACTAAATCTTTCCTTTCTCTATTCCAGGTACCAGCAAGAAAAGGGGGAGATGCACAATGCAGACCACCCACAGAATAAGCCCTAACCCTAGCCCTGAGGAGGATGCCCCAGATTTCTCAGAGGGTGTACCGTCACGGCGTTCACCTGCACCCTCCACCAGCGCAGACACAGTCACCTCAATGTGTCCACGTTCTAGAGTAGGCTCGAGGTCACAACCTGATGAGCACATCACTGATGCGGGTCCACAGCTGGCGGAGGAAGTGATAGCTGAGGTCTCTGACATTCAGGGCACTGCTGGAGACCAAGCCCTTACTCAGTCCCATGCAGATGACAAGCCCCTGGACTCGGCCCTAAAAGACATTCTGGAAATCCAGAGACATCCAGGGCAACAGCATGCAGAGATGCCAGAGGCAAGAGTGGATGAAAGGCTGAAGGATTCCTTCCACATTCTGCTTGATGTCATGGCTTTGCCTGCAAGCGTTTGGCTGCCTCCATGGAAAGGGTGGCGGTCACCTTGGAGACCCACGTCCTCTAGTTATTTCCATCGATCAATGGAAATTGTTTTTCTCCATTTAACTTATAAAAGCCACACACAATTTTGAACACCAAGTTCAGATTTCCTCTTAACCTAATGAAAAGAGTCCAGGGGCAGAATTTTCACCTCGGCGGGCGGGCACCCGAGCATGAAATAACACACAATGACGTCAGGCGAGCGTCCTGACGTCAACGTGCAGTCACGCGATAGTTCGGTCGGCTGGCGCACGTGGGAATCGGCAGTGCACCCGCCGACAATTAGAAGGCCTATTAAAGCCATTAAAGTGTTAATTGACTTAAATTTTTCACTACCCGTCCAACCTCACAGTAGGCGGGCAGGCGAAAAGGTCATGCAGCTTTTGCACCTTTTAGAAAACCTCATTCATGGGCAGAATGGGGTTTCCAACAGCAAATAAAAATAAAATAAAATAATTTTACATCTCATTCATAACATGTCCCTGCTCATGTGACATAGTCATATGAGGGAACATGTTTGTTAACACTTAAAATTTCTTTTTTTTTTCAGAACTCTTCATCTCCCTGAAGCAGCTCTGTGCCTCAGGGAGCTTTTCCAGCGCGCACCCGTGCACATGCATGAAGTTCCTCCGCCCACCCCGCCTCCCCCACCCCCCCCCCCCCCCCCCCCCCGCAACACAGGCAGCGCTGAGCACTGCAGCACGTGTTTCACGCTGGGTGGGCATTAATTGGCTCACCAGCATGGAATCATGGCCCAGCCCCAATTGCGGGTAATGGTCAGCTTCCCAACCACCCCCACCCACCCCCGCCGAGCACGCCCAACAAGGGCAAAATTCTGCCACAGGTACCACCAGTCACTCCTCATAACTAAAGCTTTTCCTCCCTGGAATCATCCCTTCTACACCTTGCCATGGCCTTGCCATCGTTCTTAAAGTGGGATGAGAACCACACACCAGTTGCAGTGGAGGAACCCACTGAAGGCCAGCTTCTTTCTGTGTGAGCTGCTGAGAAACTGAAAGTTTTGAATTGGAAGCAGCCACTCAGTGTTAAGCCAGGAGAGTCTTTGTTTTAGGAAACAGTTTGTTTCTGAACCCCCTTTTGGAATTCCACATCAGTGTGAAAGTGTCTGAGAAGTCGTGAGGTATACCTTTATTGAAGTGGCAACAACTCCAACAATTACCCCCCAGTCTCTTGCTCTCCCTTTCTCTCTCCCTCTCCCCCCAGTCTCGCTCTCCCTCTTTTCCCAGTCTCTCTCTCCCTCTCCCTCCCCACTCTCTCTCTCCCTCTCTCCCCACAGTGACAACAATTCTAAAGGTGTTTCTGGAGCTCTATGCTTTTGAGGTCAGTAGCTCTTCCTCCTCATTTTCACAATAAAAAAAAATTTATAATCAGTGAGACAGACTTCACGCTGGGATCTGACTTGCTCAGCAATAACATCAGCTGTGGTTGTAACAATTTGAAAAAGAAGTTCGCCTTCTTACTCACATCCAAGCCACCCATTCTTGGGGATTATAATTCCACCCTTTCACTTTGTTTCTTTGGGTAAACATTTCCTCTGCTCTTGGTTAGGGTGTTTTGGAGAAGTTCCAATTACTTCTAGTTCCAATCTTAAATTTTAATTGAAGCTTTTCAGTATTGTGTTTGGTTGAAAGATATTTTCCCAAACTGGAGAAATGTAAACACTCCCCTATTCAGGTGTCTGGTTATTTTAACAGGACTTCAAAGAGAGAGACAGATTTTGCTGAAATATGGAATTTGATTTGAATAAGTTGATAAGATGCTGTGAAAGGTTGATGATGGTATTCCTTTCAAGACATCTCACCACATTATTCATCTCAATATTTGCTCTTGATTAATAATCAATTGAGAACACTCTGCTAATGGAGATGGATTTTCTGCTAGCTCTATATAATCATTTTTCTTGACCTCAACCAGGAGCTTTGCATTGTTCTTTGCAATTGGAAAATCAATTTACATCTTGGTACCAGATTTACCTCTGCTTTTTTGGGGAGTAAGGGGTGTAAGGGAGGGGTAGCATTTCTCGAATGTGGACTTGCTGTACTCTTTGGAGTGGCTCATCTTGTATTTATCCACACCTTCAACCAACTTTCACCTGTGGCTCCAAGCAGTTGTTAGCAAGCATAGCAGCCGCTCCATGGTAAACACTTCAACTGGTGTGCCAAACCAGGTGAGAATTTACTACCCTTGCCAACGTAGGAATTTGTCTACCCTGGCATATAAATACTGATTCCAGTGGACTGGGTGGATGAGACCAATCTAAGGTCCAACAGTCTTGAAGGCATGTCAGCACCGTGCTCAACAAGGCACAGAAGACGTCCTGGTCGCCCACTGCATCCGTATATATCTCCAGCCATCTAAACTCATCTTGCCACTGAACCAAGATAGGTCAGAATGAGAGAGTGAGGTTGATGGTGTGCAACTCTCCTTAACTATAATCCAATTCACATGCAAATCATGTTCATCATCTTTCTATCATCTGTCATCCATCATCTGTCATCCATCATCTATCTGTCACAAGTCCTGTGGTGCTGGGCAAATGCTGTAGCAGCAGCAGTGAATTCATTGGGAGCTGTAACCATGAACCTGCACATAAGCGACTCAGGCCATAGGGTCGTTTTCACTGGAAGGAAGCAGAAGCAGAATTCGGCAGCTCCCTGAGTGACTGAGCAGCCCTTTTCAGGACCACACTTATCACCGAGCTTATCACTTTGTCTGCTTCACCTCCCTGACCAGCAGTCCACCGCTGGCAGGGATTCCATCAACGCAGCCATAAGTAAATCTCAAAAAAGAAAGCAAAAGTTGACACTGGTCACCATTGGAGCACGGAACATGTGCACCCTTATGGACAACACGACCGCCGACAGATCTGATAGAAGAACTGTTCTTGTCGGTAGATGGCTGGTTAGGTACAATGTCCAGATCAATGCCCTCAGTGAGACTCGTCTATCTGAGCAGGGTCAGCTCAAGGACCTCGATGCAAGTTACACATTAATTTGGAGTGGCCGTGGAAATGAAGAACAGCATGAAGCTAGTTTTGGATTTGCTGACATGAACGATCTCATCAGTAAGGTGCCTTGCCTTCCCAAGTGTTTTAATGATCGTCTGATGCTACTTAAACTGCCCCTGCATGGCAACAGGCAAGCCACTGTCATCAGTGTATACAGCCCTACCATGACCTATCCTGATGAAGTCAAGGAGGAATTCTATGACAACCTTCACTCCTTGATTGTTACTATGCCAAAGTCAGACAAGCTAATCATTCTTGGTGACTTCAACACAAGACTTGGTGCAGATCATCAGGTGTGGAAAAGGGTCATTGGTAAAAAACAGGGTTGGCAGCTGCAACATCAATGGTCTCCTCTTGCTGAAGATGTGGGCTGAGCAAGAGGTCTTAATCAGTTTCCCACCTCCCTAATCGCAACAAGATGTCTTGGATGCACCCGTGTTCTATGTATTGGCATCTAATCGACTATGTCATCACCAGGCATTGAGAAAGGCAGGATGTGCGTGTAACAAAAGCCATGTACAGCGCTGAATGCAGGACTGACCACTACCTTATTTCAAAGCTATACATCAAGATTTATCTGCCTAGATGCCCTCAGGGTATGAAGATCCAGAAGTGCCTTGATGTCTCAAGGCTCAAACAGACAGTCATGAAGGAATCTCTGTCGGAGAAACTCAAGAGTCAGTGTACAGTGAAAATGGACACTCACTACATTGAGGAGACTAGACGACCTTCATGGATATAGTGTACTCTATTGCTCTAGAGGCCCTTGGCCCTACCTCTCAAAAGCATCATAATTGATTCAATGAAAACAATGGGGTAATCCAGAAACTACAGAAGGGTTGTACTCTAAATGAGGGTTTACCTCTGTTCCCTGCCTAAACATCTGCAGGACTGTCCAGTTCAAGCTCAGAGAGATGCAAGCCATTTGACTGAATCAGAAACAGATGGACTTCAGTCACATGCAGACCACAAAGACTGGAAGGGATACTATGATGCTCTGAAATCAGTCTATTGATTCATCATCAATCCTCGGTGACGACCAGTTAACACTGCTCACAGAAAAGTCCCAAATTCTAAAAAGATAGACAAAGCAATGTAACCACATCCTCAATCGGTCTTCATCCATCAATGAAGAAGTAATCAACAGGCTGCCTCAGGTTGCCATTAGCTGCTCTCTTGGCAACCCTCCCACAGTGTGAGAATTGACAAACACAATCAAACCCCTGTCTAGCAGAAAGTTCCAGAAGCTAATGCTATCCCAGCTGAGTTCTACAGGCTGGAGGCCAATACCTGGTCAAGAAGGTCACTGAGCTCTTTCAGTCTATGTGGGAGCAAGGAACCATCCCACAAGAATACAAAAAGATGCATCCATTGTCGACCTGTACAAATGGAAAGGAACTTGCCAAACATGTGGCTGTTATGATCCCAGCTGAGGTTACCCATGGACAAGCCTGATCCCAGAGTGGCACCCAGCTTGATAGATCCTAACTTTTATTTTGTTTGTTTAGATACATGGAGAGTAGCTACTGAACAGAGGCACAGGGGTCAGCTGATGAACTTTTAACAAAAAGCTGAAACATTTATTCAACAAGAAAAGATGAACTATATTACAATACTCCTTCACCCAAAACTATAACTTTACAGATGTATACAGGTTTCTAAGGATAACACAAATTACAAATGCTATCTTATACTCTAATGTACACAGTAAGTACACAGTCCATGCAAATCTATGGCACTCTGTGGTCAGACACACCGCACTCCAAAATCAGGTGACAGATGCCACCTCAACCAGATGCTATGGATCTCTCCTCAACTCCCCCCAGGCACTTGTCACAATGTGAAACACCCAGACTCACTGAATTCCGTCCTTCACAGACCTCACCTTGAAATCTTCTCCCAAACCAATACTTTTTCTCAGACGCCTTCTGCAAGGGTTCACCTCCAGGGTTTCAAACTCTCCTTCTGGTGTTCCTCTTCCCTGGGTCACCATATGCATTCAAGCTGCCTTCCACGCACTATGTCTCTCTGAATCAGCCGACAGCAGTACACCACAGCTTCATATGCCTATGGCAAAGAGTTACAGTCCTTCAGTTGTCTCTTCGGACCTTCTTGCCTCTTGCAAGCTATTCTCACTTCAAATCTGCTTTCTGCAGCTTTTGTCTCTTTAAATCTGAACCATAGATCCTTTCCCCCGGCTCCTCACTCTTAACTTCACTTAACAGGACCTTTTCCTCAGTTCTTGGCCTTACTTTGACGAGAAAGTCGTCTTTGGACTTTCCCTTCTTCCACTCCCCTGGAATTTTTTGGGATTTTTCTTTAGCTTGGGAGTGGCTAACTGTCCCCTTTGCTCCAGACTCTCCTGGCAGCAACTTTTAGAACCAACTGCACTCAAACAGCTTCCAAAATAATTGCTGTTCCTCTTCTTATGTGTGTGTGTCTGTGGGAGGGACCTGCCTCCCTGGGCCCCTGTTGCTAGGCAACAGTCCAATTCTTCTACTCTTGCATATTTACCTTCTATTTAGTGGTCATAAAACTCCTCATTAGAGATGCAAACGCCTTTTTAAAGTGAAACTAAAACTCCATTTGACCTTTTGTAACACACAGATACAGAAATATAAATCAAATTTAAACTTTAAAGCTAAAACTCATTCCTAACTGTCGCGGAAAATGGAACACTCAGACCCAGGAGGTTTGTCTCGGAAGCCTTTATTAAATCGTGATATCACGGAGAGCCCAGCAGCATACAATGGAGCTAGCTGACACTCTGAGGAAGCATCAGAGTACATTCATAGTTATAGTAAAAGCATGCGTAATTAATAACATTGAAATTTTATCTTTGGCATGCATACAATTGTTCTGTCTTCGTTTATAATTACACAAAAACCTTGAGTAGTTACACAAAACCTTGAGTCGCCCATCTGGCGACTAGTCATCTGGACAGACAACAGATAGCATGACTAGGCCCTGTCTCATGTGCTGATAACAGACCTCCTAACTTTGTTTCAAGGACTCTTGGTAGTTTGATTATGATACTTGTTTTTCTTCCTTCACAATAGCTGACACGCAGGTTTGTCTGCTACTGGTGCAAGGAGACTTCGTTGTAGTATTCCACTATGGTTCAACCACTTAACCCTTTGTTATCCTGTAGATGTATTTTATTCTCTCACAATCCCTCCTTGTTAATCTTCTAGATTAATACCAATGAGGAATGGTATCTTCATTATCATAAGGGGGTTCATAACCATAAGGAAAAGGCCTATCTCTGGCAGGGTAAACTTTCTCTCCCCGCCAGTGGGCTTCACTGGGGCCAGTGCGCATCATTTGGGGAACAATTGGGGCACCACCTAATCCAGTAGAGACACTGTTAATAACCTGGGAACAGCAAATTCGCAGAGCAACACATGCACAACACCCTATAACACATGCTATGACCAACCCAATTAAAACATACAGCAGCCAACTTCCCCAACCGGAGAACCACCCCATTACTGTAGCCCACCAGGAATCCTTGTTATAAAAATTACTCAGTCTTTCCCCAACTTTCTTTATTTCTTGCACTTTATCCATAACATGCTGTCCCAGGTTAGTAATGTTCTCAGAAACATCAGGCACATAAGTGCAGCACTCTGAACCTATCATGGCACAAGTGCCACCTTTTTCAGCTAGGAGGAATTCAAGGGCCATTCTATTTTGTAAGACAGTCAGGCGTAGGGCTATCATTTCAGTAGTGGTAGCTGAAATCTGTTTCTGTGTCTCAATCAAAGCATCAGCCGTTGAATTAGCAAATTTTTCAAGTGCAGCTGCCAGGTTGATAATCTCTCGGGAATTACGAGCAGCTCCATAAGAGGGGATAGCAATCATCCAGAATCGTTCAGATTCCGAGATGTCACGGCGATGTAGACGCCGATGCGGGTGAATATCTAATTTACTTATATAGCGAAGATAGGGATTCAAATATGCTAGGTAGCAGCAACCACTCCAGGTGGGAGCGGTAGCGCCCTTCCCCAAACTTCCATTATCTTGATTAAAGAAGGAAGATAATTGCAGCATCCCAGGCAGCCAGGGGTATGCTTTTTCCCCACAAACCCAGTATGTACTATTTAGAGGATTTTGAGGGTCATAACTGCCAGGGCTAGTAGATATGGTGTTTTTGCAACTACTGCTTCCCAGGTTATAGGTACCGGTTGCAAGGTTCGAACACCAACAGGTGGCGTTTATCGGCTCCTGAGGAGGCTTGATTCTTATCCCATGATCTGTATAGTTCCACCCATTAGCAGGTGGAGAGCGACAGAACCATCCCCTGAACATATTGGATTCTGCATCATCTGACTGGGTGTGGAAATTTGTGAGATCCTTCACTTCTTCCTCAGTCATTGGTTTTGCCTGATAGGTGCTTGACTCATCCCCATGTTGGGGAGTCTGGGCACATATCCAACAGGAGCCCTGTCCTGCTTGTCTAGCATAGGCGTGGCATAAAGACAAAAAGATGTTGGGGTGAGAATCCTTTGGGTACACCCCCCAAAATATAGCAAGAAGACAGAATATAGCAAAAGGCAGTATCCGATACATAATGCAAATTAGTTCACTGGTAACGACGGTTATAGGACTGCCGGACAATGTTTTTTTCAACGAGTGGCGTGCACCCAGTCTTCCTTCCCTTTAACCTTCAAGGCCGTTCGAGTTGTTAGCAGCACAAGGTAGGGTCCTTTCCACCCTCTCATGCAATTCAGCTGCTGTTTTGCATAGAGGAAAATGAGTACAAATCTAACACTTAGTCCGATTAACTTGCGAGGCTACGGCCTGCAGTCGTTGAACCGCAGAATTGGTATTCCATGCCCCCGCAAGGACCACGCAGGACAGGATCCAAATCAGAGTCAGCATTCTGACGGCTCAGTTAAAGTTCTTGCACAAGCACTTCCGTCCGAGGTCAGCGTCCGTTTGACGTGTGATGCGTGGATCCACAAGGGCGTCCTTCAACCTTTACAGCCATATGGGTGGTGAGCAGGACTTGGAAAGGCCCTTCCCATCAAGGTTCCAAACAGTTCTTTCTCCTGAAGGTCTTTACTAGGACTAGGTCCCCGGGCTGGTATTGATGGCAATCTTCAATGGTGGGCTTTTTCTGAGCTTCGACTACCTGTATATGCAAGCTCCTGAGACAGTTAGGGTGGGAGCGCATAGTCATGAGCCCCAAGGGTAGAGCTTCAGGCCCTTTCAAACTGGTTTCTTCACATAATTTAGCTAGTTTGTTTTTCAGAATACCATTTTGTCTTTCCACCGCTCCAGTAGACTGGTGGTGGCATGGGCAGGAAAGGTGATGGTTGCATTGTAAGGCCTTCAACAGTTCCTTTATCGCTTTAGCCGTAAAATGAACAACAATTTTACAACAACAACAGCATCATTTCGTCGGGTGGGATACGCCTCCACCCATCGCGAGAACAAACATACTAGAACTAAAACATAATTATATTCCATACATTTAGGCATTTGTATAAAGTCCATTTGTAGGTGTACAAATGGGCCCCATGGCTGGGGTCCCGTACCAGCAGTCACTGTAGGCGTCTTGCCTGGGTTATGTCATTGACATAGGTATGACAGGTATTACTAATACAATGCCTATTAGCATATTACTATTCACTATACATTCAACATTCATTCTACATACATGTGTTAAACCCCTGAGCTGGCAACCGGTCAAGTCATTATTCTTGTGTCGTGAGAGATTCAATAAGTGCTCATTAGTTACCCATAAAGGGACTACCCCTTCTTTAGTCTGTCTTAAATTTTCTCTTAGAATTATCCCAGATTCATTAACTCAGCCAAAAATTGGATTTCTGCCAAACTTTGTCAAGGTCTTGAGCTTAGCTTCATATTTTGGGAACAGACTTACAAACACAAAAGCTTGCAGCATTTGAATTAGTGCCAATTGTTGTCAGACCTTTTAAAATGAAAATTCCCTTTTGAGAACTTTATCAAGAACCAAACCTCAAATTTTTAAACTTTGTAAGAACTGTAATTTACACTATCAAAATTAAAACAACCTCTTTTTCATGTGTAATGATTTGTATCCAAGTTATAATTTCCGTATGTTTATCGACACATTCTTTATCTTAGATAGCATCTTAGTGATTCAAAAGTAACCTGTTAAATTACACTGCACTTTACATCTCAAGATTGTCCCAAATTCAAATTCCAGTGCTTTTGAAATGCAGATTTCTTTTAATATTCAATTCATCTCTTCTTAAGAAACCCCTTTTTATCCATTGGAACCATCTAGACCTTGTGTTTATGTCTTTTCGTTTTCCTAGAATCTTTCTGAATTTCAAGTAATTTCTTTTTCTCAGAATTTTAGAATACTAACTCGTATGTATTAATCCCAATCAGCTTGGAAGCTGATGATGAGGGTTATTCCCTACTAGTCTGCAAGGGGGTGGTACAACGGTTGGTTCATCTCTAACAAAGGCAAGCCTTGTTTTATCTTTACATTACCTTCAAATTATGATTTTTGCCAGAAATCTCAACTCAAACCTTATACTCAAAACTTTGGAATATTTGAATAAACTTTTCCTTTAATCTAATATGGGGCTTTCGACTCTAAAGTGCTCAACTACACACACAAAAGACAATTCAGGGAAGAAAACACATTAAAGCTCAAATACAAATGCTTCATTGCACACAAACAAACACATATATGAAGGTATGTATCGATACTCCTATAATATTGAACTTAACTCTAAACGAAGCTTCGAGTAGCAGTGGG
Organism: Cetorhinus maximus; assembly: GCF_964194155.1. Classification (NCBI taxonomy): domain Eukaryota; kingdom Metazoa; phylum Chordata; class Chondrichthyes; order Lamniformes; family Cetorhinidae; genus Cetorhinus; species Cetorhinus maximus. The sequence goes on along the minus strand of NC_135896.1, from coordinate 53,618,392 downwards.
GGGAATAAAGGGATCTTGAAGGCTCCACCTATAGGGACCTTCAAACTGACGAAAGCCCACATTTTCTCTGCTGCTGCTTGTGAATTGCTCATTAACCCCATAGGGGTACCCTTTCTCTCTCTCTCTCTCTCTCTCACTTCAGCACAAACAGCTCTTGTAACTTAGATCAATTCAATTTTTTTTAAATTACAGAAAATTCAGTCGCGGACTATCTACCTCCCTTAAAACATATTATAAGCGCTCAAATCTGTCCTGATTAAAAGTTACAGCTGGTGGGAAGCTCTCTCCTTTACTTTGAGTCCATTTAACCCAATCAGAAACATATTGGACAATTTCAGGACTGTAATGGACATACATATAAGCATTTGGGGTTCCCTTCAAAGGGGGAACCTGGGGTTTCTTTGATGTCATATTTCCCATTTTACTTAATAATATATACAAAAGAAAACACAGAAATTACTTACTTTTCACCTCCATGGGACTCGAACCCCTGGGTATACTACTACTACTTTTTTTTACCTCCATCCATTTTTCATTCAGTTTTCTTGCCCATCTTCAATGTTCCTGATTTAAACTCCAGTTTCGCCGGTTTCAGTTTGTTCTTAGTACTTTGCGAAGCGGGGGGAGTGGCAGAGCCCGCTCTGCTGTTGCGACCTCCCATTTTTCTGAAAAGAAAACACAATTAACAGCGCGGCGCGTTTCCTACCCTATGCGCTCACCGGTGTTTAAGAGTTCCTTAACAAGTCCTCCGATTCTTTGGGTCACTTAAGTCTTTTTGGTCGGTAGCTACCCTTTTACTCGCAGTCCCCCTTTCAGCTGGGACGCTAATTCACTGCAATCCCCCTCTCAGCTAGGATGCAGTTCGTACTCTCCCTAACTTAGGAGAGTTGTTCCTCCCTTTCTCCGCGAGCGTTCTTTTTTTAGAGATCCGACGGCCCAGGATTTCAATCACCTCTCCAATTTAAGAGGTTACTGGACTTCAGTCGGATCCCATCCTCGTCGCCAATTTGTCACGGAAAATGGAACACTCAGACCCAGGAGGTTTGTCTCGGAAGCCTTTATTAAATCGTGATATCACGGAGAGCCCAGCAGCATACAATGGAGCTAGCTGACACTCTGAGGAAGCATCAGAGTACATTCATAGTTATAGTAAAAGCATGCGTAATTAATAACATTGAAATTTTATCTTTGGCATGAATACAATTGTTCTGTCTTCGTTTATAATTACACAAAAACCTTGAGTAGTTACACAAAACCTTGAGTCGCCCATCTGGCGACTAGTCATCTGGACAGACAACAGATAGCATGACTAGGCCCTGTCTCATGTGCTGATAACAGACCTCCTAACTTTGTTTCAAGGACTCTTGGTAGTTTGATTATGATACTTGTTTTTCTTCCTTCACAATAGCTGACACGCAGGTTTGTCTGCTACTGGTGCAAGGAGACTTCGTTGTAGTATTCCACTATGGTTCAACCACTTAACCCTTTGTTATCCTGTAGATGTATTTTATTCTCTCACACTAACACCCACAAATACTAATATAGCTTGCTTAAATTATCTCTATTTCCTAACAGTGACACTCATAGAGGAATCTTGCCCCTCTCCATTGCTGGCAAAATCTTCACCAAAACCACTTAGTGCAACATCTCGATCAGGATCTGCTGCCAGAGAGTCAGTACATTTTCAGAAAAGGTTGAGGAGCCACTGAAATGGTGTTTGCAGTTAGTCAACCCCAAGATAAATACCAAGGACAGAACATGGACCTTTACACCACAGTCAGCCGTGAGTGCATTTGGAAGATAATGAGGATATTTGGCTGCCCTGAGAAATTCATCACAATGGTTTGACAGTTCTATGAAGGTAATGCTCACACTGCGTGTTCTGGATGGTGAATCTTTAAAGTTAATTATAACCTTAACCCTTTTTTGGGTTACCCAGATCGGGAGCACTCCCTCAATAATTATCCTCACCTGAGTTCAAAATATCCACTTCCCACAGACACTGGTTTTTGGGTCTGAGCAAGTGAACTACTTCTCCCCCATGGAAGGCAACTATCAAGACATATTGATCGTTAACCATAAACTGAACTGGACGAGCCATATAAATATTGTGCCTACAGGAGCATGTCAAAGGCTAGGAATCCTGCGGTGAGTAACTAACCTTCTGACTTCCTAAAGCCTGTCCACCATCTACGAGGTACAAGTCAGGACTGTGATGGAATACTCTCCACTTGCCTGGACAAATGACGCTCCAACTACAGCCAAGAAGCTTGACACCATCCAGGACAAAGCAGCCCGTTTGTTTGGCACCCCGTCGCAAACATTCACTCCCTCCACCACCGCCACACAGTGGCAGCAGTGTGTACCATCTACAAGATGCACTGCAGGAGCTCAGCAATCCTCCTTAGACAGCATTATCCAAACCCATGACTACTACCATCTAGAAAGACAAGGGGAGCAGACAGTTGGGAACACCATCACCTGGAAGTTCCCTTCCAAGCCACTCACCATTCTGACTTGGAAGTGTATCACCTTTCCTTCACTGTTGCTGGGTCAAAATCCTGGAATTCTCTCCCTAACAGCACTGTGGATGTACCTACACCACATGGACTGTAGCGGTTCAAGAAAGCAACTCACCACCACCTTCTCAAGGGTAGTTTGAGTTGGGCAATAAATGCTGGTCTAGCCAGCAACACTCACATCCCATGAACGAATAAAAAAAAATTACCTTCTTCCAGATAATCTTTGAAATAATTATCAGCTAGCTTACAATTACCCAGATATTATAAGGGTCCGGGGAGGTCTCTTCAAAAAAATTGCATTTCCCCACTTTTAGGAAATACAGTGAGGGTTCTTAAGCTGCTTACAAAAAAATACATGAGACGTTATATTTTACTAACTTATTTACAATTTTATTAAAGTGCCAATTAACATGCAACACACTCAAAAGTTGATAAGTACATTGCAATGTTAAAGACTATAGAAAGATGGAAAACAGTCTTAGTTCTAATATAAAATCCAGTAAAAAAAAGACTTTAAAAATAACACTACAGCTTAAAGGCTCTTTTTTGGATGTCCATCAAATATTTAAAGCGAAGTATTACCTTAAATCCCCGAGTGGTTTCAGCTGTCTGAAAAGCAGGACATGTAAAGCTGTTTGTTTAGAGTGTCCACCTCTTAGACAACTTGATAAGCATTGGTTTAAGGTTTGCTTCTTAAACCCCTCTTCAATACTTCTGATTTTCTTGAGAAAAAGCTGTACCTTATACACATCTAAACGAACTTACATCATCTCTAGCAGCTATGTCTGCTGCCTCCTCGATTAAACTCTTCCCCTATTAATTACTCCTTATAATTCACTATTATTTAATTGTTGAGGATGGCCTTATATGAACACAGTGAGCAGATATCTGGTCAATATGTGCTTGTGATATATTCAAATATCAATCCTAAATAATTTCACTTGTTTCTATATTTTCATGTGATTTAAACATTTTTACACAAAAACTATGATTTTTAAAGTTGCTTTTTCTCCAGCTCAGTGAAAGCTACATTCTTACAGCATCTGTCTTTTGTACCAGGTGTCTAATAATCTACAATTCTGACATTTAGACGGCCATCTGTCTTTCATGATATGGTGAACTAAAGTTTAAGAATGCCTTCTTAATAGGTAACGACGTCAATCCCAGGCTGAACTACCATTAATGTGTGTTACCACCTTTCTTTTAAATTCCTTTGGTAGGGAATAAGGTATTTAAATTGTGAAAAGATAGTCCTGATCGGTATCCATTTCCAAAACAGGCAAGAGCGCTGGTGGATTCCAGTGTATGCTACCATCACAAGGTAATGTTGTCTGTTTTTAATTAAAATAAGAGCTGTTTCTAATTAAGTTCAGTGCTGCCCATGTATGTGTGTGAAAATGTTTCTGGCTAAAATGGCTACCTGTTAGCCTGTAACCATTTTCTCAATTCTGAAATATAATGTCCTAATTATATATATGAATTCTACCTAATATCTGTATTTTACCTTACTATTCGTGTAATCCATCGCATACTTTGACCCATTTCCAGTCACAGGTGGAATTAAACAGGGCTGCATTATAGTGCCAAACCTCTTCAACATGCTTTTCTCTGCATGCTCTCCAATGCCACCCCTGATGGCGATCCTAGCATTGAAATCAGATATCACCTGGATGGGAAGCTGCTCAACCTGAGACAACTCCAGGTAAAGACAAAGGTCTCCAAGGACATACTTCGCATTTCCCTGTTTGCCGATGACTGTGCACTAGCTGCCAGTTCAGAAATGGACATGCTGGACTTGTTCTCCAATGCATGCGACAAGTTTAGCCTTACCAGCAGCACAAAGGAAACTGAAGTAATGTACCAGCCTGCTCCAGGAAAGCCCTACCTCGAACCCAAGAGGTAGAATCTTAACTATGGCGGGCGGGCTGGGCAGGAGCGGGTAGGGACGGGGGTGGGCGCGGAGCCGATCGCCGCCCGCGATCAGCTGCGCGCTGCTATTTTACGCAGGTGGGCCAATTAAGGCCCACCCAGTGTAACGCGCGGCCGGTAACGCTCAGCGCTACCTGTGCGGATGGGGGGAGGAGGGAGAGTCGGGGCCTGCGCTCTTTCGCACAGGAGCGTAGCAATCTCCCTGAGGCATGGAGCTGCCTCAGATAAATTAAGTAGATAATAAAAGTTTTTTAAAGATAAAGTAAAAAATTATTTAAATATGTCCCCTCATGTGACAGTGTCACATGAGCTGGGACATGTTTGTGAAGTTTACAACATTTATTTATTAATTTTATTAAACTCTCAGGAAACCTCATCCCTCCTGTGGATGAGGTTTCCTGGAAAACGCGAAGGCCGCTTGGGCTCTTCGCCTGCCATCAACCTTAAGGTTGGAAGGGCAGTGTTGTTAATAAGATAAATTGCTTTCTTAATGGCCTTAACAGGCCATTGACAGTTCAGCGGGCGCACTTCCGCCTCTGGTGCGATGACATCTCGCGTCATTTTATGCGTCGGCATGTCAGGCCCATCCCCGCACGCCGACGGCAATATCCTGCCCAAGGTTTCAGTCTATGGCCAGGGACTGTCAACAGTGGATAAGATCACCTATCACAGCAGGACACTCTCTTGAGCTGTCCATATTGGCGACGAGACACAGTCAAGAATTGCCAAAGCAAGTGTTGCCTTCAGCAGTCTTCAAAGAGGAGTAAATCTACCAACCAAATTGAAAGTCTGTCGAGTTATAGCCCTGCCCATTCTGCTCTACGCACGCAAGAATTTGACTGTATACCAGCATCATGCAAAGAAGTTTAACGACTTTCACTTGAGCTGCCCTTGGAAGCTTCTGAAGATCAAATGGCAGGAGGATTGTTGGGTGCACTAACGTAACAGCAACTGCAGTTGAAACTATCATGTAGCCAGAATGTATGACACCTGCTTACCAAAACGAATCTTCTACGGACAGCTTGAGTCTGGGGAGCGCTCACATGGCTGTCAAAGGAAATGCTACAATGACACTGTGAAGGCTTCACTTAGGAGTTTTAATACCAACTTCAAGTCCTGGGAGAAGCTCGTCCAGGGTCGCTGCACCTGGTGCAACCAAATAAAAAATGGTGCTCCCTCCTTTGAAAGCAAGCACACATCAGGAGCAGAGAGAAAACACAAGGAAAGGAAATCCTGAGCCAACAACTCATTCAAAGCTCAGTCATCTTCAGTATTCTGTACTATTTGCAGCAGAACCTTCCAGGCACAGTTCAGCCTTAAAGATCACTTACATACTCACTGGAACCCTAACAAACCACCACAGTTGATGAACATGGTCATCGTCGCCTCGAAGAGCAAACAAAATCTTTTTTTGTAAATGCTTTGTGACTTTATTGCCTGATTAAATACTCTGCATTTTTTTTTGTACTGATGGAGGGTAGAGTAAAAAATATAGAAGAATTCACTGATGGAAGCTCATGGTCTACAGGGTGCAGAGTAAGAATTGTAGTGGTTCAATGGTTTGTATCTGGGTGAAAGAGGAAACTTTGCTTGACATCTTAATTGCTCCCTGCTTCACCCTAAGTTGTGATTATTTGCTGATCGTAGCTACCAAATGTTTCATCAGCATCAACAACCCTATACATACAATACTCAATCCCTAAAAAGGGAAAGGGTTAACATGACACTGAACACTACTTAAACAAGAGACTTTGCATAATTTTCAATATACATAAACCAAAATACTGCGGATGCTGGGAATTTGAAATAAAAACAGAAAATGCTGGAAAAACTCAGCAGGTCCCACAGCATCTGTGGAGAGAGAAAAACAGAGTTAACAGGCTGAATTTTACTGGCCATCCATGGAGAGGAAAGCAGGCATTTGAACCTGTAAATTAGGGCACCATGCCATCAGCGGCTTGCCCACCTCCAGCCCACCCACCCCCACTCCCACCACAATTTTATGAACAGCAGAGGTGACATCAAGTGGGTCACCTGCCCATGGCCCAACTGAATCCCTTAAGTGGTCAGCTAATATCCATTGAAGGTCCTCACCCGCCACTGCTCTGATTCAGCAGGCGGTGGGAGAGGCCAGTGCTCAATGTAGAAATTGCAGTCTGAAGTTGTTGAATTCAATATGGAGTCCAGAAGGCTGCAAAGTGAATAATCGAAAGATGAGGTGCTGTTCCTCAAGCTTGCGTTGAGATTCACATTGAGCTTTCACATTATATTCAACTGTGCACAAGGCTGAGGAGAATTTAAGACTGGAATATTATATTGGTGCTAAAGTAAAAAAGTTTTCTTCTTCCTGCTTTCTCAAAAAGGATAATTCCAATGTAAAATATACCACCCAGAGCACTGAGTTGCAAAATACTGCTGTAATTAAGAGCTTTAATTTATATGTTCATTTATATTCAATGAGAATTGAATGGTATCATTGGATGTATTGGCTTGGGAGGATTGTTGAGTTTAAATACCTTGGTGGGAGCTGATTAACTTTGTAGAAACAGTTGTTAACCTGATAGTGCTTCAGCAGTAACTGCTTTTCAATTTAGCCGTCTCACTCTGTTGGATTCAGATCCTCCTTTAAACTAGAATCCTAATAATATTACCAGCACATTTAATATTCAATAAAGTCAGGCAGATAGAAAGGGATCTTTTAGACAATAACAACTCTTTGATTTGTTTTGACAAATAAATGTTGACGTTCGTTCCTTCACCCTTATTTTCTTCAGCAAAAAATAAAGCAGGAAACCGTGAACAGCCTTTCAAAATGATACAAAAATAGGAAAAAGCTCCAAACAGTTATAAGGTAAAAGAAATGATGGGTGCACTAACGTAACAGCAAAATTTAAAAGTAAGATGATGATTAAAAGATGAGTGGTACTGGCAAAAGAAATTTCACATTGTATAAGAGCAAGGTGAAAGGTACAACTACAGCAAAAAATTGCACCAATATAAACAACTGTTTAGAGGCTTTATAAAGTTAACATACAAAATACCTCAGTAGGTTGAACTATTTTTTAAATTTGAAGGGGATGCTATTTTACCACTGATAGATGCCTTCATGTTAAATTTCTCTCATTAATTTGAACATTTTAATTGAGTTAAGCATAGCTCAAAGACAAAATTAACCCATAAGATTTAATTTTTAAAAAAATCCTATTCTATCAATTTGTTGCTAACCTTAAAAATGACACTTGGAGATGAAGACTCATGAGCAGTGTGCTGTATGGGAGTTCAAGTGCATTAACAACTGAAAATGTTGAAAAAACTCGGCAGGTCTAGCAGCATCTGTGGAGAGAGAAACAGAGTTAACGTTTCAAGTCTGTAAGACTCTTTTTCCAGTATTTTCTGTTTTTATTTCAGATTTCCAGATCCACCATATTTTGCTTTTGTTTAAGTTCAAGTGCATATGGGTAAAACTGTTTGAAGTGATTCCAGAATTATGCAAGTGGGTATTGTTATTTGACATCACAGCACCAGTAGTCTAATTGCAGAATCAGCAAGTTGAAGGCAACTAATGGCCGGAATTTTACCATGTTGTGGGTTCCACTACCGGGACCAAATGCGGGTCCTGAGATTACACAGAATGGCAGGGAGCGTATGGCCATTTTACAAGCAGTGGCCATTTAAGAGGCTGCCACTGGGGCCTGCTGCCCCATTAAGGAGTGGCTGTCAAGCTGTCAAACCAACCAGAGGGTCCGCAGCTCAACAACCTTGGCAGCACCACCAGTGGAGGTGGCCGCTGCCAAGGCTGCAAGTGGAAGGAGAGGGCACTGCCATATTGAGAAGCCCCTCACCTCCTTGCAGGTAAATGTAAAATGTTTTTTGTGTGCCAAGGTCATACAAGCCCTGGCGATCGGAGAGTTGGACCTGCCAGTGTCAGGGCCACAGGGGCAGTCTCTGGAAAGGAAGGCATCACCCCACCCCACCACCGCCTTGATGTATTTGGCAAACTCATCAAGTAGCAGGGACTATTCCAAGGCTCATAATATCTTAGCGTCCTGGTAAAGTGTCTGCCAATATGCCAATTAATTACTTTAATTGGCCACCCACCACCGGTTGCTGGGTGGCCAAGCCACTGCTGGTCCCACCATTGGTAATATCCCATGGCAGCAGGAAGACAACACCTTCCACCATTATTTTACGACTCCTCCCACCTCCCAGCCCATCTCCAAAGGGCTGGCAAAACTCCAGCTAACATGTATCATTATCCTTAAATATCAGCATACACAACACTGATTCAGTTAATTGACCTAGAAGGATTTGGATCAAGCCAGTGTGCGATTCAGTCTAGAATAGGCACTGACAAATTCCACAGACCATTAACATTCATTTATATTTCCATAGTGTTCCACATGTCTAATAAGGCAGAGAGATTTAGGAGCTTCACATGGTTATGGCTAAACATACCAAAAAGACCTTTGTTGCCTCTTATACATAAACCAATTTAGTTATTCTTCATTGGTGCTGACCCACCTAATGGAGGGGCAGATATACAAAGACCAATATGATCATAAAGTAGCAGCATAGCTACAATCAGATTTTCCCAAATTGTTCATCCAGCCCTTCTTTCATCCAGCTTCTGCAACACCTCTTCACAGTACCAAAATAAATTAACACGACAAATACAAATATATGGTAATATTATATTAAACTCTGTGTCAAATATGTGTATTTTGTTTTATTACATCTCCAGAGTTGCATCATATATAAATCACTTAGCTCTTCTCTATCCTTCCAGCTAATCTGAGTGCAAAATGTAGATTATGGCACTGAGTATCAGGCAATATAATTGAGAGTCAGGCATTTTATCAGCCTCAAAGTGAAATAATGGATGGATGAATCAATTTATATTCAGTAGAATTCATGTTCCTTCATTTTCAAGTTGTAAAGGTGTTAATGACATTAGCAACAGAAGAACTGAAATGTATTTTATATTTTGCATCATAATTTGCTCCTCACAGAATTTAAAAAGACCATTTGCATTAGTCTTGCCTGCTTTTATAATAAATCAGTAGAACACATGATTTTTCTAGGTTGGAAGACGAACAACTTCTTGGAAGGTACTTCACCTGTCTTGCATTTCATTCCCATTCAGCTGCACTTCCCAGCTGCCAGTCTTCAACACAACATAGAAGCAGCTAATGTAGTTCCAACTTCCACCTCTGCTGAGGGTCAAGAGCAAAGCCCACACCATTACCAACTGCTCCAACAGCAGCAGGAGCAACACCAGCAGCAACAGCTGCCTTCTCCTCAGAAATGGAACCAGGCAGCCTTCAAGCAAACAACAATTTAAAAGAACCGAATGTTTCTACTGCCATCGCAATGGGCACATTATGCGATATTGTAAAGACAGATTAAGACAAATTTTTAAGCAGAAAGGTAGAAATCATAAAATCCACATAATAGAGGAACCAGAAGAAACAGTGTCATTTACTCACTACTCAACTTAAAACTGGGTAAAACAGAGCCAATCTACGTGACAGGAGAAGTCAATAGAAAACCCATCCGAATAGATGTGGATACAGGGGCATCCACGACAGTTATAGGTGAACATATGTTCAAATATCTGAATGGAGGAGACCACTCATTGAACTGGAAAATTCAGATGTTAAGTTAAAGACGTACACTGGTGAAGGCATGTGAGTAAGAGGCTTATGCAAGGTTCCAGCACAGCATGGAAATCAGTCTGTTAATTTACCCCTGATAGTGGTAGCAGGGGAGGGTCCAAGCCTACTTGGCTGGAACTGGCTTAAGGAAATAAAGTTGGAGTGGACCGAGATTTTTCAGCTCAGAATGAAAGATCTGCAAGAATTATAATAGAAATATGCCTCTGTTTTCAGGGAAGAGCTTGGGAAGATTCAATGGTATTGTCACTGGACTAGTAATCCAGAGATGCAGGGTAATGCTCTGGGGACCAGGGTTCGAATCCCACCATGGCAGATGGTGGAATTTGAATCCAATAATAATCTGGAATTAAAAGTCTAATGATGACCATGAAACCATTGTTGATTGTTATAAAAACCCATCTGGTTCAATAATGTCCTTTAGGGAAGGAAATCTGCCGTCCTTACCTGGTCTGGCCTACATGTGACTCCAGACCCACAGCAATGTGGTTTATTCTTAAATGCCCTGGGGCAACTAGGGATGGGTAATATATGCTGGCCAAGTCAGCGATGCCCACATCCCCTGAACGAATATTTTAAAAAAGGGGCTACAAGCCAAAATCCACATGGATCCTGGGGCAACCCCCATATTCTTGAAGGTGAGGCCAGTCCCTATGCATTATGAGAAAATGTTGATGTTGAATTAGACTGGTTGGAAAGGTCGGGAGCCTTATAACCTATACAATTTTCTGAATGGGCAGCACCCATACTTCCAGTACTAAAGGCTGACCCAGAATATGCAAATATGCAGGGACTACAAGTTGACTGTTAACAAAGTGGCCAGACTTTGCAGGCATCCTATACCGAAAATTGATGAATTGTACTCCAAGCTGGCAGAGGGAACCGCATATACGAAACTCGACATGAGGCACACTAACCAGCAAGTCGAGCTAGAAAAGGCCTCTCGGGATTTTGTGACTATCAACACACAAAGGGGGTTGTACCAGTATACCAGGTTATCCTTCGGAGCCTCATCGGCTTGTGCCATTTTCCATAGGACAATGGAAAATTTACTTCAATGTTTGTCCCATGTTGTGGTTTATCTTGATGATGTCCTAGTAACAGGACTAACTGATGAAGAACACCTGCCTGACCTGGAAGAGGCTTTGAAGCATTTTGCACAAACCGGAGTACGTTTTAAAAGAGAAAAATGTATCTTCCAAGCAAGAGAAGCAGTTTACCTGGGTCATAGGGTCGAATTGCAGGGCCTTCACCCATTACAACGTGAGAGCTATTTGTGAGGCGCCAGCATCAAAAAATGCCATAGAACTCAAGTCCTTCTTGGGAATGATTAACTATTATGGCCGTTTTCTCCCAAATTTGTCAACAGTACTGGCTCCATTATACGATTCGCTCAAGAAAAACCAGAGATGGACTTAGCAGGCTCCACAACAACAGGCTTTTATGACAATAAAGCAGTTGCTACATTCAACGGGCCTGTTGGTACATTTCAACCCAAAGAAAGAATTAATTTTGACCTGCAATGCATCCCCTTACAGAGTAAGAGCAGTACTCTCCCACCGGATGGTGGATGGCTCTGAACGGCCCATTGGTTATGTCTCAAGGACACTCAATGATGCAAAATGAAGATACTCACAAATAGAGAAAGAAGGCTTATCCATCGTATTTGGCATTAAGAAATTCCACAATACATCCATGGTCACCACTTTACCATTGTATCCAACCACAAGCCACTACTAGGCTTGTTCGGAGAAGATAAGGCAATACCCCCAATTGTCTCTCCATGCATCCAAAGTTGGGCACTGATTCTAACTGCTTATGACTATGCTTTTATCCACCTGCCAGGAAGCCAGATTGCCAATGCCAACGCACTGAGCCGATTACCTCTAAAAGACAGCAATGTGAACGTCTCAATTCCTCAAGAACTTGTCTTGTTATTAAACTTTCTGGGTTCATCACCAGTACATGCCAAACAAATAAGAGATGGACAGACCACAATCCAGTTTTGTCCCACGTAAGGGAACAAGTCTTACAGGCATGGTCCAACAAGCCAAAGTCTGACGAAATGAAGCCCTATTTTAATAGGAGATACAAGCTCACCTGCTGGGATGGCATCTTGCTATGGGGAGCGAGGGCCATTGTGCCTCTGAGAGAGAGAAAGCCATTATTGACCGAATTGCATAGTGCTCACCCTGGCATCTCTAGATGCAAATGTTGGCACGTAGCCACGGATGGGCCACCGGTATTGCCCCCGCAGAGGTATTGATGAAGAGACACCTCAGGACATGTTTGAGTCTCATTAGGCCGAATTTAGAGGGGAGGATAGAGAGAAGTCAGGAAGCCCAGAAAAATGGACACAATTATCAAAGTTGCAAAAGAGACTTCACTGTTGGAGACACAGTTTTTGCAAAGGACTTTGGAAATGGGCCCAAATGGCTATCAGGTGAAGTTAGTGCAGTGACAGGACCCCTTTCCTATCACATATCGGTCGAGGGTCAGATAATTAGGAGACACGTAGATCACCTCAGGAAAAGGGAAACTGATCTACAAGAAAGGATGCTCCAAGCATTCCCATTGGAGTCTACACCACATGTGGAAGGAACTTCACTTGCTTTGGAAGGCCTGTAGGATCCGTCGAGCCTCAGAGAGTCAAAGGAACAAACTCAGGAGAGCCTAGTGGAGAGCCTAGTGGACACATGACTCCTGAGAGGGAGGCCTTGGATAAACCATCCAAAGTCGTAGAACTATGACATTCAGCACATTTGAAGAAGCCTCCAGATAGACTGAACATGTACATAGTTTATTTATGTAAATAGTTGATATATTGTAAAGATTGTAAATTGAACTTTTAAGTAAAGGGGGAGGGATGTGTTAATCTGAGGTGCAATACACCTTTAAGAGAATGTGAGCAGATTGACCATGTGACTGTATTGCCCAATTGCTGTGTAGCACAGGCTAAAATGTTAATCAATAGTTCAAAATGGGGTCTGGTTGGAGAAGCACACATTGTGTTAGTGCTCTGTTACTTGTGTTAATAAACAGCATGTGCTTCATCTTACGTTGATCTCTGCGTCTGCAGTATCTTGTTTACCAACTCACTCACCAGTAGATAGGCTGAGCAAAGTGACCCAACAGAAGGAACATACCCACCATGGTGACTGATTCAGTTTGGGGGCGTGGCCAGTTTTGTTGGCAGGAATGGCCTCTAGAGCAATATTTTTTAAACTCGTGCAAAATGTTGCAGGAATGTGATTGCACTAAATAGAATTTGCATTTGGAAAGACTCGATCTTTTGTTCTGGCTTTCCCGATTTCAGGTATTGCTGTGAGGAAAGTGGCTCAGGGCATAGGCTTCATCCTGGAGTCCAGTAGCCGTTACACTTCCTGATTCAAATACACGATACATAAAGAAGAGTTATTTATATAATGCTATTCAAGACTTTCTTCTTCTTAGGCAGTCCCTCGAGGCTGAGGATGACTTGCTTCCACACTAAAAATGAATTCTCAGGCGCTACCAGTCTCTGTCACAGGTGGGACAGAAGGTGGTAGGGGAAACGGGTGGGTGGGGTGCCCGGGTTGCCACGCGGTCCTTTCACTGTCAACGTTTGGCTTCAGCTGGCCCTTGACAATGAGACTCGAAGTGTTCAGCTACTTCCTGGAACCTAGAAGGAGAAATCTCATGGCCTAGACTGTGTAACGCCTGCAGTCTTGTATATCTGTAAGTAGTTATTTTCATACAATAAACAGTTATTTGTTCAGACATCTATGTCTCTGCAACCATTCCTTAACCAGTCACAACCAACATACAACAGCAAACTTGCAACATGGTTAGCAATAAAATATATTAAAAAGTAAAAATCCCTTGAGGTGATGCAGTGTAAGTTTAAGTTCATAAATGTAAGTGACAAATTCCAATTACACAAATCGTTCTAGAAAGCAGCAAACAAGAATGAAGAGGCAGAGGGTGAAGGAGAGGTGAAAAGACACCGATCAATAGCCAAGTCAGATGGCAGTTAATTAGCCATGACCCTTCAAACACAAACAGTGACTCTGGGTAAACGTGTGCACAGTGCTCGAAAGTGGATTGGTTAAGCTTCATGAGTAGCAAGCAGACTATTGTTTCCTTGGTATGAAAAATGACACCTAAATCAAATAGGTGACCCATCTGAAATCAGATGATATCCTCTTCGTGGAATTGTTCAGCAAGCGATTTTAGAGAAATCATGGCCACTCAAACAGCTAATATCTTCTCCTGTCATGTCAGATCATTTATTGTTTGGATTAACCGGGATTCTGTCTGATTTCCTGATGTGTCACCTGGATGGTAGTAGGGAGATTACAGCAATAGTTGTAAGTTTGGGTAATTGAACAATTTATGTTTGAATCAAAGATCACATTAGAGAACACAAGACACTCATCTCATTTTTGACTTAAAATTAGCTATACCTATGAAAAATGTTAGTTAAGATTCATGTACTTGATAAAAAGGATACAACTCTGTATCTAACACATGCAGAAGATATGCTGCAATAACTTTTCCAGTAAGCCCCATCTTTTTTTATAAGATATGTACTATGCATCAAGGTGCTTCATTTTTAATCACTGCTCCAGAGTAAATCTGAAGTTTTTAACTGCCATGCTGCCAGTTTTTACCCAGTATATGAATCCTGGTTATGATGCCTTATTGAGTCCAATGCAATCAGTGTAGGATTTAACTTTCAACTCCAATGGTGATCCAATCCTTTGGCCTATCTGGAGCTCTTCAGAATCACTGAGATAGGGAGTAACATTTTCATGTATTTGAGTAAAATTTTAGTGCAATATAATTTACAATGGACCAGAAAACTTATGAAAATAAACCAGTTTAAAATGCTGACTCACTTTGAACGAGCAATGTGTTGATAATGGCATTCCTAAAAAAACTTAAACCCTCAAAAAGAAAAACAAATTATAAGCTGTGATGCAAAATGTGATTCAGTGCTCTTCAGCTCAGGAGATCATTCTAGCATGCATTATTCCAAAACCTTCAAAAACTTTTGTTGTTCCATTGACCCTTGAGAAGAATTCAATTTATTTGAGCATATATAGCGTGAAAAGCTAAGCCTGTAAGAGGTCATACATCTCTTAGCTCTTAAGTTTTGCTTGGTTCTATAGTTTATCTCTGCTACAATAATGCTAACACTAGCTTTCTCTTTGCCCGTTTCGAAAATCTATGCAACCTATGTGTGGTTCCCCCAGAGCTAACATTACACATGGTGGAATTTGCTATAGAGTATTTGACAGCATTAACCAAGCAGCCATTCTGAAGACAGCTGCACCAACGGAACAATGATGTGCAACAGAAAATGCCATGACACATATGAGCAAGTCACACACACACACACACACACACACTCCGCACCCACCACCCACCCCCACCCACCACCCACCCCCCCCCCACCTCCCCACCCACCCCCCACCCACCCACCCACACCCCCACCCCCCCACCCCCCCGCCAAAGAAACCACAGCATATGGTATTAACACTCAGATATTGAACATCAGACAGTCCTCAAGATCGCTGAAATTCATTATTCCTTTCATGACTATTCCATTTTATTTAATGCATGCAAAAATACCACTAAGTATGAGAAGTGGGAGTGTTCTTTATGCATGATCAAAGGTCCTCATTAAAAATTGGCTTGTCTAATTGAATGAAGTGAAGTATCTTCTATCTTCTCTTACACTAATTGATATTGAGTCTTAGAATATGGAATGGAAAAGGTAAAATGTGGTAGAAGCAGAATTAAATAGCTGTGTGATGAGAATAGGATTGTACTAGTTATAAGGACTCTCATTGTTGAATAATCTGCCAATTTGCACTTTACAAATTCACAAGAGAGGAAAGGTCATTTGGACACCGTGCTGGAGGGCTTTTCCTCATCACAACAACAACTTCCATTTATGTAGAGCAATAAAGTGTCCCAAGGCGATTCCCAGGAGCTTCACCGAACAAAATTTGACACCAAACCATATAAAGAGATATTAGGATATAGGTAGGTTTTAAGAGAGGGGAGGGAGGTGGAGAGGCTTAGGGAGAGAATTACAGAGGTTAGGGCCCAGTGAGCTGAAGGCACAGCCATATATGGAGGAGCAATTAAAATTGGGAATGCCCAACAGGTCAGAATTGGAGAAGTGCAGAGATCGTGAAGGGTTATAGAGCTGGAGGAGGTTACTGAGACAGACAGGGGCAAGGACCTCGAGGTATCTGAATAAACAAGGATAAAAATACTAAGCACAGAACCACATGACAACATGAACACTATTTGCAGGAGTAGAAAAAATTAAATTAAGTGGGGAGAAATCTTTATGCGCACTAACACTTTTGGAAACCAATTTACAGAAGTTGTAAAATCTTTAAGTATACTTACTTCATGGTTGAAAAATATTCTCAAAAAATAATAAGCTACAGGAAATGAAAAAAAATCATTAGCTTTTGCTTGTGAACAAGGCCTGCATTGTGTCAAGAAAGGTGCTTCCATGATAGATTGAAGGATTTGGATAATCATTTTTAGATAATCTAGTGCTGGAAAATTTATCCTTTGCAGCAGCAGTGATGTGTTTCACAATATAAATGATGATATACATTCTTTAAGAAGTATTATAATGAGAGTTGTGAAAATTTGTGACAATTTTCTCTCGGATCACCCTAAAATGTTAGAAAATAATTTTGTAGCAGCAAAATAGTTAAATCATCAAAGGCTAGGAACATAGGAATATAGGAACAGGAGTAGGCCACTTAGCCCCTCGAGCCTGTTCTGCCATTCAGTAAGATCATGGCCGATTTGCCACATAACTCCATGTACCTACATTTGCTCCACGTGCCTTTAATACCTTTGGTTAAAAAAAGCTATCAATCTCCAATTTAAAATTAACAATCTAGTATCAATTGTTATTGGAAGAGCGTTCCAAACATTTATCACTCTATGCACACAGAAGTGTTTCCTAAAAGATTTTGTTCTAATCTTTCAACTATGTCCCCTAGTTCTAGGCTCCCCAACCAGCAGAGATAGTTTCCTTCTATCTATCGTATGTTTTCCTTAATACCTTCAAAACTTCAATCAAATCACCCCTTAACTTTCTAAATTCTAGATATGCAGCCCCAGTTTGTGTAAGTGGTTCTCATAACTTAACACTTTGAGTTCAGGTATCATTCTGGTAAGACTAGCTGCATTGCCTCTGAAGCCAATATATCCTTTCCAAGGTGCGGTGCCAGGAGCTGTTTACACACCAGGTGTGGTCTAGCTATGCCTGCGTATAGCTGAAGCATGACCTCTACCTCTTGTTTCTATACCTCTAGATACAAAGCAGGGAGGGGTCCATTAGCTCAGTTGGCCAGATGACTGGCATGTGGATCAGATTAACGGCAATGGTACAGGGTTCAAACCCCATTCCAGTTGTGGTAGATTCAGGACTGCCTATTTATCCTAACCACAATGAGAAACTAAAGCACTTTGTTGTGGTTTGGTAAATAATAGTCAAGAACCTGACTTTGGGCAGAGAGCTCAAGAAGATATAAAGGCCAGCTTTACACCAGCCTTTTTGATTATTTTCTATGCCTCTTAATGATATTTTAATGATCTATGTATCTGAACCCCCAGTCTCTTTGGACATTCACTGTTTCTAGCTTTTCATCATTTAGAAAGTACTCTTTCTATCCTTTTTGGGTCCAAAATGGATGACCTCACATTTGCTTAGATTGAAATCTATTTGCCACAGTTTTGCCCATTCAGTTACTATATCAATATCTCTTTGTAATTTGATGCTTTCATCTACACTGATTATCATGCCATCTATCATTGTGTCACTGGATATGTGGCTTTCTTTCCCATCAGTTAAGTCCCTAATAAATTCAATGATTAGTTGAGACCCAATACAGATCCTTGTGGGACACCACTAGTCACATCCTGCCAATTAAAGTACTTGTCTATTAACCCTATACTCTTGTCTCCTACCACTCAGCCAATTTCCTAATGAAGTCAATAATTTGTCTTCAATTCCATGAGCTTCGGTTAACAATGTCTTATAAGGGACTTTATATCAAATAACTTTTGAAGTTCGTGTAAATAACATTGCTAAGCTTTTTGTCTTGCACTCATCAGGACATTCACAAGAATACCAATATAAGGAGAAAACAACAATTTATACTGTATGTGAAGAGATTACTGACAGGCACATCTGAATTTTCGCATTATTCTGCACATGTAAGGGCTTTCGAAGTTGCTATCAGTTTCAGTGGACTAACGGCAAACCCTGACAATTTCACCATCATTATCAATGCAAATTTCAGGTCACTTCTATCCTTGTTCATGATTCCCTCACCAGAGAAAATAGTTTCTCCAAATCTATTCTATCAACTCCATAGTTGGCATTGATTAGAAAGATAAAAATGGAACCAGAAGAGGGCAACCTCACTTAGCTGCACAACAGAGGAGAGATGTTGGAGGAGTCAAACATGTTGAAGGCTGCAGAAAGATGGAGGAGGAGGAGGAGGGATAATTTACAATGGTCACTGGCATATAGGATGTCATTTGTGACCTTTATAAGAGCTGTTTCAGTACTATGGTGGGCACATAAACTTTATTGTTTTAGTCTTGTGGGAAAGTCATAGAGGTCTACAGCACAGAAAAAGGCCCTTTGGCCCATTGAGTCTGCGCTGGTTACACAAGTGCCTAACTATTCTAATCCCATTTTCCAGCACTAGGCCCATAGCCTTGTATGCCACAGCATGGCAAGTGCACATCCAAATACTTCTTAAATGTTATGAGGGTTTCTGCCTCTACCACCCTTTCAGCAGTGAGTTCCAGGTACCCACCACCCTCTGGGCGAAAAAATTCTTCCTCACATCCCCTCTAAACCTCCTGACCCTTACCTTAAATCTATGCCCCCTGGTTATTGATCCCTCCACCAAGGGGAAAAGTTCCTTCCTGTCTATCCTATCTATGCCCCTCATAATTTTATACATCTCAATCATGTCGCCACCACCCCCCCCTCAATCTCCTCTGCTCCAGGGAAAATAACCCCAGTCTATCCAATCTCTCCTCATAACTAAAACTCACCAGCCCAGGCTGTATAGCTTCATGTAGATTCCTCTTGGACTATTTATTATTCTCAATCTGTACTTTTTACAGAATACACAGTATATAATTTACTTGCTTAGAAAAAGCAATAAATCTCTGTATGGGCTGGAAGCCTTAGTTTGGATGAAGGGGTTGTTTCAGATTGTAGATTTGATGAACTTTCAAAGGCCTGAATGAAATATCACACAGCTCACATCAATGACTAAAAAGTACTGATGGTTTATGTTATGAATTTATTTGAGAATGCATTTTCAACAAATCTATTTAGGCCCATCCTCAGGAGCATATTTCTTAATAAAAGTTTTTGGAACTGCTTCTTGTTTATAAATGCAGGATGCAAGGATGCAAATTGTGTTGAGAAACATACTTTTTATCACTTGCACATATCACCTTGATAAAGAATGATACTTCAGGGTTTATTCCTTCCCCAAACAAGGAAAAAATGTTTCTAATGAAAATATTACCCCTTCTCATTTTTTAATTATGTCACCAAATGTGCTATAAATAAAATATAATAGAATCATCCACAAATTGACAGAATGTATGAAGAGACTATATTATTCAAATACTGTATTGACTATTTATCTTAGAGACTATATTATTCAAATGCTGTTTGACTATTTAGCTTAGAGATTATATTTTTCAAACTCTGTATTGACTATGTAGCTTAGAGGCTATATTATTCGAATATTGTTTGACTATTTAGCTTACAGACTATATTTTTCAAATACTGTATTGACTATTTAGCTTCAATTTAATGTTTTCTGTTGAAATAGAAAGTCAGTATTCTTACCTCGGTAATAGAACACTGATGGCAAGTGTTTGAAGTTCGAAAAATGTGACCACAGCTCCTCCTAGAGTAAGAATTATTATATTCAGTTCAGAGGGATCTATATTGGAACTGTCTTAAAACGCAGTATTTTAGTCAGAAAGGCATTTATCTATCGTTCTTTCTCTGAAGCTGATTCACATTTGTAATCAATTGACTAGCTGTGCTATAATTCTTGTACAGACATACTGAAGTACTAAAAACACACTGCTAAAATAAGATTTCTGTATTTCTTATGCTTCCATTAATATGTGATATGAACTTTACAATGTAAAATGTAAAACAATTCATGAAAATGCTGCTAAGGTGTCACACTCTCTGGAGGAATATTTGGGTTAGGCTCATTTTGGCTGGGCATGTCATGATGTATGATTACCCAGTGTTACCCAGACACCTTGAAAATTTCATGCTGCAAATTCATTTCATTGATTGCAGGGCACAGCTGAGCATGGAACACGTTGCTGAATGCTTCGTGCTCGAAAAGGCTTCCAGCAGTGTGCATGGCTAGCATGAGTTTCAGCACATTTTAAAGGCAGCTTACATCTCTTAAAGTGGAACTGCACTCATTACCCAGAAGCCACTGGTGATTGTGGAGGAGTTGGCAACAAAGAGAAGCACAGAAAATACAGCAGCAAATAAGAAAGAAGGCTGCCAGGTATTCAAAAGCAGTGCTGGAGACATTAGTACAAGACGTGGAAAACAGGAGAGAAGCAATGTTCCTGCAGGGGGTAAGGAATTCCTCAAGACAAACCCCGAGGAGGCTAATTCCCTGGCAGCAATGTTGGAAGAAGTTGAATGATCTCACACCGCTGCACCACCAACCTCTAATGGTGCTCAACACACCACCCCCCATCATCCACCCATCAGCAGTCAGGATCTATGGGCTCAAGTATTCTGGTTAGCATTGGCACCGCTGAATCCGACACTGATCAGGATCAGAAATCTACCCACTTAGCTAGACATGTTTTAAAAGGCTCCGACTTCCGATCCACAATTCAGAAGAACTCACTCAGCGCAGGAATCCTCACAGAGAGCAATGAAGGGCATCAGTTCAGAAGTCATGCCTAATTTTTACGGCACTAGCTTCCTTAAGGTAAGTTTAAATGGCCAGTGTAAATGTTAGTGAATGGGTGATGGATGAATGAGTGAATGGGTAGGATGGTAAGCTGGGTAGGTAGGTGAGGTAAGTGGGTAAGTGGGTAGGATGGCAGGTGGGTGAGATGGTAGGTGGGTAGGGTGACAACTGGGTATGGTGGTATTATGGCAGGTTGGTAAGTTGGTAGGGGGGCAGGTGGGTGCGGTGACAGGTGAGTAGGATGGCAGGTGGGTAGGGAGGGAGGTGGATGAGGTGGTAGGTGGGTGAGGTGTTAGGTAGGTAGGCTGGTGGGGTGTCAGATGGATAAGGTGGTAGGGTGGCAGGTGAGTAGGATGGCAGGTGAGTAGGGTGGCAGGTGAGTAGGGTGGCAGGTGGGCAGGGTGGTGGTGAGTAGGATGGCAGATAAATGAGGTGGATGAATGCATAGGTGGGTCATGAGGTAGTTGGTTTGGATAGGGAGGGGTTATCAGGTCGGGGGCTAATCAGGTTGGGTCGTGTTGGTAGTCGGGTGGTGGGGCCTAATCAGATTGGGTCGGCGGGTAGGCTGGTCAGACCAGGTCAGGTCAGGGGGTAGTACGGTTAGGTCGGGTCAGGTCTGTGGGGTAATCTGGTCAGGCCGGGTTGGGGGGGTAGTATGGTCAGGTCGGGATGGGGAGGGGTAATCGGGAGTCGGGGGCCAGTTGGGGAGTCAAGGGGTGGGACTGTCAGTGTGAGTGATTACGGGGGGTCAGTTGTATAGTTACCCAGGAGTTAGACTAGGATTTTTCTGTCTAACATTTCCTGGGTAACT
Organism: Cetorhinus maximus; assembly: GCF_964194155.1. Lineage (NCBI taxonomy): Eukaryota > Metazoa > Chordata > Chondrichthyes > Lamniformes > Cetorhinidae > Cetorhinus > Cetorhinus maximus. Next base: position 53,596,437 of record NC_135896.1, on the reverse strand, counting down.
ATCCAGGTAAGTAAGTCAGAACTGTCTGAAGTCTCCAACTTTAGCTCAGGGTCAGCCTTATTCGGACAATTCCCATGGAGTCAGCACGTCTGGACTTCTGGGGTCCCAATGCACATCTTGGGTCATAAGTCCGGTCTCCGGTGATCCAGAAGCCGGAAAACCCAGGCCATGGATTCAGTCCCACGTTCTAATGTTCAGAGACTCTGGGTAGAATTTTATCAGTGCAGCAGAGATTGGCTGGCAGGCAGGAAGGGCAGTAAAGTGCCGATGGATTGCGTTAGCTGGGAAACCTATGTGTTTACACCACTAAAGGATATTCCCAAGCTGGAGGGTAAAGGCTGTGCTTGAAGGCAGTGAGAAGGCAGTGCGTCTGTTAAACAAGCAATTAATGGCAATCTTATGAGCCATTTACAGTAAACAGCTGCAGTGGCAATCTGAAGGCTTCCCAAATTTGGCAAGCACAGTGAAGGCTTTCTGACTGAGTGTCCTCTCTGGTTTGCCACTTGTGTGTGAAGTATAAGTGGGGGGAGGCCTTGAGGAGTGAGGGCAGCAATCGGCAATGGATCTCATTCATTCAGGCTTTAAGATCTCCAGTCAGGAGGTGCATCAGAGACTGAAAGAGCTACAACTGCTGGGAGGGGGTTGCAGCACCCAGAGGGACACAAGAGTCATGAACCTTGAAAGGGTCATGGAGAGGCACACAACTGGACTCCTGTGCATAGATGATACTACCCGCTTGTCGGGGGGTCTGCTTCATGCTAATATCAGAGCAGCATTATTGCTGAAGACTGCGCCACTCCAGGGAGCTGATCATTGAACTGTGCACCATGCTGCAGAATGAACTGAGCCCAATTGCAAGTGGAGGGCAACCTTTCCTGTGAAGGTTATCATGGTGCTGAATTTCTACACCTCAGGATCATGCCATAGATCCTCTGAAGATATTTGTAGGGTCTCCCAGTCTGTGGCTCATCACTCATTCAAAATAGTCACCAATGCACTGTTCAGGATGGCAAGCCAATATGTGCAGTTTTGCATGATCCAGACAGTAAAACTGAAAGGGCCATAGGGCTCGGGGCCATTGCTGGGTTTCCCCAGGTGCAGAGCATCACCAACTGCATGCATTTGGCCACAGACAAGTCATCAGCCATCAACAACCGGAGGGGCTTCCACTGACTCACTGTACAATTGATCTCCAAAGAGATCATACAGATCTGCGCTAGATCCCTGGGAAGCTCTCACGGCACCTTCATACCAAGGCAGTCCTAGATACCCAAACTTTTCCAGCCCCCAACTCGCTTTCAAGGATTGCTACCAGGTGACAAGGGCTAGCCACTGTACACTTGGTTTCTTATGTCTGTGTGGAGCCCCACCACAGACACAGAAGAGACATACAACAGCTGCCATGCAACAATGTCCAGCTGAGTCCAACTCCCTCATCCTTGTCATTCCTTCACTGCCAAGAAATATAAAAACGAACAGCAAGAGCTTCTATGGTTATTTAAAAGGGAGTAGCGAAAGTGATCATGGGGCCCTAGGAGAATGCAACTGGAGAATTGAAAACGGGGAACAGGAAAATAGCAGATAATTTAAACCAATATTTTTCACCAGTCTTCACTGTGGAGGACATATAAACATCCCAAAGATATCAGATAAGCAAGGATCTAATGGGAGGAAAGATCTTGTCACAGTCCCTATCACGAGGGACAAAGTATTTGACAAACTAATGGGACTAAAGGCAGACAAGTCACCAGGGCCTGATGCCCTGCATCCAAGGGTTTTAAAGGAAGTGGCTGCAGAGATAGTGGAGGCATTGGTCGAAATATTCCAGAACTCACTGGATTCTGGGAGGGTCCCAGTGGATTGGAAAACCGCTAATTACCCTGTTCAAGAAGGGAGGGAGATAAAAAGTAGGAAACTATAGGCCAGTCAGCCTAACATCTGTCGTTGGGAAAATGCTAGAGTCCATTATTAAGGAAGAAATAGCAGGACATTTAGAAAATGCAATCAAATAGAGTCAACATGGTTTTGTGAAAGGGAAATCATGTTTGACAAATTTGCTAGAGTCCTTAGAGGATATAACAAGCAGAGTTAATAAAGGGGAACCGGTAGATATAGACTATTTGGATTTCCAGAAGGTATTCAGTAAGGTGCCACATAAAAGGTTGCACAAGATAGGAGCTCAAGGCATTGGGGATAATGTATTAGCATGGATTGAGGATTAGTTAACACACAGAAGACAGAGAGTCTGGATTAATGGGTCTTTTCCAAGTTGGAAAGACATAATTAGCGGAGTGCCACAAGGATCAGCCTTAGAGCTTCAATTATTTACTATCTATATTAATGACTTGGAGGAGGGGGCAGAGTGTAATGTATCCAAATTTGCTGAAGATACAAAAATAGATGGGAGGACAAGTTGTGTTGAAGGCATAAGGAATCTGCAAGGGGATATGGATAGGTTGAGTGAGCGGGCAAAAACTTGGCAGATGGGGTTTAATGTAGGAAAGTGTGAGGTTGTGCACTTTGGTAGGAAGAATCAAAAGGCAGACTATTATTTAACTGAAGAGAGACTCCAAAAGAGTGCAGCACAGAGGGGTCTGGGTGTTCTTGTGCATGAAACACAAAAAGTTAGCATGCAGGTACAGCAAGTAAATAAAAGACAAATGGAATTTTGGCCTGTATTGCTAGGGGGTTGGAGTTTAAAAATAGGGAAGTCTTTTTACAACTATACAGAGTGTTGGTGAGGCCGCACTTGGAGTACTGTGTACAGTTTTGGTCCCTGTATTTAAAAAAGGATATACTGGCATTAGAGGCAGTTCAAAAGAGATTCACGTGGCTGATTCCTGGCAAGAAGGGGTTGACTTATCAAGAACAGCTAAACAGGTTAGGCCTTTATTCATTAGAGTTTAGGAGAATGAGGGGGATCTTATTGAAACATACAGGATTCTGAGGGGGCTTGACAGGGTAGATGTTGAGAAGATGTTTCCACTAGCGGGGGAATATCAAACTATGGGACATAGTTACAGAATAAGTCGACGTTTATTTAAAACTGAGATGCGAAGGAATTTCTTCTCTCAGAGGGCAGTGAATGTCTGGAATTCTCTATTCCAGAATGTTGTGGAGGCTAGATCACTGAAAGTATTTAAAGAGGAGGTGGATAGATTTTTGAAATATCAGGGAATTGAGAGATATGAGGAGCTGGCACAAAAGAGGAGTTGAGATCGGGGGCAGATCAGCCATGATCTTATTAAACGGCAGGGCAGGTTTGAGGGGCCGAATGGCCTACTCCTGTTCTTATTTCTTATGTTCTTATGTTCAGACTGTTGAACACCAATCCTTCATTACGTGACATTTGCATCAATCCATTTGTATCAATAAGTGCAGATTACAATCACGTTCTTGCTTTGTTCTTCCAACAACAACAATATCATCTGCAATACAGATGCATCCTGGCACAGTGCATGTAATGCAGTCCATGTGAGCTTGAAAGAGATCCTGGCTAACAGATAGCCTGAAAGGAAGTAATTGAAAACAGTGTCATCTGAATGAGGTACGAAGTGTAGTGAGCGCTTGGGACTACTTGCGAGATGTACTGACCAGTGACCATGCTTGGCCTCAAGCTTCAATAAGAATTTTGCACCTGCAAATCTCAGATTTAACTCTTCAAATGTGGGTATTTTGTAAGGATAATGTTTCAAAGCTGCGTTTAGACATCATGGATTGAGGCATACTCTCAATGATCCGTTCTTCTTTATGACACATGATTGAGCTGCGTCAATCTGTGTGCTCTTCTATTGATGCTGTCTTTCTCCATTTTGTCTAGTTCAACTTTCAATTTGTCTTGTATGTGGATACTGCACCTACATGTTGGATCAATTGATGACTTGCATTCTCCTGCAAGTGTAATGTATAAACTCCCTTGAAACTGCCAATTTTGTCGAAACATTCTGGATATTTCGATGTTAGGTCATGAACTAAGGTGATAGAAATAATTTCTGAGGTTGATCTGCCTTGTGATATCTGACTGATTCCTTGGGTTGTTACTAGTGTGAGGTCACAACATGCTGGTAGGCCTGCAATTGTTGGGCCTTTAGATTCCACAGAGTAGTACACCTGTGACATCCAGGAGGATTGATTGTACTTGCACTCCAGGACTATGGATACTGCACATGGAATTAGTGAGCCATTGTATACTGAATGTTTCACCGCAGTAGGTTTCACCATGGCCTTCCATGTCTGTGGATACATGTCTTTTAGAATTTTCAGGGATAGTATGTTGGCGCTTTCCCCTCTGTCAATCTTGGCCAATAACGAATAGCTACCAACTTTCTTAGGGCAGATAATTTGAATCTTGGTGAACACTTCAGCCGGTGTGACAGCATCCACGTTTTCCATGAGATTGACAGTGCAAAACATGTGTTCACTGCTCTTCATCTCATCGTGCACATCTTCATCATTTTCTGGTTTGTCAATCAGCTCATGTATATATTTCTGATGGGATACTGGACGGTCATTCCTATTGCTTGAAGGTACCCGTTGTGCATGCTCTGTTTGGTTCAGTGCATGGCTCTTTATAGCTGCAACAGCCTTTGCTCTAGTGTACCGCCTTTGCCAATAGCCCTTTCTGCCACATGCCTTGTAGAACTGATGAAAAGCTAGGCATTTCCTTGGTGCATGCAGAAGACCACACCTTCCACATGTCTTGTTGGGTTTGAGTGTTTTAGTGATTGTGGCAACAATTGGGGTTGTACTTAGGTCTTGGAAGCTTTGTCAACCCGCGAGGATTGTTTTGTACCTATGTCCAACCTTGAGTAGGCCTTCGATGCTATACATTTTGGACTTGTCTAGCAGATCTTTCTGGAATTCTTCCATGGAAGTGGATGGGATCACTGACCTAACAATTCTATCTGTTAGCTCTGTAGTTGACAAATCACAGCACATACTCTCTTTTCTGCATTGGCTGACGAAGTGGTCTATGGATTCTGTAGGCTGTTGTCGAAATGACATGAATGAATATGGAAGCTTAACCTGATTCTGAACCAATGTAGTCCATACCTTTCGGGGACCCTTTAGCTCTTCTTCTGTTAATCCTGACATGTTCAACCCATGTCGGTTCAGATGTACCTGAATCTTCACTGTATAAACATTTAGAATTCGGATAGTAGATCAGCCGCATCCCAATTCAAATTGGGGAATTTTGTGGACATTCTGACAACATCCCTTTGATCTTCATTCTTCCGCAGTACTTAAAGGTTGAATGTCACCGTTGCTGCTTTAGCGTGCTTATCCGAAGCTCCGCCCACAAAGACAAGTTATGGCGGGGACGCACCATGGAGTGATAGCAGGCTATGCACTGCAATCTCACCACAAGGTATCCATCTGCTTACCAGCTCTTTACTTGAGCACTAGCTCGGCGCTGTGCCTCTAAAGCATTTCTCCGCAGTCACTGCACTGCGTTTTCAACACTCTCCAATGCTGCAACTTAGTTGCAGCCTGACCAAAATATCAAAGATCTTCTCATGCCATGCAGCATGATGTGAGGCTGTTTACCATGTCATACCTGTACTTACCCTTGCTGCCACCTATCTGACCACCATTAATCACCGTGTCATGTTATTATAGTGATATAATACCTTGGGCTTATTTACTACAAGACACATTGCTCATAGGGGATTGGGTAAACACATTCCGAGTTCATTTATTCAGACTAGACACATGAGAACAGTTATACATAGGTATACAGCTTGAAGGCATCGGAGCTGTGTGAGCATGTTCTGCTCAAAGCAACAGTGAAACTAAGACAGGATTACATGACACACTTCCCTTCTAGTCATGTCATGCTGATATCCCTGAAAGGCATATTACAACAGCCACAAGAGCACCATGCTTTTTGCTCAACCAAGGGTCTATTGGCCCTATCCATTGGGACACTCGCTGTCTGGGGGCTCCATACCCATCTCACCATCAGTGATTCCCTGCTGCCATGTTTCCCAGTTCCAATGCCTCTTCTTCCATTGGTGAGAGGCTAGCAATGTTGGACCCACCGCCTCCTGTTCTCGTTCTTTCTCACACATTGTGAGCTCTTTTCTTCTGCAAGCAAATAAATTTCTATTGTTACTCATCCATCATAGGCATGCACCAAGCCTATGTTGGTGGAAGCCTAACTGTCCATCATAGTGCCAAAGGAATGCCTTCTGCTTGCAGCCATTCAGGCTGGCAGTGCAAGGTTCACCTCTAACTGACAAGTGTCCTCCACAGATACCATGCATATGGAACCAATGCTGCTGCCTGGGCATTGCTGCTGTCTGGTTGGGCACCCTATTCTCCAAACTCATATTGACATTTTGTCACGTGTGAGGCTGAAAGATTAGTGTTATGTGCTGCACTCAGCTTATCAGAACATATCAAGTCATTGATCCACTTTCCACACTGCAGCCATCTACATAGAACAGTGGCTGCTCACCTCCTCCATTGTCTCCGTCCATGCCCGTTTCGTCTGGCAAACCAGCCTGCTCCTCCCATCCCAGGGGAGGCATCAATAAACTTGGGCATCTCCCTTGTTTTATATTCTGCAAATTTCTGATCACTTCAGTTGCCAGGGCTCCCTCACTGTTCCCTTAAGGGTGACTGCCTTTAAAGCTATGACTGACTGCCTTTTAAAGATGTCCCCACCCTAACCTAACCCAGTACACTGCCTAACTGGCTCCCATGCCAATCAGCCATTAATTACATTGCCCTGACAATATTACAGTTTCAATTCCCCCTACAAACCCAATCCCTCCACGAGTGACCACGCCACCCTCTTTACTTGCAGACATCGGAAGTTCACCAGTAAAATCCCAACCTTCATCTCAGCCTCACTCACTTTCCAATGCTTCTTCACGTCCACCTCTCACTGTGTCCACAAACCACCAGCTATTCATTCACGCAGGCACATCACCAGAGCACATTCACACTTCCCTCTCTTAGAGGGCTGGATAACCCAAAACATGAGGGAGTCAAGCAGAACCAGAGGGGGATAGGCACGTATACAGCACCTAAACCTGCTGGAGGAGACAGTACTCTACATCAGGGGAATGGCTACACAGAGCCTGTTGCATCATGAATTACCAAGAAGATTGAAGGTGCTGGTCTTTTCCTGCCTGGTGCCCCTCCTCATGTCCAATATTATCTGGCATGAGGTGCAAGCTGCAGGTAGTGTGAACATGGACCTTTTGCTTTCCACCCTCTTTGAACAACAATGTTTAAAAGTTTCATACATTTTAAAAATATTCTGCTTTTCCATTCTTAGGATCAAAGTGAATAATTTCACAGTGCTCTAAATGTGTTCTCATCAATACCCTGTGCAGATGTAACAAGACTTCCTTACTTTTATACGCCATTGCCCTTGGAATAAAGGCCAACATTCCATTGCCTTCCTAATTTTTTGCTCTACCTGCATGCTAACTTTTTGTGATTCATGTACAAGGACATCAAGATCCCTCTGTATCACAATATTCTGCAGTCTCACTACATGTAAATATTATTTTGCTTTTGTATTCTTCCTGCCACAGTGGACAACCTCGTATTTTCCCACATTATCCACCATCTTCCAAATGTTTGCCCACACACCCTCTGCAGAGTCTTTGAGCTGGATGTTCCCCTTCTGCCATTGAGTGAACTTGCATCAGGAGGCCCAAACTGAAGGTTTCCAGAACTGCAACTTAGAAATTAACAGGCCATTCCCAGCAGACACCACTTTCCCCGGGGTGAGAATACCAGAATTTTCCCAATGACAGATGTTAAGCTGACTAGCCTATAGTTTGCTGCTTTCTCTCTCCCTCCATTTTGAATGGAGGTGATACATTTGCAGTTTTCCAATCCGCTAGGATCCCTTTAGAGTCCAAGGGATTCTGAAAGATTGCAACCAATACATTCACTTCTTTTAAGACCTTATGTTACAGGCCATCAGGCCCTGGAGGCTTGTCAGCCTTTCCTTGTTTCCTATTATTAATTCCCCAGTCTCATCCCCTAAGGTGCCAATGTTTACTTAGGTTGCTCTCTTCCTTTCTAGAAGGTCTAACTGTCTGTTTTTCATATTTTTCTAGTTTATTCTCATATTCTAACTTCTCCCTCTTCATATTGTTTTGGACATCTTTTATTGATTTATAAAGTATTAGCAGTGTTCTGGCCTATCACTAATCTCCACAGCATTGTACACCATTTCTTACAATTTGATATCATCCTTATCTCCCTTAGTCAACCATAGATCGTGCATCCTTCTCATAGGATCTTTCTTTCCCAGTGGAATATATCTTTGTTGAGAGTTATGAAATATCTCCTCAAATGTCTGCCACTGCTTCTCTATTATCTTACCTTTCAACCTACTTTCTCAGTCCACTATAGCCAACTCTGCAACTCTGCAAACAACAGACTCAGCCTGCCTTTGAATACTGCTAAAACAAAACTCACATATTAACCCACACCTGGTCAGCCAAATACTCCACCCCCGTATATGTTGAAGAAGAGAATGTGGCATATGTTGAACACTTCCCGTACCTTGGCAACCACTTCTCTCGAAAGGCCACCATTGATGAGGAGATCCGACACCAGATTAACTGCGTCAGCTGAGCCTTCTACAAACTTTGACAGAGAGTCTTTGACAACATAGACCTTAGCAAATCAACAGAAGTCCTAGTGTACAGAGCAATTGTTGTCACCACAATCCTATAGTGCAATGAGGCCTGGACTGTGTATCTGCGGCACATAAGTGCGAAAGAGAAATTCCATCAGCAATGCCTCTGCCAAATCCTCCAGATTCAATGCGAGGATCATCGAACAAATGTGTCCTTCTTGAAGCTAACTCCATAGGCATTCAGGCAAAATCCCTGAGAAAGGAACTTTGATGGACTGAACAATGTGTCTCCCCCGCCAGGACCTGTTTTTTTTTCCAATTTTCAAATAGCCAGGATTCCAGGGAAGGACAAATAAAACGCTTCAAAAGCACTCTGAAGTTCTCTGTGAAGGGCAGCAGCTTAACAATAATGACTGGGAGGACCTTGCTACCAATTGCTCAAAGTGGCAACAACATGTCCATCAAGCTGCATCATGCTTTGCATCCAAACACCTTAATGATGACGCAGAGCAGCAACAGAGAAGGAAAGAAAATAAAGCAAATCCTGCACTCCAGATCCCACTGACTCATGGGATATCCTTCTCCATGTGCCCTAAGATCTGAGGGACAAGAATCAGCCTGTTCAGTCACATGAAGACCCATTGCAGAAACTCACAATTCTGAGTGAATATCATCCTCGAATCAAGGGACAGCCAATGATAATGAGCCAATCTGCCTTCATACCTTTGTAATTGCCTTTATGTTTAAGACACTAGTTTCAGAACCAAATTTCTCGCCCTCAAACTGAATGTGAAATTCTATCATGTTATGATCACTCTTGCCTTGGGGATCCTTTATCATAGGATCATTAATTAATCCTGTCTCATTGCACATTACCAACCAAAATAGATTGTTCCCTGGTGGGTTCCACAACCTATTGTTGTAAGAAATTGTCCTGAGTACAGAAATCTAAAGGTTCATATAAAGTCAGGACCTTTTGCTTTAATTCTTTTCACAGGATGTGGACGTTGCTGGCTAGGTCAGCATTTTTATTGCCCTTGAGAAGGTGGTGGTGCGCTGCCTTCTTCAACCGCAATCCATGTGATGTGGGTACACCCACAGCACTGTTAGGGAGGAAGCTCCAGGATGTTGACCCAGCAGCGAAGGAATGGCGATATAGTTACAAGCCAGGACGGTGTGTGGCTTGGAGGGGAACTTGCAGGTGGTGGTGTTCCCATGCATCTGCTGCTTTTGTCCTTCTAGGTAGCAGAGGTCACAGGTTTGGAATGCACATGGTGAGTTATCAGACATGAGTGGGATGCAGCCAGGCCAGAGGGGAAGAGTAATTTGTGTGCAGCTCCCCAGAAGATGAGGTTGCAGATACATTCTGCTGCAAGGGACTCAGATGAGAACTTCAATGTGATTAAATACAGATAAATGCTGATGGTCAAGCACAGTGAGATGCCAGGTGTATTGGAAGATTTGCTAGACAGTCTCTGATCACTGTCAAGGAGCATGTAGGAGCCCAGTTTCAACATGGCAGAGGGTATCGTTCAGAGATCGCTCTCTCTGCAGCCTCTGTTACATCACCCTGCTTTGTTGCAGATGCAGAGGCACTGCAACTGCAGCTCCAACACCTGTTGCAACCTTTATATGGACAGGTCGTCAAATCATCGGCTCTTTGTAAGCAGCAACATTCCTTCCAAATCCAATAATTCACCAAAACACCACACCAAAGCACCGTCTGGCAGGACATCACTCTGGTAAGTTAATTTTAACTATTGGGCCTCAATTAAATGATGTTGCCCCACTTTCATGAATGAGTAAAAGATGCCGACAGAGAAAGATTGGGCAGCTCTTGGCCATCCATTAGCTTCCAGATAACATTTTAGGAGGATTTCTTTAGAGGTAAGGGGGAATCTGGGAACGCACAAAGGATATTTTTTCATTGACATTGGGTACCTTCATCTTTCCCGGTAGCCACCGACCTGCTTTAGCTGGAGGGAAATCTACAGTAGTTTCCTGCTCAGCTATGGTTAAAATGTCATCAGAGTTCTAGTGATGTAATAGGGCCCCAATTTGCAAAATTCATCGGGCCTCTGCATATTTTAGACAGGTGCCTCAACTCTGCAACGTCCAATCTTCTGAAGCCGGGAGTGAGGAGATGGGGATGTACAGGGCAGGACAGGCTAAAGTCTTCCTGTAGGCTTAGAGGAGAACACCACCCAACAAGGAACCAATAAAAATTATAATTTACTGACCATTTATGGGCCTGCTCCTGCATGGTGCCAGGCTTACCAGACAAGGTTGGCATCAGGCATGCACATTAAAATTGCATTGATGTCTGAATAACATGATTGGGCCCTGATGTTTGCATCTTACTCAAGCTCTCACCTGCCTTAGTGTACGTGGCATAGACAGGCTGAGTAGAATGCTGCTAACATTTTAAATCTCACACCTTGAAGTCAGTGAAAAAGAAAATTGGACACAGCATATAACAGCTAGACCGCCAATGTGATTTAAAATCTATCCCATAATCAATAACTTGAAGATTTTCTATAGCATTGTAGCAGGAGATAAATTTTTCTCTGTATCTCTTTTTTTTACTTCTTTGTGACATGGCACAGAAGTTTCGATCGGACTTCCAAATTTAAAAAAAAAATCCCTTTTTATTGTAACAAATGTAAGCAATATTCTTTCAGGAAATTTTAAATGATCATTGAAAATGGCAGCTATTTTTCTGCAGGCAATGTCATGATGCACAAATCTGTTAGAGGGAACGACAGAAAACCACCCAACTAATAAAGCACACCCTTCACAAAATTGATGAAATACAGGCCAGTCTAACAGTGAACTGTGAAATGCCTGTGTTTAATGGTTCCACAAAAATGGAGATAGTCCTGATTTACCCACAGGCACAAAATGTCCACATTGATCCACAAGAACTACTTTGTCCAATAAAAATTAACAATTACATATTTCACTTTAAGAATACCTGTCAAATCCTACATTTAAATTGTGCAGGTCTACACAAATATATCTACACTGCTTGTATCTGTTTGCAAGAAGATCATTAAGAATGTGTTGCACAACAGGATGCTTTGAGGATTTTTTTTTTCTGTGTTGATTGCTGTAGCTTTTATTCGTCCAAAAATTAATGCCTGATTAGCCAATAAAAGTAGAAATCTGTCTGTTCCCAATGCCAAAATATAATTGAGGCACATTTTCCTATTCCTACAGTTAGGACTATTCCATAGCACAAACATAGTGAATACAGGAAAACTGAGCTGGGTGGAGAGAGCGCACATGATGTTCCTTCTTTCTCCCTATTGGACAGAAGATAAGACAGGCTTTTTTGGGGCATAGTTTTCTCCTTACCCAGCTCTCCTGTGTCCACAATGCCCAAGCAATCCTAAGCACTGGAAGAGTAGCATTTGCTCCATCATTTTTGTTTAAACCGAAGAAAATAGAAGGCTTATATCAGCCAAGCATCAATTGTGCCATATACACATTAGTTCACTATTGTATTCCAGCTGTTGTTACTTTTGTACATTTTTCCTTAACATAAATTAATGAAAATTTGCACTTGTGTACAATGAATAGCTCCACATATGTAGTAATTACTGCTTGAATGATTTGTTAGATAGTGTCACATTATGATTAACTTCCACAAAAAAAATTCTAAACTCAGACCATGGCTCGGTGCACTTTTAATTATTGCACACTCGCAGCACTGCAAAACTCTCATATGAACATCTCCACAATCTATCCATATAAACACACATATACCAAAAGGCAACAAGATGCACTTGTAATTAAAGTCTGTCATATACTTATGTAAATTTATGCCCTTGAGATTTAAATAAAATGTAATTTTCAAATACAATTTTTAAAGTTGCAACATTTATTGCTTTTATGCTAGGAAGAGTCACTAAAGTTGTACAGGTATCAAAATATTTAATTTATTTCATGCGCTGCATTTCCTCATATTGCAAGGAATTTAAAAGCAAGAAACGGTCTGACCATGATACTGCAGGGCATAAAATATCTCCGAAACAAAGATGTGAATAATCATAAAATACTATTAAAAACGTTCATTTTCACCCTTTGAAATGGTTATTGAATTGGGAATATTACTGACAGATATTTCAAAAAATTTAGGTTGTATAAATGGTGAAAGAAAGAAACCGAATAAATCTAATAAAATATTTTAAGATCCAGGGGCCTGAATTTCCATGGAATTTGCTGACCCCCTTCACCATAGCTTAGCCAGAAGACCAGCAAAACCCCATGGGGAATGGTGTGAACAGCCATTTTTAGCCATTTACACTGTATCTTTGGGGTTTCTGTTGACCTATCATTGAAAAATCACCACTGAAATCCCAGGCACAGTTCTTTCAGCTACTTAATCCTTTCATTGTACAGTTGAGCCAGGTTTGTGTAAAAATCACTGGATCATTTACAAAAATATTAAAAATGCTTTTTCCTATACTAGTAAATTGAGTTAACAATCATAATATTGAAGTGGTTTTCTCATTATATAGTACAGCACTATTGACTTTTTAACTAAATCAATATGAATGACAGACAAACTTTCATTTGATACTCTATGTACCAGATAAGCCATAAATAATAAATCTTTCAGAATGAAAATGTTCATGTAAAATATTAAATATCTTATTCCTATGCTAATGTGAGAAAGAATGTGCACCGACAGTACTGCATAATTACAAACTTATGTCAACCTGGTGCCACCATAGATTAAGTATATATTTGTCCTTGAGCTGCCCTGAGAGGCACTGTTCCTTTACTGTCCATTTGCAAGATGATAACGGCCATAAACAACTCTCAACACATCTCACCGATAGCTTTGTGTGTCTTCTTTTGCCAGCGTGATGATTTTTATTTACTGAGCTGCAGTCTGAGTGATGTCTCTTGGGGAAATCATACTGGAATTTATGGAGGGCACAGAGATATCTTCTACCAGCAGATCTATATTTTTGTCTCTGTGGGTTGAAGATACTGCAGATTCCACTTATTGTTTTCTCTTTTATGACTATTCAACGCTCCCTGTACCAATTTTTCTTTCGTGCTAATTCTTTCTTCCATTCTTTTTCTGGTTACTTTTTATTGTGAAATCTCACCTCCTGTCATTTTGTGGTATGAAATGTTTCTGCATATTTAAATTTTATTATCATGACAACCTGATGAATGTTTCCTGTGAAGGCACCATAATCTAAATCACCACAAAATTGCGGCATTTGAGTAAAAAGTAACTGGTTTATGTTACAAAGTAAAATAATTTCAAAATGTCTCATCTTTAATGTTTATCCGATGAAAACATTAATGAGAGTCCCTGCTGTTGTCATTTCACACTCTCACTTATGTAACTGACAAATAGAACGTGATGCTAAGGGGAATCCATTGTAATTAAGCTACATGTGGTGGAAGCAGAATTTATCAGTTGTCATCAAAGAATTTTAGATTACACCATCTAATATTTCAATAGTTCTCTTCTTTCCAGTAAATGTAAATGACCTGCTTGAAGTTAACTATCATTATAATCCTTTTCCATCCTTCTCATATTTGGAAAAAAGTGTTTTTTTGCTGAAACATTCTCTGCAATTCTTTTCAGAAAACACTGCTCACCATGTGTCCTGTTTAAATTAATATGATATGATTGCACTGCTGAAGATATTGGACTCTATTCTTCCCTTCTCTGTTAATATTCCTATTCTTAGTGCTCAGTCATGTCTTACTCTGTTGACTATCATGTTTTGAGGTAGATAAAAAGATTGCATTCTAAATGCAAAGGAGAAGTGTAAGAATCAAATAATAAATTATACCAATGCATAATGGCCCAGAATTTCCAATGTAACTATAGCATATAAACTGAATTGCGCATTTATTTCCCCAAGGAAGTTCATTCATAACTGAATTGCATCAATTTTAAACCAAAACATCGCTAAATTACGAAGGTCCTCCATCATTTGCACTGTTCCCAAGTTACGTTCACTGAAACCCCACTTAACTCATTAACATATCTCTGTCCCATGCAAAACAACAGAGGCTGAGTTCTGAATTTTTGGCACAGAGAAGGGAAACAGGAGAAGGTCTGTGTTTGGGTCAAAACCCACCACCGATGAAAAACTGACTAAAGTCCCAATTATAACAGGGGTGAGCCCTTAATTGGTAAGAAGATGGGTTCCCTGTTCACTTAGATCCAGTGGGAGTGGGAATGGAGGTGGGTCAGGTAAAGTGTGGGACTGGTTTAGACTCCCTAAGGCAGATATCACTGTGGATGCTGGTTGTCCTGAGGCTGAAATCTGCTGGTTGTGCCAAAGCTTCATATAGCACCAGGGAGAAGCAAGATGTCACAGTGGAGCCAGCCACCCAGGGTAGGGCAGGCCCTCATTTCATCAGTGCTGGCCTTGATTTAATGCTGGAGGCTGTGAGGGAGAGGAGGGAGGGTGTCTTTCTGGAGGATGGCAGAAGGAGCCACCTCATTGTTCAGCAGGGTCACCGCCAAATTCAGCATCATCACCTCCACCTCTAATTCCTCCTCTTCTCTTACCTCCTGCTCCTCTCCTGATGAGCTGTCTCCTTCCAAGGCCTCACTGTCCTCAAGATCCACACCTTTCTGGAGGGCCATGTTATGCAGAGCGCAGCAAGTCAACACAATGAAACAAGACCCTTGCAGGAAAGTATGGAGGGCAACCCCAACCAGTCCAGACACCAGAATCCACTATAGTCCTGCTCAATGGTTTTCCTGCTAAGCAGGTGGCATTAGTTGTGTCACCTCTGTGCTATTGTCTGGGGCTCCCAAAGAGGGATTTTCCTTGTCTCCTTGGATCCAGTCATGCACTTTGAAGTTGGAGAGAAGATCTGAGGCAGCCTGGACTGCCGGAGGATGAAGGAGTCATGGCAGCTGTGAGGACAGCAAGCGCACATAGAGGAAGCTCTTGTGGTGGCAAACCAATTGGACCTTAAGGGAATGGAAGCCCTTCTGGTTGATGGATCTCACTGACTGGCTATTGGGTGTCTAGATGGCCACAAGGGTGCAATCGGTGATGTCCTGCACATCAGGGGATCCATAGATGGAGGCTAAATCCTTTGTCCCTGTGAGGCCACCACTGTCATGGAATGAATGTGCTATCCAACTCAGGCAAAGACTGCATCAGTGACCAGTGTGGTACCACTAAGATCCGCAGCTGATCCTTGAAAGGAGCCAGAAGCGAAGAACTTCAAGCCTTGGTGACTTTGATGGAACTGGCAGGGCATGGCAACCAGTGAGACGAGGTGTGAAGTCTTCAGCAATGAGGTCACGGTGGCTGAGATGATCTGCCTGGTGAGCTACAGTCTCCTGTGACACTGGATCTTGGTTATCTCCAGATAGCTCTATCTTCGCCGGCAGATCCTATGTTGAAGGTACAGCCTCCATGTCCTTCCTGCCACTTTTCTCCTCTCCCATGCCCTCCTGTTGCTCATGGTCCCTCCTTTCCTGTGGAAGGTGTTAGCCATCATTGACATTGGATCCAAAATCTGACAGTCGTGCCACCATTGCCAGTTGGAGTCATCCTTCCGGGCAGCTGGTTGCCCAACTGTTTACGGTAGCCTTTCCCCCTGCTCTTTTACCCCAGCAATGCTAGAGGCTACAGATCCCTTCAAAGGCCAAGTACTGAGCATCCACGCTCCCTGCTACATGAACTGCACCAAGGGTGGGCCCTTGATAAGAGCCGAGTCCCTCTCTACCTTGATGGTCCTTTTGTGGGGCTGGAGAGAGGCTCTGGGGGAGAAATGGTTGACTCCCACTCCGGGTCCAATGGAGACGTGGAGGAGGGGGTTCAAAAACTGCACAAGCAACTCCCTAAAGGCTGCCAGGAGTTGGTGAGGAGCCTCAGGGAACTGTCCAGGAGAGAATCTAATATCTGGCAGTAGTTATGGCGTCGACACCCGCTAGATGCACCAGGCAGGAGGACAATGCCAGTTGGCTTTCCGCCTCACCATTCTCTGATGAGTTCCTGCCCAGTCTCGTAAAAGCAGTAAGTGCCTGGCGTGATATTCTCATGCCACAGGGTGGCAAGAAGAGGCCACCCCACCTGACGAAGAAGGCCTGGATGGAGGCCACTGCCCAGGTGAGTGGGCATGAAGCTATGCACTACACATAGATCCAGCGCTGGAAAAGATCCAGTGATCTTGGGCACTCCACAAGGGTGAGAACCGATTTGGCGTGGAGCTGTGTATAGATGTCTTGGAGGGTGGCCGTTCATCATGGCACTCAGGGGTGTGAGATGCAGAGTGCCGAATGGCACATATCCCTGTTCTGGCTAGGGCTGGGAGATGTGCCCGCTTGCCTTGGGTGTACAGAAGGTTGAGGTGTGCTACTCTGACAGGCACCTCAAGCTGGCCCTCCTGGGGGGGGTGGGTGGGTATGAGGTTGGGATAGTATGGCAAGTAGAGGGTGCATTGATGAGTGCACTTTTGTCTGTACAGGAGAAGAGAAGCCATAATGCACGGAGCGCGCACGAATGGGTGGTGAGGTCCCCAACATACTGATATTTTCCAAGTTCTGAGGTGGACGCCCTGGACATGGAATCCGAGCAAGGAGCCAGGTCCACAGCTCACAGAGAGGCAGGAGGACAATCAGAGTCCAGTAGGCAGATGAGAGACTGGGGGAGAGTGCAAGAAAAGTAAGGTCGTGGCATCTCCAATGAGAAGTCCGAATCCACAATGTCCACTGCTTGTCCAATCATAATGCCTCAGTGAGGCAGTTGTCCTTTGTGGCAAGCAAGCATTGTGCATGCACAGTCACTTAGTAATAATGTTCACAACTGACATATTCTCTTCCTCCCTCAGATACGCCATCCTCACGACACGCCATGGACCCCAAGGACCCACCCCCGCCTTGACACCCAAGGAGGAGCCGCCAACCGATGCACCCACGTCACATATTCTCTCTGCACCAAGCACCAGTGCAGATGCAGGCACGTCGGTGGGCAATCATGCGTCTGCTCAGTTGGTAGTGCACAGTGGTGAGGGCACATCACATTCACTTCAGGAGCTGGTGGAGGCAGAGAGTGCCCAGGGCACCAACAGTTGGAGGATTGCTGGAGAGCAGGATGATGCTAAGTCAGAGGTAGAGAGTGAGCCTCTGGAGTTGTCCATCAGGCAGCAGATGCTGGATGTCCAGTGGGATGTGCAGGAGGATCTGGCAGAGATCCCTGAGGGTCTGCGTGTCCATGGCCTCTGTCATGGAGGCGTCCCTGTAAAGAATGAGCGCTGCATTGTTCCGGATCTCCAAGCTCACAACCTCCTCCATTGAGAAAGTGGTGACTCTCCTGAAGATGCAGTTTCAGGAACAGAATCAGGGGTTTCTGGGGCTGTGCTCGAATCTGCAAGCCCACATACTGGCAGTGACCCCAACAGGTCATTGCCAGTGTGAGAGATGGATGAGGCATCTAGTCTCTCTGCTGGGTGCCCGTCCATCAATGATGAGCAGGGAGGTTCAAACCAATCTCACGCTGTCAGACCAGCTGCATGTTGCATCTGCGAGCTCCTCTCAGGGGGCTCCAGACAAAGGCAGCAGCTCCTCTGTCCCTCTGCCAGTGCCCGTGGCATCTGATGAGGAATGCCCAGTCATGGTGCTGGACGCTCCCTCCCAGGCAGGGCCTGCAGTGGCTGAACCAGCCAGAGGGCATCCACCAAGGTCATCAAGGCTGACAGGACATCACAGTCAGCAGCCTGCCTCTAATACCGCTGCCAGTGAGGGGAGGGGGGACACCAAGACACTGCACTCACAAGTGGAAGTTTAAGGCACCATACACACAAGATGGTTGGCATGGGTGATATTATTTCAGTTAAAACGTATTCTATGTTCAAATTGTTTAAACATGGCCACCATTTAAAGATGTTATTATGTTTCATGGTCTGAATGATGTGCTTTATGTTTTTTATAGGTGTTGGGCATGGGAAGTGGCTTGTGACAGCCGGGAAGGGCTGGAAACTTTATTTCATAGGTAATTAGTTGACATAAGGGTCACGGGGATGGGCTCAACAGGAACGTTCAGTAAGGAGGCGTCACTCTTGCCCTCACTTTCAAGCCATGCTTTGGATGTCTAGCTGAATGAATGGAGAATCAAGGCCTCCCTGGTCTCCCTGCCTCCCACAAAATTAGTCCCTTCTGCAGACACGTTCTCACCCTGGGCCTCCTCCGACTTCTAATCAGACCCATCAGTTGAGTCGTCCACTGTGGTCTGGGGAGCACCCTTGCTGTCTTCATCCTCCGAAAGACTCCCCCTTGACAGAGCCAAATTGTGCAGAGCCCAGCACACTAGGGCAATAAGTGAGATGCACTCGGGAGGATAGTGCAGTACCTGATCGGTCCAGGCAGTGGAATCTCATCTTGAGCAGGCCAATGGTCCTGTCAATTACCGCCCTTGTAGAGACATGACTTTTATTGTACCTCTGCCGCTTCTGTTTTTGGGTGTCAGAATGGCGCCATGAGCCACCTTTCTCAACCAGGAGCCAACCATCCAACCAAGCTGGAGTGACAAAGAGCCTTGGCACTGGGAGTGCTGCAGAATGTAGGCATCAAGAGAGCTGCCCAGGTACCTATTGGAGACCTACAAAATCTGTGCCCTGTTGTCACAAACAATCTGGATGTTGATGGAGTGGAAGCCCTTTCTGTTGAAGAAGGCACCCGGCTCACGCACTGGCACCTTTATGGCCATATGAGTGCAATCTATGGCACCCTGGATCCGGATGAACCCAGCAATTGCAGTGAAGCTTCTGGCCTCCCTCAGCCTGGCGGCTTCATCGGTCCAGAAATGAACGAAGTTCATGACCAGTCTGAACAGAGGTCAGTGACCATTCAGAAACCAGTGACGCAGGTGTGGGCAGCAGATTGGGAAGCACCACACAGATTTCCCACTGACCCTTTGGAAGGAACCAGAGGCGCAAATGTTCAGGGCCACTGTCACCTTACGAGCCACTGGCATCGGGTAGCCACAAACACAATTTGAGGTGATCTCTGGGCCAATCATGTGACAAATGGAGGTCACAGTCTCCCTGGAGAGGCGGAGCTTCCTTCAGCACTGGACCTCCGGCATGTCCAGGTAGCTGGAGCGCTGCCTGTAGACTCTCCCTGCAGGATAACAGCGTCTTCTGAGGACCCTTTCGCCTTGCACTTCCTGCTGGCCTTGCAC
This sequence comes from Cetorhinus maximus, assembly GCF_964194155.1. Classification (NCBI taxonomy): domain Eukaryota; kingdom Metazoa; phylum Chordata; class Chondrichthyes; order Lamniformes; family Cetorhinidae; genus Cetorhinus; species Cetorhinus maximus. Next base: position 53,576,643 of record NC_135896.1, on the reverse strand, counting down.
CATCTTTGGCTGTGCCTGTCTTTCCACAGGTCGCTCTCTGGGATGATGCCTGCGGACACCAGCCCTCCTCTCCCTTCTGACCTTCTCCCCCTCAGAGGAGGAGGTCCCTCCAGCAGAGTAGACGATCCCTATTTCCTGGAAGACAGATGACACAGGATAGTGCCCTGAGGGGGGCACTTGGCAGAAAGCCTCTAAGAAAGCTCGTAAGCCAAAGAGTCCTCCAGAAAACACAGAAAATGCAATGAACTGTCAGAAAAGCACTTACAACCAGCTCTCTCACCTAAACTCCTACTTACTTACATAGCCACGGCTCTGTTGGCCTTTCCCCCGCCCCGGATTGAGTTTCACTTAAGAACGGGGTGGCTGCCTGGTCGTGTGGACTGTGTGCCGACTGCAAAATCGCATTGGTCATGTAAAATTTCAATCAATTGCCCTTTTAATAGGCTCAATTGCCTATTTAATTGTCAGCAGGCACGCTTCCAACTCCCGCGCAAGCCCGCCAACCATAATATGGCGTGACGGCGCGATGACATCGGGATGCCCGCCCAGTGTTTGCTCACATGATTTCACACAAGGTCGAGTCGGCAGCACGCCCAAACCTGCAACGTAAAATTCTGGCCCAGGTGATATCAACAGAATCTGTCGCATTATAAAGGGAAAAGGTGCCATGGTTGCATTTTCTTACAACTGTTGTCCTTTCCATACATAAATAATGATCTGATGGGTTAAAATGTTAACTTCACAACATCAGTCAGATGAGGAGGGACCAATTAAAATAGATGACATGGGGCCAGGTTTTCCCAGTGGAGGTGGGAACTTCCGGATTCTGGATCATGAACCTGGCCCCAAAGCCAGCACGATTTTCACAGGGTCGGGTTTTAATGACCCTAGAGATGGGTCTGCCATCCAGTTAGTGGCTTTGGTGTGCAGGAATGGAGGTGAAACGCAACAGAAATGGGCCACGTTCTGGCCCAAATTGGCAGGCATTGCTTTGGCTGCCATCTGTGCGTGGCCTTAAAAACAAATGAGAGGATCTTCTTGGTCAAACTGGCCAGGATAAATGGACAGCCGGGATCTGGGATAGGATAGGGAATTATTAGTTACTAAAATTTTATTACTGCTCAGGTCTTTTTGGTTCAAGCTTTCACTCCTTTGCATAAACTGTTTCAACATGGTTGGCCCTGTTCCCGCCAGATTACAGCTGGTCAGCTTCAGAGAACTCCTAAAGCCGCCTACCCCCATGAAAAGCTCAGGAGGTCAGAGGGCAAGATCTTAACGAGCTCCCTAATGACCTCAAGCCGCACAATTAACGAGGCAGGCAATCTCACTTTCCCACCACGCCTGCTCTCCTCTCCAACCCAGCCGTCGGGAAAATTGGCAGAGTCAGGAATGGAGATGACAAACAGACACGGAGGCCAATGGAGCCATTTTTAAAATTTTGCCATCCTGCTTCTGTTCTGGCCCAATTCAGGAAAGGAAATTTCCAACCCGTATGTTCCTTGGCATGCAGTTGTTGACACTAATTTCTGCTGTTTTACGATGGCTTTTATGTTCTGGCGCATTGCTGCAAAATCTTCAAGAAATGTATTTCTTTTGGGCCCAACCCAGGCTGATATACACTCTGTTCTTGAGCCATTTCAAGATACTAAAGAAAACCCCAGCAAAAGAAAAAAACTCTTTTGGATGACGAGAACAAAAAATGTTTAGAGCAAGTAAATATGGCATGAATTTAAATATATTGGTTTATATATCCTTCACAATTGCCTTAAGAGTATTGCCAATTTAATATCTGATTTTTTTTTTAAAAAGCACATCTCTTGGGGATCTGAGATTCCGTGTTCTCCAATTTCCTCACCATGGACGGAAAGCTTTGACATCTTGTTCTTTTTCCAGCAATGCTCAGGTCTTTTACTGCCAAGCAACTATTTGTTTTAAACATAGTAATTATGTATAAAATCCAAATTGTTACTTCCTATTCATAGAATCATACAGAATGAGGCCATTCATTCCATCCTGTCTGTGTCAGCATGTATATTTTTCCTTTGGGACATGACGTTAATTCAAAATGGCTGCTGTTCAGCACACAACCAATGTTTTTCAACAGCATCACCAAACTTGCACAAAATTCAAATCTCCAGTACCATAAGGATTCTGACAGTATATCAGGAAATAAAAACAATGTATTTAATTACATGTTGATGCAGCGGAGCAGATGTTCTACCAGCTATAAAACAGAAATGAATGGAAGTTAAAATCTGGTGGTTTCTTTCACAGGCAGCCAATCCCCAACTTGTGTGGGTAGCAAGTTGTAAGCTTGCCCTGCATGATGCCCACAAGTTAGAAATAATACCTATCCAAATGCGGAAAGCAATTTCATTTTCTGCAGGCATCTTTATTTCTACATATGCACAATCAATCACACCAAGCAGCCATAAAACACAACAAGCACAAGGAAATGCTACCATGTATGACCTTGGTGTTTTTAGACAGTGGTGAGATAATGTAGCAATCAGCTCTCCTGAGTGGTGCATCAGTAACTTGACTAATGGGCCCAGATATGACAGATTGGCTGACATTAGAGAGATATCCATCGGATATGCAAAAAATGAAGCCAGAGTTTTTGGCAAATCTCAACTTCATGCCTCCCCGTAAGTCTGTGTTAACTGCTGACTGTTTCCAAGCACTCCTGCAAGAACCATATGAACAGTCACTTGAGAGTACAGAATTGGAACATTGCTGAAAAAAGAAGCATGTTGCTGAAGCTTTTCATCTTGCACTCATCAGGACAAACATAAGAATGCCAAATTTCAAACAATCATAACAATTTATGCTACAGGAGGAAAGAGTGCTGAATTGTTGGCAAGTCAGCTCTGATTGGCCCAGGGATTGCCATCAATAAGGCAATGGGGAACTATAGGCTCCCCATGTCTCCATATGTATATCACTTTGTAATTGTTTACTCTATCTTTATTCACAGCTGGGTTGTTTAACCAAAGAATCACAGAACTCCAGCAGGTACATGAATCAGCTGTTAAATTCATGCTAAGCCAGCATTCATTGCCCATCCCTAACTGCCCCTTAGAAGGTACTGGTGAGCTACCTTCTTGAATTGATGCAGTCCATGTGGTGTAGGTACACCCACAGTGCTGTTAGGAAAGGAGTTCCAGGATTTTGACCCAGTGACAGTGAAGGAACGGTGATATATTTCCAAGTCAGGGTGGCGAGCGGCTTGGAGTGGAACTTCCAGGTGGTGGCGTTCCCACGTGTCTGCTGCTCTTGTCCTTCTAGATGATAGTGGTTGTGGGTTTGGAAGGCGCTGCCTGAGGAGCCTTGGTGAGTTCCTGCAGTGCACATTGTAGATGGTACACACTGCTGCCACTATGAGTTGGTGGTGCAGTGAGTGAATGTTTGTGGAATGGGTGCCATTCAAGCAGGCTGCTTTGTCCTGATGGTGTCAAGCTTCTTGAGTGTTGTTGGATCTGCACTCATCCAGACAAGTGGGGAGCATTCCATCCCACTTCTGACTTGTGCTTTGTAGATGCTGGACAGGCTTTGGGGAGTCAGAAGTCGAGTTACTTGCCACGGGATTCTTAGCCTCTTACCTGCTTTTGTAGCCATAGTATTTATATGGCTAGTCCAGTTCAGTTTCTGGTCAATGGTAATACCCAGGATGTTGATATTTGGGGACTCAGCGATGGTAATGCCATTGAATGTCAAGGGGCGATGGTTAGATTTTCTCTTCTTGGAGATGGTCATTGCCTGGCACTTGTGTAGCGTGAAAGTTACTTTCCACTTGTCAGCCCAAGCTTGGATATTGTCCAGGTCTTGATGCATTTGGACATAGACTGCTTCAGTATCTCAGCAGTCACAAATGGTGCTGAACATTGTGCAATCATCAGTGAATATCTCCACTTCTGACCTTATGATGGAAGGAAGGTCATTGATGAAGCAGCTGTAGATGGTTGGGCCTGGGACACTACACTGAGGAACTGCTGCTGTGATGCCCTGGAGCTGAGATGATTGACCTTCAACAACCACAACCATCTTCCTTTGTGCTAGGTATAATTCCAACCCGTGGAGAGTTTTCCCCCTGATTCCCAATGACTCCAGTTTTGCTAGGGTTCCTTGATGTGGCATTCGGTCAAATGCTGCCCTGGTCAAGGACAGTCACTCTCACCTCACCTCTCTTTGCCATAATTGAGTCAAGGCTCTAAATAAGTCAGGAGTTGAGTGGCCTTGCCAGAACCTAAAATGAGTATCAGTGAGCAGGTTATTGCGAAGCAAGTGCAGCTTGATAGCACTGTTGATGACCCCTTCCATCACTTTACTGATGATTGATAGTAGACTGGTAATTGGTTGGATTTGTCCTGCTTTTTGGGCAATGTTCCACATAGCCAGGTAGATGCCAGTATTGTAGCTGTACTGGAACTGCTTGACTAGGGGTACGGCAAATACTGGAGCACAAGTCTTCAGTACTATTGCAGGAATATTGTCAGGGCCCATAGCTTTTGCAGTATCCAGTGCCTTCAGTCATTTCTTGATATCAAGTGGAGTGAATCGAATTGGCTGAAGACTGACACCTGTGATGCTGGGGACTTCCGGGAGCCGAGATGGATCATCCACTCGGCACTTCTGGCTGAAGATTGTAGCAAATGCTTCAGCCTTATCTTTTGTACTGATGTGCTGGGCTCCCCCATCATTGAGAATGGGGATATTTGTGGAGCCTCCTCCTCCAATGAGTTGTTTAATTGTCCACCACCATTCCCGACGCTGCTCAAAATATGCCTGTAAAACGGGTCCACTGATGTTGAATATTTTCCCCAAGAAAGGAACAAACCACTAAAATAATTTTCCTCTAAACAAGGACATATTATGACCCTTCTTTATTGCTACATATATGATGGTATTTGTATAAAGAACTTCATAATCTGGAATTATAAGTCTAATGATGACCATGAAACCATTGTTGATTGTTGTAAAAGCCCATCTGGTTCACCAATGTCCTTTAGGGAAGGAAATCTGCCGCCCTTACCTGGTCTAACCTACATGTGACTCCAGACTCACAGCAACGTGGTTGACTCTTAAATGCCCTCTAAACAAGGGCAATTAGGGATGGGCAATAAATGCTGGCCCAGCCAGCAATGCCCACATCCCTTGAACAAATAAGAAAAAAATGGTGAATTATTATAGACGGAACAAACATTGGGAGCATAATTGGGGAGTGCAGGTTGAATTTCTATTGGGGTTCTCCCACTTGTCCATTGTGACTTGGTGGAGTAGCTGCAGAAACCATGGAAACAATGATAAACCCAGGTGGAGATTCATCCCCAACAAATTTTGATAAAAAGAATGTGTGAAACCTACAGTGACACTTCCAAAAAGCTAGATGTTTTGTGACAGCTTGGCATTCATTTTTCTCTATCACTGCTGTTCTTTATTTAGGGGGTAGATTTCCCTGAGGGTTCTCCCATTTATCCTGTTGATGGAATTTTTCTGGGGTTTCTGTAGCTTCGCTCCATTGTCACAGTGGATGATTGGGAGTCGCAAGTTGTCCTTGCCTTTAGTCTGGCATCCTATGGAAAATTATATCATTCTGTAGCATACTGAATCACTTTTGCTTATTATGTACAATACATATAACCAAAGAGCATTTTCTCAGGCTAATGGTTAAAGGTTTTGGATGTGAAATTTGGACCAGTAGTGTCACTGGAGAGAGTGTTACTGATGCTGATCACCCTCCTGGGATGCATGCTGCACCACCACCTGCTCCTGGCAATGCCCATGTGGCACACCACCAGTCACTTCTGATGATTGCCCTTGAGTGCCTCCTGCACCTCACATCCGCCGACACGTACCCGTCTCCCTCTCCATCTCCACCACTAAGGCCCCTGCTGCTGCATCTGTGAACATGGTGCCATCTTTCGATCCTAGTGTTCCATTTTGCTTGTTCAGAATTGCAGCAAGTGCATTCTGCAGCAGCCTCCTGTCATTCAGTTTAGTGCCCATATAAGATGGACAGGTTGCCTTTAAGAACAGAAGGCAAGCTGAACCATATGCTATTAGCACATTGCTGCTAGGCTCCCTGCTAAATGCAGAGGCAGCCAACAACTTGCAGTGGCAACCAACAGCACAGCAGCTGCTCAGCTATCGATCCTATCTGGCAAATGATGTGGCAACACCAAATTTACAAGCTGTCTTCCTCCACTGGAATCAGAGCGGGCAGATCCCAAATTGTGATCCTAGCGCCCGAATAACTGCATAATCCAATTTTTAGCTCTTTGTATATTATATGACATGAGTGTATAAACTTGCATCAAAATATTACATAAAAATAGCCAACGTGTATGAAAAGGAAAATCTACAAATGTACTGTAAGTCCTCACTTAAAGTTATAGTTCCATTCCTGAAAATCGTGACTTCAAGTGAAACAGCTTCAAGTGAACCACATTTTCCTATTAAAACCAATTTAAAAGTTGAGGTTTGTTTCTGTGGGACCTTCCTCATCAGAAAAAAAATGGTAAAACATTATACCCTGTAAGTGGAAATACTTGACATTGCTAAATTCCTAAATTAGTAAATGAAATAACTTATAAAATAAAATAAATTTACTTACTTACTTACAATACCTCCCACTCACTGATGATACTGCTCACCACCCATCCTGCTTCCTGAACCTCCCACTCACCACACATCCCACTTACTGACCCTCCTGTTGCTGCAGACCCTTCCTCTCACTGACCCTCCTGAACCTATGTTGCTGTTCAAGGTCCAGATCCAACCTGAAGCAGGAGGTCCGGGTTGTGAAAGTGCACTGGAGTCTTTACAATCAATGATTTTTTTTAATGTTCCCGCTCACTGTTTCCCTCTCCTGAACCCTTGCAGGTGAGCAGGGACATATCCCCGGAGCCCTCGTCCACCAGCGAGGGTTCAAGAAAGTGAAGCGGTGAGGGAGAGTCAGGGATTGGGAGCAACAGGAAGTTTTGGCGAGAGGGAGGGTCAGGGAGCAGAAGAGGCCACAAGCCGGAAGACCAGCAGCAGGAGGGCGGGTGAGGGAAAACCTGATCCAAAATTGCGCCCATCAGGTCAGGCAGCCTTACGTCAGACAGTGGGATACGACCTTAAAACAAATCTCACAATGCTAAACAGGAATAAAGCCCCATTAACCAACTGACGTTAAAGCAAAACGATGTTAAATGTGGCGATGTTAAACGAGGACTTACTGTATAGTATAAAAGCTAAATACCACGGATACTGGAAACCTGAAACAAAAACAGAAAATGCTGGAAACACGCAGCAGGTCTGACAGCATCTGTGGAGAGAGAAACAGAGTTAACGTTTCGAGTCCATATAACTCATCTTCAGAGCTTCGCATCCTTATGAAAGAAGAATGCTCTGAAAAGAACCACATGGACTCAAAACGTCAACTCTGTTTCTTTCTCCACAGGTACTGTCAGTCTTATTGTATAGTACTCCAGACAGCCTAGAAACTGTGGATTTTTATTAACAGGTAGATCTTAGGAGCAATTACAAGAGCTTAATATGTCTTGACCAGAAAATATATTTTATACATTTGTGAATAATTATTTGTTATAATGATGCTTTCCATTTTTTAGATTTAAACTTCTATCATAACAGCATTGTTAAATGGAGCAGCAATCTGTTGTCCAAGAATACATAATACAATGTATTATTGCTAGCTAAATCCACACAATTTTATATATGAGAATATGTTGTAAAAGATACTATTGTTTGTAAAAGAATAGATTTTGAGTGGCAATCATTTTCTCTTACGTGTGTATTGCCATGTTAAAAGGTTTGTACATTTCTTATAGCTTATACTGCATCTATTAGATAGGATGATGAATACCTGAAAGATCGTCTGGGAATTTTTTTTTTTAATAAAGTAACATTTTTACCTTTGGGAAGCTCTTGCCTTCCTTGTTCATTGGCTCATTTCAATTCCTCCGATAATCTAAGTCCCTGAGACATATATATTTTGAAAGCTATTTAACTGTTGCTAACTAGAATATTGATTATACTGCAGAATGACAGAGTGAGAACATTTGGCTGTTCTAGTGAACTCTTTGGATTGTTATCACATCAGCAATTATCATTCCAAGTTGATAATTTGAATTCAATGGCTTGTTGTATATTATTGGGATTATTAGCCATCGAGACTTTCAAAGATGCATTCAGAATACAACTATTAGCCTGAGCTTCGTAACTGCAGTTAGGCAATTAGGGATGGCCAATAAGTGCTGGCTTTGCCAGTGATGCCTACATCCCATGAAGGAATACAATAAATTGTCCATTTACTTTTCCTGGATGTAACTTGAATTGCTTCACAATGAAGAACTCTGCACATATATGCTTGCACATATTTGGGTCTGCCTTAGATATTTTCTTGGGTCCAGCACTGCTAATCACCTCCTAAGTGGTCTTATGTTTACAATTTGTTTATACCACCCAATAGCAAATGATCCAATAATGTAATCTGGAAGTATAGCAGTAGGACACCATTGTTACCTGAATTGAATATTGTGGCCCAGATTTTCACCACAACAGAGAGGGTCACCTCTCAGCAAAAGTAGAGGAACTGCCTGAAAATCATAAGTCCCATTCCTGAACCCAGCACTTCCCATTTTTGCAGGGGCAGGAATGGGAGCAGAGTGCATTTCACACATGCACATTTTACAGAGGTAGCTGGTCACTTAAGTCATCAACTGCCTCCACCCTAGTCTGATTTTTGTAGCCTGTGACTGTGGAATCCAGAGTGTGCAAAATAGATCTGGTAAGGGCACTGAGTTCCTCAGGGTAGTGTCCTAGGCCCAACCATCTTCAGCTGTTTCATCAATGACCTCCCTTCCATCATAAGGCCAGAAGTGGGGATATTCACTATTGATTGCACAATGTTCAGCACCATTTGTGACTCCTCAGGTACTGTAGCAGTCCATGTCCAAATGCAGCAAGACCTGGATGATATCCAAGCTTGGGCTGACAAGTGGCAAGTATCATTCGCACCACACAAGTGCCAGGCAATGACCATCTCCAACAAGAGAGAATCTAACCATTGCCCCCTTGACATTCAATGGCATTACCATTACTGAATCCCCCACTACCAACATCCGAGAGGTTACTGTTGACCAGAAACTGAACTGGACTAGCAATATAAATACTGTGGCTACAAGAGCAGGTCAGAGACTAGGAATCCTGCAGCGAGGAACTCACCTCTTGATTCCCCAAAGCCTCTCTACCATCTACAAAGCACAAGTCAGGAGTGTGTTGGAATACTCCCCACTTGCCTGTATGAGTGCAGCTCCAACAACACTCAAGTAGCTTTACGCCACCCAGGACAAAGCAGTCCGCTTGATTAGCACCCCTTCCACAAAAATTCACTCCCTCCACCACTGATACACAGTGTACTGTCTACAGGATGCACTGCAGGAACTCACCAAGCCTCCTTTAACAGCACCTTCCAAACCCACGACCGCTACCAACTAGAAGAACAAAGGCAGCAAGCCACTCACCATCCTGACTTGGAAGTATATCACCGTTCTTTCACTGTCTCAGGGTCAAATTCTTGGAACTACCTCCCTAACAGCACTATGGATATACCTACACTACATTGAGTGCAGCTGTTCAAGAAGGCAGCTCACCACCATTTTCTCAAGGGCAATTAGGGATGGGCAATAAATGCTGGCTTAACCAGTGATGTCCACATCCTGTAAATGAATTTTTTTTAAAAGAGCAGGTCTGAACTTGGTGTATTTCTTTGGATAGCTAGGGGCCCATATAGAGAGGCCCTGTGGAATTTGCCTTAAAATGTTATTCACTGGACCAGAAGAGGCAGAAAACAAATTCCAACTGTCTTCCCTTAACCCAGTGGAGGAGGAGGATGGGGCTCCTGATTTCACAAGGCAATTATTTATGACGCTACTGACTTGTGCATCCAGGTGCCAGGAAGAGCCTTGTGCTGGAGAAGGGTGCATAGCGCTTTGTGCAAAGGAACATAGTAGATGGACATGGCACCCTCGCAAATAAAGGCCATAGAAACCAGTCACTATGATTAGCCAGAGGCCAGAGGGAGGGCAGAAGATCTGGAGGAAGAGGCTGCTGCCCACAGGAAGAAGGAAGAAGAGAGGCAGGAACTATTGTGGGAAGGGTGTACAGACATAGGACATCCTACCTCAGTATGACAGAGAACCTGTACCAAAGGTAACTGAGGGTAAGTTGTGAGTTGCTGACAGACATATGTTGCATGGTCCAGCAGAAACTCGAGCCACAATGCACTCCATGCTTTTAGTGGTTCAGTAGAGTTTACTTTGATTAGGCGCCAACAATGACAATCCTCCCATAGGGAAAGCCCATGATAGATCATTCACTCCAGGGTCAGTTAACAGGTGGGCAACATTTACAGCTTGAACCCTCACCTGACAAGGCAATGACATCTCCTCCAAGGTACAGGGACTTCATCATTACGACCTACCTCTCAAATGGGCCTTTCTGAAAGCTTGTTTTTTATCCGTGCCTGAGTCACCCAACCTGCGCCAGCCCTGCCTCCAACCTCTCTCTACTGCTGGGATCACCTGCCCCAACTCCTATTCTAGCCCGCCTCACCACAATGGGTGTGGATTTTTGTTGGCCACTGAGACAATGTGACAAACTATTTAAATTCCTGTTAATGAACTGGGAACATCCAATCTTGGTTGTACTAAACTGTAAACTGTGACAAACCCCACACTGTTTTGTCTGGCTTCAACACACATATTCCATGGCTGTAGGTTGTGGACTTTCATTGTGAATTCACTCTGTTTTATAACACAATTCTTAAATATAAATCAATCCCAACAAAAAGATCAACAATTTCAAAATGGTCTGAAACTTCACTTGTGGTGCACAATAGAATACTCTAGAGTAGAGGTAGTTCTATGCCCATTAGCACCTCTCCAAGCAATTAAGTTTAACATACTCAGAAAGTGCAGTTGGCAACAGCGAAACTTTTTAAGGACTTAAATTAAAAATATCCCAAGGGCCTGTGAGACCCACTTTTTACACTCGGTTGCATTATACGAGCTGTCAAACCAAAGCAGCGTGTGACAAATGCCCCCAGGGCTCTTACCCTACAATCGTAGCATTGGTGCCGGGCGTAATCCAAATCACAGACAAGCTGAAATAGTGATCTAAACATACCCAGAGATAGTTTTAATTTTTCATGCAAGTCAGCATTTTCTAAAAATACCACAGGATGACATTAATTTGATATAATAATGCAAATTACTACATTATACAGTTACCACACACCATTATAAGTGAAATCAACAGTTTCAAACTGCCTTTTCTTTCACCTATCTTGCTGATCAGTACATTCCATTTTCTCATCATGGGCCTGAATTTTTCAGGGGGCGGGCGGGCTCAGTGGGAGCGGGCGGAGGTGGCCACTGCCCGCAATCAGCTCCACGCCGCCAATTTACGCAGGCAGGCCAATTAAGGCCCGCCCAGCGTAAGACACGAACCTTGGTGCTCAACGCTACCTGTGTGGGCGGCAGGGAGGAGAGAGAGTCAAGGCCAGCACTCTTTCACATATGCCTCTGTGCCTCAGGAAGATTGAATCGCTACTGAAATTACTATATACATGGATTAAAAATTTATTTAAACATGTCCCCTCACATGAGATGGGACAAGTTTTTATATTTAGGATAATTTTTTTATTTATTTAATAAAAGCTTTAGGAAACCTCTTCCTGCTCATGGATGAGGTTTCCTAAAAAATGTGAAGGCTACTTGGCCTTTTCGCCTGCCCAACAACATTAAGGTTGGACCGGCAGTGTTAACAATTACATTAATCACTTCCTTAATGGCCTTAATAGGCCATTTAAATATCGACAGGTGCGCAGTTGACTCCGGCACGTGCCCACCGATCGAAACATCACAAGACAGCGTGATGACGTCAGGATGCACGCCTGACATCATCGTGCATCATTTTACATGTCAGAGCGTCAGGCCCGCCCCCGCACGCCAACTGAAAAATCCCGCCCATGGTTTCTTTGCCTGCTATTATGGACAGGGTGACAGAGAACTGCTGAAATCCTTATCCCCTTCCCAACTGTCTGTAATCAGTGAATTTTTGAGAGGGAAATGTGTCTGTTTTAAAATCCCTGAGTGTGTTTAGAATAACCAGTAGCAGGCTTTCTGTGAGTTTAAACAAAAACAAATAACAGTTTATTTAATCAGTCACCCCAAAACTGAATGCTACAGCACCCACTCATACAGTCACATATGCACAAACACATTCAAGGAAGGTACCGTTTAAGAGAATAGTGTACTTTTACAACTTATGGGGAAAAAAGAATTGTTCATAATTCACACAGCTGTCTATTTTTGGAAGATGTATGCTGAAGGCATGATGGAAGGATTTCTTCACACCTGAAGTGCAGTTTAGGTGAGCTCAATAGCCGACGTCATATGTTGAAGTTGTTTGCAGGATTTTCTCGAGGTGATGGGCTTTCTGTAGGTGACATGTCAGCTTTTTGTAGCCTTGTTTGCTGTTTTGCTGGACCGATTTGAAGCAGGCTTGGAGATCTTACCATGTTACAGTCTTCAGATCTTTGTCAGGCACAGATGTTACTACCTTTTCTGTGTCTCTCTTTCTCAGTAGACAGTATTTCTTACTTAAAGATTCAAAGGAACAAATGTGGCTGCTCCACCATGTTACTTCTCACAACTGTGGTTTCTTTACCAAATATGGTGATGTTCTAAGATTGTTGTGCCACATCCTGCTTTATTGTTTCTGAATTATTGTCCCAAAGATTTAAGACATCCACCTTGATGGGTTAAAATAATTACTTTCTTTCTTTTCAAAAATCCCATTCAGTTTAGGATGCCTTCTGACGGTCCTACAGGATGTGTGTAATTATTCACCCTTTAGTCTGGAATGCACCTTTTGTCCTTGTGAGACAGTGAGTCAGTTCTTGGGTTAGTTTTTGGAATACACGGACCAGGTCACCTGACCTCCAGTGGCTATCTTTGTCCATTTTAAGTCAATTCGAAGATTCCACATTGAATAAAGTTCACGTTTTAAAGGTTTTGCTGAAAAAAGAGAAATGCTTCATCTTGCACTCATCAGGATAGCTTCCAAGAAGTTACCAAACTGTAATAGGGGAACAACAAATTATACCGTATAAGAGGAGAGTGCTGCTTGGTTGGCAAGTGGACTCTGATTGGTGGATGTGTTGCTATGGCGTATGCAGCATGGAGTAGTTAGCTGTCCAGCTTTGTTCAAATTCAAACTGACAGGTCGACTCTGATTGGTCAAGGCATTGCCCTGGGGAATGAACCAAGGAATGACTGTTCCCTAAGCTTTTGTTTAGATGGAAAAGATCAGAGTGTGCATATATTCCTTCTGTCTGCAAAGGGTGGGGCCCTGTGTGTGAACATATGTGGCTTCTAGCGTGCATAAGTAAGCCATACTGTGAGCACGACTGACAATTTTAAACTGGTTGTCAGTGTAATTCTTAGCACAATCAGGATTGTTTAGCAGGTGCTGCATTCTCCATGGCAATGCCTCCACCAATCAGAGTCCACTTGCCAGCCAATCAGCACTCTCCTCTCATGCAGTATAAATTGTTGTTCCCCATTTTGAGTTTGGTAATTTCTTGCGAGCTGTTCTGGTGAATGCAAGACAAAAAGCTTAGAAAGCATGTCTATTTTTTCAGTGATACTCAAGTTCTGTACTACTAAATGACTATTTTAAAGGCTATGAATATGACATGCCTTAATGGGCATGACACTGAACATGTTGCTTTAGTGTGATGTGATAAACAAGTCTTAGTTCCGCCTACATTCTGATGATCATAACCTTATTTTATCTCAACCAGTAGGATGTTTAGTTGCTGCTACCAGAATGTGACTCTGCCATGAAATGCCCCACCTATTGACTGAAAAATATAAAATAGTTATCCTACACATGGCTGAAGCTGAGAGTAAGGTAATTCATTGCGAAGCAAAGAGAACAATAACCACTAAAATGGCTTCATTTCAAGCAATAATCCAGCCAGGTAACCTCAAAATGTATTGATATTAGGGAATAAATGCTCGATGGGTTCCCATGACAGTTACATACTAATTACTCATATTAAATGTTTTAACACTTCCACTGAAACAGTAGACAGGAAAATCTGAAACCAACATAGGAATTGTCAGGTGGAAGAAAAACATTGTCCATTGAATTTCCTTTCACCAACCTGACAGTCACATGATACAATAATAATGGAAGTGTAGAGCTTGATTGGCTGGGCACTTATGTATTTAGTGCAGCTCTCCAGAACTTGAGGAGAAGGGATATAAACTGTGAGGATGCAATCTCCATCGGAAGAAGTTTCTGAAGTTATCCTTTTCTCAAAAATGCATTTATTTCTTTGCTGAACTTCCTCGCTCCTGCAGTCTCCCGACTAGCTTATAGCAGTGGCACCTCTGGCCCTGGTTATCGTGAAATTTCCATCCATATACGGGGGGCTCCTGCAGGAAGACTGACTTTCCCCTCCTTGGGGGGTAGGGGCAGGGGTGCACCTGCCTTTCTCTCAGTGGATGATCCATGATTGAGGGATATTTTTCCTGGGAAATAGCAAGTGAAAACTTCTTCATCTTGCCCTGTCATGGTGGATTAGGTTAAGGATACAACTTTCCCTACCCCACCTTTCTTTTTAACATAACTTTTTAACCCTGTTATTAAAATGCTCTCTTCTGTTGACCTTTGGAGGGCCCTGGCTGAGCAGTTCCTGAACCCCCTGTATTGGTATCTGCTGATAAGATTCCCTCAAGTGCTCCAGGTACCACTGTCTGTGATCTCTTAGAATCCTATTGCTCTGCTGGAGTCTGTAACTCCACCAAATGTTTTCTCCCAATAATCTGATGAGGTCTAAATTGACTAAACAGAAGTATTATTTTTGTTTTTTTTAAGATCAATAAATATGAAATATGATTGTACTAGAAAATAAGGTACTGGACTCTGGCAGCCTGGATTTTGGGAGTTCAAATTCCACTGTGGTGAGTTGGAATGTATAGAATTGAGTGAAATTTGGTGATTTGCGAGCTGGCAACAGATAAAATGCCCATGAGAGTGTGAAATTATCTGGTATGCATTGCCAGAAACAGAATCTATAGTAATTTTCAAAAGGGAATTGGATAAATATTGAAGGGGAACAATTTGCAGAGCTATGCGAAAAGAACAGTGAAGTAAGATTAAGTGGATCACTCTTTTAAAGACTTAACACAGGCACAATGGGCCAAATGGCTACCTTCTGTGTTGTATCATTCTATGATTCTAATGTCCTCCAGGGAAGGGAACCTGCCATCCTTACTTGGGTCTGTGCTTTATGTAACTCCAGTCCCAATTCAATGTAATTGACTCATTTTATAGCCATAGGGCAATAACAGGTGGGCAAGAGGGCACATATTTAAAGTATTTGGCAAAAGAAGCAATGGACACACGAGAAGAAACTTTTTTCACGCAGCAAGTAGTTAAGATCTGGAATGCGCTGCCTGAGAGTTAGGTGGAGGCAGGTTCAATCAAAGTATTCAAGACGGAGTTGGATTATTATCTGAAAAGGAAGAATGTGCAGGGGCCTATGTGCTAGCGCAGACACGAAGGGCCAAATGGCCTCCTTCTGTGCTGTAACAATTCTGATTCTGTGGCGTTGTTTCTGAATCATCATAGCAATCACAACATGTTAGTCTTTCATCTGCTAATATTGTCACTCATCTTTTCTAGGGAATATCACTTAACACCTGTGCAGCGCACCATCTAGGCACGTTCCTGAGAAATGATACACCTGATCTGACTTGGGCAGGTGCTTTCAGTTGGCACAGCACTTAAAGCTTTTAGAGCAGTAACATTGGGCTCAGGAGACAAATCCGCCACTACAAGCTGAAATAAAATCATTAATAAGTTTCTATTTGCCATCTTAGGCTAACAACTGTTTAAAGCATCTAATACTATCTGCAATGACAAAATATCTAATTTCTGTTATGGTTTCAAGTGCTTCAGTGCAGGTTGAGTAAGAACTCAACTTCTGATCATACTCATAAGAAAGTTTACAGTGACAATAAACATTGGCTCCATTCATAGCTCACATGTATTCATTCTATCAAGGACTTCCTTCACTCCGACCAACTAAACCCCGACTTTACAGGATACTATCGGGTAACTTCAATGATCGACACTTCCAGCAGGGAGCTGAGTCAAAGGGGAGCAGGTGTCAACAAGTGAGTGTGACAGTGAAATCACTCTGTCT
The DNA here is from genome assembly GCF_964194155.1 of Cetorhinus maximus. Taxonomy (NCBI): domain Eukaryota; kingdom Metazoa; phylum Chordata; class Chondrichthyes; order Lamniformes; family Cetorhinidae; genus Cetorhinus; species Cetorhinus maximus. Next base: position 53,560,355 of record NC_135896.1, on the reverse strand, counting down.
CTGACCTGTGCTCCCTTCAGTGCAGCTACCTCCTGGGAGTACAGGAAGACAAGGTCCCGGATCTTTTGGTCAGTGGTGGAGTGGGAACACTCGCCACTGACCGCGTTTGAAACTGCAGCCATCTCTTTAGGTTGGAGCCTTAGGACCTTCCTGTACCAGCTGCAGTATGAATCCATTGGTGAGGGGAGTTGGGAGGCCCGGTAGTGAGCGGTAGTAATCCCACATTCCCTTTCACGTCCCAGAATGAAAACACGCCCTTTCATTGTTTTCAAACATACATGTTATCCGTTTTTAATTCTAGGTTCACAGCCCGGTCAACCTGCTAACCTCATCCCAGATTCTGCTCATCCCACCCCCCAGACACTGCTCAACCCTCCCAGACACTGCTCACCCCCATACCAGACACTGCTCACACCCCCACCCAGACACTGCTCAAACCCCCAGACACTGCTCACCGCCATCTCAGATACTGCTCATCCCACCCCCCAGACACTGCTCACCCCTCCCAGACACTGCTCACCCCCATCCCAGACACTGCTCACACCCCCACCCAGACACTGCTCACCCCCATCCCAGACACTGCTCACACCCCCATCCCAGACACTGCTCACACCACCACCCAGACACTGCTCAAACCCCCAGACACTGCTCACCGCCATCTCAGATACTGCTCATCTCACCCCCCCAGACACTGCTCAACCCCCCTAGACACTGCTCACCCCCATCCCAGACACTGCTCACACCCCCATCCAGACACTGTTCAAACCCCCCAGATACTCCTCAAACCCCCAGACACTGCTCACCCCCATCCCAGACATTGCTCACACCCCCATCCTGACACTGCTCAAACCCCCCAGACACTCCTCAAACCCCCAGACACTGCTCACCCCCAACCCAGACACTGCTCACAACCCCATCCCAGACACTGCTCACACCCCCACCCAGACACTGCTCAAACCCCCAGACACTGCTCGCCGCCATCTCAGATACTGCTCATCTCACCCCCCCAGACACTGCTCAACCCCCCTAGACACTGCTCACCCCCATCCCAGACACTGCTCACACCCCCATCCAGACACTGTTCAAACCCCCCAGATACTCCTCAAACCCCCAGACACTGCTCACCCCCATCCCAGACACTGCTCACACCCCCATCCAGACATTGCTCAAACCCCCCCGACACTGCTCAAACCCCCAGACACTGCTAAAACCCCCAGACACTGCTCACCGCCATCCCAGATACTGCTCATCTCACCCCCCCAGACACTGCTCACACCCCCACCCAGACACTGCTCACCCCCATCCCAGACACTGCTCACACCCCCATCCAGACACTGCTCAATCCCCCAGTTCTGCTCAAACCCCCAGACACTGCTCACACCCCCATCCAGACACTGCTCAATCCCCCAGACCTGCTCAATCCCCCAGACCTGCTCAAACCCCCAGACACTGCTCACACCCCCTCCCAAACACTGCTCACCCCCATCCCAGACAGTTCTCACACCCCCATCCAGACACTGCTCACACCCCCATCCAGACACTGCTCAAATCCCCAGACACTGCTCACACCCCCATCCAGACACTGCTCAAATCCCCAGACACTGCTCACACCCCCTCCCAAACACGGTTCACCCCCATCCCAGACAGTGCTCACACCCCCATCCAGACACTGCTCACACCCCCATCCAGACACTGCTTAAATCCCCAGACACCGCTCACACCCCCATCCAGACACTGCTCAAATCCCCAGACACTGCTCACAGCCCCTCCCAAACACTGCTCACCCCCATCCCAGACACTGCTCACACCCCCATCCAGACACTGCTCAAACCCCCAGACACTGCTCAAACCCCCAGACACTGCTCACCCCCATCCAGACACTGCTCAAACGCCCAGACACTGCTCACCGCCATCTCAGATACTGCTTATCTCACGCCCCCCATACACTGCTCACACCCCCACCCAGACACTGCTCACCCCCATCCCAGACACTATTCAGCCCCCCCAGACACTGCTCACACCCCCAGACACTGCTCACACCCCCACCCAGACACTTCTCACCCCCATCCCAGACACTATTCATCCCCACCCAGACACTGCTCACACCCCCAGACACTGCTCACACCCCCACCCAGACACTGCTCACTCCCATCCCAGACACTATTCAGCCCCCCCAGACACTGCTCACCCCAGACACTGCTCACCCCAGACACTGCTCACCCAAGATACTGCTCACCCCAGACACTGCTCACCCCAGACACTGCTCACCCCAGAGACTGCTCACCCCAGATACTGCTCACCCCCATCCCAGTCACTGCTCAACCGCCCCCAGACACTGCTCACCCCCATCCCAGACACTGCTCACACCCCCATCCAGACACTGCTCAAACCCCCAGACACTGCTCAAACCCCCAGACACTGCTCACCCCCATCCAGACACTGCTCAAACCCCCAGATACTGCTCACCCTCATCCCAGTCACTGCTCAACCGCCCCCAGACACTGCTCAACCCTGGACACTGATCATCCCCATCCCAGGCACTGCTCATGCCCCCCACCCCCATCAGACTCTGCTCAGCGCCCCCCACCCCGGCACTGTTCACCCCCGACACTGCTCAACCCCCCAGACACTGCTCATCTGCCAGAACCCCTCCAACACAGCTCGCACCTCCCGATCACCTCCAACACTGCTCAACCCCATGGGTTTGGGGAGGTGAGCAGTGTAGGGGGTGCTGGAGAGGGTAAGCAATGTAGGAGGTGCTGGAGGAGGTGAGCAGTGTTGGGAGTGGGGGAGGGTCTGAGCAGTGTTGGGGATGGGGGAGGGAGTGAGCAATGTTGGGGGTCGGGGAAGGAGTGAACAGTGTTGGGGGTGGGGGAGAGAGTGAGCAGTGTTGGGGGTGGGGGAGAGAGTGAGCAGTGTTGGGGGTCGGGGAAGGAATGAGCAGTGTTGGGGGTAGGGGAGGGGGGAGCAGTGTGGGGGGTGGAGGAGGGAGTGAGCAGTGTTCGGGGTGCGGGAGGGCCCGAGCAGTGTTGGGGGTCAGGGAGGGAGTGAGCAGTGTTGGGGGTACAGGAGGGAATGAGCAGTGTTGGGGGTACAGGAGGGGGTGACCAGTGTTGGGGGTTTGGGAGGGAGTGAGCAATGTTGGGGGTGCAGGAGGGAGTGAGCAGTGTTGGGGGTGCAGGAGGGAATGAGCAGTTTTGGGGGTGCAGGAGGGAGTGAGCAGTGTTGGGGGTGCAGGAGGGAGTGAGCAGTGTTGGGGGTGCAGGAGGGAGTGAGCAGTGTTGGGGGTACAGGATGGAGTGAGCAGTGTTGGGGGTGCAGGAGGGAGTGAGCAGTGTTGGGGGTACAGGATGGAATGAGCAGTGTTGGGGATGCAGGAGGGAGTGACCAGTGTTGGGGGTGCAGGAGGGAGTGAGCAGTGTTGGGGGTGCAGGAGGGAGTGAGCAGTGTTGGGGTGCAGGAGGGAGTGAGCAGTGTTGGGGGTACAGGAGGGAATGAGCAGTTTTGGGGGTGCAGGAGGGAGTGAGCAGTGTTGGGGGTGCAGGAGGGAGTGAGCAGTGTTGGGGGTGCAGGAGGGAATGAGCAGTTTTGGGGGTTTGGGAGGGAGTGAGCAGTGTTGGGGGTGCAGGAGGGAGTGAGCAGTGTTGGGGGTGCAGGAGGGAATGAGCAGTTTTGGGGGTGCAGGAGGGAGTGAGCAGTGTTGGGGGTGCAGGAGGGAGTGAGCAGTGTTGGGTGTACAGGATGGAATGAGCAGTGTTGGGGGTGCAGGAGGGAGTGAGCAGTGTTGGGGGTGCAAGAGGGAGTGAGCAGTGTTGGGGGTACAGGATGGAATGAGTAGTGTTGGGGGTGCAGGAGGGAGTGAGCAGTGTTGGGGGTGCAGGAGGGAGTGAGCAGTGTTGGGGGTGCAGGAGGGGGTGAGCAGTGTTGGGGGTGCAGGAGGGAGTGAGCAGTGTTGGGGGTGCAGGAGGGAGTGAGCAGTGTTGGGGGTGCAGGAGGGAGTGAGCAATGTTGGGGGTGCAGGAGGGAGTGAGCAGTGTTGGGGTTGCAGGAGGGAGTGAGCAGTGTTGGGTGTACAGGATGGAATGAGCAGTGTTGGGGTGAGCAGTGTTGGGGGTGCAGGAGGGAGTGAGCAGTGTTGGGGGTGCAGGAGGGGGTGACTAGTGTTGGGGGTGTGGGAGGGAATGAGCAGTGTTGGGGGTGCAGGAGGGAGTGAGCAGTGTTGGGGATGCAGGAGGGAGTGAGCAGTGTTGAGGGTGCAGGAGGGAGTGAGCACTGTTGGGGGTGCAGGAGGGGGTGACTAGTGTTGGGGGTGTGGGAGGGAATGAGTAGTGTTGGGGGTGCAGGAGGGAGTGAGCAGTGTTGGGGGTACAGGAGGAGTGAGCAGTGTTGGGGTTGCAGGAGGGAGTGAGCAGTGTTGAGGGTGCAGGAGGGAGTGAGCAGTGTTGGGGGTACAGGAGGAGTGAGCAGTGTTGGGGTTGCAGGAGGGAGTGAGCAGTGTTGGAGGTTGTTATAGACCAGAGGGTGTTTAATTCAAACAGCCCTGATTTCTCTTCTCACTACCCGTCCGTAAGCAGAAAGATGTTTTTGATTTTTGATTTCTCCCCTCCATAAGTGGTGGTGTATTTTCCCCAACCTTTCAGTTTTGCAGTTATCCAATCCTCTAGTAATAACCCCACAGCAAACTCGAGATAAGGTGATATAAGAAGGCTGGTTTATTTTACCCACACAGAAAAGACTGGAAAGGGGTTTGCAAGTCCGCCCCTTTTTGCACTCATACAAGAGGGATAAGGGAAAGAAAGGGGTACAGGGCAAGACCACGATAAAAATAAGAGTTATAGTTTCACATGAGTCCAGAGTCCAGAAGCAAAAGTCTAGCGGGATATCCCTTCAGAGGGTAGCAGGCTGAAACTGTTGCCGGGCATTCCAACTTTCCAGAAGTGAGGACATCCACAATGGAAGAAGGCACCTAGAGATGAATTAGTCTTTAAGGCATAGAAACAGACGTTCCAAGGTTCCAGTAGTTCACAGTGTAGATGAGGGCCATTCACATTCACATTTACGGTGTCTGCGCAATTCCGCACTTATCGCACAGGCAAAACTGGTGGGCAGGTAGCCCATTTTTAACGAAACTTCATCCAAGGGTGGGATAAAAAGCATCTGCTGCATTGCCATTGTGAGTAGTGAGGCATTTAGGAGGCAGTTTGCTGCATGTTGCTTATTTGAACTTGACAGCTTCATCTCTGCTCTGAGCTTCAGTCTTAGCATTTCCAGGCTTCATTTGAGGACCCATTGGTGTCTCCAAGGCCCCTGGAGGATTTTGACTGTGTGGACCCTTCCAGGCACCAGGCAGCCTGGTAATGGGGATTGTGGTCTCCGCTGGTGGCACTTCCTCTGAGGAGGGAGACTGGGGCAGAAGGGAGAGGAGGCCAGGTGTCCCAAGTCAGCTTCCAGGGGGTGACCTGTGGGAGGGGAGGCGCAGGCAGAAGGGGCCGCAGAAGATGCCACTATCCCATTGTCAGGGTTTACAGGCAGTTACCTCAACATATCCGAGGTGCAATGCTGAACGAGGCTCTGCCTCTCCAGGGATTCTGTGACCTCCATCTGTCAAATGATTGTGCCTCAGGTCACCTCCAACTATATGGGTAGGCACCCCATGCCAGTGGCTCTGAAGGTCACAGTGGCCCTCAGCTTCTATGCCTCCGGTTCTTTCCAGGGGTCAGTGGGGTATCTTTGTGGAGATTCTGAATCAGCTGTCCACAGTTGCTTCAAGCTGGTGACTGATGATATATTCAGGCGAGTAATGAAATTTATTAATTTCCGTACAGGCGAGGCCAGCCAGGCTGAGCGAGCCAGAGGGTTTGCAGTGATTGCTGGGTTCCCCCACGTCCAGGTTACAATCGACTGCACACACATGGCCACCAAGGTGCCAGTGGGTCATCCAGGTGCCTTTGTCAACAGGAAGGGCTTCCACTCGATGAACGTCTGGATAGTTTGTGACCACAAGGCACAGATTCTGCAAGTCTGTGCAAGGTAAACTGACAGCTCCCATGGCACTTACATCCTCAGACACCCCCAGGTGCCAAGGCTATTCACTGCTCCAGCCCGACTGGATGGATGGCTGCTGGGTGACAAGGGTTATCCATTGAAAAGGTGGCTTCTGATGCCTCTGCTACTCAAGAACAAAGGCAGAGCAGCATTATAATAGGACTCATGCCTCCACAAGGATGGTGAAAGAGAGAACCATAGGTCTTCTGAAGATGCGCTTCCAATGCCTGGACCGTTCAGGGGGAGCAGTACAATTCATTCCAGAGCAGGTATCACTGATAATAGTTACATGCTGCGCTCTCCACAAATCTGGTTCTGGCAAGGGGGGACCCACTGGAGGAAGAGGATCTTGAGGCAGCTGCACAGGCCACAGAGGATGAATCCAGTAGTGAGTTAGAAGAGGAGCCCGGTGAGGAGAGCACTGAGGGTGTCGAGGCGGACCTCTGTATCCCTCAGGGAAGCAGGGACAACAGGGACGCCTGATCCAACGCTCCTTCAGCTAGACTGCCAAAGATCTGCTTCCACCTCAAGCCAGGGCTGCCACCTCCTTCCCAGATGTTTAAAACGACCCTTTCCATTGAACCCAAAGTCCACTCAGTGCCTGTGCAATGAAGTTTAGACCCACTCACGTCCAGATACTGGCCTGTCCTGCACCTACAAAACAAGTGAAGCATCCTCAGGTCATTAAGACAAAAGCAAAATTTCTATCATGTTGGCACTCACATTGAATGAACATAACAATATATGGTGTTAACGGTCACACCAGTAAACAGATTAACAAAACATGGCAGAACGGAAGATCACCCACAAACAGTCGCTCTAGTGCTCATGGTGACTTAAACATACGTTTGTGAGTGCTACATCTTGTTGCTCCCCCCCACCCCAATTCGCTGGCATCAGCATTGGTTGTAACCTGCTCACTGGGCTGTCCTGTTGGCACTGATGACCTTGGCAGTCAACCTCTGGCCAGTGGAGCCTGTGCTGGCCCCACCTGGTGGGGAGTGGCCAGTGCCACGGTTAGCATCTCCCCTGTCATCACAGCCTCATCAGATGTCATGGTCACTGGGGAGATGCCACTGGGCAAAGAAGCGGAGGAGCTGGTGCTGTCATCCAGATCGCCCTGAGAGGAACCCACAGAAAAGACAAGCAGCTCGTGCACCAACGTGAGGTCGCTCTGGACCTCCCTGCTCGCCATTGATGGATGGGCACCTAGCTGGGATACTGGGTGTCTCATCCATCTCCCACACTGGCACTGACCACCTGAGGTCATTGCCTATGTGAGGGCTTGCAGGTCCGAGCGCAACTCCAGGAACCCTTGATTCTGTGACTGGAGCTGCTTCCCCATGAGAGTAGTCACTCTCTCCATGGAGGAGGCAATATACTCCACCATGAGGGTCAACGCCGTGCTCATGCTCCGCACGGACTCCTTCACAATGGAGACCATGGCACACATACCCTCATGGATCTCCTCCAGATCCTCCTGCACATCCCGCTGGACATCCAGCATCTGCTACCTAATGGACAACTCCAGAGGCTCATCATCTGCCTTCAAATCAGCATCATCCTGGTCTCCAGCAGCCCTCCGATTGCCGACTGAGTACTCTCCGCCTCTGCCTGCTACTCAAGCAAGGGTGAGGTGTCCTCATCGCTATGCACTGACATTCTAGCTGCTGATCTAGTGCCCCCCGAGGTGCTAGTATCTGCGCTGGTGCTTGGTGCAGAGAGGGGGTGTGACGCATGTGCATCTAAAGCCCAGTGATCATCTGGCCTCAAGGGAGGCGCTTCAGGACGAGCTGTGTTCGTGGCGAGCTGGCGATTCTAGGGGAGAACAATGACATGTCATTAGTTTAAGTCATCACACAGTCACTGTGCATGCCAGATGCCCTGGTGAGACAATGGAGATCTGCATCATGATGCCATCATCTTTCAATGATCAATGGGGACTCCAGGTTTGAGGCTCCCATTAATGATGAGACTTATGTTTGCACAATCCCACACTCTCACCTCTGTGCACTGCACGCTTACCTTCATCAGGGATCTTTGCCTCTCCACAACCCGCTGAACAAGGTTGGTGGCAGCACTCCAGCTCCAAGGCATCCATCTCGTACCTCATCAGAATGAGGAGGTTTGGGTGACCTCCGCCTGTCTTAGTTCTTTCTTTGTTGTTATGGCTTCTCTTCTCCTGAAATGACAGAGGAGCATTGATTTGTCCACCCTCTACCTGCAGCGCCATTGCAGCCTGACAAACCCCAACCCACCCACACCCCAGGACACCTTGCAGTTGTGGCCCTCGACCTGCAAGGCACTTAGGCCAGCAGCCAGCAGCCAGGGCACACCACCTTGGCCGATGCCGGTGTCAGTGACAGTTGGCACTCAGATTCTGACACCCCTGAGTTCCACGGGGCGGGGGGAACGGCTGACCCTGAACACTTCTCCGCACTGATCCATGCCAACTCGGCACTCACCTTGCCGAGCGTAGCAGATTACAGAATCACACAGAATCACAGAATCATAGAATCACAGTGCAGAAGAGGCCCTTCGGCCCATCAAGTCTGCACCGACACATGAGAAACACCTGACCTACCTACCTAATCCCATTTACCAGCACTTGGCCCATAGCTTTGAATGTTATGACATGCCAAGTGCTCATCCAGGTACTTTTTAAAGGATGTGAGGCAACCTGCCTCCACCACCCTCCCAGGCAGTGTATTCCAGACCGTCACAACCCTCTGGGTAAAAACGTTTTTCCTCACATCCCCCCCTAAACCTCCTGCCCCTCACCTTGAACTTATGCCCCCTTGTGACTGACCCTTCAACTAAGGGGAACAGCTGCTCCCTATCCACCCTGTCCATGCCCCTCATAATCTTGTACACCTTGATCAGGTCGCCCCTCAGTCTTCTCTGCTCCAATGAAAACAACCCAAGTCTGTCCAACCTCTCTTCATAACTTAAATGTTTCATCCCAGGCAACATCCTGGTGAATCTCCTCTGCACCCCCTCTAGTGCAATCACATCCTTCCTATAATGTGGCGACCAGAACTGCACACAGTACTCCAGCTATGGCCTCACCAAGGTTCTATACAACTCCAACATGACCTCCCTACTTTTGTAATCTCTCCCTCAACTGATATAGGCAAGTGTCCCATATGCCTTTTTCACCACCCCAGTAACATGCCCCTCCGCCTTCACAGATCTATGGACACTCACGCCAAGGTCCCTTTGTTCCTCAGAACTTCCTAGTGCCATGCCATTCATTGAATACTTCCTTGTCAAATTACTCCTTCCAAAGTGTATCACCTCACACTTTTCTGCCACTTATCTGCCCATTTGACCATCCCGTCTATATCTTCCTTTAGTCCAAGACACTCAACCTCACTGTTAACCACCCGGCCAATCTTTGTGTCATCCACAAACTTACTAATCCTACCCCCCATATAGTCATCTATGTCGTTTATATAAATATAACATCCAGATTGTTGAACAGTTTGCGGCACTGCACCCATGTGTGCCACACAACGTCATGGCCGCTGACTTCGGCTGCCACCTTTTCCCAGGCTTTTTTGGTCAGGTGCAGTGGCCTCTTTCTGCCATCTCTGGGTACTAGAGTGTCCCACCTGACACCTACCACCTCCACAAGGACCGCGAGGCACTCATCCAAGAAATGGGGGGTCGAGTACCCACCCAACTTGCCCTCCCATCTGATCTCTCCAGTCGCTGGTGAGTCCATTGTTCAAATGAAATGGTTTCCTGGGTAGACTTCAAAGATTCTCCTCTGGCAGCCTTCAGGGAGCTGCCTCTGCTGGTTTTAAAGCACCCGCCGGGTCACCATTGGACCCGGAGCCCGACAGGCCCCTGCCCCCACCCGACCCTTCCCAACCATTGAGAAGACGTGTTTCACGATGGGCAGACTTTAATTGGACATCCAGCGTGAAATCGCCTTTGCAATGTGACCATGGCTGGGAGCAGATTCCACATCCGTTTCCACTCCCGCCGACTTGGCGCGCACACCAAGTTTGAAATTCAGGCCAAGGTGACTGGTTGAAATCCATTGTGTTTTGGAGCAGGCAGTAGTGGGGCCATTAGCAACACGTTGGAGATGGGGAGTCACAAACAGCTGGCTGGTGCATACTTTTCTCTATGAATCCTTTGTGTTGGCTTGGCTGGAATGTTTATACAAGTCATATTCCAGGATGTTGAGGTAGCCTTTGCCTATTGGAATAGCTTAGAATCTTCCAGAAGCTAGCATGTGATCAGCCCAGCAATTGTCTACTTTGAAAAACAGAAAAAATATTTTTATAAAGTAGCCAGGCAGTCTTAGATATATATATCTATATATATAATATATATCTATATATATATATATATATATCTTTCTTCCTGTCTCCTGGCTGGGACATGGTGCTGAAATGGGTGAGCAGTGTTGGGGCTGCGGGAGGAAGCAAGCAGTGTCCGGGTTGAGCACTGTCAATGGTGAGCAGTGTTAGGGGTGAGCAGTGTTAGGGGTGAGCAGTGTCGGGGGTGAGCAGTGTCGGGGGTGAGCAGTGTATGGGGTGAGCAGTGTCGGGGGTGAGCAGTGTCGGGGGTGAGCAGTGTTGGGGGTGAGCAGTGTTGGGGGTGAGCAGTGTTAGGGGTGAGCAGTGTTGGGGGTGAGCAGTGTTAGGGGTGAGCAGTGTTAGGGGTGAGCAGTGTTGGGGGTGAGCAGTGTTGGGCATGAGCAGTGTTGGGGGTGAGCAGTGTTAGGGGTGAGCAGTGTTGGGGGTGAGCAGTGTTGGGCGTGAGCAGTGTTGGGGGTGAGCAGTGTTAGGGGTGAGCAGATTTGGAGGTTGCAGGAGTGGGCGAGCTGTGTTAGGGGTTGCGGGAGAGAGTGAACAGTGTCTGGGGTGAGCAGTGTCTGGGGTGAGCTGTGTCTGGGGTGAGCAGTGTTGGGGGTGAGCAGTGTTGGAGGTTGCAGGAGTGGGTGAGCTGTGTTAGGGGTTGCGGGAGAGAGTGAACAGTGTCTGGGGTGAACAGTGTTGGGGGTGAGCAGTGTTGGAGGTTGCAGGAGTGGGTGAGCTGTGTTAGGGGTTGCGGGAGAGAGTGAACAGTGTCTGGGGTGAGCAGTGAGCAATGTCCAGGGTGCGGAGATGCTGGAGTGATTTGACACTCCTCCTGACTTAAAGGGCTGTGCTCCTGAGCAGGCTTTACATCTGCTAGGAGCAGCTCTAAATAAATCAGGATTGAAAAACAGCGTAAGTGTCAGGCAAACAGCCCAAGTTTACGTAATGACAGATCCTGGGGGATGATGAGCGAGGGCTCCAACGGAGCCATTTCTTGCGAACTGGAAGTTCCGATGTTTCAATGTCCACCACTATTGGGACCTGAAGATCTGGGCTAAGATCTTTCATCCCCCTCCCTGAACAAAAAATATTGAGCAAATGTTGTTATTCAGGGCAAATTTCCCTTGGGCCCTCTGGACCTGAACACGTACCCTTAACTTGTGAAATATGGCAGGGAAGCCCTTCCTGCATGTTCTCAGCTCATTTTATGCTGAAATCAATCTTACTCCATTATGTGAATCATGTTCTCACATGAAATTTGCAACAGCTTCATTAAGAAGCTGGCATTTATTGAAACATATTCAACTGAAACAAAGGTGCTATTTGCAAATTTCTCTCGTTAATGCTCTTTGTGGTCAATACAAAATGGGCAATTCTAGAATGACATGTTAGAGATCGAGATCCTAATGATGCTTTCGTGTTCACTGCTTGGATTTGAGCTTCTTGCAGTAGTTTTTCTACAACTTTTTTTGCATTTGTCTTTGCAATCTGCCTATCTTTTTTGGGATTTCATTTGGTGTTGCCAGAATTCAGGGGTGTGAGAACTCCTCTGGAGATTCCTCTTTCATTATGTTGGTGGTGGCACAGAAGATTCTGAGGAGAACTGATCAGCCTGGCCATTTATGTGAGAGACAGACAGGCTGCACTCACTCTTACCCAAATAGCCAATTCTACAGACTCCGGCCTGAGGAGATTTGCCTTTGCAACTCCACCTCACCAGATGGGTTGCTTGCCAGGACATGAAAAGGGCATTGTGATTTTCTGTGTGGTAGCATTCTCCAACTGGATTTTTGAACTGTACTTAGAAATCCACTTTATTCAATAGAGCTGAGAATCCAAGGAGAAAGAAAGGAATCTATCAACAATAGCAGCAGTGCAGCTAATTGATAATACTCTTGGTACTGCAATTCATTAGTATTTGTCACACTAATCTTCTGGTAGGAGACTGCTGATCTCTAGCTCATTAAATTCGGTACCTTGAATGTATTGATTAATGACATACTGCTATCATTTGTCTAGGCTCTGTCCTTTTTATCAGTCCTTGCATCACTGGACATTACTAATTGGAAATAAAAACAGAAAATGGTGGAAATACTCAGCAGTTCAGGCAGCATCTGTGGAGAGAGAGAGTTAGTGTTTCAGGTCGATGACCTTCCATAAGAACTGGGAAACCTTAGAAATGTAATAGGTTTTGAGCAAGGGTTGAGTGGTGCAAGGACCAAAGGAAGGTCTGTGATCGGGTGAAAGACAGGAGAGATTAAATGACAGAAGAGTTAGTCTTCCAGGGCCAAGGGGAATGGTGATGGGGCAAGAAAAGAAAGAAATAAAAGATGTGCCTAGACCAGGTATGCTACTGTATGAACGCAAAAATGAGAGAAAAACTGAAACAATCAAAGAAAGTGGAACAAAATGAGAGCACAGATTAATGTCTGAAATTGTTGAACTCAATGTTGAGTGCGGAAGATTGTAAAGTGTCTAATTAAAAGATGAGGTGCTGTTCCTCAAACTTATGTTGAGCTTCACTAATTGGAGAAGTTGCTTTTTAAATCTATTGAATTAATACATCCAGAGCAATGTTACATATCACATTGGGTACAGAGGGAGTAAACAGTGGCTAATCATGGTTCATGAAAAATGTGTTAATGATTGAGTGAAAACCTCGCAATCTAAGAAAGCAACACTTAGTGCATCCATCGCAGGCGATCAACAGAAGTCCTTTTCCAAGTTCAATGTCTACTGCTAGCTAATCTATCCACAACTACTGTGAAGAATTCATTATATCCTATTACATTTAGTTAAAACGATTATTTCCAGCCAGTCAGAATGATTAAGTAAAACCTATTTTATATTTGTTGTTTAATATAGAATTTGTAAGCAAGTATTGGACAACTGAGCGTGTGCAGAGGTCTAACGGAGGAAAACATCAATGGGTGGTAACTATAAAATGAAGAGAAAATGTTAGAAATCCACAACAGATTAAATAGGATCTGACCATGATGCAGGCTGCCACCCAAAATGTTATCCTATTTTCGGTTTCAGATGCTGACGAACCTCCTGTCCATTCCCAGCATTTCTGTTTTTATACTTAGATATAGAAGTGTGCTAATTATGTAAATACAAAATTGAGTAGATGTTTTTTCTTAAACCCCACTAGGCATTGAATCTCCTGAAGCACAGAAAGGATGACATCCCTCTCACAAAACCTGCTTGACTTTGCTTCCATTAATTAAAACATAATTAAACTTAACATTTTATGTCAAATCATAACATGTTTTATCAAATCCCTCAATGTTTATGAAAATGAAGCAGAAAATAAATCGTTCGTTTCATTTTATTAGAGGTTAGCACACTGCTTATTGATTACATCGAATTTTACAGCACAAGATGTGGCCATTCGGCCCATTGCTCCAGTGTAGCTATCTGCGAATTTCCACTGAATCCCCTTCAAGTGCCCTTTTCCCAGGCCATTTAAAGATGTTATTTTTCAAATATTTAACTGACAAGAACACTGTCACAACAGATCTCACGGACTTGTTCAACAAGATCTGGGCTGCGGAGGATGTCCCAGATGACTGAATGCGAGGTGTAATCATCAAGCTACCAAAGGAAGGGGACCTCAGTGACTGCAGTCACTGGAGGGACATAACACTGCTATCAGTGCCTGGCAAGGTCTTCAGCTTGGTGCTCCTCAACAGATTGAAGTCAGAAGTAGATGGTACCCTTCGTGAAGAACAGGAAGGTTTCTGGTGTGGCAGATCACGCTACAAATGCAGGAACATCACAGAGCAGAACCTATCAGAAGCTATTTGCTATCAACTTTATTGATTTCAAGAAGGCTTTTGACAGCATCCATCAGCAGTCACTCTGGTGTATCGCAAGACAGCATGGCACCCCAGAGCAGTATATTAATATCTTTAAAGCCTTATACCGTGACTCCAGCAGTTGCGTCAATACTAGCGTGGGCACCACGGACTCCTTCAACATCATCCAAGCAATATGACAAAGCTGCATACTCTCCCCATTCCTTTCCCTCTTAGTTATTGATTTCATCATGAGGAAGGCGATGGTGGGTGCAGGCTTTGGCATCCCTTGGCAACACTACTGGTTGATGGACCTTGATTTTGCAGATGACATCGCCTTGCTGGCTGAAGAACCGCGCACACTCCAAGAAATGACCACCACTCTTGTAAGTAATGCTGCCAAGATTGGTCCATGGATCAGCTGCGAGACCAAGACAATAATGACTGCACAGTGAAAGGTCCTCCCAGCACCACTCGACACTGAACATTGAGGACATCGACTACTTCCCCTCCCCAGGGAGCAACATCTCCAGAGAGGGTGATGTAGAGATCAACGTCCACACAAGAATTAGCAAAGCAGCATCAGTCATCCAACACCATCAACATGGCCATGAATCTGTGACTCTACATGTCCATAGCAATACCAACCACAATCTATGCCAGTGAGACGTGGAAGAGAGCAGTAAAAGGTGTCACCTAAGGGAGATGTCGTGCCTCAGTGCTGCCTTTTTAAGATCCTGGGCATCACATGGAGAGACAGTATCACCAATTACAAAGTTCTACAGACAACTGGTCAGTGATGCCTGCAGGACATCATGACGGAAAGACAACTGAGGCTAGAAGGACACGCATTTCATCTCCCGGACAGAGTGGCAGTAGCATGTACACCACCAGGTGGAAGAAGAAGATGGGGCCAGCCAAAGAAAACTTGGCAAAGTACATTTAAGGAGGACTTCCAAGGGTGGGGCAACATCTGGGCCGGAGCAAAAGAATATACGATGGACTGAGGCCAGTGGCGGAGTTCTGCTGTCCATTGCCCTGCATGGGACCAGAGGAAATGAAGGCAGATTTTTCCGTGCCCCCTGGCATCATGCGTGTTCAGTGGTGTGAGCGGACAATATGGCGAGAAAGCCAAGAATCGGTTTCACGACATCATGAAACCAATTTGTAATCGTCCACTCTACCCATCAATGGCAGGCCACATTTCCCGCCGTCAGATGTCGGGAACCTCATTGTAATACATCTGCACATCATTATAAGGCCAGCCCACAGGAATCATGCCCCATTGCTGGATCATCCGCCCACATCAGCAGGAAAACACGCTGGTGCAGAACACATCTTAACAATTGTGACGTGCAGAAGTTGGGACTTACCGTCAGGGCCTTGCTCACATCGCGGACATCAGAGGAGCAGAGAATGCTGGAACCCGACAGCAACGCGACACTGGAGGAATGCCCATGGCATGCTGGGTGGATTCTCATGGACATGGCTCTGCTGTGAAGCAGCGCACGGAAGTTGGAAAGTCACCGTTGAGGATTTGCTCACAATGGATGATGGTCGAGGGATGGAGAGGAAGGTCCAGCTGTGTTTGGAGGAGGAAGATGTACCTGGGGGGGACAGTAGGTGGGTGGGAGAGGAAGGACTAGGATCAACTGGGAGAAGAAGAGGTGTCAGGAGGCGAAGTAGCGATGCAGGGGATGAAGATGCCGGGGATGCTGAGGTTGAGGGGGGTGTGGAACGAAGGTGTCATGGGTGAGGTTGGGAGGGGGGAATGAAAATGTCTGGGGGAGGTTGGGACGGGGTGGAGGGTCTACGAGGGGAGAGGGTAACGGGGGAGAAGATGGCAACTGGAGAGGTAGTTGTTTAGGGAGGGCTAAAAGTTTTAAGAGAAGAAATTCAGAGAGGGAAGGAGTGCAGAGATGGAAAGGAGTCCAGGGAGAATAAGGAGTCTAGGGGAAGGAAGGAGTCCATGGGGAAGAGTGCAGAGAGGAGAAGGGTGCAGAGGGGAAGGAGTAAGGGTGGAGGAAGAAGTAAGGCTGGAGGAAGAAGCAAGGGTCTCTGAGTTCCAACGGGGAGGGGGGGGTTGAGTCCAGGCGAACTTGCAAGGAAGGCCTCTGATGAGTCCATGACTGCCTCCTGGGGAGAAAGCTGAGGGTGGGCATGGTACAAGGGAATGGTGAGAATGACCGAGGGCAGAATGAGGCGGTAGTGTGGGAGGGTGAGAGTTCGACGGTATCGGTAGAAGGGAATGACGAGGGTGGTTGGTGAGGACCCAGAGGCAGACACGCACCCTGGGAGTGGGAACGAGGAAGTCGGAGAGGTTAATGTGGATGGGGGTGGGATTTTCAGGAAGGAAGGGAATGTGCATGTTCACCTGGACATCCCCAAAGGGAAAGGGTTGTGGCTGGTAGGTCATGATGGGGATGTGGAAGGTGATGCCAGGAGGGTCGACAGTGATGGGGGAAAGGAAACTTAACCTTGTATGAAGGTGGCATTTCATCAGTAATTCAGACAGTGTTGAACCTGTAGTTGCACGAGGAGTCATTTGATAGTTGAGAAGAAAACGTGAAATTAGAGCTTCTGACGTTCTTTCGGGTAACTTCTTCATTCCTGATTTGAATGTTTGCACTGCTCTTTCTGCTAACCCATTTGATGAGGGATGATATGGTGCTGTTTTAATATGTTTAATTCCAGTTAAACTCATGAATCTCTGAAATTCCATACCAGTGAAGGCAGTACCGTTATCAGAAAAAGATGACTTCTAGTAGGCCATGTACACTAAACCATTGACACAGCTTTTCAATAGTTGCACACAATGTCGGTGATCTAACTTCATACATATCCATTCACTGAGAATGCACATCGATGATCAATAAAAACATGGAACCTAAAAATGGACTTACATAGTCTATATGTAGTCTAACCCAGGGCCAATCAGGCTATTCCCACGGATGCAGGGGAGCTAAAATGGGCAACTTCTGTTGTTGCTGATACTGGAGAGAGTGTTTAACCATTTTTTCCATATCACTGCCTATACCTGGCCACCATATATAGCTTTGTGCAAGAATCTCAATCTACAAAATGCCTGAATGCACATTATGTAGCTCTGTCAAGGGCTCTTCCTTTCGAAAGGACAATGACTCTTGATCCCCCCAGCAAGATTCCACCTTGACAACTTAACTCAGTTTTATGGGCATGGAATGGACTTGTCTCTTCAGAGACTGGTGCATTCGACCATCCTTGCAATACCTGGACTTTGATAAAATTGGATCCCAGTTTGTCCAATTCTTTATTTGCTTCGCACATACTGGCGAAGAGTCCAGGAAATTCAACACAACTACAACTTCTTGTGGTATTGGAGCATGTACAATGCTATCTGGTAACTGAAGATGACTGAATGCATCTGAATTGGAAATATGCACACCCGGACAGTGCATAGAGGTGCACTCATATGCCAACAAAATCAAGGCCCATCATTGAATTCTGGCAGATGTTATTGGTGGAATTGCTTTATCTTCACTAAATACACCCAAGAGTGACTTGTGATCTAACACCATGGTAAAATGTCGACCATGCAGATAGTGATGGAATTTCTTTACTCCAAATATTACTGATAACCCTTCTTTTCAAGTTGTGAGTAACCCTTCTCGGCTACAAAGAGGGCTCTGGAGACATAGCCTATTGGCCTTTTGGAACATCTTCCATCCTGTGTGACAACACAGCTCCCACACCATAGGGAGATGCATCACAAGTTAACATTAATTCTTTTGATGGGTCAAAATGTATTAGTAGGCATGGTGAGTGTAATAGCTCCTTGACTTTTACGAAGGCTTCTTCTTGTTGCACCTTTCATGACCATTGATGGTTCTTTTTCTGTAATAAGTGTAAAGGGGCTAACACTGTTGACAAATTTGGCAAGAAGCAACCATAATAATGTATGATGCCCAAAAAAGACTTGAGTTCAGTGACACTAATAGGAGATGATGCCTCATTGATTGCCCTGACATTCTCCTCTACTGGATGCAACCCCTGGGCATCCACTCAATGACCCAAGTAAATGACTTCAGTAGCTTGGAAAATACACTTCTCTTTCTTCAATCATACACCAGCTTCCAAAAAATCTTCTTAAAACCTCTTCTAGGTTGGTCAAATGTTTGGCTTCCATTGATCCTGTGATCAGGATCTCATCCAGGTACACTACTACTCGGGGAAGTCCTTGCAATAAGCTTTCCATGTCCCTTCCAAGATTGCACAGGCAGATAATACATCAAAGAGTAGGTGGGTATATTGGTACAATATACCAAGATGACCTTGTGCGTGTTGATGGTTACATACCCTCTAGATGTGCTGTCCAGCTCTAGCTGTTGGTATGCATGGCTCATGTCCAGTTTGGAGTAGGATTTTCTTCCAGCTGGTTTAGCGTACAGATCTTCAATCCTCGGAATAGGATATTTATCTAATTTAGCAGCCTTGCTCACAGTTAATTTGTAATCTCCACAAATGCGAATCGCTTCATCTGGTTTCATCACAGGGACCATGGACGCTGCCCATTCCAAAAATTGGACTGGCTGGATGATACCTAACTTCTCTAAGTGGCACAATTTTGTATCTCCCTTCTTCTTTAGGGCATAAGGCACAGGTCTGGCCTTAAAGTACCAGGGTGTCACCTCCGAATCTACATATATTTTTGCTTGTAAGCCTTTTATCTTTCCCAATTCATCACGAAACACGCTGGCGAACTTCCTTAACAGCTCAGGAATTCCTCCTGTTCTCACTTGGAATATTTCTGACCAGTTGAGCTTAGTTTTTTGTAACCAATCGCAGCCCAGAAAACTAGGTCCTTCACCTGTTACTATGATCACTGGGAGCCGGGCTGTCTATTGCCTGTAGGACAGAGGTACAGAGACAATGCCTTTCACCTGTACTGACTCTCCGGTGTGTGTCTTCAATTGAGCCGTGGTTTGTTCCAGATTCAGTGGCTGGGTGCCTTCAGTTAGGTATTTAAATGTGTGTTCTCCCAACACTGTGGTCAAGGCTCCTGTGTCTACCTCTATGACTAGAGGCTTTCCATTCACTTGAAGGGTGACGGTGATTGGTTTAGTTTTTACTGCTTTGACATTGTATAGGGAATAGATCTCAGTATCAACAGTTTCTGGTTCAGTTATATTGTGCACTTCAATCATCTTGGTCTGCTGTCTGATTGGCTGTCTCGATTTTGCCCTGCATTGCTTTATTACTTGCCCTTTTTTGTGAGAGTAATGGCATTTTGCATCTTTAAACCTGCAGGTTTCCGATACATGGTTACCCCCACATCAGTAACAAATTAATTTCTGAATCGCTGGTTAGATGTTTCCAGTGTGCCTTTTCATTTTTCAAAGAGTAGAGGCTGTCTCCCGCTTCACGACTGTCTCTCTGGTTTTTGCGCCACACCCAGCAGTAGATCCCCGCTCCAACTGAAGAATGGTGCCATGTCTGCAAAGCCTGTGAGTCCCTCTCAGCATTCTCCATTGCTAGCACTATTTCTATGGTGTGCTTCAGATCAATATTAACTTCTGCAAATAAATGGTGATGAATGTCGTCGTCGTGTACGTCACAAACCAAACGATCTCGCAACATGTCATTGAGAGTATCTCCGAAGCTGCAGTGCTCAGCCAACGGTTTTAACTTAACAAAATAAGTTGCGATTGACTCACCCAGGGCCCTTACTCTGGAGTTGGACTTAAATCTCTGCATAATTACCGATGGCCTCGACTGAAAATGTGTCTTTGAAAGGTCTACCAGCTCGGTAAAAGATTTAGAATTGGGCGTGCTCGGGGCCATCAGACTATGGATGAGGTTATATGTCTTGCTCCCGCAGACACTTAAAAGAATTGTTTTCTGCTTCTCCTCTGCTGTTATTTCATTCACCACAAATTAAAAACCTAGGCAGTCTACATGTTGGCTCCAATCTTACATGGATGAATCATAAGGGTCAATTCTGCTGAAGAGTGGCATAACTGTGAGTATACTTTTCTTTCTTTCCTTAAGAATTGATGTACTCACATTCACGAGGCAAGGTGCAGTGTTGGGTCTGTTTATCCTCGTCACCAATTGTAATAAACTTGGGGCAGTATTTCTCGTTCGTCAGGCTGGCGCGCGCCCGACCCAAATGAGCATAAAATGACGCACAATGACATCAGGCAAGCGTCCCGACGTCATCATGCACTCGCACGATATTTTGCTCGGCGGGCTCACACTGGGGTCGGATCCACAACTGCCATTAATTAAGAGGCCAGTTAAGGCCCTTGACAACCCAATTGATAGCAATTTAACAATCCCCATGCAATTTTTTGCTTGACGCACAGGCAAAAGGGGCAGGCAGGCAGCTCACAATTTGCAAAACCTCATCCACAGGTGGGATAAGAAGGGTCAACAGCATTGTCAATGTGAGTAGTGAGGAGTTTTGCAGACAACTTGCTGCTGATGGCTTATTGGTACTTGTCAACTTAATCTCTGATCAGGGCTTCATCCTTAGCATTTTCAGGCTTCATTTCTGAACTCATTGGTGTCTCCAAGGCCCCCTGAGGATCCGGACCGTGTGGACCCTTCCAGGTATTAGACAGCCTTCCCTTACCCTGGTAATGGGGATTGTGGTCTCCGCTGGAGGCACCTCCTCTGAGGAGGAAGAGAGGGGCAAAAGGGAAAGGAGGCCAGGTGACCCAATGCAGCTTCCGGGGAGGGACGTGTGGGAGGAGAGGCCCAGGCACAAAGGGCGCAGGGCCAGCAGGTAGTCCAAGGCGGAAGGGGCTACAGAAGACGCCACTATCCTGCTGCCAGGGTTTACAGGCAGCGATGCAACTTTCTCAATATGTCCAAGGTGCAATGCCGAAGGAGGCTCCATCTCTCCAGTGAGACTGTGACCTCTATGTGTCAGATGATCAGGCCTGAGATCAGCTCCGACTGTGTGAGTGGACACCCCATGTCAGTGGCTTTGAAGGTCACAGTGGCCCTCAACTTCTATGCTTCCGGCTCTTTCCAGGGATCAGTGGGGGATCTGTGTGGAATCTCCCAACCAGCTGTCCGCAGTTGCTTCAAGCTAGTGACAGAAGCTCTGTTCAAGCAGGTATTGACGTTAATTCATTTCCGTACGGATGAGGCCAGCCGGGCTGAGCGTGCCAGAGGCTTTGCAGCAATTGTTGGGTTCCCCTGCATCCAGGGTGCAATCGACTGCACACATGTGGCCATCAAGGCACCAGCGGGGCAGCTGAGTGTCTTTGTTAACAGGAAGGGCTTCCACTCCATGAATGTGCAGATGGTGTGTGATCACAGGGTGCAGATTCTGCAAGTCTGTGCAAGGTACCCAGGCAGCTCCCATGACGCTTACATCCCAAGACACTCCCAGGTGCTGAGGGCCTTCAATGCTCCAGCCCAACTGGATGGATGGCTGCTGGGTAACAGGGGCTATCCCTTGAAAAGGTGGCTCATGGCGCCTCTCCGCCACCCAAGAGCAGAGGCGAAGCAGTGATACAACAGGCGCCATGCCTCCACAAGGGCGTGGTAGAGAGAACAATAGGTCTTTTCAAAATGTGCTTCTGATACCTGGACCCCCCAGATAGTGGTTGCATGCTGCACTCTCCACAATCTGTCACTTGCAAGGGGGCACCCACCAGAGGAGGAAGATGTTGACACAGCTGCACAGGCCACAGATGATGAGTGCAGTAGTGAGCCAGAAGAGGAGCAGAGCGAGAAGAACACTGAGGGTGTGAAGCCAGACCTCGGTAACCTCCAGGGAGGCAGGGACACCAGGGACGCCTTGATCCAACACTCCTTCAGCTAAGCTGCCAAATGAGAACTACCGCCTCATGCCAGGGCCGTTGCCTCCATCCTGGATCGCAGAAATGACCCTTTCCTTGGCCTCAGTGCCTGTACAATTAAGTTTCGCGCCATCACGTCCAGCATCACATACTGGCCTGCCCTGCACCTACAAAACAAATGAAGCATACTCAGGCCAATAACACAAAAGCAAATGTAACTGTCTTTCTCTCCACAGACAATGTCAGACCTGCTAAGATTTTCCAGCAATTTTTGCTTTTGTTTCAGATTTCCAGCATCCGCAGCACTTTGCTTTTATCTTAGTGTTTAATTAACTGCCACTCTTCTTCCAGGAATGCCTACCTTGAAAAAGTACTGCTCTTCTCTCCGACAGGATTTCCGATTGTCTCTTTTGCCCTGTCTACCTTCATTGCTTTCCATTTCCCTCCGGGTGTTTGACAAGGTGTTTACTAAAATTCACTTTCACAGCCATATTTCCTTCCTCAGTGACTGTCTCTATCTCCGGCCTACCCCACATGGATTCCAACTGAAGTTCCATCCCTCAGGTTTCGAACCCACCCAGGATTACAGGTATCTCCGGGGCATACAACGCTCCTCAGACTACTTTTCTCGCCCCATCCTGAGATCCACACTCAGTGCCATGCACCGCCATATGAACACACTCGACCTCTCCCTCCAGCAGCACCAACTCACCCTATCTCAAAGCTGCCCATGCCTCCAGTTTCATTTCATTCTTCGTCTCATCCGCCTCAACAAGAAACTTTGTCTCTTTCTTTCAGGTGCAAAGGAACGCAAGCTCCAACAACTCATCGACACCAACGCCCATCCAGGACCCTCCATCCCTTCCCGTCCCTCTGACCCCATCCCATCTTCTAATTCCAGCCCCGGCCATTTATTCACCATATGCCCTGACCTTCCCCTCTCTGATGCTGAACATTCTGTACTCAACAAAGTACTCCGTTTCATACCCTTGCGCCCTCATCTCAATGACTTTCGGGCTCGGCACGATGCTGAATTCTTCTTCCGCAGCCTTCACCTCCGTGCTCACTTCTTTGGGCAGGAGTCCTCCCTGCCGCCGTTCCACAGGTCCTTTCACCCAACTCCAGCATTCTGCCTCCACCTGGACCCCTCCCTCTGGTCTCTTACCTGCTCTTGATCTTTTCATTGAGAATGGTTGGCTTGACATTGGCCATCTCAAATTCTCTGCTCCTCTCACCCACTCTAACCTGTCTCCTTCTGAACTTGCCACACTCCGTTCTCTCAGGTCCAACCTTGAGTTTGTTATCAAACCTGCTGACAAGGGTGATGCTGTTGTTGTCTGGCGCACTGACCATTACCTCGCATAGGCTGAGCGCCAACTCTCAGACACTTCCTCCTACCTCCCCCTGGACCCCACCACCAAAAATTAAGCCATTGTTTCCAAGACTGTCACTGACCTCATCTCCTCTGGAGACCTTCCCTCCACAGCTTCCAACCTCATAGTCTCCCAACCTCGGGCAGCCTGCTTCTACCTCCTACCCAAAATCCACAAACAGGGCTGTCCTGGCAGACCAATCAGTCAGCCTATTCCTGCCCCATGGAACTCATTTCTTCCTATCTTGGCTTTGTTCTCTCTCCCTTCCTCCAGCCTCTTCCTACCTACGTCTGTGATTCCTCTGATGCCCTACTTCATATCAACAATTTCCAGTGCCCTGGCCCCACCCGCCTCCTCTTCACCATGGACGTCCAATCCCTCTACACCTCCATCCCCCACCAGGATGGTCTGAGGGCTTTCCGCTTCTTCCTTGAAGAGAGGATTGGAGGAGCTGCTGCCATCATCCGGAGCACCTTGAGAGGAGCCTGCAGAGACAACAAGCAGCTCGTACCCCAGCATGAGGTCACTCTGGACCTCCCTGCTCGCCATTGATGGATGGGCACCTAGCTGGGATACTGGGTGTCCAATCCATCTCACACATAGACACTGACCAGCTGAGGTCAGTGCCTGTGTGAAGGCTTGCAGGTCTGAGCGCAGCCCCAGGAACCCCTGATTCTTTTCCTGGAGCAGCCTCTCCATGAGAGTTGCCACTGTCTCCATGGAGGAGGCATTGCGCTCAGCCATGAGGGTCAACGTAGTGCTCACATTCCGCAGGGATGCCTCTATTACGGAGACCATGGCATGCATACCCTCTTGGATCTCCGTAAGATCCTCTCACACACCCTGATGTACGTTCAGCATCTGCTGCCTAATGGACGACTCCAGAGGCCCGTCGTCAGCCTTCGACTGAGCATCATCCTGGTCTCCAGCAGTCCTCCGACTGCTGTCGCCGTGGGCACTCTCTGCCTCCACCTGCACCTCAAGCGAGTATAAAATGCCCTCACCATTCTGCATCAAGATACTAGCTGTTGAACCAATGCCCACGGAGGTTCTGGTACTGCACTGGTGCCTGGTTCAGAGAGTGGGTGTGATGCAGGTGCTTGGGGGGCATGGTGGTCCTCCGGTGTCAGGGGTGGCCCTTCAGGGTCCGGAGAGCAAACGTCTGCTGGCAAACCTGAAAGGGAGAAGAAGGACATGTCATTAAAGTCATCACACTGTCACTGTGCATGCCAGGCACCCTGGAGAGACAACGGAGATCTGCATCATTCAGTGATCAACTGGGTCTCCAGGTGTGAGGCTCATATCAATGAAGAGACTAAAATGGTTGCACAAGCCAAAATTCTCACCTCAGTGCACAGCACTCTTACCTTCATCCGACACCCCAGCCTCACCGCGGCCGATTGGTGCCACATGGTGCCTCTCGAGCTCTAAGGCCTCCTGCTCGTACCAGGAGTGGATGAGGTGGTGTGGGGGTCCTCCACCAGTCTGCGACCTCTCAATATTGTTATGAGATGTCTTCTCCTGAAAAGACAGAGAAGTATTGATTAGTCCACTCTCTACCTGCCGCGCCATTGCAGCCTGGCCAACCCCAGCTGAGAAACACCTTGCAGGGCAGATCTGAGTCGTGGCCTTTGAGGCGCAAGGCACTCAGTCAAAACAGCCAGGGCTCACCCCCTTGGCCAGCTCCAGCATCATTGACAGTTGGCACTGTCAGACTCTAGCACCCCTGAGCTCCAAGGGGGGATGGCCAGCCCAAAACAATTCAACACACTGACCCATGCCAACACGGTACTCACCCTTCCTGAGCACAGCAGGTCATTGAAGCGCTTCTGGCACTGCACCCAGGTGCACCGCACCACGTTGTGGCCGCTCACCTGGGCTGCCACCTCTTCCCAGGCCTTTTTGTGAGGTGCGGTGGCCTCCTCCTCCCATCACCCGGGACAAGGTTGTCCCTTCTGGCAGCCACCTCCTCCAGAAGGACGGCGAGGCACTTGTCAGGAAAATGGGGGGCTCAGTGCCCAGCCGACCTCACCTCCCGCATGGTCCCTGTTTCCTCGTTTGCAGCCATGGTGTTGCAGCAACTCGGACGCGGGCAGACTCCCTGGGGGCTGCCTGCGTCGTTTTTCTACTGGCCACTGGGTCGCTATTGGACCCAGCGGACAAAAGGCCCCTCACGCCCACCCGACCCTTCTCGGAGGTTCTCCAACCGGTGTTCACGCTGGGAGGGCCTTAGTTGGCCCACCAGCGTGAAATCACGGTCTTGCCTTGATCGCGGGCAGCGGTCGGCTTCCCGACCGCCCCCGCCAAGCCCTACCGACAAGGGAAAAATTCTGCCCTTGGCATACCAGACAGGTTTCTTACTCGAAACAGATAACTTTATTTACAGAGCTCTTGAAGAAGCTACATGCTTGAACCAGGTCCATGACCAGAAAGTTCTGCCCCTAAGATTACCCGAACTTAGGAAAGCTTTTACCCACAATCTCCGCGGGGGGTATCTCTTGTTAGGCATTGAGTACCTGATCGAGTGACCCAGCATAAGGAAAGGGGAGGTGCTAAGACTCATCCCACTGCCTTTGCTGCAGACACCCTCCCCCGCAACCCCAACCCTACAATCCTGATCCAACAATGATCCTAGGTCTCAGGCACGTGTGGTACCAGCAGCCAACTGCCTGAATGGCACATGATGTGGCGGGTCTTCCCGAGAAAAGGTGACACAGGGCTCCCGCCATCTCTCCTGCCAGCGGCCGAGACCCCCTTCACTCCACAAGATCCCACCCCAGGATTCATTAAGGAAATTTCATCTAGGATCCTCATTAGAATTATGAGTCAGATCCAAAATACTAGGAGTAGATCAGAGGAATGTGAATATTGTGTCGCAATAAAATGGAAAAAAGAGCCACATTCGATGTATTGGGCAAATGGTAAAAAGAATGATTGCCACCCATAAGTGCGCCACCTGACCCACAGAATGTTCTTCTTATGGGAACAACAACAAATTCAAAACACTTCTTGAGAAACATCAGAAAATATAACAGCTGAGTAGAATCACCAAGAAATCCCTTTAGTTTGGCTCAAGAAAGAAAGTATTGCTGAAAAGAACGACATGTTACCAAAGCTTTTCATCTTGCACTCATCAAGACAAACACAAGAATGTCAAATTTTGCTACATTAACAGCCAATTTAAGATAATCAGTCGAGCTTATAATGTGTCTCATTTAAACTTGTGTTTTCATAGTGATACAAAAGCGCCAATCACTCATAAGGGGTTGGGTAAACATGTTGGGGGTTTATTTATTTAGATGAGGCATGTAAGAACATAAATACATGGATAGAAAGCTTGAAGACATCAGCAAAAGAGCTGTGAGTGTTGTGTTCTGCTCACAGGCCAAAGTGAAACTAAGACTGGATCACATGACACACTCCCCTTCTAGTGATGGCATGCTGCTATCCCTTAAAGGCATATTACAACAGAAGAGACATACATTCATACAGGGACTCGTTCTCTGCAATCAAAAGGAATATTTTCAAGCCTTGAACTTTTTTTGAATTACCTTGGAACTTGGGCCACAGATAGTTCCCCATTGATTTTCCCATGACAACACCTCAGCCAATCAGAGTCAACTTGCCACCGAATCAGCACCTTTTTCTCCTGTATCAAAAGCTGTTATGATCGTTTGAAATTTGGCATTCTTGCATTTTTCCTGATGAGTGCAAAATGAAAGGGGGTTGGCGGGGGTGAAGCCACGGCCCCTTTTGTGGCACTAGCTGATGTAAAGCAGGTGGATTTAAAGCCCCAGCCACTTTGAGAAGCCAGGGAGAAGATAAGTGTGTAAGGTAAGTGGGTAAGATGGCAACGGGGTTGTAGGATGAAGAGGCGGTAGGGTGGGTCAGGGGGTAGGGTGGGTGGGGGGAAGGTTGGGGTGGTAGGATGGGAAGGGGGTAGGGTGAGAATAGGGGCAGAAGTCAGGGTAGTCCATGGGTGGGAGGGTAGTTAGGGGTGGGGGAGTAGTCGGAGGGTTTGGAAGGATAGTTAGGGGGTGGAGGGGGGTAATCAGGGGTCGGGAGGGCGTGGTGGGGGGTGTAGTCAGGGAATCTATTGGGGATCGGTGGAGTAGGCGGGGGGAGTGGGCATCAGTACCATACTTACCCAGGAGTTAGAAGTGGTTTTAATCCTTTCAACTTCTCCTGGGTGACTATTCTGCTAAGAGAGTTAAAACCATCTGAAGTCTCCAATTTAAATCAGAGTATCAGATGCAGGGTAATTGTCCACCAGAATTTTGAATTTCCTGGCAATTCCCATTCAGTCCTTGTATGGGGACTCCCGGGGGCTTGGGGCCGGGGGGGGTGGTGACCGGAATGGGGGGGCTTGCTGGGGGTGGGGAAAGGGGGGGGCGTTGCCGGGGGTTGATCCCCCAGTGCATCTTTTGTGGTACCTCTGGGGTACAACTCCCCTGGGAGTGGAAGGTCTAGGCCTACAGCAATGTAAAGAGATTTCATTGTATGCAACCCAAAGATTGCCTTGACATTTGTTGTAAAGCACAAATTACTATCATGTCCCAGTAATGCCCTGTTTAAGAAGACCAAGACAAACTTACATCACAAATCATAAATATTACGTCCTTTAGTCTATAAAGGAAATTGTATACTATGTTCTAGACTGTAGCGGCAGATTAGAAGGAATGGTGCAATACACAAGACTACAACAGCTAGAAGTGATTCATTGAATCACTTTGTTGTTTGATTGATGATATACTCTTGCAGCTAGTACGGACAAATAAAACAAAGAAAGTCTGTTATAAGTCAGCACTGTCAATGCTTTTTGTTGAACTGGAAAGTTATAGTTCTTTAGATCTATACCCAGATTTTATGCCTTTGAACATCAATGGACTTCATGTGCAGAAAACCATCATTTGACCTGCTGCTAAGAATTCTAAAAGATTCGCTTTCAAGTAACTATCTGAATATTGACAGTGTCTGAAGCAGTGTCAAAGTCACAGTGAAGGTTACAAATTATTTAAGACACCGTCACAAGATATAAAGAAAAAATACACTTTATAAAATATTTTAAATTATGAAGACTAAGGAAAGCAAATATATTTTGTTTAAGTTAGGACTGTAACAGCTTAAAAAGAAAATATTACTAAATGGATAGTTGCAACAAAGGTCATATCTGTTTGACTCCCATTGCATCATCATATGCAATTTTTGTTTGAAAATAAGATTAGCAAACAGAACTTGATGAAGAATACAAAACCAAGATGGCATTCAGAACTGCAAATGACTTGTCCCACTTTTTAAGTTTTACTTACTCTTTACTCCAATCAGGTTTTCTCATGGATGTGCCCCATTTTCCAAATATGACAGTGAGCAGATCATCTGTTAACAGAAGGCTAGCAATTATGAAGTGTATGACCATAAAAACATTAAAAAATAATTGCAGGAGTGGGCCATTCAGCCCCACAATGAGATCATGGCATGATCTGCTTGTGGCCTCAAATCCACTTTCCTGCCTGCACCCCACCCCCAACTACATAGGTTTTAACGCTCTTGTAGATCAAAAATCTGCCCAACTCAGCCATGAATATGTTCAAAGACCCAGCCTCCATTGCTCCCGGGGTAGAGAATTCAAACGATCAATGACTGTCTGAATAGTTGTTTTAAATGGGGGACCCCTCATTTTGAAAATGTGCCCCCTAGTTATAGATTCCACTCTGTCCCTTCCAGTCACATTCTGGTTATCATTCCCCTATCACTACCCTTAAATCTCCCCTCTTGTGAACCCATCCCCCACTATTTAGTTTAAAGCCCTCTCTACAGTCCTAGTTATACAATTCGCCAGGGCACTGGTCCCAACATGGACCAGGTGAAGACCGACCCACAGCTCCTTCTTTCTCCAGGGCTGGTGCCAGTATCCCATGAATCAAAACCTACTTCTCCCACACCAATCCTCGAGCCACTCTCTAATCCTGTTTACCCAATGCCAATTTGTTCGTGGCTCAGGTATTAATCCAGAGATCATTATTTTTGTGTTTTGCTTTTTAGTTTAGCCCCTAGCTGCTCATATTCCCTCAGCAGACCCTTTTCCTTTGTCCTATCTATGCTGTTGGTACCCAGAAGCACCTCAACAACTGGATCATTCTACTCCCAATCCAAATTCCTCTCCAGTCCCGAGGAAATGTCCTTGACCCTGGCACCAGGCAGACAGCACAGCCTCCTGGATTCAAGCTTTCAGCTACAGAAAACACAATCTATCCCCCTAACTATACTGTCCCCCACTACAAATACGTTGCTTCTTATCCAGCCCCCCTGCACCATGGTGCTGTGGTCAATTTGCTCATCCACCCTGTGGCCCCTGCTCTCATCCACACAGGCTGCAAGAACCTTGAATCTGTTTTTTTTCATTCATTTATGGATGTGGGCGTCTCTGGCTGGGCCAGCATTTATTGCCCAAACCTAATTGCCCTTGAGAAGGTGGTGGTGAGCTGCCTACTTATACCGCTGCAGTGCATGTGGTGTAGGTACACCAACCGTGCTATTTGGGAGGGAGTTCCAGGATTTTGACCCAGTGACAATGAAGGAACGACAATATATTTCCAAGTCAAGATAGTGTGTAGCTTGGGCGTCCAGGTGATGGTGTTCCCATGCATCTGCTGCACTTGTCCTTCTAGATGGTAGCAGTCGTGGGTTTGGAAGGCACTGTCTAAGGAGCCTTGATGAGTACCTGCAGTGTATCTTGTAGATGGTACACACTGCTGCCACTGTACATTGGTGGTGGGGGGAGTGAATGTTTGTGGATGGAGTGCCAATCAAGCGAGCTGCTTGGTCCTGGATGGTGTCAAGCTTCTTGACTGTTGTTGGAGCTGCACTCATCCAGGCAAGTGGAGAGTATTCCATCACACTCCTAACTTGTGCTTTCTAGATGGTGGATTGGCTTTGAGGAGTCAGGAATTGAGTTACTCATTGTAGGATTCCCATCCTCTGACCTGCTCTTGTAGCCACAGTATTTAAATGGCTAGTCCAGTTCAGTTTCTGGTCAATAGTAACCCCCCAGCGATGTTAATGCCATTGAATGTCAAGGGGTGGTGGTTAGATTCTCTCTTCTTGGAGTTGGTCATTGCCTGGCACTTGTGTGGCATGAATGTTACTTGCCACTTGTCAGCCCAAGCCTGGATATTGTCCAGCTTTTGCTACATTTGGACATAGACTGCTTCAGCATCTGAGGAGT
The DNA here is from genome assembly GCF_964194155.1 of Cetorhinus maximus. Taxonomy (NCBI): domain Eukaryota; kingdom Metazoa; phylum Chordata; class Chondrichthyes; order Lamniformes; family Cetorhinidae; genus Cetorhinus; species Cetorhinus maximus. The sequence continues at coordinate 53,529,803 of NC_135896.1, read as the reverse complement.
TGTGAATGGTGCTGAACATTGTGCAATCATCAGCGAACATCCCCACTTCTGACTTTATGATGGAAGGAAGGTCATTGATGAAGCAGCTAAATATGGTTGGGCCTAGGACACGACCCTGTGCAACTCCTGCAGCGATATCCTGGCACTGAGATGATTGACCTCCAACAACCACAACAGTCTTCTTTTGTGCTAGGCATGACTCCAAACAGCAGAGAGTTTCACCCCTGATTCCTATTGACTCCAGTTTTGCTAGGGTCCCTTGATGGCACACTCGTTCAACTGCTGCCTTGATGTCAAGGGCAGTCACTCTCACCTCACCTCTGGAGTTCAGGTCTTTTGTCCATGTTTAAACCAAGGCTGTAATGAGGTCAGGAGCTGAGTCATCCTGGCAGAACCCAAAATGAGCATCTGTGAGCAGGTTATTTCTAAGCAAGCGCCTCTTGATCGCACTGTTGATGACCCCTTCCGTCACTTTACTGATGATCGAGAGTAGACTGATGAGGCTGTAGCTGGCCGGGTTGGATTTGTCCTGCTTTTTGTTGGACAACTGCAAGGGCTACAGCACCAGTGCTACCTTCTGGATCCCCATACCTGCCTCACACGGAGCCACACCCTCCTTTCCCTGAACACGGACAAAATCAGAAATACCTAGCTTTAGAGGTGTCACTGCCTCCTGGGACAAAGTGTAATCATCCCCCTCCCTGGTGCTTCGCAGTGTCCAAAGCCTGCACTCTAGCTCATTAAATCTAAGCTGAAGTTCCTCAAGCTGCAGACATTTACTGCAAATGTGGTTGCCGTAAATCACACTGGTGTCCACCAACCCCCATATGCTATAGCTGCAACACATCACCTGACCTGCATCGCTCTTGCATTTTGCTTCACTAATTAAGGTTTCAAGTTTAGAAATATCACTCAATGATTATTGTAGTTATATCATGTAATTAACTAGTTAAGCTAGAAATTTAGTACAATACTTATATCCCCCAGCACTAGTTTAAACTACTGCTTATTTAGAGAGAAAAAAGCCTTAAAAATAACCAACCAATCAGCTAATTAATGTTTTGAGATATCAGCTCTCAGGTCTCTGTGTTTCCTGCTCCCTCTCCTGGACCACTCCTTGTTCTGTAAAAGACCAGTGCAGCACCAAATTCCCTCATTCACTTAATTCTCTGAGTTAAGCATGTACTCTGTCTAGCAGAGCACTGTTGAGCTAGACTTTGTGCTTTTTCTTTATTCATCATGGGGTGTGGGCATCACTGGTTAGGCCAGCATTTATTGCCGATCCCTAATTGCCCCTGAGAAAGTGGTGGTGAGCTGCTTTCTTGAACCGTTGCAGTCAATGTGGTGTAAGCCAGCACCACTGTACTACATACGACTATGTTACAAATTTTCGGGACTTCTGCGCAGATCCACCATTACCATCACCAAAAATACTTAAAGTAATTAAATTAATGGCAATGATGATTTTCCTGTATTTAAGAAGGTCTTCATGCCACTGGCACACAGGCTTGAAAGCAATTGTCTAAGTGTCCTGGCAGCAGCAAGATTTATTGTTCCAAGATTAGGTTTAAAATCCAAGTTGTGAAAATTATATTATGGTTGCACTGATTTAACAACTAGGATCTTTGAATACTTACTTCCTGCACTTGGGATTTTCAGTTTTAATATTGCCATTTATGAGACTATTTTCAGAATTTAAATGGCTCCTTCTCTATTTTCCCACAATGCCCAGCCTCCCCAAAGGCACGAGCACAATATACATACATTTCCTAATAACTGCAATTTGATTAATCACTATAGTTTCATTTAAGGTTAGAACAAATTACATCAGAAAATAGGAATTGTTAGACAACTGAAGACCAGCCTACCACCAGCCTGCTAGTTGTATGATATTGATTATAGAGCTCTGAGTAATCATAGTAATCAATCACAATCAATTAATCCACAACAGATCCAGACATGTGACAAGGAAACCCCCAATGGTGGAGAGCTTAGCAATCATAGATTCAAAGTCACCTACTAAATGTACTGCACGTAATGCTTCAAATCATTCATATAGCTTATTCCAAAATATTATTTTCTGAAAGAATATACCTAATTTGCATTTGAACTAGTCAATACTATCTGCTTCTATTGTCTCCCTTGGGAACCTGCTTTAAATTGATCCCCTCTGGTTCTACTGTTCTGTAGAAGATGGAATATCCTGTCCCTTTAGAATCCTATAAACAGTAATCTCAACCTTTCCTTTTCCAGTGAGAACATTTACATAATTGTTGTTCATAATCCAATCTTTCCATTCCCTCAATAATTCTAGTTGCTCAAAAACATTTGAAGCTCAACTACACAGGGGAAAGTTAGCATGTCATTATGTCAATTTCAGCTGTACACAAAGATTTGTAATTTCCAATCTCATTCAAACGCAATCTTTTCAGTAAGTTAATTATTCAAGGTTGTCAATTTAGTTCATTTTATGCCCTTATAATCCATAAAAATAAAATTCAGCAATTATTTTAATACTTAAATTATGCATAAAGAATAACATGGATTGACCTAAATTCACAAATTATACACAGCAATGAAACTGACACAAATTACAAAATTCGAAAAGGGGCAATTGACAGCATCTCTCACCTGCAGTTTCAGTCCAGGTTTGCACCGTCAGGTGCACTTAAGTATCAGCTTTGTCCATATACCACGCCAGGGCAGCAGGTAGAAGGAGAACATCAGCTTTGATGAAGACCTCCAAGCACTCCCCTAAAAGGTACAAGGCAGGAGCCTCACCCTCTTAGATCTTCCTTTCACCAAGCAAAACATCAACATCTGAATTCCAAAGCACTGAATTCCAACTCTCTCACTACAAGGAATGACTAACTGTGCTGAAAGAAGTGAAAACACTTCATTTAGTCAAGTATAGCCAGTCACCACACTTTCTGTTTCCATCCTACCGATGCTGGGCACTAGCTGCCAAGCTGTTTACCCTCATAAAGGGACACTTGCACTACTAACTCTTCACACTACACTCTATAAGTAATGCCACCTACAACTCCCCTAAGTCATGTCAGCTGCCTTGCACAAGTCCCAAACTTCTTCTACTCTAACATCCTGACAACCTCGCATTTCTCATTTCATCTCTCCCTTCACAATTGCTACAAACTACTTAACTGACATTATCTTCACACATGTAACTTACACCCCATGAGCTCACAATAAAATACATTTTCTTTAACATAGCCTGCACTTGTCTCCTTATTTATTGTTGCTAAGTCCAGAAATAGACCATTTGATAAGCTCAGAATGTTTCATGGGCATAAGGATTCCTGGCAGGATCATGCTGAATCAGAGAAATCTGCTTTAGTGTCATCTACTAGGGTGTACCAAAGAAGGTCGGGGTGCTATCAGTGCAGTCACTCAGACAATGAGGACACCCTGAAAAATCTACCCTCTGATGTGCCTTACAGCAATGAGTGAGGGCATGGATTGGTTTGCATGACAGACCAACTGGACATCCTGAAATAGACCTCCTGCCTATTCATAATTGTCAGTGACTGTTGAGTAGCTGCTTTCAGTGCCGCTGAATTCAGTGCTGTTATTGGCACCCTGCATTCTGGGAATCCAGCTATTGTGCAGATGTCCCTGACTCTGTGCCTCCACTGTCTGGGGGTGAAGCTGAGATAGCATGCATTCCAGAACTTTATTATTTTAATGATCTAATATGAGTTCTTAAAGATTTAAAGTCCACATCCTTTGTGTAACAGCTTATTCCTTAAATGCCGTATGTGATTTTCTACTTACAGTTACATAGGAACTAGCAGCTTTTGAGGATCGCCCACTCTACTCTTGAACTAAAATTACCAATAGAAAGGAAATAAATCCCTAACCTAATCCCTTTGTTTCAAACATTACTTATTAGTAATGAGGGTACTTTTGCCCTTGAACAACATGGAATCCTCTTGTTAGGAGAGCCATATCCTCACAAACTAGATTTTCCTTTAAAATTTGGAAGTACATTGCATTATTTGGACCTTTGGTGCTGACTTAGAGTTTTTTTAAAAAGGTCATAAGTTCACCAAGGAAATGACAACAAGCATGCCTTTTCCAAGAAATCACCTGATCGGCATGGTGCTTGAGGGGTGAAGAGCTCTGTGCTTGTTTGCATTGCAATTACATTAATTGATGAAAAAACAGCAGGTTTAAAGGCAAAAAGTTAGAGAGTTACTGGAAATCATAAGACAGGGATGAGCTTTAAATTTTGGACTTGTGTTTTTGAGTTCAGTTGGGACTGAACTGAGAAAGTAAAAAGGTGAATTAAACTTTTAAAGTAATGGTGCGACACGTGGAGTAGTGGGGCTAGAAAAACTGACCACTTCTCCCATCCTGGTCGTAACAATCTTGAAGGACCATGAAATCTAGAGGCTTCTCATAGAGAAAGCAGATAAAGAATTTGAAATGGGCAATGCGTTTGAATAGATTTCAAATTTGAGGCACATTTTCAATGGTCTTATACCACATGCAGGTAAGTTATTAGGAAGGCCAAAAAGTAAGAGAATCTGACAAAAATAACCTGATGTGATTATGGCTAAAGTCATTGTTCAGAACTGAAGACTGCGGAGTGCCTTGGAAGTAGGTGCTATATTATTCCTGAAGTTTGTATTAAATGTGATTGGAAGAATGCAGAAGGCCAAAGGTGGAAACAATGGAGTGGGAATGGAATAGCTATATAAAGTCATAAGTTACTGGAAGCTAGAGATTATACTACTCTTGCTCCTATTGTTTATGTTTTTATATTACCGCCAAACAGAACAGATAAAATACCTGTTTATTCTTTTCTATCCACACTATTATTTATAATACTAAGCAGTCTTGTCAGGTGTAACCTTTCTGTGCACTTTTGCTCCTTTCCTGTTGTTCTCTCTTCCAATCATATTGACTAGTCCTATAACTGAACTTTTCTGTCTTACTCTAGCCCTAAAAAAGGATCTCCACCTGAAACATTAGCCTATTTTTTCTCCTTTTAAATGTTGGTGGATCTGCTGTGTATTTTCAGCATCTTCTAATGTAAGCCAGGGATCAGCAATAGTACTCTCACCTACAAGTCAAACTGGCACAAATTCCAGCAAATAAGGAAAATTGGGAGGAGTAGAGTGCACATCTTTCACAGAGGCTGCCATTAATGTAAATGGACAGAAAATCAAGTAGGCTCTCTTGCAAGTGTACAGTCCTTCTTGCTTTATTTTCTCATATTTGCTGCAGGCAGGCAACCTAATTGTTCCATTTTCTGGAAAATTATATCTGCTTTAATTCAATATATTATTGAGAACTAGCACCCCCTACTATACTGAAAGTGGTTGAAATGCATTTATATTGATCCTATTTATTTAACTTGATCCATTGTTATTATTGTGAACAGCATAGCAAAATAAGGGCATAAAGAATAGTATAACAACATTTATGTGAAGTACAACATAAAAAAAGACTTACTATAAAGAACAACATAGAAATTTTTTTTGTGAAGGATAGCATAACAACACACATCCATAAAGATTAGCTGAGTAACCGGTCAGCCTGAACAGGAGAGTACTAACATGAACTGTACAACTCTTCATGGATGTTCATTCCAGAATTCCATCATGAGTTGGTAGCACAACAAAAACAATACATTGAAGAGTAGCTCAGAGTATTCATCAAGAGCGAGAAGAAAAGGGCACTGAACAGGAGATAGGAATCAAGGAGGGGGCCCAAAAATAAAAGACAATTTTTTAAAGAGACTTTGGAATGATTGGAGAGAATAAATATAGTCATAAGGAAAAGAGAAAAATGGGCATATGAGCTTGTGTAAGAAGGGGTTCAGGCGACAAGTGTGTGCATTCATTGGAGTTCACTAAGGTGGATGAGGGCAGTATAGCAAAGGGAGCATTCTAGAAGACAATCCTTAATGTGATCATGAGCTTTGCAGCAGAGGGAGAGAAATTGGGTGTAACTGAATGATGTAGAAATGAGGAAAAATGTAAACTTTGGCACTGATTTAGGAGAAATCCATCAGATCAAAATAAGCACAAGGACAAGGACATGTGCCATCAAGTTCAACCTGATTAGTAGCTGAGAAGGTTAATGGAGTTGCAGTCATAAACCTGTAGATGGTGTCAGGATGTCAGCAACAAAAACAACTTTCTTCCAAATGTTATCTTTCATAATGTAGTAAAATGTCCCAAGCTTTTTCACAAGAGAATTATCAAACAAAATTTGACACTAAGCCACATTAGGTGATATTAGGACAGATGACCAAAAGCTTGGTCAAAGAGGCAAGCTTTAAGGATCAATGCAAAGAAGAAGAGAGAGATAGAGCTGTAGCAGTTTGGGGAGAAATTCTAGAGCTCAGGGCTTATGTAGCTGAAGGGACTGCCACTAATGCTGGAGTGATTAAATTGGAAATACACAAGAGACCAGAATTAGAGGAGCACTGAAGTCTCAGAGGGGTGTAGGGCTGGAGGAAATTACAGAGACAGGTAGAGCTGAGGTCCTGGAGGTATTTGAAAACTAGCATGAAAATTTTAATCAACAGGAGTCAAGGTAGATCAGCAAGCACAGGGGGGATGGTTGAACAGGATTTGGTGCAAGTTAGGAGATGGTCAGCAGAGCTTTGGACAAGGTGGCTTCTGTCAATATGAAAAAGATGCTGGAACTACCTACCATAAGCTGGATAAACATTGGCCTGATTGCAATTCCCTACAACCTATGAATATTTGGGTATAGTCAGTGGATATATATAATTAATAGGAACTTAGTAACAGGAGATAATCATTCATCCTCTCAACCCTCTTCTGCCATTCAGTTAGACTATGGCTGATCTGCATTTTAACCCTATATTCCTGTCTGGTTCCATATCCCCTAACACCCTCACACAACAAAAATCTAGCCATCTCAGTTTTAAATGGTAGCCTTCATTGCATGTGTCCTCGAGTACAGTTCTACACGGGAGGTTAAAAAAAATTAGAACAATTAAACACAACAACATTAATGGAGTCATATTGTCTTGGAGACAAGATACTAATAAGAAAGGTTTCACAATTTGATGGAGCACAGCTAATCTTGAACATCAGTAGGAAGTTCCAGCAAAATTATAAAATAGGTGTCACGGTCTGCATTGAAGCTTAGAACAATGGATTTTTTTATAATAGTCATTTCAAGCTATTCCTTAGTGTGATACAGATCAGGGAATCAAAGTAACTGAAGAGCAGCATGAGGTAGCTCATCACAATCTCTATAGCAACAAACTCACTCATTGCTTTTATACAACAAAAAGATGCAGGAGACAAGAGCTGTTACACCTCAGAGATCCACAAATGGTTAGACTATTTCACAGAGTCAAATAACTGAACTTAAGGCCTTGAACTTTATAATTAATTTAAAGCAGATGAAACTAAACTTCATGCCATTGATTTCTCTTCATGGTTGTCTGAAAATAAACAACAACAATTTGTATTAATGTAGCATCTTTAACGTTGTGAAATTTCCCGAGTCGCTTCACAGGACGTTATCAAATATTGAGCCATATAAGAGGATATTAGGGCAGGTGATCAAAAGCTTGGACAAAGAGGTAGATTTTTAAAGATTGTATTATAAGAGGAGATAAGTAAAGAGGTGGAGAGATTTAGAGAGAGAATTACAGATCTTAGTGCCTCAGCAGTTGAAGGCATGGCAACCAATGGTGGAGAAATTAAAATCGGGAATGCTCAAGAGGCCAGAATTAGATGAGAACAGATACCTCAGAGGCTTGTGGGGCTGGAGTATAATACAAAGATAGGGAGGGACGATGCCATGGAAGGCTCTGAGAACAAGGATGAGAATTTTTAAATCAAGGCATTGCTTAACTTGGAACCTGTGGAGGTCAGCAAGGACTGGGGTGATGGGTGAACAGAATTTGTTACAATTTAGTGCATGGGCAGCAGAGTTTTGGACAATCTCAAGTTTATGGAGGGTAGACGTGGAGGGCATTAGAATAGTGAAAGCTAGAGGAAACTATGCATGGATGAATGTTTCAACAGCAGATGAGCTGAGACAGGGCAGTCAGGCAATATTATGGAGGGGGAAAGAGGCGGCCTTCGTGATGGAGCAGACATGTGGTCAGATGCTCATCTAGGATCAGATATGACACCATGGTTGCAAACAGTCTGGTTTAGTCTCAGAAGAGAGATGGAATCGGTAGCTAGCGGCAAAGATTCTGTGGGGACCTAAGTCAACCTCAGTTTTCCTATTTAGCTGGAGGAAATTATAAACATCCAGTACTGGATGTTAGGTAATCAGCTTGACAATTGAGAGACAGTGGAAGGGGTGAGAGAGGTAGTGGTGAGGTAGAGCTGGGCAGCATCAGCGTGCACATGGATATCAATGGTTTGTTTTTGGGTGATGTTGCCAAGGGGCAGCATGTAGATGAGAAATAGGAAAGGAGAAGTAGCAAAGCTTTTGTGTGGTGGACTTCAGATGTATAATTTGATTATTACAAGATAACATTATTATTCAAGATTTTTGATCTCATAGAAATCATAACTTTGCAGTGCAAGTGATACAATATGTTTTTATTTCACAATTGAATAAATGTGGAACATTTGTTTTAATTTCCTTTTATTTTGAATTATTGATTTATAATTGTTTCTGTTCAGCGTTATGATATCATTATGCCTTTGTTAAATTAATTTACATTATGAGTATAGACTTTTGCTTTCAGTGCCTTTCATCTGGAAGAAACTCATTTATACTAAGTCAATGGCTAAAAGTCGAGAAGATATGATATTATCCATTGTAATTTGATAGCATTCACTTATGTAACTGTTTCACGACCCAGTTTGGAATATCACATTCTGATACCAGACTTTTTTACTGTATGAATTGTGAAATATAAAAACAAAATCGCTAATCCCAGAGAGAATGGTATTGAGATCACGCTAAAATTGTTTCGTGCTGGCAGAGTAAGAACCTAACTGCATCAGATTTGACAGAAGCGGCTTACTTAAATCTCCTCCCTGCACAGCTTTGGACTTTGTACAAGGAGCACAATGAAGAGATACTCACTGAATATGGAGCATGCAGACACTTAAGCTGAAGGGACTGAAACTCAGAATGAAAGCGGGACAGCCACTTAAAGTTAAGTGACCACAAATATGATGAAAAGAGTTGGAGCCTTTGTCAAGGCTCTAAAATAGACAGGGCAGTTTCAGCCTCTGCAAAAGCTGTATGTATGTACAGTATCCAGTTGTATAAAACTGGAAACAGAGGAATCAAACCTGTAAGCAAATGGTAGCATATTGCTGCCCAACATATGTTATACTCCAGAAAGCCAGTTGCTGAATGATGGGCAGAATGTTCCATTTGACGTGCGGGGAGCGGGCCCCGCAAATCCACGCATAAAATGACGGGCGGTGACATTGGGCGAGCGTCCCAACACCACCGCATGCCATCGCGATATTTTGCTGGGCGGGCGCGCGATGAAGTCCAATGCGTGCCCGCCATTTATGAACAGGCCATTTAAGGCCCTTTAGTCTTCAACCAACATCGATTTTTCGGCACCCATGCGATCTTCGCGTCGGCGCACAGGCGCAACGGGCAGGCAGGTAGGAGACATCTGTGTTAATCTCATCCACAGGCAAGATAAGAGGGCTCAGTGGGGTCGTGAATCTGCTCTGTGAAGTATTTATTGGTGAAAGTTTTTCAAACTTGCCTGTGTGATTTGCAGTACTTCAGAACGCATCCCAGCTGCTTTTTCTGGACGCTTAACGTTCAGGTCAGCACTCCGCAGTGACGAATCTTTTCCGGGCCTGCAGGTTTCAGGAAGCATTCCCTTAGCCTGGGTATGGGATCTGATCTGTCCACTGGAGGCAGCTCCTCTGAGGAGGAAGTGAGGGCTAGAAGGGGGAGGAGGCCAGGAATGCACATTCAGTCTCCAGGGGAGCCACCTTTTGGAGTACAGGCTCAGGCACAAGGGGGGCAGGACCAAGAGGTAGTCCAAGGTGGAAGGGGCCACAGAAGACGCTACTATCCTGCTGCCAGGGTATACAGGCAATGAAGCAGTTACCTCAATATGACTGAGGTGCAGTGCCGAAGGAGGCTCCGACTCTCAAGAGAGACACTCAACTATATCTGTCAGATGATTGGGCCTGAGATCTCCCCTAGCTGTGTGGGCGGACACCCCATGCCAGCTGCTCTGAAGGTCACAGCTGCCCTCCACTTCTATGCCTCTGACTCCTTCCATGGGTCGGTAGGTGATCTTTGCAGTGTCTCCCAATCAGCTGTCCACACTTGTGTCAAGCAGGTCACAGACGCTCTGTTCAGACGTGCATTGACCTTCATCCACTTCCGCTGGGACCAGGCAAACCAGACACAGCAAGCCAGAGGCTTCACGGCCATTGCTGGCTTCCCCCGCATCCAGGGTGCAATAGACTGCACACATGTGGCCATCAAGGCACCAGCGATTGAGCCCGGTGCCTTCGTCAATAGGAAGGGCTTCCATTCCATGAACGTGCAGATAGCATGTGATCACAGGATGCAGATTCTACAAGTCTGTGTAGGGTACCCAGGCAGCTCCCACGACACCTACATCCTCAGACACTCCCAGGTGCTGGGGCTCTTCAGTGCTCCAGCTCGGCTAGATGGTTGGCTGGTGGGTGACAAGTTCTATCCCCTCAGAAGGTGGCTCATGACGCCTCTCTGCCATCCAAGAACAGAGGCTGAGCAGCAGTACAATAGGAGCCACGCCTCCAAAAGGGCTGTGGTGGAGAGAGCCATCGGTCTTCTCAAGATGCGCTTCCGATGCCTGGACCGTTCAGGGGGCGCACTCCAGTACCCCCCAGATCGTGTGTCACTGATAGTAGTTGCATGCTGCGCTCCCCACGATCTTGCGCTGAAAAGGGGGGACGCAGTGGACGATGAAGACGTCTACACAGTGTCTGCGGCTGCACACGATGAGTCCAGCACTGATTCTGAGGATGAGCAGGCACAGGGAAATGCTGAGAGGGTAGACGTTGACTCGGGACTACTCCAGGGAGGCAGGGACACCCGGGAGGCTTTAATGCAACGAACCTTCAGCCAGCACACCACAGATGGACCTCTAGGACAAGCCTGGGCTGCTGCCTCAATACTCGACACCTAAGTGCAATATCTGCCAGGTCAGCAGCACTAAGGGCCTTGTAAATAAAGCTGAATGTCCAACAAATCACTCATTACACTTTTCTTAAGCATACACATGCAGAAGAAACGAGGCACTCTCAGCCATGGTCACACATCTGGCATTTAATGTGTGAAGCAGAAGTTATCACAAATAGAAAACAATAGTGTAAAAATCAAAAAGAAATCATAAGGACCTAATCTCCGGCCAACACAAAAGCACCAGTGACAAACCCGTGGTGTGACTAAGGTGCCTTGTGCTTTTATTTACGGGTGCTACGTCTTGGTGCTGCCCCATCGCTCGGAGTGGCATCTGAGACAGCCTGCTGACCCTGCTGTCCTTTTGGCCTTGATGACCTTGGCAATCATCCTCTGGCCCGAGGAGCCTGTGCTGGCCCTGCCTGGGAGGGGGCTGCCAGTTCCGTAACTGGCATCTCCCCAGTCGTCGCAGCCTCACTGGATGATACGGTCACTGGGAGAGGGGTGGAGGAGCTGCCGCCCTCATCCGGAGCGCCCTGAGAGGAGCCCGCAGAGACCACAGGCAGCTGCTGCACCGACATGAGATTGCTTCAGACCTCCCTGCTCACCGTAGATGGATGTGCAACGAGATACTAGCACCTCGGTGGGAATTAGAACAACGGCTAGTGTCCCGGGGGCACAGTGGTGACGGCACTTCACACTCACTGGATGAGCTGGCAAAGACAGAGAGTGCCCATGGCGCCAGCAGTTGAAGGACTGCAGGGGACAGGCACATGGTCAGTCGGTGCCTGATGATGTGCCTCTGGAGTCATCCACGATGCAGCAGGGGCAGGAAAAGTGACTGGGTGTGTGGGAGCATCGGGGGGAGATACATGAGGCTACGCTTGGCTTGGTGTCTGTGGTAGAGGAGTCTATGCGGACGATTGCCAAAGCAATGAGCCACATGTCCAAGCGCCAAGCATCCTCCATGGAGAGATGGACGGATGTGCACCAGTGCCTGCCTCGCAGAAATGGTGCGACTTCGGTGAGACTTCAGGCCCCTCAGTTGTGAGAGGGGGCATCTGCTGCTCCTCCTCCTGGCTGTGCTCCGATGATGCTGAAAGGAAGAACAAGGACAGTGGATCAGTTAGTGTGCAGACAATGACAAAGTTCTTCCCTGTCCACCCCGGCTCATTATGTGCTCAACCTTCCATGGCCATTGGTCCAACAATGTTGCAACAATAACTAATTTAACAATCATCAGTGCTATGGCCATTGGGAGGACAATGCGGACCTCACTGTTGGCCTTAAATACCTGGTCGTGGCACCCCAGCCTCATCGACACCAGTAGACCTGGGTGCATGGTGCCTCTCCAGTTCAAGGGCCTCCTGCTCGAAGTGGCTTAATATGGACAGCTGTGCCTGGCCGCTTCCAGTCCTCACATGTTTGGCCACGTTATGAGCATCCTTCTCCTGGAAAAGAGAGGAGAGCATTGATTAGGACAGATTGCACATGGACTCCGCTCGTGCATGGCACACCCCAACCAGAGTGGGACATATCAGGCCTCCAGTGCCTCCTTATCCCGCTGCTGCCGAACACTCACACAAAGATGCTAGGCCAGCTCCCCAGCCCCCCACCGCCCCCTTGGACACATGCTGTCGACATCACATTAGGAAACACACAGTATTTCCTCCCATAGCAAGGAGACGCAACCACGTGCAGCGTAAAGGGCAGCAGATGGTTCATTCCCACGCCACCTTGAGGCCCCCCCTTCCACCATCTCATCACCCTGACTAGGACGTGTCCTGGAGTTCTGAGTCTGAGCCTATGTGCAGCTCCTCCAGGTTGTCCCCAAACCAGTCATGTGGGACTAAGATCAACACATGCTACAAAGGAAAACTCATCTCCTCATGGCCCACTCAGGCTGACCTCAGCATGGGCACTATCTGCTTGCCCACCCAGCAAAGGAAAAATGCCCTCAATGCAGTCACGACACTAAGACTTGGGGCAGATGGGGCCGCAGAGGGTAAGGATACCTGCTGGGTTAAATGCCCAATGCCAACATAGTACTCACCCTGCCAGAGCACAACATATCATTAAAGTGCTTGCGGCACTGGATCCAGGTGCGCTGCACCACGCCGCGGGAGCTCACCACCCCCGCCACCTCCTCCCAGGCACGTTTTGTCATGTGGGGGGGCCTCCTCCTCCCATCCTGGGAGACCAGCACCTCCCACCGTGCTGCCACCCCCTTGAGGAGGACAACAAGGTAGTCATCAGAAAACCGAGGGGCGCATTGGCCCTCCGCTGGCCTATCCTCCAGCTTGGCCTGCTCACCCGAACCCCTCTGCTGTGGCCTGGAACTGGCCATTGTGAGCAACCTACAGGAGGCTGCCAGGCTTTCTTTTAAACAGACTGCCGGGTCGCCATTGGATCCAGCAGTCTGTGCACGCCCACCGCTGCCCGCACACTCTCACTATTCATGGAAGTCGGGCAATACGCTGGGTGGGCCTTAATTGGCCCGCCCACGCCAAATGGCAGTGCAGACCCGATCGCGGGCGGTGATTGGGTCCATGCCTGCCCACGCCCACTCCCGCTTACCCCCTCCCACAAAACAGAAAATCCTGGCCAATGAAATTGGAGTCAATCTTTACTCAGTCTTACATTTATTTACAGATTGAAACATTACAAGCTTACACCTCCTAACTCAACCACACACAGTTCCAGGAAGTGCTTATACTCTTTTGAGTGTCTCTTTTTATGTGCTCAAGTGAAACTCCAGTTAATGCCTGGCAGCTGCATGTAATTAAACACGTTTGATGAGAACTCCAAAAGATCTAAAATTCCTATAGGCTCAAGGAACAGATGCAGGGGAAAGCTACACAATTGAAGGAATCTAGAAAGGTGAGACTAGCCAGTTGTTCCAAATATCAGATTCGTGAAGCATGCCACAAAATGGAGGCTATCAGCCTGCTCTACTTTTTCTGCTCACCCACAATAAAACTTCACACAACCTTACAGCGGTTTCAGTATAACCCCATTTTTCAGCAAGACAGAGTCAAGTTACAATGTAAAATTGTAAAGTTTGTTACAGTCTCATGTTCTAAAGGCTTTAGGTTGGACACATGGCAGCAATCAGAGAACCCATGTAGACTGGGGAATACACTGATGTGGTGACACTGAGCACGTGTGTTATGTTCAGTGGGGAAAAAAAAGTAAAAATGCTGACCATACTGAACAGAGAATCAATCACCTTTTTGTTGCATATGTGGGCAGTGCAGTATTTAATATTGCATCCTTTCAATGCAACAACTGATGACACTGGTGATCTTACAAATCATGGGTATGCTAACTCTATGCTGCAAGTTTGCTGCAAGTATTCTTGCTACAGGTGACCATGTTCTGCCCTGCTGACCTGTAACAAGATACGCGGTTGTCTTGGATCATCGATAAACAGGTTTGCTAAGGTCTGCAGCATGTTCTGTGTGTATTGGTTTCCTTGGTATATCTTCCCTCATCTCATACCACCTCAATTTTGAAATATTCTAATTGTTACTTTGCAGTTTAGTTATGGGGAATGGTAACATAATGCTAATGTTACTGGACTGAGTTCAAAACACACCATGACAGCTAGGGAATTTAAATTCAGTTCAGTTTAAATTCCGGGAATTCAGGGAATAAACCCGAGATAAAAAGCTAGTATCAGTAATGATGATCATGTTACTATTGGATTGTTGTTAAAAATCCATCTGGTTCACTAAAGTCCTTTAGGGAAAAAAATACGTGGGCGGAATTTTACACCGTTGGGATTTTACAGTGCCGTCAAAGTCAATGGACTTTTGAACGGCTCGTCAAGTTTTATGGCCCTCCCCTGCCACGACAGGGCGGTAAAACTCTGCCCCCTGTATTTACATGGTGTGATCTACATGTGACTCCAGATCCCACAGCGATGTGATTAAAACTCAACTGCCCTCTGAAATGGTCTAGCAAGTCACTCAGTTAAAGGCAATTAGGGGTGGGCAATAAATGATAAAGCAAAAATGATTGCCACATTGTACTTCAAGAAATTAATTGCATTTTTTTAAAATTTAGAAATATGCCTAACAAATGCTACACTAGGGGAGGTGGTGGCATAGTGGTATTGTCACTGGACTAGTATTCCAGAGACCCAGGGTAATGCTCTGGGGACCGGGATTCAAATCCCACCACGGTGGTGGTGAAATTTGAATTCAATTAAAAGTCTGATGGTGACTATGAAACCCTTGTTGATTGTTGCAAAATTCCATCTGGTTCACGAATGCCTTTTAGGGAAGGAAATCTGGCATCCTTACCTGGTCTGGCCTACATGTGACTCCAGACTCACAGCAATGTGGTTGACCCTTAAATGCCCTCTGAATTAGGTATGGGCAATAAATGCTGGCCTAGGCAGCGATGCCCACATCCCATGAACGAATGAAAAAAAACACTATAAAAGTGGTGAAAATATTAGTATAAACCCTCACAAACATTCTGGGCTGGAATTTCGCTACCAAGGTGGGTAGTTTAAGTCGGGAAATTTCCTGACTCGGCAGACTCACCTCGGTAGAAAATGACCTGTCAAACCCAATTTTCGCTCCCAAGGGGCGGGGGGATAGAGTCGGGCCCATTGCTCCTGGAAGCAGATAACAGGCGGCCACAGGGGCAGCCGAGTGCCAAGGCAGGCTGGTTAAAAGACCTGCCTCTGTTCTCTGGGACTTTGTCCCAGTTGTTTGGTTACATTTTAGGACCTCTAACCCGCACACCTCACACCCCATCAACCTCCATTCACTCCACATGCCACCTCCATGCCCCCATGCCATTCAATGCAAACTCATGCCATCCCACCCACCACCCTTAGCCCTTACACCCTCCATGACAACGCACCCAGTGTTCACCATGGGCAGGCCTCAGGAGACATGTTGAGATGAAAAAAAATAAAGGTCTGAAAATGTAATTCAACCTTCACTATAATAAAACCTCCCATTCATTAAAGCCCATTCAATGCTTTTAAATCATCTCCAGCAGTTAATCTCTCTTTACCTCGGCTGGCAGGCGTGTGCCCCACCTGCTCGGGCGAGCGTCCCGACGCCAACGCGCAGTCACGCGATATTTCAGTCAGCAGGTGCACGTGGGAATCAGCAGTGCCCCCGTCAACAGGTAAAAGGGCTATTAAGGCCATTAAAAGATAATTATAATACATTTTTCACTGCCCATCCAACCTAATGGTTGACGGGCAGGCAAAAAGGCCAAGTGGCCATTGCACTTTTTAGGAAACCTCATCCAAGGGCGGGATGAGGTTCCAACAGCAAGTAAATATAATAGAACATTTTACATTTCATTTATAACATTTATGACAGAGTCACATGAAAGGACATGTTTTATAACATTTTTTAAATTTTTTTTTGAAAACTGTTCATTTCCCTGAGGCAGCTATGTGCCTCAGGGAGATTTTCAAGCATGCACTCATGTGCATGTGCAAAGTTTGCACTAGCCCTCCTCTCCCACCAGCACAGGCAGCACTGTGAACTGCCGCTCATGTTTCACGCTGGGCGGGCCTTCACTGGCCCGCCAGTGTGAAATCATGGTCTGGCCCCAATCGCGGGTGGGTGGTTAGCTTCCCAATCGCCCCCACCCACCCCAGCCAAGCCCGCCCGATAAAGGAAAAATTCTGCCCATAATTCCACATCAAAGGTAGTTAATCCTTTAATAGCCTCTTTGAGCTGTCAATCAAACTGTGAACTCAGAAGCCGCTGCTTAGATAATTATAGCTTTTGGAAATCAGCCCATGAAGATCCCTTAATGAAATATAAATAAGCAGCTATTGTGATGTTAGAGCAGGGTTTTTTTTTACCTCTCACTGACACCAGCAATCAGTTTTTTTTTAAGTTTAAAGAGCAGGGCATTTAAAAGACTTAACATCATAACAGTTATACAGACCTTACCCAAGCTTCAAGAGCCTACTCCATAAATTTGTGACTCCAACGCTATGGGTTAAGGCCCTTGCAACAGCCAAAATGGAGTATGTTTTAAATCAGCACTATGTTTAAGTGGCCCTGCTGAGTTTAGGTTTCCCTCATGTATGAATCAAGCTCCGCCCCCTTTCCCCTACCAGCAAAAATGGGATCTGTCGGGAATGGGGGTGGGACTTCTGCATCCAGGTACCCCCCTCATTTTGGAAGCTCCACAGAGCCTCCACAACTCTGCAAAAATCCGATCCTATGTGATAGCTCCTGTAACCACAAAGTCTCCCTTGCTCCCATCACCAGAGTGAAATAGCTAACCTGCTACAAATATTGGTGAATTGTGCTGGTATTCATTTAAATATTTTTGCTGGGGCCTCAATGATGTGCATAAAGGACACAGTCACAAGCACTTCAGCTCACTATAAATAGAACAGCAGGGAACTGAAAGCCAGAAATGTCTTGACACAGAGCCTACTCCCTCAATTCTGCACCAGACATGTATTATATTCCTGATGCACAGGACTGGGGACCAGCATTATAGGTTGCAACAGCAACACTTAACAAACATCTCAATAATTATGTTTTCTGTTGTAATTATCAATGCATTGTCTAATTGCCGCAATGTAAAACTATTGTTTCACATTATATAAGTTGCAAAGTACATGGATCTATGATGGATACTCTGTTGACTTCCATGTCATGGGTCACGTCCATAACTACACCTCATGTCCCCCAAGACCTAGGGCGGAATAATATAGGGGTGGGGGGTCAGAGACGGCACATCCTCCCAGAAACCACATCAACATGAAGCCGACATGCTCTGGCTAAAGGTGAGGAGAGGAGCCCAAGGCCTAGGATCCCTGGAGCAGCTAAGTCCAGGGTCTGGGCCTGGGAGTGTTAGGGAAGGTTAGGGAGAGGGGCAGTGGCAGGGAGGGTGTGGATTTCAGAGAGGAAGCAGGTAGGAAGGAAGGAAGTGTTCAGTCTAAGGGGGGGCCATGCCCCACAATCGTCAAAGGGCAGCCCCCAAAGAGCGATAACCTCCCCCTTCCCGCCCTTTAACAGTTTCAGGTTAAAAATTGGGCTTTCCACTCTCGCCCTGCCAAACGTATTACGGCGTGGGCAACATTTTATCAGGGTCAATAGGTATCAAGCCTCATTGATCCTTAATTGTTGATTTAAATATGGCAGACGGGCTGCTGATTTTGGCACCCACCCGCGCCCCCGGCCAGTATTATGGGGGTGAGCCCAGGGTTGGGCGGGATGGCAATGGGAGCACAGAGATGTGAAATTTCCCAGCTTGCCACACCCACCTCAGAAAACTGCCCTGAGTGGCCTGATTTTCACTTCGGGGTTGGGATAGAGTCCGGCCCACTGACTCTGCAAGCGGTAGAGATGCAGAGGCAGGCCCTGCATGGGGAACACACCTTTAGCGCAGTATAAAAAGGCCAACCTATAAGGGGTTCCTGCTGTGAGGCAGGAAGTAATGACCGAGCTGCTGGTCCTGGGAGGAGCCTATCAGGAGCCAGGTGAACACTAACTGTCATTGTTGTCCAACTGGTGGCTAACACTGGAAAAGATGCCTATCATGGGCCTTCCATCGGAAAATGTAGAGATTACTGCTGCCTATTCACTTGCAATGAAGAAGCACACTCTAGAAAGTTAAGTCTGGAAAAACTTCATAATCCACAGCCATGGAGATGGTATCATCTTGGCAGCATCAGCTGCTCATAATATCCCATATTGACTCTGGTTAATATGATGCCTTAGGACAGTGATCTTCACTATTTTTCAAGCAAAGGCCACTTTAGCAAAAAACCTGCCACATCGATGACCATAATAGAGGCCTTTGCCTGATTCGCTCCAGCTTGCAATAACACAAACGAAGAAAGGACATTAATCGAAATGCAGGGTACATTGTTCTTTCTGGGGGATTGTAGGCTTGAAGTGGACTGACTTGGCCTCACCTCAGTGCGAGGGTGAAGGGTTTACCTGCAGAATGCGTTTCTCTCTCTCAATGAGCTGGGTTCACACTCCTGTACACCACAAACTGCTATGATGGCAGCTGCCCCTTGAACAATTCCAGTCGCCAATTGAATCGAAATGGCAGGCGGTACCTCGCTGGGTGGAGGCTGCTGTCAGGGTCGGCTCACTCTTGGATGAGTAGGCCCATTTCCTGGATGCAAATGGATCTCCCACACTCACTCTCTCAGTCCCCACCCCCTACACACAAACACACACACACACACACACTCAGCAGTCAGCATCTTGCATCCCCCCCCCCACACCCCCACCCCATGACCTGGGGCTCCACTCCGCAGTGGCTCACTCCGGATCTTCACAGCCAGCCTCTCCTTCCCAGGGCCCGGACCTCGCAGCCAGCCTCTCCTTCCCAGGGCCCGGACCTCGCAGCCAGCCTCTCCTTCCCAGGGCCTGGACCTCGCAGCCAGCCTCTCCTTCCCAGGGCCCAGACCTCGCAGCCAGCCTCTCCTTCCCAGGGCCTGGACCTCGCAGCCAGCCGCTTCTTCCCAGGGCCTGGACCTCGCAGCCAGCCTCTCCTTCCCAGGGCCTGGACCTCGCAGCCAGCCTCTCCTTCCCAGGGCCTGGACCTCGCAGTCAGCCTCTCCCTCCCAGGACCTGGACCTCGCAGCCAGCCTCTCCTTCCCAGGGCCTGGACCTCGCAGCCAGCCTCTCCTTCCCAGGGCCTGGACCTCGCAGCCAGCCTTTCCTCCCCGGGACCCTTGCATTCTGCTCTGCCACACTCTGCTCTCCGGGCCTTGATTGGAGGTGCCAGAGTTCCACCCCAGCAGAACCATACCACTGGTCGGGGAGCCTCACTTAACTTCAATGGGGGCTGCCAATCGTGGGCCTTGCAAATGAAGAACACTGCCTCAGGGGATGACTGCTAAACACCACATGTAGAACCTTTGCCCTTCCACCTACCCTCCTTCCACCCATCCAGGGTGCAGCCATGCAATTGAAACTTGCCCAGGACCCTTACAGTTAATCATTGTCATGTCAGACCAGTGTGACTCAGGGGGTAGTTAATGCTCAAGAGCACAAACAGCTATCTGTGAGTGAAAGAACAGATGCCAGGCCACCCTGCGTTCATGTAGCCCCATTTCCTACTGTATCCACAATTTGGCATGGTTCCCTGCTGTATCCTCTTGCACTGTTTCCACTACCTGGCATGGTCCCCTGTATTCAAGAGCTTCATCCCTGGCAGTACTGTGGAATAGAATAACATCAGTCTGTATGTTGTATTTGCAGGACTAGAGAGCCCACAATGCCAGGAAGATGGCCTGGACTGGGGGTGAGTCCACGAGGCTACAGCTGCTTTGAAACTTTGAAGAGGCAGCAATGGAGTTAGCCAGGGTGCCCATCCAGCTGGTTGTCAGGATGGAGAATTGCCCGTAGCAGGTGCTAAAGGTGGTGGTAAAGGCACTTTGGAACGTGCTTCTAATGGTGGAGGTGATCCTGTTGGTGCACTAAGCAGAAGGGGACGTTAGTATTAGAGGGAGTGTGAAGGTTGGGTTGCATGATAAGAGCACTGCAATTATGGTTAAAGGCAATGGCATGTATGCAAGCGAGCTCTCACAACGACAAGGGTCAGCTATAATTACCTCCTCTTATGTTTCACACAGGTACCAATGGAACTCAGTCACTTGCCAATGGGCCGCCTCATCCTTGGACATCAAGAGGAGAATGAGATGCCCAATGAATGAACATGCGCAATCTTCCACTCTTCAGTTCATTAATTGTGCATCAGTAAGGAGCTTGATGAATCTCTTGGTGGGGCGGGCAGGAAGTCACCCACCCCACTGTTACTTCACGGGGTCGAAGTCCCGACACCATATTTAAAGGACATCCTGAAACACATTCAATCTTTGCAGGCCAGGAGTTCCACACTCCTCTGCCAAAGCCCTTGCAGCTGCAGCTCGTACTGGAGAAGCTGGCAGATGTGACCAACCACATCCCAGGACTTACGAAGGCGCCTCCTGCATTGCCTTTCATTCATCTCTAGATAAGAGCACTGCCTGCGATACACCCACAGTCGGGCCAATGCCCACCATTGCAGTGGTCCATGTTCACCAGCATCTTGACCTCATAGGGGCCCCGCTCCCTCTTGCTCCTCAGGGCCCTGAGCCAAATGCCAATGGGCCCTCCTTCTCCTCATCTGGATGAGAGCCATTACCAAGGCAGGGCTGCCTGCAGCCTGCATCATCAATGCCTCAGTGGGTATGTGAACAAAATTAAGTGATCCATTTAGTGAGCATTTCCTTCACAGGTTTCCCTCCATCTCAAAGCCAGCAGGCAAGTGCTAAGCCCTTCACCTGGCCTCTGTCTAGACATGGCATCCCCACCTCACCCCTTCCAGGTAAAGGATATCCTGGGGGCCAGAGATGGGTGCTCCTCCTGTTCATACATGAATGTGTATGGAGACATTGTCCTTTGACCAGGCCATGTGTGAGATGCCTCACTCGGACACTTTTCTGTTTGTCTCCACTACCCTCAAAACTCTATAAAGAGGCCATTGACTTGGGAGCTGGGAGCACAGAAAGATTAACCTCATGATCCCTTGTCAGTTATGACCATTCACCCAGGAGGATTGAACTTTGGAGTCACAAGTTGGCTGCCTCCATAGCCATGTTTCTTGGAAGTATTCCACCTCCAACCCCTCTTCATCCCTGCCTCTGACTGCAGCTGATAACAAATGGCACAGAATGAACAGCAGCTCCGCATCTTGCTGAGATCTCGATGTTGAAAGGCCTATGAGTCAGGAACAAACCTGCTTAAGTGTGGGACGCACCATAGAGAGGAGAGCACAAGTGAACATCTTTGACATTCAGTTGCCTCATAATTATTAGGATGTCTCTTTAGTCGGCCACTTGTAGTGACCTTGGGCTTGTGGTCAAGGTCAGTTTGAAAGAATGTTGCACATCACTTTTCAAACTCACTCCACCACTTTCTACTCTCCCCCTGTCACCCACCAAATTACTCCTGTCACCATACACCCACCAAATATCACCATTCCTCTCCCTCCTGTCACCCTTGAACTTCATCTGTTACCCTGGGCTCTATCACAATCCACCCCCACATGTCACTCCTCCCCTCATAGCTGACACCCATTACCGTTTCCATGCCCATCCTGACCCTGCCCCCTCCTGTTATCTGAGCACCTGTCTTGTCCCCCTCTGAGACCTTGATTCTGAGGTCCCCAATGAGACCTTCACCTACCAGACTCTCACCCTGGACCTGCCACCGTACCGCATCCCACTGCCCTCTCTGATTGCGGCTGTTCCCTCCTATCACCAGTACCCTGAGTTCTCCCCCCAGGACCTCACCATCGACACCACCAACCCTGCCTCTAAGACACTACCCCACCGCCCCCCCTCACTTTCCCCGGACTTCCCAGGACACTCTTTCCCTACCCTTTCCCCACAAGCCTGCCTCCCTTGTCCAGCCTTGGCGCAGTGCTGGTCACCAGCACTTGGGTGAAGTTATGCGAGGTCCCCGAGAAGGAGAGAGCAACACCTACAGACCTCAAAGGCATTGATGAACTGAATCTCACCAGGTGCACACCACGGTCAGGATATGGACCGTTCTGAATTCTCGCTGGTGGGGTGGCTTAATTTGGAAGGGGAACATAATTCTGGCAAGTTGGCCTTGTAATAAGTATTCAAGAGATGCAAATGAATGCATATGTGGTTCCTGACATAGATCGGCGGGAAACTCGAGCCACCTTTAATCCGCCATCAAAGTCGGGAGAACAAAATTCCAAACTAATTTCCAGCTGGCGGAAACTGACTTTTTCCATCACACCAAATTTAGTGCCCCCACCTGCCATGATTCCCACCACTGGTGGGAGCAGAAAATCCCAACCTTAGAGCTGGTGACAAATGATGAGGACACCACACCAGATTGCAGGAGGAGGTGTCAAAATCAGTGATATCTGAGCACCTCAGGGGCAGGAGGACAGTCACAATGATACTCCAGTGGCAAGAACATACGGCCTCAGGAGTCACCTTGTGGGCCACAGTACTTGGAGATCAACAGCAGATGTGTGGACATCTGGCGGAGTCCCCTGAGGCTATGTAAGCTCGCACACTGCAAATGGAGGAGTCCATGGCAGTGATGAGCTCCACCTTGTCTCGGGGGCTCTAATGCATCAACTCCAACCATGACAGAACGGCCAGTCTCATAGAAAGGCACATGTAGCATCACTCAGAGTGGATACAAGCATAGCGAAATTCCCTGCAAAGGGTACACGGCTCACTCAGTACCCTGGAGCAATCTACTCAGAGAATGAGCACTGGCATCCATGGAATACATGAGTAGTTGCGTTCCCATAACAGGGCGTTCATACTGGTGGCATAGCGGTTGCAGGAATGGATGACTGCTGCTCCCCAGCAGCCAGCCCCAGCTAACCCAACAAAAGGACAACCTAGGACTGTGGAGGTTAGCAAGGGGAATGAAGGTTCTGAGAGCACCTCAGCACCCTCATTTTCTAACTTCCCGGCCCCTCTGCCAGGCTATTTACTTCCAGGATAAAATAGAATTGGGGTCTCAAGGATAGTTAATCAACATTTCTACCAGGATACAAGGCCTATGTGATTCGCATTGTCATGGAGATGGGCTTTGAGAGGGGAAGAGTTTCTAAGATATCCCTGAAACTCACACACACAAGCAGTCTGCCAGGATCCAGAGAAGAGAGAAAGGGAGAGAGGAGCTGGACTCTGTAAGAATCTATGGATCACTGCACACGAATGAAGGTGGGAGCTCACGCTTTGACTGGAAAGACTACATTTGTGAGGAGTTAAAACAAGTTTGGAAGATTTGCCTAGCTTTCACTAGAGGGAAAAGATTCCAGGAAAACTCGCCCCATTAAAGACAGTTCTGCACCTAAAAGTTTCTAAGCTGGGAAAGGAAAAGATTGAAAGTGAATCCTTGGGAGCTAAGTATCATTTTGGACTGGTTCTGGAAGAATAGATTATCTACTTAAAGAACAGTGTAACATATACTTGATAGTGTTTTTTTCAGTTGTATTAACGGTAAAAAGGGGACATTCTGTTCTGCAGTTTAAGTTATAAGTTGCCTACACAAATAGTGTTTAATCACTGTTGCTCCTAGTTTGCTTGTTACAGTAAAAGTCTTAAAACATGAAATCTTGTCATGTCATCCTTTTAGCTATCAACTGGAAGTTTGATTTTTTTAAGTTATTGGTCTGTAGGGGGATAGTAACATGGTGCATTATTCCACCTGGGAAACATCCTAATCAACATTAGTATGGCTTGTGTACCTCTGGGCATTGACCCTTTATAAGCTGAATCTGACCTTAAATCAATATTGGGCTGGATTAAGCAATTAGACTTGCAATTGCCCATATGCTTTCTATGGACTTTTGCACTGGAAAATCCTGTCAGCCAACTATTGAAAAGCACACCAGAGCATCTAGGGCCTGCATGAACAGGGCAAGCAACTGCGTATCTCTTTTAAAAAATAATATTGAGGAATCTTTACTGGGCAGCAAAGAGTATGAAGCAAAAAGTGCCTTTTGGAATATTGAATTCAATGTAAAATCAGTTATAGAAAGACAACACAGAAGAAATGATAGTTTAGATTAAGAGAGAGAGAAAATGGAACAGAATTTTTTTTAAAACCCCAATAATAATTAAGGAATGATTATCCACACTTGTTAATCTTCATTTTCTGTCCCAGAGAGATTGTTTCGCAGTAATTAATATCTACCATGCCATTAAAAGGCTACTTACACTGGAATAGACAAGCTCTAGCTGTTTCAGGTGAGTTTTCTATATATCAGGTAAGAATAGCAACTTAAATAGCCACTTGGCAATATTGCTGAAGAGAGGGACATGTTGCTGAACCTTTTGCACTCACCAGGACAAATGCAGGAATGCTAAATTTCCAATGATCACAACTACAGGAGAAAAGGTACAGATTGGTTGGCAAGTCACCTCTGATTGGCTGAAGCATTGCCATGGAGAAAGCAATTAGGAACCAATGTGCCAGTTCAGCTGTGGCTCAGTTCATAGCACCCTTGCCTTTGAATCAGAGGGTTGTGGGTTCATGTCCCACTCCCAGAAACCAAGAACTGTGATTGTACTCGAAAAGAGTTGCAATCTGTGACTGTTGATAACTCGAAAGAGTTCCCTGTAAACAAAAGGAATATATTCAAGCCTTTTGCCTTTTTGAATTACCTGGGAGCTTGAGTAGCCCGTAGTTCCCCATTGCTTTCTCTGTGATTGTTTGAAATTTAGTATTCTTGCATTTGTCCTGATGAGTGCAAGATAAAAAGCTTTGGCAGCATAAAATGTTTCTTCCTATTTTAATGCCGAGTCTCTTGGCTAGGTACCTCAATTGCACAGCTTCTAGAGGAGAAGGCCATCTCTGAGACAACTTCCTGATTTGTGCATCTAACTGTGTGTGTCTGATTGCTGCAAGTTGCTGTTCATTTTACATGTTGATAATGGTGAGTGCTGTTAGCCTCTTTACTACTTGTAAACAAAATCCCTTCCAAGCCTTATTAGGTAAAAAAAAATCTCATTATGTTACAATAGGTAAAGAGCATCTTCAATTACTTCTAATGACCAGATAGCATTGCTGTAAATTGCATACAGTAAATTATCTGACCCATATTTGTGTTCCCATATACAGTTACAGAATATTAATCAAAATTGTGATTTTGCAATTAAATGGAATTAAAAATAGAAATCACCAGATCTTGACCCAGCTGATTCCTCTAAAGGAAGCAGTAAGCTCTTTAGAGGGGTATAAAGAGATTGCTAGAAGCCCCTTATCATATCCTTCAATCTCCAGGGGCTGGGCGCAACTTTCGAGGCCCACTTCAGTGAATGGCCTCTCCCAAGTGGAGACCCAAGAAAATGATATGGGAGGTATTCTGACACTTATATGTACTCTTTCACATGGTCCAACAACACTCTAAAGATACCCCAAAGTGCATGTGAAACACAAAGTGAGCAGAAGTCCATCCCCTTTACCTCTGCTTTGTGCCTTACAAATAGGCAAAGCAGAGCAGAGAAACTCCAAATGATTTTAATGGATC
The DNA here is from genome assembly GCF_964194155.1 of Cetorhinus maximus. Taxonomy (NCBI): domain Eukaryota; kingdom Metazoa; phylum Chordata; class Chondrichthyes; order Lamniformes; family Cetorhinidae; genus Cetorhinus; species Cetorhinus maximus. Next base: position 53,503,631 of record NC_135896.1, on the reverse strand, counting down.
AGCAGTGCCACTAACAGGACTGAATTAGTACTTCAGCTGTTTGTGAAGTAAAATAGGTTGGGATAGGTTTTCAACTTACATCAATGGAATTGAAAATTTGACAGTTTCTAGAATGGGTGGACTTTCCACAATGTCAATTTTACCCCCAGGCACTATGTTGAAATAATCTCCATTAAAGTAAATTTGGAAAATTGAAAGGCCCTGAAATTCAAAAAAAATAAATGGGTAGGAAAATTAAATTATATAAGGTGGTGGGAGAAACCTAGAGGAATAAAAGAGAACAATTCAGGGAAGTAAAAACCCTACTGCCAATAAAAGATTCAGCTCTCAGATTTAGTTTATTCCCACTGACCTTCAAGAAGTCTAATTTGTGGTGTATAACATAACGATGTAGCTTCAAACTTTGTCAAAAAGACTGAATCTCAAGTACAGTATGTAGTTAATTGTTTCCAATGCTAGTTTTCCAAGGCATCTTTAATCACTTGGAAATCAACAGCTTACATTTATAAGGTACCTTGATCAAGTGGCCTTTTGGGAGGCTAAGTGCACAATGCTGTAGGTTTACCACAGTTGATGGGGCCACATTCGAAACACTGAAACATTTGTGTTCTCCAACAATGATGCCTTATCTGCTGAATGCTTCCACCATTTTCTGTTTTGTTTTTGATCTCCAGCAACTGTAGTATTTTGCTCTTTGTTCTGCTATTGCCAATGTCTGTTTTGTCACCCATTTTTATATAGGTACCATGTTCAAATCTCCTCACTAGTCTTTGTCAACACTCCTAGTAAGTACTGTCAAATCCTAGTGATTTATTTATTTGAAGCCCTTCCAGCATTTCTAAGTCTCTGTATGTCCCATAGATCTTACCATGGCACTGACCTTCTCCTGATCTACAGGCTGTCCCTTGACAACATCATCTGAAGATATGCATCAGGTTCCACATGTACAATGTCGGCACCCAAGCACTACCTCACCATGATTTCTCAGCCCTTCCACTGCCTTTGTGCTGTCAGACCTCCTGACTGACATCCAGTCCTATTTGAGCTGCAATTGATTCATTTTTGTGATCTCATGTCTATCTTCAGTCTTGCATTTCATTCTTGCTTCTTTTCCCATCCTTAATTCATCCTATATTTCTGTTGCCTTGGTTTTCCTCTGCACCAGTCACCGCATTTTTACAACCTTACCTCTGTTCACACTTGGATCCAGCTTCTCTCCTTGAATTTTCTCTCTAAAGAGATTCCTAAGGATACTGCAACAGGGAGAAGAGATGCATAAGGAAGACAGAGACAGAGGACATAGCGGGGGTGAAACATAAAATGGAAGAAGATACAAACATTAGGAACAGGTATAGGCCATTCAGTCCCTCGCTCCTACTCTGCCATTCACTCGCATCATGGCCAACCTACATCTTAACTCCAAAACCAACCTTTGCTCCATGTTCCTTGTTACCCTTATATAACAACATGTCAGTCTTGATAACTCCAATTGTCTCAGCATCCACAGCTGTTTGGGGAGCAAGTTCCAAGTTTCTTGCCCTTTGTGTGAAAAAGTGCTTACTGATTTCGCTCTTGAATGGCCTACTTCTAATTTTAAGGTTACGTCCACTTGTTCTGGATTCCCCCCAACAGATGAACTAATTTCTCCCTATCTAAAAAATCCTTTTACCATTTCAAACACCGCAGGACTTTCTGCTTGTCGAGCGGGCCCCGCCGCCGCCCAGCGTGACGCACGCCCAGAAAAACAGAGGTGCCTCAGGGAGATAAGTTTTAAGGTTAAACAGTTTAATAAAGTGGTGAAAAAATTTTTATGACATGTCCCCTCATGTGAAACTGTCACATGAGCTGGGACATGTGCATTAATTTTAATAAAAAGTTTTGTGAAAATTTAAAAGCATTCATGAAACCTCATCCCACTCGTGGATGAGGCTCCATGAAAAATGCAAAGACTGCCTGGGCTCTTCACCTGCCTGCCAACCTTAAGGTTGGATGGGCAGCTCATGTAATTGCTTAAGTGGCTCTTTAAATGGCCTTAATAGGCCTTTGACAGTTCGATGGGCACGCAGCCGAGTCACCGAACTGAAAATCTAAATGACGTGCGGTGACGTCAGGATGCACATGTTATTTTACGCCTCGGCAAGCAGGCCCTGCCCCAACTCGCCACGCCAAAGATTCTGCCCCTTGATCAGGTCACTCTTTAATCTTCTATGAAGGGTATTCAAGCCAAGTTTATGCATTCTGTCTTTAGTCTGTTGCAGACGTAGAATGACAGTGAGACACAAAGGAATTTTAGATGAGGACAAGGATTTTAAATTCAACATGCTGGAAGCATAATCATTGTTTTTCAATAGGAATGGGGCTATAGACAGGAGGCATGAAGGACGTTCCCTTCACTCATCTCCATTTCTAGCTTTTGCCTTGAGTTAATATCTGGACTTAACTTACCTCATTCACGAGGATGAGACTAGACTGTAAAAAAATATCCGCTATGCAGTGAGGCTCACAGAACTGAACTGTCTTTAATGAGGACGTGTTTAAGGTCCTTAAAATGGATGGTAATGTTGATACAGGTTATTTAATTTAAGTTTTGACCTCATAGCTAGCAGTGGAAGTTGTTTAAGTTCTAGGTTTAGAATAAATGTCTTTTTTTATTATCTGAGAATCATGTATATATATTTCAGTGTTATTCTATTTACCATTTGTCCATATGTCTTACATAAATAAAACTATTTGTTGGCCCAAAGCCTAGATTTTGATTTGGTATTATTTACGCAATCCATTGTAGGATGAGAGGAGAATTATTTCACAGTACTTAACACATTCCAGTAGTTGATGTAGAAAGTAATTTTGCTGTTCATTCAACAATGTTGGGTTAGTAGAGCACAATCCAGAATATAGGAATGAAAGGCTCACTTATAGGAACAGTAACTGAAGATATACTTAGACATTATAAGTGCAATAAGCTATTATAATTTCGTATTAGCACTCTAGTTGATTCATTATTTGGACTGGAAGCACGAAAGATTTCTCTGGAATTGACATATGTCTCAAATTTTCTTTCAGAGAAGTGACATACACTCTTCAATGTAGCCAACAAGATGTAACACATTCAGGATTTCGCACTTAAAGTAGTGGATCAGCACAGGGACCCAGGGTATAATGTTCTTCTTAGACATAAATATACCAATCATACACAAGAACTGGTGAAACAATAATGTGGGTTCCTTATTTGAAAATAAGATTACATACAGATAGAGTTAACTGGGAGATTATGTATTGTACATCTAATCTGCTGCTGCTTGCAGACTAACTACAAGTTATGGGACTGATACATCACATCCTGTGTCAGTGGTAGTAGTGATGGACAGCAGTTTAAGATACATGCATGTCATATCACAACATCCCTCTTTATCGAAACAAACGGTTTACCCTTAAAAATCAAACTATTGACATGGCAGAAGCGGAAAATAAACTGTGTCTGAATTTAACATTGATCAATATATTTACAAGTCTCTGAAATATATCGGCAGTTTGCTCATCCACCCAGCTTTAGTTGTGGTGAACTTTTCTGGAGGCTGCTGTACATTTTCAGAATGCTGGTTACGGTTGCTTTGTTTGTGTTGCATCTTACAGCACATTTTAGTCAGAATAGGACTACTCTGTATTTCTGGTTGTGATATTATTCTGATTTGGCATCTGTTTCAGTGCACCATTTGATGTTCATACTTGATATGATGTTGGTTCTGAGCACATGCTGACAATTTCTGCTGGATTCCAGGCAATACCAGTTAGATGTTGTATTCAAGCATTCTGTCCAATATTCAGGTTGGGTAATTCGTTACCCGCATGCCAGTCATAGGCATCTTTCATCTTCCCCTGTTTTCTGAGTAATGCATCACGTACTCCTGGGAGTATCAATGAATGATGACTTGGGAAGTTTGTCCTCACTTGTCTGCCGAATATTAATTCCACATTGGTTCCGTGGTATGAAATTTAAAAATTCAGAATGGGTATACATAATTGGTTCAAATAGTGTCATGTAGCCTGTTGGCTGATGATCTGCATTGCAGATTTAGGTGTTCTTCTCCCAGTGTAAACACTGTAAAGGTTTCCGATGGTGCTTTTTGTGGTCTCTGGTCCTTGTCATGGTCTTGACGGTACAATAAATGGTGACCAAGGACAGGTCCTTGTATGGTGGTAGACCTGCAATCATTGGACCCATGATGTTCACAATATAAAATATTGTGGGGTGACCAGGGTGAGTTTTTGTAGCAATGCTTGAGTGTAATGGGTCCCAGGGATGGAATCTCCGAGCCACTGTACGTGGTGAGTTTGGCAATGGGTTGATTGAGTGCATATATTTCAGTGAACACAGTGGAAAAATGTTTGCACCTGCACCGGTATCCAGTTCTGCATATAGACTGCTGGTCCTTCTTCTGTGGGCATTATCATCTGGACAGTGGCAAAGGCTTCTGTTGGCACCACTGCACCAATACATTATTTGACATTCACCATGTTGAATGTCGGCTCACTTTGTGTGTCAATGGTCTGATCATCCTCATCACCTGACCGTATAGCTTGGCTACACACTTCATGGATCTTGTCTTTACAATGTTTGGTATGCATTCTTAGTTGGTTAGAATGCTGCCTCTGTTTATGGCTTCTCATGATGTTGAACCACTTATTTCGGTTTTTTCCTTTCTGCTGCCAGTATCCTCTGGCGCCACATGCCTTTCACGCAACATTAAAAGCTGAGCAATTTCCGGATGCGTGTATGAGGCCTGCATTGCTTACTAGGCTTGCCTGTATTGGCTATTGTGCCAATGGTGGATGAATTATGCATAGCCTGTAGACTCTGTCTTTCCATTAGTATCGCTTTGTACTTGCATCCACTTTGTAGTAATGCTTCCATGGTGTAAATTTTGATTTGGTCCAAGAGGTCTTTTTAGAACACTTCCATTGGGGTAGATGCTATCACAACCTTGATTATTCAGTCGGCTAGCTCCATTGCCTTGAAGTTGCAATCATGCCTCTTGTATCTCCATCTACTTATGAATTGATCAATGGTCTGTCAGTTGTTGCCTAAAGGATATGAATTCCAGATGGTGCATTCTGAAATTGAGCTTCACTTGTAATTGAGCTTTGAGTGTTGACCACAATTTTCTGGATTTTTAAGACAGCCATCGGACAGATCTGACATGTTCAGTCTGTGGAGGCCTTCATTGCCTATAGCAATTTTAATTTTTATGGCTTGTTTATTTGTTTCAGAAAAATTGATGTCCAGGAAATACAGCTTGACGCATTGCTGGAACAAAGTAAACTCAGATAGGAGATTTGTTACCTCCCAATTGAGTGTTGGAAATTTTGTGGTCATCTTTTAGCAGGATTTTTAATGCTACCTGGAGTGTTTGACAGCTATGAAAGTTTCCTCCAGCTCTTTTAGAGTTAATTTAACACTGAGTTGCAGTACCTTTAGTGACCACTTCCCTGGCTTGTCATAGGTAACTGCTTGACTGCATGGTGGCACTGTTGAGAGCCTCCTGACTTTTCCCAGGTTAACTCTAAGCTCCACCCACAAAACTGATTTTGGCAGGAAAATGACTGCAGGCCTCAGAGATGAATGGAAACTGTGAAAAAAGTTTCTTTTTTTTACAGGCTTTTTTTAGCTGTTGGTTGCCGTTACTGGGTAGATTCTTCTTCCTAGCCCAGTCTGCGGTATTTCACTTCCTCAGAGCTCCTGCAGGGACAGTAAGCAGTAATGAATTCTCCTGTTTGTGGAGTTCTGCTTAAAGCAAGACCACCTGGAGTCTGCTGTTTAATTTCCATTCCGGCTTAAACTTCACAGCAGGTAGACTTTAAGCTCTTCCAGATTTGAACAATCTTATCGGGACCCAGTGCTTGCTGCCTGGAGTGAGGTGTGATCCCAGAATGAAGGGATGATGTGTGTAGGATTTCTACAGAGCTGCAGAATCACTTTCTACAGAGATGCAGAATCACTTACACATGGTGAGTGTTGATAGTTGTTTCATTTTCACATCAGTTCCTTCCCAGCTAGGTGTGAAGGGATTGAGGTTTTATTCTGCTCAGTCAAAACTTCAAAACCATACTGCCAACTTACCACCATGTTATGTTCTTCTTCTCTTTGACATAAACCTACCAGTCATACAGAAGGATTCATGAAACAATAACACCTCTTTGTCCTTTTGTCTCTGACATCTTTTGGCTATCTCCACCTATCACTGGCCCTCTATCCAGCTCTACTTATCCCAACCCCGCCTTAAACCAGCTTATATTTCACCTCTTTTCTATTTTTCCTTAGTTCTGTTGAAGAGTCATACGGACTCGAAACGTTAACTGTGTTCCTCTCAGCAGATGCTCAGACCTGCTGAGTTTTTCCAGGTATTTTTATTTTTGTTTTTGATGTGGGTTCTTTATTTGACAATAAGACTACATACAGATGGAGTTAACTGTGAGACTATGTATTATACACCTTATCTCTACTCCTGCTGCTTGCAGACTAACTACAACTCATGGGACTAATATATCACATTCTGTGTCAGTGGTAGTAGTGACTGACAGCAGTTTAAGAGATACCCCCATACCGGTGCATGCATATCATATTGCAATGCCGAGTGGCCATCTACAAAGCATTGAAGGTCCATAACTACTGTTGCAAGTCCAAAAGGAAAGCTAATAGAGTGTTTAGTTAGGAATTTTCTAGTCCAGTGTAGGTGGCTTTGGGACAAGATGCAGGTTGGGAAAGTCCAGGACAAGAACATCAGGCCAGGATCCTTGCATGATACCACCCTCTTCTAGCTTTTGCTGGGGTGGCTTGTGAGTCCAGCAGGGAGCCCCCACCGGAGGTCTGGTGGGAAGCCAACTGAGATAGTTTAAAAGGCAATTGAGAACACTTTTAAGCCTGGAATCCCTCTTTCTCAACAGCACATGGGCCACATGATGTGTCTACAACTCAGCAGGTTGAAGAAGGTGAGTGCACAGCAAAAACTCATCAGAGAGTGAAACTCGCCTGGTATGAGCAGAATAAAAGGTGAAACCGGCAAACCTGTGGTCAGCCACAGAGAAAGGTTTGCGTAGAAAGGAGCAGTCCTTTCAATCTAAAATCACTGACTTCATTATGGGCAGCAGCCTTGTGCAACTTACATCAGGTGCCTTGGATACCACTGAAGGTAATCTCACCTTACTAGTAGGATAGTAAAATAGAAACGTTCCTGAGACATGGGTCTACATATTTTGAGGTTGGTTGGCCCTCTGAAGGGGAGGTTCATCATGCTCCAGCTCAGCAGTCCCAGCAACAAGGTCAACAATTCCAGCACCAGTTGCTATTTTCTCCACAGTCACGTGCAGCTGCACAGAACAGAAGAACTGGACATTATGCTTCACCTCAAAGGAGACAGCATTCCCAGCACAGGGTCTAGAGGCCAAGGGTCAGCTTCCTTGACCTCTCCGAACAGCAGTGCCTCCAAAAGCTCAGGCTCTCACGTCTTGTGGTTTCAGGCCTCTGCAGCCTCTTGGAAAAAGTCATCTATCCAAGAGAAGTAAGTGACCACCTGTGACTGTCAAGGTGACCACAACCCTCAATTTCTTCACATCAAGGTCCTTGAAGAGTTCAGCTGCTGAAATATGTAGTATCTTGCAATCAGCAGCCCACAGCTACAACAGCCACGTCACCAATGTCTTGTTTGTGAGAGCTTTCAATGAAGCCAATCAAACCCAGAGGACTATTGGCTTTGCTTCCCTGTCAGGGTTTCCACAGGACCAGTGGGTCATAGACTGTACCCATGTGGCAATGAAAGTGCCATCAGAAGAGCCAGGTATTTTTGTCAATCCGAAGGGATTGACTCCTTTAATGGGCAGCTGGTTTATGACCTCTGCAAAAGAATGAATGGCAAGTATCCATGGAGTTGCCATGACTCATTCAACCCTCAGCAGTCTCAGATTCTGCAACTTTTCTCTCCATCAAACAATGTTTGACTCCTGGGAGACAAGGGATACCAACCTGACACCTGGCTGATGTCTTCAGTGAGAAACCCCACCACAGAGGCACAGGAGAGGTACAACAGTGCCATCTTACCACCAGGGCCACTATAGTGGAAGCCAAAGGCTTTCTCCAAATGAAGGCCGGCTGCCTTGAAGAAAGGCAATCTGAAGGTGTTCTTCAATACACCTCAACAAGGGTCTCCCAGATTGTAGAGGTCTGCTGTGCCCTGCACAACTTGGTACTGCAAAGAGTGTTGGTGTCAGAGGAAAGTGAAGAATGCCCAGCATCCTCTGAGGAAGAGAAGCATCCTGAAGTGCCTTTGGTGGATGCAGTCACAGACCAGCCTGTCAGAGAAGGCCGCAGCAGCCTCACCCAGGCACACTTCACCAGAGAGGTCTGTTTGCAGCATTGATAGCTTCCCATCACCACCCCTGTACAAACACAGCCCACACTCCTTCCTGCAAAACAAAATATTACAAATGGAAATCTGAAAATAAAAACAGAAAATACTGGAAATACTCAGCAGGTCTGGCAGCATCTGTGGAGAGAGAAACAGTGTTAACATTTTAGGTCCAGGAGCTTTCTTCAGACCTTTCCTCCCTTCAAAGTTCTCCCATCACATTCCCAGCCTTACCTCCTCCACAAGGCGGTTTATGCCATTCACTGGAATTTAACTGACCAGGGTTAATGAGAGATCAAACAAATTAGAGTCCATGATAATAAGTGTTCAAAGAAACTCATTCATTCAAATGAAAAGCATCAACGGAACACTAACTATATAATAAGCACCAAAGTGATTCCCTTTGTGCAACCAAGACCTCTTGATATGCTTTCTATGACTTATACATGGTGCTACTGCTGTAGCTTCAGGAGAATTTGAGGCAGGCTATTCATTCCCCTGCTCAAAATAAGATGCCCATGGTGGTCTTCAGAGTTTGGAGTGCACGAGGACCCCACCAAAGACTGCACCATCTGCATCTTGGTCATTGGGGCAGGAGGCAGTGTGTGCCGCTCATTCTGAGGCAGGAAGAGCAAGGGCTGAGATGTGGAGGCACCTTGAGAAGAGTCTTCACTAACATGTGCCCTTTTTCTATCTTCCCTCTCAAAGCCCATCTGCAGTTCCCAGCTAATCGAGAGCTAGGAAAGCACGTTTGCAATGAATGTGCCATTCAGAAAGATGAGACTTTAATCAATGTTATGTAAACAGGAAGCCCGTGTGCAGGCCATTGGCCTGGGCCAGCAAGAAGTTGGTGGCCTGCTGTGCCTAACTCTGCCTGAGGTTGACCACTCTTTCCAGTGTATGTGGTCGTCAGTGCGAATGCCTGAGACATCATGGCACTCGAGCTAGACATGAGCACCTCCATTTTCTGTGCCACTGCCTCTGAAAATTCTGACTGATGCAAGCATTTCCCATTGTTGCTTCACAAGTACCCATTTAGTATTTGACCCTGAGGCTCAGCTGAATATGAAGTGTCATGTGCCCTCCAATGGGGTTATCCATTGCTGTCTTGTCTCCAGCTCCTGCTCCTCAGCACATGTCACCCTTTCTATCTGAAAAGTTGGATCCATCCAGGTGTGTTTACCTGCACTGGTGGAGGGTGGGTAGGAGTCATATGGCAGTGCATCCTCAGAGGGCTAGAGGATGCTCAGAGGACTCTATGGGCTTCTCCTTCATCTCCTCTGTTGGCTGCAGCAATGCAGCCTATAGGAGATGAAAGACATGATATAGTGCTGAAAGTAAGTGAAATAGGGTTTCAAGTGAGCAAAGTGCAGATCATGACACTATATTGATAACATTAACCCAACATGAGTTAAGTTCCATGTGGCAGTGTAGTATCTAATGCTATCACGAAGTCCCTGGGTCAACCCATCTTTCCATTGGCAATAGCCTGTACTGCTGCTGCGCTGTCGATTTCCAGGTCTTCCTCTATCGATGTCATGGTGGCCATGGCTGCAGCACCCCTCATTCTCTGCCTCTCCCTGAAGTTGTAGGCTCTCTTCTTCTGCTATGAGAGAAGGCAGAGTTGGGAGTGTGAGGAGTTCACCAATTCCAAAAGATGGACAGTAGACATTTGAGAAGGGTGCCTGTGTGGAATGGAAGCATGAGGGCAATAGGTTGAGGGTGAGTGTGAGAATTTTCTGTTGAGATGGAGATTTGAAGAGGAGACTGGAGAGAAAGGAATGTGTGTGACCGTAAGGAGTGTCGGCCAGAGAAACGCTGTGCAGGAGAATGCAGGGAGATGGGAAAATGATGGCTGCCAGCTGACAGTTGCAGAACATTCACCTTGCTGGACCTCATGAGGTCATTAAACCTTTCCCTACACTAGGTCCAGGCCTAATATTTCTGCTACTAACAGCCTCAGCAATTCGAAGCCACAACTGCTTGGTGAGGTTGGCTGGCCACCTCCTGCCATCCTCAGGGAACAGGACTTCTCTCCATGTCCTCGCTGCTTGAATCAACACCTCCAGGGGAAAGTCTGAACTAGGAGGCAGCTGTTCCATGCCTTTCAACCATGCTGCAGCTATTTCGTCCCTCACATTGGATTTTTTTGTGCAAATATTGCTGTCACTGTGACTCCTGCAAGGGTCCATTTAACTAAAGATCCTTCATTGCTGCATTAGGCGTGTCATCCTGCTCATTCTCTGGTTGGGGAATGTGGAGGAACTGATAATTACTTTGCTCCAGGAAAGAGCGACCACAAGGCACATACTCAGTGTCGGGTTTCCAACTATAGTCCCGCCATTCCGACAGTGTCTAAAGTGAGAAGATTCTGTACTGAGTTCCTGGTCCAAGGAAGGGCCATCATAATGACACTTCATCTTAGAACTCTTAGCTATCAAAATATACTCATGAAACTGGAGATTTTCTCATTGGAGAAACATAAATGTTGATATAATTGAGACTTTTAAAATAGTGAAGAGATTAGATACTGTTTAGGTACATGGCTTATTTGAGTTAGATAGGGATGGGAGAACTTGGAGGCAGGAAAATATAATACTAAAATGCAGAATTAGATAATAAGGCAGGATATCATTAAATGAAACTCTGGAATAGATTATTAAAAGTTGCAGTAAGTATGGATTCACTGCTGTCCTCCAACAAAGGCCTGGAGCTCAAAGTGTCAATGACATCTTTGATTATTGAAAATAGGTGAGTGGGAGCTGTAATAATTAAAATCACTTTGGTCATCTAGAACTTTCTTGATTGTCTTCAGGGGTCATAGACAAATTTCCCAGAGCTCTTTACTAAATTAGCTTTATGTGTTTTACCTTTCCCAGGAGATCCTATGATAACAGGGATACGTTGATAGTGCAAGTTGCTTTTTTTCTCGTTTTTTTTAACATTGGTTCATATAAAATCTTTAAAACTTCTTAATCACAAAGGCAACAGAAGAAAAAAAAAGCAGAAAAAAATCTATTCATGTTTGTATAGAGCATTGGTTCAGGCCCAAGTACAGCTTACAATTCTGGTCACCATACTATGGTAAATGCAGCCATAGTTTTGAATTGGGTGCAGTGAAGAACAATTAAACTGATAGTTAAAATTAGGCATCTGAGTTAAGTGGCGAGATCACAAAGCTGAAAATTTGTGCATCAGGGAAGAGAAGGCTCAGAAGTACTTAAAGTCCTTAAATTCATTAAAGTACCCAAGATTATAAAGATTAGGGACAAAATTAACATCCTTATGTTTAACATATTCACAGATTCTAAAAGAGAGCAAATCCACAAACTTAGAAGAGAGAGGGTGAAAAGACAGTTCAGCCTTAGCTCCTTCATGCAGAGGATGAGAACGTATAGATTGGCCTCCAAAAGGAAACAATGAGAGTTGAGTCTATCAGCAAATTCAAGAGAGAGTTATATAAGCACCTGGTGAAGAAAAATATACTGTGGGGTATGATATTTCCTAAACAATGGTACTGACCAGATGGACTTCAATGGTCTTTTCCTATCCTAAGAAAGTTACTATGTTCTTACCTTTTATTAGTGAAAGGAATAAATTCTCTTAATTTTCTTCCTTACAGACTGTCTTTAATTTGAATAGAGATGAAATAATCCTCTTCAGTAGTAAATCAGTGATGATGGATGGTGCGATAATTCTACAGATGAATCAAGAACACCATTAAGTCTAGAGGCAATATGCAGTTCACTTAAGTGATAAGATGACAATTAGCAAAAGTAATGAAGGATGTATTCAAATGTGAATAGTGGCTTAATGCATGATTTAATATGAGCCTTAATTGTTTAAAATCGATTAAAATAGATTAATGTTTTTATGAAAGATTATGATAATGCTGCAATTTAGGAATTGTAATTTCTAAATCACGCATAAATCATATTTCTAGGTCTCTCTTGTGATACAAGAAGTTCATTAGCCCCATGAACTGCAATAACACATAATTAACCCACCCAGCAGATTGAACAAAACCTAAGCTGGATTTTACAACCAGCGTGCGAGGTCCGAGGACAGATGTGGAAGCGGATGTAACGTCTGCTCCCACCCAGGCTGGTGGCCCCACAGTGATGTACCATCTGCTGGGACATTAATTACCTTTAAGTGAGGACATCCGCCCCCTTCTGGGGAGGTTGTCACACCTCCAAGAGCTGCTGGCCAATTGGATGGCCAGCAGCTCTTTTGTCCCAGACGTGCCATCGAGCACTGGGTGGCGGAGCTGGGGGGGGCTCCTGTGGAAACGGGAAGCCTGTAAAGAAGGCATCCTGCTCTTGCCCGTCCGAGGGCCGAGCAGTGCCACCCGCTGGGTTTCTGACCAGCTGCTGGCCTCAGCCTGCTGCCCATGAAATTGCGGCAGAGGTGGGAAGTGACCCACTTCAAGCCTCAATTGGCACAAGGGCTGGCGGACTTCCTGACATCTCTCCTGTCATTCCTAGAACTGCAGTGGGGGGAACGAAGCAGGTGGGAAGGTGTCGTGACAGGCACCCATGGCATTTTACAGGCCTCTCCGCCTACAAAACCTGGGAATGTAAAATTCTGCCCCTAGTTGTTGTTGTTGCTTTCTGGCATACATCCAATATTTCAAATGTTATAAAAGTCACAAAAACATTAATATCATAATATCTGAATAACTACAGCTGATCAAGATTTGTGGTCTGAATATTGGGATATTGGGATAACACACAGTAAAGGCCAATATCTGGCAAGTTTACATGCAATTGTCTGTTATATTTTGTAGTCATTTCTAATTGGATCATTATTTTTCTGTATTTAAGATGCTTCAATGTTCAGCATGGGCACTCATTTTGAATACCTCTGTAACTGTTCAAATGAAACAAAAAACAGCTAGTTTAATTAGACTCTCAATCTCAGGGAGCATTTTAAAATGTTTTTCACTATGCACATTTTAGTAATACTATATATGGCCAGAACTTTTCACTAAACAGGCGGATGCGCATCCGACCTGCTCAAGCGTAAAATGACGCACGTCGGGCGAGCATCCCAACGTCATCATGCACTCGCACAATGTTTAGGTCGGTGGGCATGTTCAGGAGTTGGCAGCACACCGGCCGATAATTAACAGGCCTATTAAGGCTATTAAAGTAATAATTAAATGCACTTTTTTGCTGCCCGTCCAACCTTACGGTTGGTGGGCAGGCGAATTAGCCAGGCGGCCTTTGGATTTTTTATGAAACCTCATCCAAGGGCGGGATGAGGTTTCCAACAGGAATTTAAAATAAAATAAAAATGTTTAAATCTCGTTTATAACATGTCCCTGATTTTTAAATTTTTCATTTATGTTTTTAAAATTCTTCAGCTCTCTGAGGCATCTCTGTGCCTTCAGGGAGCTTTCAGTGTGTGCAGCCGCACACACGCGCAAACTTCTGCACTTGCCCTCCTCCCGCGCCCATCCCAGCGGCGCTCAGCGTTGCAGTACGCAATTCACGCTGGCTGGCCATTAATTGACAGTATGAAATCATGGTCAGGGCCCAATCGCGGGTGACGGTCGGTTTTGTAACCGCTCCCGGGCTCGCCCGACAAGGTAGAAATCCTGCCCTATGTTTTTTTTGTTGGCATTGTGACAGAAAATGAGAGATTTCATTGAAAAAACTAGTGACTTCTGATCTGTTTTAAAGCTTTGTTCAGGCATTTAACCAAATGGAAATACTGGCCTAGAATTTCCACGGGGTGAGTTGGACCACTTTTACAGCAATGGAAAATGAATTGCAGCTTGTGATGTCTGGAGATGTACTTGCATTAGACTTTCCTAAGTCAGTTCACTGGCAAACGAATTGGAACTGTGGGAGTTGCACTGAAGCTTGAGTAAAAATACTGAGGTCCCCTGAAGCTGCCTGAAATGTGGCTGTGCCATGAGCATTTAATGTGCTTGTTGTTGTAATATGCCTTTAAGGGATTGCAGCATGACATCACTAGAAGAAAGTGTGCCATGTGACCCAGTTTTAATTTTACTTTTGCTTTTAAGCAGAGCAAGCACAGACTGCTCTACTGCTGGTGTCTTCAGCCTTTATATCCATGTATATCTGTTCGCATGTGCCTAGAATTAATAACTGAACCCACAGCATGTTTACCCAACCCCTTATGGGTGATTGGTGTCTTTATATCATTATAAAAACACACAAAGCAGTGCAGGCATACAACCATGGCTGCAGGTCCTCATTCAATGAGTAGAAGAACTGCCCTATTGTCCCTTTATTTCATCTCCGAAATTATTATGTATCCTGTGTTACCTGTATATTCTATGGAGAGAGGATAATATCTGGTACTGTCCAGCCTCTTTAAATATTGCCTGAGCTCCTTTTGCTCCTCAGCTCCATATTAATGGCCTACGATGGTAAGTCTGTAGCAAATGCCATACCTGCTCCTGAAAAGCTCTCACTGTGGTCAGAAGCAGAGGGGGTGAAAATCCCTGATGTCACACTGTCAGGAGCAGTTAGAAGTAAGTCTAAGGGCAGAATTTTACATTCTGCGGGTGGGCGCGCACCTGACCGGAACAGGCGTAAAATCGTGTGAGATGACATCGGGAGAGCGTCTTGAAGTCATCGCGCACCTCACACGATATTTCGCTCGGCAGGCACTCGCGGCAGTCAGAAGATTGCCCGCCAACAATTAAGCTAATTAACGGCGCAATTGTAAGCGAATTTTCGTGGCCCATCCAACCTCACGGTTGGCAGACGGGCCAAGTGGCCTTTACACTTTTGATGAAACTTCATCCAAGGATGGGATGAAATATCTGTTAAGATATAAAATAAAAAGAAATATCTGGGGTCAGTATTTTTATGAGGTATATTTTCAGGTGCTTGATTGTGCTGCATGGACATTTTTTGCAGCATTTTTATTGTTCCATTTATTCTGTGGAGGTCTGCAGCTCCTTGAGGCAGCTGTCTGCCTTCAGGGAGCTCAGTGGAAGCGTTCACCAGCACCCATGGTGACGTCGGTACCCGCCCTCTTCCCGCTCCCACCGGCAGTGCTGAGCCTTTCTCAGCGCGCATTTTACGCTGGCTGGTCGTTATATGGCCAGCCAGCATGAAATAGAGGTCAGGGGCTGATCGCGGTTCTAGGCCCGTTTCCCATCCGCTCCTGGGCCCGCTGATCGCTCATGCCCGATGAGCACAAAAATCAGGCCTGAGCCTGTGCAGGCAGAATGTCAAAAAGAAATGTATTTTCAGCTAACAGTTAATATTGATATAAAATATCAATTGTTTAGAAAATATTAAAATGAATCTGAAGACAATTATTTGGGAAATCATCGAGAAGGGAATGGACCTGCGCAGGGTAAATGGCTTTTAGGCCAAGAAATGTTTTGATGCTGCATCATTGGCCAGGATTTTCCGGCCCTGCCAGGGCAGGTTTCCGCATGGTGGATGCAGCAAGCCATTCAAATCTCCGTTGACTTGACGGGAGGGGCTGGAAAATCCTGCCCATTAACTTCGATGGAATGGAAAAGAATGTGCTCCTCCTTGCCACCAAAAGATATGTTAGAGCTCTCCAGACTGCAAATTCCCCATCCTTCCTCACTTATCTTGCCAAGGCTTTTTTTGTAGATCCCTGGTGATGTTCTGACAACTCTATCCAGCCCCCACAACATCCTCTCTCCCACCCACCTATGTGGCTTTCCACTTTGGTGTTGACATCATTCCCACAAGCTTTGTACAAGAGTACACTTTGGGGTAAGCAAATTGGGCCCTGGAGTTAAAGTCTTTTAGAGCTCCTGCACTGGGGTGAATGGGGGTGGGTAACTAGGGAGGACAGACAGATTGCTGCCTGCCTTGGACCCTGCACCCTGGATTCTTGCCACCACGTTAGAATCAACCTCAATATTGCTGTTGGTGTTTGGAAGCATTAGGGGTATAATACTTAATTACATGGCTAAATGGGACTGGCTAGATGAACCAACTGGTCTTTTCCTGCATATCATTTTCTTGTTTTGTAAGTCGGTGAACCACACTTTCCCTCTTATAATCCTAACTTGAGGTTTGGTCTGAATTCGTCCAGGTGGTGAAAATAATCAAGACTCGCAACTCTTCTTTTTAGTAGTTTGTTGTAACATCAATAAAATTACAGACATAGTACCCCTGTTCCCCTTAAGTTAGATCAGTAGTTACAAACGCTGCTTTCCATCGATCAATAACACACATCAGTACTGTGCTCCCTGTTAAGTTAAATTAGCATCATACTCACTGTTCCTGTAACTTCTGAGCTGCACTCACGCTGTTAACACTTGAAGAAAATTGCTGCTTCTGAAAAGTTGCTGTTTCTATTTCTGCTGTGCCTTTAGCTTAGATCTCCCATGTTAGTTCATCTAGTCCTCTTATTAAACTTACTTTCTGAGAAGCCCCAGACTGCAGTGCTGCCACTGCTGTCTGCTACTGCCTTTATTGCTGTCTGCTACTGCCATTACTGCTGTCTGCTACTGCCTTCACTGCTGTCTGCTACTGCCTTTACTGCTGTCTGCTACTGCCTTCACTGCTGTCTGCTACTGCCTTTACTGCTGTCTGCTACTGCCTTTACTGCTGTCTGCTACTGCCTTTACTGCTGTCTGCTACTGCCTTCACTGCTGTCTGCTACTGCCTTTACTGCTGTCTGCTACTGCCTTTATTGCTGTCTGCTACTGCCTTTACTGCTGTCTGCTACTGCCTTTACTTCTGTCTGCTACTACTGTTACTGCTAACCACGCATGACTTAAAACTACCAAAAAGATCACACCCATGCTCATTCACTGGTTGTGGGCATCGCTGGCTTGGCCAGCATTTATTGCCCATCCATAATTTCCCTTGGGAAGCTGGTGGTGAGCTGCCTTCTTGAATCACTGCAGTCCATGTGGTGTAAGTACACCCATAGTGCTGTTAAGAAGGGAGTTCCAGGACTTTGACCCAGTGACATTGAAGGAATGGCGATATATTTCCAAGCCAGGATGGTGTGTGGCTTGGAGGAGAATTTGCATGTTCCCATGCATCTGCTGCCCTTTTCCCTCTAAATGGTAGAGGTCATGGGTTTGACTAGTGCTGTCAAAGGAGCTTTGATGAGTTGCTGCAGTGCATCCAGTAGATAATACACATGGCTGCCATTGTGTGTTGCTGGTGGAGGGAGTGAATGTTTAAGGTGGTGGATGGGGTGCTGATCATGTGAGCTGCTTTACCCTGGATGGCGTCCAGCCTCTTGAGTATTATTGCATTCTTCCAGGCAAGTGAGGAGTATTCCATCACACTCCTGACTTGTGCCTTGTAGATGATGGACAGGCTTTGAGGAATCAGAAGGTGAGTTACTCGCTGCAGAATTCTCAGCCTCTGACCTGCTTTTGTAGCCACAGTATTTATATGGCTGGTCCAGTTCAGTTTCTGGTCAATGGTAACCCCCAGGATGTTGATAGTGGGAGATTCATCAATGGTTATCTCATTGAATGTCAAGCAGAGATGGTTAGATTCTCTGTTGTTGGAGATGGTTATTGCCTGGCACTTGTGTGGAGTGAATCCACACAGATTCAAAATGAAGTGGTCCTTCAGCAAGAATGCATTCAACTTTTAAAAAGTTAACATTTAAAAGCTGACAACAAAAGTTAATGCTTGAGGTCTTGGCTCAGCAAGAAACAGGAGAAGTTGGTTTAAAGTAACTGATACTCTTAGTCAGAATATCAGTCACTTGGGTGTTGAGTCCTGTAGCTGGTCATTCAGCAAGCACACATTCAATTTAAAAGATGCCAACATTTTAAAGCTCAATAGAAGGCACTGAAAAAAGGCTGTTTGTAATGGACAATTTTTAGAAAAGGGCCAAACTTTTCCTCTTAGCATTCCATGGAACCTTGAAAACCTGACATAGACACAATGAGTGACTTTTTCCATATGCCAGAGACAGCTAACGAGGCCCCCAGACCACACAAAGATTATGCATCTTTCCAGTTAAATGATTTGTCTCAACCATTGAACTCCTGTGGCCAAACTATAGAACTGTAAATAATACCTACAGGCTAATGAGCTATATGGAGCCACTGCATATGAATGTGCTCCCACATTCCTCATAAATGCTAATCCCAAATAACTTTTTGATTAGAGCATAACCTGATGATAAGGTAAACAGGATATTCCTCATCGATACACCTTCATATGTTAATGGACTATTCATGAACCAGGAGATGTGATTGTTACAAAAATGAAAGAAGGCATAGATCTGGGAGGCATTTGTAGTAATCATTGTCACGGGTGTGATTTTTTGATAGCTTTAAGACACGCATGTTTAGCAGTAAAGGCAGTAGCAGACAGCAGTGGCAGCACTGCTCAGTCTGGAGCTTCTCAGAAAATAAGTTTAATAAGGGGATTGGATGAACTAAAAGGGATGACTAAGTTAAAGGAACAACAGTAATAGAAGCAGCAATTTTCTTTGAGGGTTAACACCGTGAGCGCAGCTCAGAAGTTATGGGAACAATGTTTGTGAGTATGGTAGTGATTTAACTTAAAAGAGAGCAGGGTACTGACATTTGTAAGTTATTAATGGTAAACAGCACTTGTAAGTACACATCTAACTTAAGGGGAGCAGGGCACTATTTTTGTAAATTTATCGATGTTACATATTCCATATTCACTTGGCCATATTCACCACCAGGAAGGATTCAATTCAAACCTTAGAGTTAGGGTTATCAGAGGGGAGGATCATGTTCACCTACCAACAGTGTTTACATTTTCAGCATCACTTACTTCGATGCAGAAATGCCTGTCGCATTTACATAAATCATAGAAGAATTCTTTGGTCTATGACTTAGATGTAAAGCATTTTGCCATGGTGATGTTCTTTACGTTACATTACAAATACCTGGCTGTGTAATGGGCAGCATAAAATTATGAAAAGCAATTGGATTAATTTGAGCATAAATCCACATATATGCAACCCTATTATTAGCATTTCCAATAGTAATGAGTTCCTAATGTATACACATTGTTACCAGTTCATCATTATACTCTCCTTACAATTATAGTACAGGCCTGGTAAATCTTCTTATCGTGTCCATGGACAGTCTATACATGGCCCAGCCAGAACTGGACACATTTTTGCGCCTTGTTGTTGAATTCGGCAAGATCTGCAACAGTGCAGGGTTCCTCTAGCGATAGGCATTGCAGGAGATGTTGCATAGTCTGTGGATCAGTTCCACATTCACAAGTTGTCGGGCTGGTTGTATATCCCCATTTGCTTAGTGACATCTTTGAACGACCTACACCAGTCCTAAGGACTTTGGGGCCAAGGTAGAAGTGTTCATGTCGCGGCCCTGTTTCAGCCAATTCTACCACCACCACACACAGCAAGTGGCGTATACCTGGTAAATACAAGAATGGTAATGTAATATTTTTGGCTGTCTCAACTTAATGAATCTAGAACCGTTTTAATTTAGTTCAAAAATAAGATGGATTTTAAATGCATAGGCTATCTCCTGTGCCAGGAACAGTTAATGCTGGAAATAAAGAGCAAATCGATTTGCAGCAAGAACAACTCTTTGTCAACTTACTGTAGTTTGGTGAGTGGAATTGATTTAAACAGAAGTAATCAGAAGAAAATGCAGTTTTAAGTTATTTTGTACGAAGAGTGGATGTGATCTGCTTGCAATCAAATGTTTTCAACATGAACTTAAGTAAAATGAGATACTTTTTATGTCATTGTAAGTTCTTGCATGTTTAGGGTTGAAATTAGTATGACAAGATCTGAAGTAAAAATTATTAGAGAACTCCTGCCGTGACAGCCTGCTTTTTTAAAGGCTACACTATTGACAAATCAACTTGAGGTTCATAAATCATCCTTTCTTCTCTGAGCTCAATCTCTGAATTCCAGTCATATGAAGATGACAAAGAATCTGAAAGAATCAATTGTCCAAATCATGCTGGATAAGTTACAGCATATGGTGTACACCATTATAATGTGAAAATTGGCCATCAAGTTCAGGCGAAGAAGAGATGACCATGAATGTCAAATTCTCCATGACATGCTGGTCAATTTACACTGCTCTACCAGTTACTTCACATAAACTGCAAATTGCCCTCAACCTTCCTGTTATGTGCTGGATTTACTCAGTAAGGTCAAATTAAATTCACTGCAGAAAGTTAAAATTTGTACTTAACAGCGTAAATATCCTTTTAAAAATGTGATAATGTTAATGCCAATGCCAATCAAACTCTTTGGCCCAGGAAGGAAATCATTTAAACTGTTGCGTCTCATTCCTTCATGTAGTACATTTTTTTGGAGGTTTTCTTTAAAGAAAATACCTCTTGCTCACTTGTCCTCATGTCTATTTTTTTCTCCCACTCCTAATCCAATCTTTCTTTCCCTGTCTTTAATTCTATTTTTGTACTTGATTTGAGTCTAATTCAGAAAATGCTAGAAATATTCAGCAGGTCAAGCAGCAGTTGTGGAGAGAGATGTAGGGTTAACGTTTCAGGTCAATGACCTTTCATCAAAACTGACAAAAGCTAGAGATGTAATAGGTTTTTCCCAGTTCTGATGAAAGGTCATTGACCCAAAACATTAACTTTGTTTTCCTCTCTCCGTAGATGCTGCCAGACTCGTTGAGTATTTCCAACATTTTTTGTTCTTGTAACAGGTTTCCAGCATCCATAGTAATTTTTGATTCTAATTCAACCTCTTTCTCTGTCATTCTGCTGCATTTTTCAATCCTTAAATCACACTGTTGGTCTTATTGTTCAATGAGCTCCCAGATGCTCTGTTGCCCTTGGCAACAGTCATTATCAATTTTCTCTTCTAGCAAATTACAGAACAAATTATATTTGGGAAGGGATCTTGTTGTAGCATTGGGGTCTTGCCTGCCAGCTGCACAGCCAGTGAGACACTTGCAGTGCCTCTTTTTGGGAAGGCCCACCAAACCACATGCCAATCAAGCATCGGTGAGGCCAGTGGCAAGCCTCCCCTTGAAGTCAAGGCCAAGGAGGGGAGGTGTGGTGGAGGGGGAATGGAAGTCCAGCCTAGTGAGAGCTGCTGGCCAATCAGAAGCCAGCAGCTCTTGGGCTCAGCAGCGCCACTGGGGACACCATGGCAGCTGCCAGAAGGACATCCCCTAAAGGCCTCGGATCACGGAGGACCTAGGCTCCAGGTAAGTAATGTGGGGGTGGTGGTTGGGGGAGGGGTGGATTTCGCAGGGTGGGGGTTGCAGGGAGAGGGGGCAGGGGGTCAGAAGCAAGGACAGGGGCATGGCTCTCACTGGGTCCCCCCCATTCCTGATGTCCATTCCCTCGATCAGGCACTGATTGCCTTTGATTGAGGGAAGCCTCCCTCTGAAGTGACAAGCAGCCCACATAGGTTCACCTGTCGTACATGCCACATGGCAACAGACCTGCCTGTAGCCAAGTTAATTCCAGCGGTTCAGGATGAAGCCTTTAAGTGGTCATTAATCGGCCACTTAAGGGCCTCAATTGGCGGCGGGGCAGGAATTGTTGACCATGGGCCTTCCCACTCATAAGTTAATTCTGGTGGAGGCGGAAAGGTGGTGGGGTTCCAGAAGGCCACCACCCTGCAGAAATAAATGCCCTTCCTGCCTCCCAGCTCACCATCAGTGGCAGCAGAAGTTCCGCCCTTGAGCTGAAGAATTCAGAAAAAAGTCTAATAATGCTACCTGTGGTTGAAATCCCCCCACTACAACAAGGTTTAAACCAATACATTTTGGATAAACATCAAGCTTGGATTCTATAGGTCAGTTCAAAAGATTAATCAAATTTTTGTAATGCAAAACTAACACCAAAATTGTGATGGGCAACATGACAACCTTTGGGTCATGTATGGTTGAGCAGAGTAAGAATTTAGCAGCAAAAAGGAACAATGTACTGATTGCAGTCCTTCAAAGCATACCATTCTTAACTTTGAACACTATATACAATTTGCTATTGGAAAGAAGAATTCCTTATTCATTAACAAGAATTTGATTAATTTGGTTGGCCCAAAATTTATTCAAAATGGTGCATTGAAAACCGTTTAAGATATCTGCAATGGGAATTTTCTCAGGGATTTTTCTCAATCAACTGCCATAACTTGAGCAGAAACTCACTGAATACCCCAGATAGAAGCATAAATGGGACTTCAGATAACCTTCTGCTGAACAGGCAACTGAGTCCTCCGATATGAATTCCAGCCAGAGTGTTTAAGATGATAACACGCTGAGGAGCCTTCATCCGGAAAAACTTTGTAAGTATTAATTACAGTCAACTTCATTACTTTGCTAAAAGGTGTAAAATAGCAGGAAGTAAATTTATAATCCACTCCTTGAATGCCTTGAAAGTTAAATGTCATTCTTTTTCCTTCATGATTTTTCTTGTGTAATTTTTGCATTTTAAAACAAAGCTAAGGGTCTGGAATTCTGGGGTGAGGGCAGAGTTCTGATAGGCCTGTGAAAATATGGCAGAACAAAACCTCACCAATCCTAGCCCCAAGACGGAGACCCTGTCCCAAGTTGGGTGGATGGGATCATTGACCATGATGGGCCACCTACACTGCAAAGATACAAATATTAAACCGCAACAACTGATGGCAGATTGTTAGATTGCCACAACACCCCACTGACATGGCAGAAGGGGACAGATGGAGGTTTCTCCATTGCCCCGGCTCCCCAACAGAAAATGACAGATTGGAAAACACAAGATGCGTTCCTGGCAGAACTAGGTGTGCCCTCAAGGCAATCCTCCCCAGTACTGCCAAGGCCCAATTAGGATTTTTGGACTCCCTCAAACTAGGCCCTAATTGGCACTTTTGTTTATTTACCCTATTGCAAGAAGTTAACCATCTCCTTTTCATTAACTCACTAAAACTTTGCAAAGTTGGGTCGAACCAGGGATAAAATACTTTTTGTTTTAAGTAAGAAGCTGCACAATCCTGAATCAAGTTATCAATAATGATTTTCATAAGGATTAAACAACACCATGTTTAACTATCAATGCCTGTGTATGACATGAAATTTAACAAGGTTTTTGACTCCTGGTTCGGAGAGGGCCTTGGAGATTCTGGTTGCGCAGCCAAAAGAGGAAGTAACGGGGTGAGAGATACATGGTCCCTCCAAGAATGTGGCCGGTAGAACCCTTTGTTGTTCTTTTCTTTGCTCCTCATTTGCTCAAAGAAATTGATGCAACGTTGCCAAATAAGCTGTTTTAAGGACTCCCTTACTCCTTTTATTCTAATATATCTTATTTAGCTCCTGTAGGTACCCGGAAAGAAAAAGTTATTGAGCTCAATAATCTTACAGCATCTACATCATCTACTTTTGCACAAACACAGCTACATCCTGAAGGAATCAGTTCTTGGGCTACATGAGGGCACATTTGGTGAAGCACAGAGCATGAATCATTCCAAACAAGTGTAACTGAAATTTGAAGAGCTACAACTTGATGGCTGAAGCGTCAACTCAAGGGCTGCAGCATTTGCTCAATCCTAGCATTCTATTTTCATAAGCCTGGCAATAAAATTGTATAAAACAACTCATACCAATTGTTTAAAACTGGAATATAAGAAGGGTAAAAAGGCTTATGCCCTATAAGAGCTATATTGCACATGGGGTATCCTTTAGATCCAGTTCAGATGGCAATGGGAACACTCCCGATCTAAGCAAACGGAAAATTGTGCTCGGCTTTATTTAAATGGTCTGTAACATTCAGATGATAGTCGGATTCAGTTTTATTGTGATTATTTAAGCTGCTCTTAAAAGACCCTCCAGAAGACTGCTGTCCGTGCCAAAGATCTGGCTTTAAAGCTCTGACTTAGATTTTCCGATCTTCTTTGCACATATTCAATTCCACAGGCCAGTGAAATGAAAATACACGCTATGCAGTAATTATTGAGTAGCCTTTGAATATTTGTGGATGTTGTTCATTGTGGATATTTCTAATGATTTTGTTGTTGTCTTTATATCATGGTCCTGAAGCAGGAATTAAGTGAGGAGTTTATGAGCACAAATGCAAAGGAAAAAAATAAAATGCGTTGATTATTTAGCAAGTGTATCAAAGCACTGCAAATGTACAGTATGCTTGTTACTCTTTGTAATAAGCATGCAAACAATCAAGTAATATAATTATTGCATTTTATTAAGAGCATTTCCTTCTTCCTTTTAGTGCATGTTTAGATTTCACCTGTACCCAAAATCAGTCAATAATTTGAAGAACCAAAACCATCAGCTATTCTGTATGAGCAGCTAATATTTTTTGACAAATATAAATAAAAGATTCATAAAACTTGATCGATATCTTAGATCTGCAAAGATTTCAGTTCCTTCTTTTTGGCTTATATCCATGTACAACCACTATAAGTTAATAAACAGAGATGATAAGGAATTGGATGGAAATTGCAACCATTTCAAAGGTCAATCAATTGGAGCACTCTGAATTGGCTATAATATGATTGGCTCTTATACTTATTAGGCCTGAGAACCTGATTTTCCTCAGAAATCGGCTTTGAATTTGGCTTAGGCATATCAAAGGTCAGATATCCATTAAGTTAAAATTGAAGACTCAATCTCAATTTCAATCCTAACAATTGACTGCACACCTCCCAAGACTGCCAGAACATCTCTGTACTATAAGAGAAATCAGAAGCAGGCGCACTGATACAATCAATGAATGTTGGATCGCAGACCCTCTCTGAATTAGAACCCCCATCCTCTCCTAGTGCTAAAAGAATCATACTAGGCAACACTCATTCATGTTGAACATATACATCTGATTTCTCCCAATAGCTTGGTTAGTAAATATGCTCATAGAGTGGTATTGAGATATATAAGCCAGGGTGGTACCAGCTTTTAGCCTGCTCTGTGCTGAGTTGGCTAACCGTCAGTGAGACAGTAGCACAGTCACCCCACAAAAATGAAGGCAAATGCAGACATTGAAAATCTGAAATAAAAAAGAAAATGTTGGGAACACTAAAAGGTGTCACAGACTGGAAACAGTGGGCGGAATCCTGTGCTGCTCCCAGGAGTGAGAAACAAGGCAGGAAAATTTGGCGAGAAAATTCAGTCCAAAACTCAGCTTCCCAATGGCGAGATGAAACTAAGCTATTAAGTTCAGGGAAGTTTAAAGGCGGGTCAAGCTTCCCAGCAACATCGGGAAGCCCTTTTGCATGCATCTGCATGTCATACATGCTGGTTAAAAGGCAATGTCACCGGATTTAAGCTTCCTTTCCCAATTAAATTATCCATAAGTGAGCAGTTTGCACCTTCAGATTTACGACTCCATATAAGCGGCGTGCAGCAAGCAAGGTAGTCAACTTGCTGGAGTTGGAGTGAGTAGCTGTTGCTTTAATCCTCTTTGGTGGGCGTTGTTCAACGATGCAATGATTGAGATCGGGTGGAGGCCGTCTAAGGGGCATGGGGTAGGGAGGCTGGCTGAGGGAGGGAAGGATAGTCTAGCACAGGGATGGAGTCTGGGCAGGGAGGAAGGGAATCCAAGGCAGGGAGGGAGACAGAGAGGGAAGGCAAGGGTGCGGATATGTGGGAGGGAGGGAAGGGCCTTGCATCTTGGGCATGGGAGTCCTACAAATGGGTAGGGGAGGGGGTTTCTGGGCAGGGATGGTGGGAGGGAGATGGCCCTAAAGGGCGGGGTCAGTGCAGTCAACAGTGGGATTCTATGGGTTGAGTTGAGGGTACGGAACAGTCACAGTGAGAGAGGGAAGTGTGATGCGGTAGGGTGGCACATCTAGGTTAATTGTCGATAGCAGATGGTCTAAGGTGGGAGGGGTCCTAGAAACATACAAAACAGGTGGATCGGATAACAGAAGGGGCCAGGATCAAGATGGGCATGGGAACGGTAATGGGTGTAGGCTCAGAGGGGAGGGAAGGCATGGGGAAAGTGTTGGTTATAAGGTCAAAGGTAACAGGGGGAGAGTCAAGGGTGACGGGGGTGGGGAGAGAAATGGTGATATTGGGTGCGTCAAGGGTGATTGCAGGAAGTTGGTAGGTGACGGGGGAGGATGGAAGTTGGTGGAGTGAGTTGGAAAGGTGAAGTGCCTGGAAAATGCAGCTGCTGTGAAAGTGCCATCCCTCGAAGTAGAAGGATGGTAATTTCTTGTGGGTGCAGTTAAAGGTGAGCACAATTGGCCCACTAAAACAACACCCTGATAATCTTTAGTCAACTGGATGAGAACCATACTAAGGTGTGTTCTCCTCTCTATGCTCACCCTCCGAACACAGTAGCATTGATATCTGACCCAAGCGTCTCCTTCCAGCGAGATCCCAGCAAAGTCAGGAGCTGGAGGAGAGAATGCGCTGAAGGGCAGCTTCTGCTGACTGAGAAATGGAACAAGAGGGGGAGAGAGGGAGGGAGGGAGGGAGGGAGGGAGGGAGTGGGCAGCACCACGAGCGTTCGATTTTGAGTGGGGTGGGAGAGGGATTCTGGACCATGCAAGGAACCTCAATGTCAGAAGTCCTCAGTTCCCTAATGACTGTGGGAAGGGCAAGGGCTATACTAGGAGTGGTATTCTCAAGGTCCTGAGATTTGAGGGTAACTGAATGAAGCTCAAGGATGACAGAGGGAGTGCAGAAGATGATGGATGGCAAGTTAAGGGTTAAGTGGGGGTGGGGATGTGGTGGGCACAGTGCTCGTTGGAAACCTCAAGGGTCCGTGATAGCTGGTCATGGCTGATAAATAAACTTACCTGTGATCAAGGCAAGGGCGTCAGACTGTGGCCCAAGGGTGATGGATGGAAATTCAGCAGTGATAGGCGGGTTCATGCCCATGGCTTCCAATTCCAGTCTCCATGTTCAAGGCCCCATCAACAAGAAGAGATCTTAGCATTGATCCTCCAGAATGTGATTAATCAAGTGAGGTGGGTGGAGGCCAGGTTTTGCCCAATGCTAAGTAAAGGGCTTCACATTGGACAGAAATGCTCAGGACAGGAGGAAGGGCCTCGAAGAATATGCTGACCATATCGTTCCCTGCAATTTGTTCATAGATCACCTCAGGCAGACATGATGATTGAGTGAGCCAACCTAGCACTTCTGATAGCTAAGTTCCAGACAGCCAGAGCAATGGGATTTGCTGCAATCGCAGGATTTCCACAAGTGTAAGGTATGATTGACTGCACACGTGGTGCTGACAGGTCCCTGGGATCAGCCCGTTGCATTCATTAACAGAAAGGGGTTTCACGCTATGAATGTACACCTAGTATGTGATCACAGAAAACCCTTCAGGTATGTGTGAACTACCTAGGGAGCTCTCACAATGCGTACATCCTGAACAACTCGCAGTCACCACAAGTGCTTTCTCCCCCTCGTCGACTGCAGGGCTGGTTTGTTGGAGACAGGGGATACCTACAGAAGACCTGGCTGATGACACCATTGTGGAACCCGCAAAGTGCCTCGGGGAGAGGCACAATGCCATCCATTCCTCAACAAGGGCAATAGAGCAGACAATAGGACCGCTAAAAATGTGGTTCCCCTGCTTGAAGCACTCAGGCAGAGCGCTGCAGTACTCAGCAGAAATAGTGCCCAGGATCATTGTGGTCTGCTGCTCCCACACAACCTTGCTCAGCAAATTGGGGATGATTTTGCAGAGGGGATGTTGAAGGAACCAGATGTCGCCTCTGATGAGGGGGAAGGGGAAGACGATACGGCTGATGATTTGCTGATGAAGGAGTAGAAGCCAGGTCAATGTAATGCCACAGCAGACAGGCCTTTGACAATCTTATCGCCACCAAATTCCAGGCTGAGTGAGGCACGGGTACACTCCGCCACAACATAGGTTATAAATTCGGTTGGCTAGGAGGCCGGGGTTGCCTAGTGGGCTCGAATGTTTTTATTTCATTTCATTGCTCTTTTGTTCTGGTGGCTGCATGAAATGTAATGTTTTCACGTTGAAACTACTGATATTGTGATCCTGTGTATGGGCCAATCTGAGATGATACACATCCCAAATCTGCTGCTCCAACAACATTGTCAGTGCCAGCAGGACCAGAACACTACCTGTATGACACTGCACATTCCCACAACCTCTGGCACCTGGTGGGAAAAGTGCTGCAGGCCCTTGGCACATGCAGGCCCACATGCATGCTACATTGGAAGCCACATGCACAGTTAATTTGGCAGGGATACACTCATGTCTCACTGACGCATTATCCAAATGGGGGCAAAATCTTGCAAAAAACTCTGTCATGTAGACACCAGCAAGACATGTACTGACTCTTCTGCAGACGCCGCTCGGACAGCAGCCTCAGACGGATGATAACCAGGTGAACACTACCTGCTGGGTTGCCAGCTGCTTTCCAGGGCCGCAACTTTACAAATGATGCCCAAGGTTTAATCCTACACATGTCAGGATACTCGGAGATGCCACTGACAATGTGACACATTAAATGGTATATCCATATGCCCACATCAACCGAAACTGATCAGGAATGAAGTGCAAAGCCCTCAAATACATGCAACCGTTGCTGCAACTAGCAACATAATTAAAATACAACACACAGGAATAAAGTGAAATTAAACAGGATAGGAAAGAATTGGAAGAGCTGAAGCAGCAGCCACATAAAAACCCTGAAGTTTTAAAGCTAGAAAGACCTGTCAGAAAACCCAACTACTGAGCTCATTCATGTTCAGCTTATGCCTGAATCTAGTTCAGCCAACAGTGAAATTAAAGAGAAGACAGAGATACGGGCCAATGCTACCAAGAAAAAGACACGCAGGAAGCAAAAGAGAAATTATTGGCAGTCCTTGGAAAGAAAAACAAAGATTTATTTTTTTCCTTTTCCTCTCTCTCCTCAATTATCATGTAGCTCATCGCTATATTGCTTTGTGCTTGTTGCCCTTTATCTGTTTCAGCTTGGAGGGGAGGGGCAGCAGGTATGAACATGTCTGTACTGGAAGGTGGTGAAATCATTCACTGTGGGGCATGGTAGGCAACTGCCCCTGAAAAGGAGGTCTTGGAAACACCAGCCGAGGTTGTTGGGCTACAACGCTCAACAAAGACCTCCTTAGAGACTTGGTGTGTAAATAGTTATTGTGAAAATAGTTAATGTATTTTAAGCTTGTTAGCTGTACTTTTAAGTAAAGGGGCAGGGATGTGGTAAAGTGAGGTACCCTGTCCCTTTAAGAGAATGCAAATGTATTGATCGTGTGACAGCACTGACAAATCACTGTACAGCGTGGGCAACTAGAAACTGGAAGCCTAGTTCTGGAGACTTCTGAGTGAGCACATATGATCTGGTACTCTTCCCTATGTCTCAATAAACCATCACCGTTTATTCTTACATCAGTCTCTCCCCATTATTGATTGCAAGCAGCAATTGATGAGAACATAGGAAGGCATGCAGTTAGAGTTCGGTTGGCCAACAAACTCATTTATCCAAGACATAAAAGCCCCCCTCTGGTGGTCCAAGGCCTAGAGGTCTCCGGTCTATTGAGTGTCTCCTGCACAGGTGCAGGTGCACCCTCCTCAGCCTGACCTGTTGGAGGTGATGGGGTCACTGGCAGAAGGGAGGTGAAAAGGACACACCCTTGGAGTGTCCTGGGATGAAGTCCCCAGGGTGCCATGCTGGCCTTCTCCTCCCTATTGGTGCATGATGGCACCTCCCTGACTCCTTGAGGAGAAGGGGCACCTGGAGGGAGGTTGAAATGCCTTGTCTCCCTCTTGCCTAGCCACTGCTATATTGCACCCATGCCTAGTGCAATGGAGTGCAGGTCCGAGCACATATCCAGCAGCCGCTGAGTACTCTGCCAGACCAGGCCCTCCATGGCGGTTACCATCCTCTCCGTGGAAGAAGCCAAGCACTTGCATGCCAGAGCCATGATTGTCCTCAAAACATAGATGGACTCCTCCGGTCTTCAGTTCAGTCTGCCCATGGCCTCTGGCATCTCTGCCTGATGTTCCCCTTTCTGTCTCTGCATCTCCATCAAGTCTCATGGCTGAATCCTGAGGCTCTTCACCTGCATGGAGCTGAGCAGGGGCCTGGTCTTCAGCAGTCCCCTGAGTGCCCGGAGCCTCGGCTGTCATTTCTTCCGTCAGCTATGGGCATGTGTCAGTGATGTGCTCACCAGATTGTAAATCCAAGCCTACTCTAGAATGTGCACCCAGCAAGGTGAATGTCTCTGTGCTGATGGAGGGTGCACAGGAACGCTGTGACAGTGCATCACATTGATTGTGAGCTTTTTTCTCCTGCAGAAAAACAGATGGATTGGGTGTTGTCACAAAGGGCCCAGTCAATGAGCATGCATGCCTATGACATGTGTCCTCCTGTACCTTTTACACACACACACACACACACCCCTTCAGTCCACATTCTCCATCTGTTGTTGAAGTCTGCAACCCTAACCCCTGTTTGGCATCCCTCTGCACTTAGCACATCTGCATTTCCTGCTGTCCTTATGCATTCCAGCTTACAGTGAAGACTAAGTGCCACTTACCCTTGCAGAGCACAGCAGATTGTTCATCCTCTTCCTGCACTGCACCCAGGCTTTATTGTGGGTGCCAGTGCCGCTGATATACGCTGCCACCGAGGCCACCTTGGTCAGATGGGTGGACCTCCTGCTGTTATTCCTGGGAAACAAGACCTCCCTGGATGGCCTGGAGGGGGACCTGCAGCGAGCCATCATTAAACCATGGGGCCACTCTCCGTCAGCAGTCTGACATTCTGCATGAGGGTGGGGGGGTA
The DNA here is from genome assembly GCF_964194155.1 of Cetorhinus maximus. NCBI lineage: Eukaryota > Metazoa > Chordata > Chondrichthyes > Lamniformes > Cetorhinidae > Cetorhinus > Cetorhinus maximus. The sequence goes on along the minus strand of NC_135896.1, from coordinate 53,472,558 downwards.
GCTGATGAGGTGAGGGAGTCCAAAAGGGGAGCAATTGAAGGGAGGGTATAAGCAGGTGAAAATAAGCAAGCGGAAGGGGGAGGGGTGGGCAGGTGAAGAGAGGGTATACGCAGCTGCAGAAACAAACAAGCCAGATGTCCAGCAAGGCTCCTGGCTTGCAGAGAGTAAATGCCTACCCAGGGGGCCCTTCAAATATTGGCACCTGGACCTTCAACCCTGTGAGGTAATGGCAGGGACATCAACTTCACGCTCGCTCCTGCCGCAAGATTTGCGATGCTCCTCGCGCATGCATAGCTAATTAGCTGACCACTGTGTAATTGTGCAAGAAAAGCCGTCCTGCCCAGGAGCAAAAGTGACATTCACTTCCAGTCCCACCGCTGAGCACCAGAACAAAGGAGTCCACCCATTAGGTTTGTTTTTCTCTCCTCAGATGCTGCCAGACCTGTTGAACATTTCCAGCATTTCTGTTTTTATTTTGGTAGTCACCAGAATTGGTTTTAGAATTCCAGGGCCAGAGGGGAGAAAAATCATTTACTGTGCCTGCTCTTAATTGCTATCAAGTGCTTCTTGCTGGCAGATATAAGTGTCCAGTCATTGAGCAAGAGGATAGAATTGTGGTTAATACTAATGTCCTGCATAATTGGATACCCTGACAACATTCACTGGTCTTACAGTTGAAGAATGATCTTTTAATGAGATACTGAGGGCCACTCTCATCCATGGACCGATTCTCCAGCAGGAGTTGACACCTCTGGGGAGTTGTGGAGAAAGAAGCAGAAAATTCTGTATCACCAAAATATATTCTTAATGTCCTTGTTGATCCAGGTGTATTGAGCAAATACTCATGAGCCGTTCACCAATGTATCTTTTGTTGTCCATGGTTAGTTCAAAGCCTATTGGGGTTACCTCAAATTCTTTGTTACTTTTTGCTGCTGTTCAGTGGTTTCATATCTTAAAAACCATACTGGTCAATTCCTCTAATCCAAAGCAACCCAAGAGTTTTGTCCTTAGTTCATCAGTTGCCTTTGTCTCAACAGATAATTCTGTGCATGTTCTCTTCCTATTTCTCAGCCTGCAGTTAATGTAGTTTAGCTATCATTATCATCAGTTCATTATAGTTCATTTCATTGGTCTTTTATCAGTCTTTTTGTTGTTAGGGTTGATTAAGATGGATTTCCCCTTCAACAGCACCAATAAAATACATTATAAATATTATTATACGATTCAGATATTAACAGATGATAGAGGTCAGAATTTTACTGGCATGCTGTGGGTCGCTCAGCCGGGTTCAAATGTGGGTCCCGAGAAGGATGGGATAGCAGCAGTGATTTTACCAGCACCCGTCAATAAAGACGCTTCTACCAAGACTACCCTCCCATTAAGGATAGCGGTCTGTCTCTCTGAGCTACCAGACAAATCAGATAGAGGTGGCTGCTACTAGGGCTGCCAGGGGAACAAGGGGGCACCTCTGTATTGAGGCACCCTCATAGGACTAGCAGGAAAGATAGTTATGTGCCGTGCCAGGCCAGGCAGGCAGGTCCCAGTAATTGGTGGGGTGAACCCTCCAGCGGTGGCATTGGCTCTGTGGGGGTAGCCATTGCTGCAGGTGGGGGAGTCTCTGTGAGCCATGAAGTCTCAGCAAAGGAAGCCATCCACCCGTCCTCTGCTCCCCACCAGGCCGCCTCGATGAAGCTTACCAACTGATCAGGTGGCTGGGCAGGCCATTCTACTGTTGGTAAAATGCTTGTGGGGATGTGAAACGGCTGCCAATACACAAAGTAAATTACCTTAATTGACTGCCTGCCTCAGAGCAGCAGAGCCGCTTCTATATTCACCTTTGATAATATCCCGTGGCGGTGGGAACATGTCAGGCCTCTTTCCTTCTCCCTTCTAATGTCATTTTACCACCCTTCCTGTCTCCCATCTGTTTACGAAGGGCTGGTAAAATTCAGCCCATTAGACTCAAAATTCTGATCTGCTGGAGACAGCGCTATAGAAATTTACCAGTGGCGAGCCAGGTGAGCACTCTGCTGTGCGGAGAGACTGCCTGGTAAAACCTGTCAGCCTGCCTGCGGGCTCGGGGGGAGCCTCCTGAATGGGCACTCTGTGGTCCACCATGGAGGGTTCTCTGGTGGCAATGGCCACCCCCACAGCAAGAACCACCCTCCCCCCCATCCTCACCAACCACCAGTTCCACTCCCCTCCCTCACCAAGCCTGCTGGATTGTTCCCACAGCGACTCAGATCTCATTTACCTTGTCCAAGGGCGGCATCCTTGCTGCTTCTCTGGGTTGGGTGCAGTTCTAGCAGTGGTAATTGCTCCTGGTGACGCTGCTGGGACTGAAGAGCAGCTGGACTTCTGATTAGCCGGCAGCTCCTGGAGGTGGGATCTCATCCCTTAAAGGGATGAGAGCCCCAATGGCAGCTCATTAGCTGACTGCTGAGCATAAAATCCCGTCAGACATCCAAGAAATGGCTGATGTGGGGCTGCCTCAAATTTCTGGCCCTTGGACAGGGCCACTACTGCCCCAACAAAATCTCAACCAATGTCTTCATGAGCTATAATGATGTTATTGCTATTACAGACTTGGTTGAAGGATGGACAGGATTGGCAGATAAACGTTCCAGGGTTTAGATGTTTCAGGCAGGATAGAGAGGGATGTAGAAGAGGTGGGGGAGTTGCACTGCTGGATAAGGGGAATATCACAGCTGTACGACAGGAGGACACCTCGGTGGGCTCATGCAGCGAGGCAATATGGGTAGAGTTCCAGAATAGGAAGGGTACAGTCACAATGTTGGGGGTTTACTATAGGCCTCCCAATTGCCGGTGGGAGATTGAGGAACAGTTATGTAGGCAGATTTTGGAAAGATGTAAAAGCAGTAGGGTTGTTGTGGTGGGTGATTTTAACTTTCCCTATATTGACTGGGAATCACTTAGTGCTAGGGGTTTGGATGGTGTAGAATTTGTAAGGTGCATCCAGGAGGGCTTCCTGAGACAATATGTAGATAGTCCAACTAGGGAAGGGGCAATACTGGACCTGGTACTAGGGAATGAACCCAGCCAGGTGGTCGAAGTTTCAGTAGGGGAGCATTTCGGGAAAAGTGACCATAATTCAGTAACTTTCAAGGTACTGGTGGATAAGGATAACAGGAGTCCTCGGGTTAAGGTGCTTAATTGGGGGAAGGCTAATTATAACAATATTAGGCAGGAACTGAGGAATCTAGACTGGAGGCGGATGTTTGAGGGCAAATCAGCAACTGACATGTGGGGGGCTTTCAAACGTCAGTTGATAAGAATTCAGGACCGGCATGTTCCTGCTAGGATGAAGGATAAGCGTGGCAAGTTTCAGGAACCTTGGATAACGAAGGATATTGTGAGATTAGTCAAAAAGAAAAGGGAAGCATTCATAAGGGCTAGAAGGCTGGGAACAGATGAAGCCCGTGTAGAATATAAAGAAAGTATGAAGAAGCTTAAGCAAGAAGTCAGGAGGGCTAAAAGGGGTCAAGAAAAGTCACTGGCAACCAGGATTAAGGAAAATCCCAAGGCCTTTTATACATATGTAAAAAGCAAGAGGGTAGCCAGGGAAAGGGTAGGCCCACTCAGGGACAGAGGTGGGAATCTGTGTGTGTAGCCAGAAGAAATGGGAGAGATACTAAATGAATACTTCTCATCAGTATTCACCGAAGAGGACTTAGCGGTCGATTTGTCTAGGGAAGAGAGTGTAGATAGCCTGGATCATGTTGAGATCAAAAAAGAGGAGGTGTTAGGCGTCTTGAAGGATATTAAGGTGGATAAGTCCCCAGGGCCAGATGGGATCTACCCCAGAGTACTGAGGGAGGCAAGGGAGGAGATTGCTGGGGCCTTGACAGAAATCTTTGTACCCTCACTGGCTATGGGTGAGGTCCCAGAGGACTGGAGAATGGCCAATGTTGTTCCATTGTTTAAGAAGGGTAGCAGGGATAATCCAGGAAATTACAGGCCGGTGAGCCTTACGTCAATGGTAGGGAAATTATTGGAGAAGATTCTTCGTGACAGGATTTACTACCATTTGGAAGCAAATGGGCATATTAGTGAGAGGCAGCATGGTTTTGTGAAGGGGACGTCGTGTCTCACTAACTTGATCGAGTTTTTCGAGGAAGTGACAAAGATGATCAGCGATGGAAGGGCAGTGGATGTTATACACATGGATTTCATTAAGGCCTTTGACAAGGTTCCTCATGGCAGACTGGTACAGAAGGTAAAGTCGCACGGGATCAGAGGTGAGCTGGCAAGATGGAAACAGAATTGGCTTGGTCATAGAAGACAGAGGGTAGCAGTGGAAGGGTTCTTTTCTGAATGGAGAGCTGTGACTAGTGGAGTTCCGTAGGGATCAGTGCTTGGACCTTTGCTGTTTGTGGTATACATAAATGATTTGGAGGAAAATGTAACTGGGCTAATTAGTAAGTTTGCAGACGACACTAAGATTGGAGGAGTTGCAGATAGTGAAGAGGATTTTCAAAGGATACAGCAGGATATAGATCGGTTGGAGACTTGGGCGGAGAAACGGCAGATGGAGTTTAATCTGGACAAATTCGAGGTAATGCGTTTTGGAAGGTCTAATACGGGTAGGAATTATACAGTAAATGGCAGAACCCTTAAGTGCATTGACGGGCAGAGGGATCTGGATGTACAGGTCCACAGCTCTCTGAAAGTGGCAATGCAGGTGGATAAGGTAGTCAGGGAGGCATATGGCATGTTTGCCTTCATTGGCAGGGGTATTGAGTATAAAAACTGGGAAGTCATACTGCAGCTGTATAGAACCTTGGTTAGGCCACACTTGGAATATTGCGTGCAATTCTGGTTGCCACATTACCAGAAGGATATGGAGGCGTTGGAGAGGGTGCAGAGGAGGTTTACCAGGATGCTGCCTGGTCTGGAGGTTATTAGCTATGAGGAGAGGTTGGAGAAACTCGGATTGTTCTCACTAAAGCGACGGAGATTGAGGGGCGACTTGATAGAAGTTTACAAAATTATGAGTGGCATGGACAGAGTAGATAGTCAGAAGCTTTTTCCCAGGGTGGAAGAGACAATTACTAGGGGACATAGATTTAAGGTGAGAGGAGAAAACTTTAGAGGAGATGTGCGGGGCAAGTTTTTTACGCAGAGGGTAGTGAGTGTCTGGAATTCGCTGCCAGAGGAGGTGGCAGAAGCAGGTACGATAGTGGTGTTTAAGAGGCAGCTTGACAAATACATGAATAGGATGGGAATAGAGGGATACGGACCCCGGAAGTGCAAAATGTTTTAGTTGACGGGCAATATGATCGGCGCAGGCTGGATGATCCCCAAAAGCAGCGACTTTGTTGGACCTCCGCCAGCCATCCTCAGGGTGGAGAAGGTCATGGCAGGCCTCGACAGCTTTTAGGAGGTGACCCAGCGAGGTATCACTAAACTTGGGGGCTGAATTCTTCCTGCTTTTGGGGATCATCTGTTGCCTGCAGCAGTCTAGGGCTGCAGACATTGAAAGATCTGTGTACGGGTCTAGTTTAAATATAGCGCCTGGAGCGAGGATCCACTGAGGTCATGGCAGGGTGGGTAAATAAAAGGCCCCCTCACCAACTAAATGGTGTGTTTCCAGCTGATGCATATTTAATGAGGTGAGAGGCAGACAAACGGGCAGGAAAACGCATCATTGTGGTCGGTGGGGAAAAAGCCGCTTCTCCCACCCGCCACCGCACTTAGCCAAAGGAGGGGAAAATCCCGCCCATGGACTCAAGAAAGGCATTCTCTGTGGAAGATTCTTCATGGACAATGCAGCTTAGCCACAAAAAACACAGCTGACTCCTCTAAAAAGACAGCAGAGACTTAATACGCCGCTTCCATCAACTGGAAAAACAAATCATCCTCTAGGACCTCAACCTCCAACAGATCATTCAGTGCTACAAGAAATTCTTCCTCATCACTTTCTAGGAAGAACTAATTCAGATCCAACAGGTCTTCACGGGGATGGTCACTGTCTGCTGCAGCGTCTTCTTTATCCGTCACGTCTGGACTCACTTCATGAAGAACTGAGAGATTCATAACTTCAATCTCCGCCCGGGGTCCTGTGGATGGTGTCTCTGTGAAAGAAAGGAACTTGTTGCTAACTGTATAAACTTCCTCAGCTTCTAACGGTTGAATTTCCACTGCTTCTAAGTGAAAGGTTGAAGATTGTTGCACGAAAGACAGTGAGTCGTTCAAATGGTGGGCATCATCTGTTTTTTCTAGTATGCCTGGAGTATGCCAACATCACCACTCATAAGGTTGTACATTGATTGCAAAGTACATATAGAGAATCAATTTTCTGACTGCCCTTGTAGTGAGGCAGAGCAATAACTCTGCCTTTAATTGAAAGGTCTATGCCACCTGCACCTTGTAGTATGATGGCTGAAGGATGAAGGATCATTGGCTGAAGCTTGTCGAGATCACCTGCAAATATGTTAACAACGGACCCAGTATCAATTTTAAAGGTGCTATCAAAGCCTTGAACTTGGACTGTAACTGATCAATACTCTGGACTAAGGCTATTAATCTCCCCTAGGAACTCTGTAATTTTATCTTTTTCTTGCATTTCTTGCATGGAGTGTGTTCCACAAATACTTTCTTATTTTCTACCTTGATTAAAATTGTTGGATTTGCAGAAATGCTTGAAATGTCCAGTTTTGCCACACTGGAAGCATTCCACACCTTGTGCTGAGCAGTCCTGGTATTTATGCTGTGCTTTCATGCCACGTCACAAGCATCTCAAAATAATTGCAGCCGTGGAATTTCCCGCACTTTTGACTGGTTTGGCAAGCTTTCTATCTGGGTGGAGCCACTGCCCATGGGTCTACCCAGTCAACAGAGCCGCATGAATGACAATTAAATTCTCTAAGCTCGGCATTGCCTTGCATACTGAACCACTTAATCAAAAGTAAGACAGGGCAGGATTTTACTGTCGGCGAGCGGGGTGCGGGGCCTGCTCGCCGACGTGTAAAATGACACACAGTGATGTCGGGCGGAACTCCCAATGTCACTGCGCCCCATTTAAATTTTACGGTAGCCAGAGGCGCAGCAAAGTCAGCTGCGCGCCTGCCGACCTGTCAATGGCCAATTGAGGCCATTGACAGAGTCATTTAGCTAGTTAATGGACCTGCCCGTCCAACCTTAAGGTTGGCGGGCAGGCCAGGAGTCCCAGCGGGAATTAGAAAAAGCGTGAAACCTCATCCACAGGTGAGATGAGGTTTCATGTAGGTTTTTTAAAATTTTAATAAAGTTTTTGAAAAAATTATGGACATGTCCCAACTCATGTGACAGTGTCATATGAGGGGGCATGTCAGGAATTTTTTTTTCCTATTTTTAATTTCTGTCATAGAACAGCTGATCTCCCTGAGGCAGCACTTAGCCTCAGGGAGATGAGTGCGCTCTTTCAAGCGCATGCGCGAAAGAGTGCACTCTCGGGTTTAGGGAATCCCACCCCACCCCTGCCCGCACAGGGAGCGCATAGCGCTTCTGTGCAGACGTCGCGTTGGGCGGATCTTAATTGGCCCGCCCACGTAAAATGGCGTCACGTACCCGATCAGGGGCGCCGATCGGAGGCGCGCCTGTGCGCACCCACCATTCAACTTCGCCCCAGACAGGGGGAAAATCCTGCCCATATTCTTTTGTCTGCAGAAAGTCATAGAGATTTCATCCTGGACACCTATGATTATGCAATCAGATATTAGTTCATCCTTCAGTGCCCCGTATCTGTAAGAACTAGCTAGGCGACATCGTTTGGTTAAAAATAATTCAATTGTTCCCCAGGTCGTTGCAACCACTGGTTAAAACATGCTCATTCAATTATTAAGTTTTGCTTTGGACTGAAATAAGTGTCAAAGGCTTTATGAATGGTCTCAAAGTCCATGGCGGACTCCTGCACCCCTGCCTTAGGAGAATGTCGTCTGCTACTGGATCTACAGCATGAAGAAAAGAACTGACCTGAAGCTTTTGCTCTTTCTCATGAAGGCCTGATGCTGCCCGATACTAGACGAAATGGTATTTCCATAACTCCCACTGCTGGCCTCTCTGCAGGCCTTCAAGGCAGTCAAATGGGCAGGGACTGCCCACCAGGGAGGGTCATCATTACCCTTATCTTTATTCCATTGATTTGTAATGAGCTGATATCGAAGTGTCTGTGATTCCTTCAATAACACCAATGCGCTTTTTACATTGATGTCTCCACTGCTGATGCCATGTTTAGAGATGGTCCTTCTATCTTGGACTCTATGCATGGGGCTTAGTTAATAAACAGACTGTAGACATACTGTGGCATCTGCTTAACACTTGTTTATTAGCACTGCTTCTAAACAGGTTACAGAGTAGGCATGTTGCCAGCCTAAGCATGGTGTTCCAACCTCTCTCAATAGTCGAACACATGGCTGACTGATGTCAGTGGTACATCATCATCTACGTCATACAATAGCATATCCCATCTGTTAACCCTTTATACTACCATAAACTGCACTTCATTTCTTAAAAAATATTTATTTTTCCATTTTTCATTTTCGAAATATCTTGAAATAATGGTAAAAGCAAAACAAGTTTGAACAGGAAATAATATGGAAATATAATAATACCGTGATCCAAATGGTAAATTTAAAGAAAACTACATCATGCTGTATTGCAGGTATGTCCTTCTTTCTCTATCAAAAATATAGAAGATAAAGATTAATTTTAAAAATTAAAATAACAGATGCTGGAAATCTGATATATGAGCAGAAAGTATTAGAAATACAAAATAAGTCTGCCAGTACCTGTGAAGAAGAAAAATGGGTTAATGTCTTGATTACTGACTCTTTGTCAGAAATGGAAGGGTTCTTAGTATGATTGGAACAAAGAGTATTCCACATCAAAGGCAGAGCAGAACATTAAACCTAAATTGAAAAACGTGATCAGTCTATTCATTCATCAACATCAAGTACAATTAAGATTCATTATGCAGAGGACCCATACAGCTGTAATGATTCAAGAATCCCATTAAGTGTAATTCTGTCCTAACACCCTTGCTATTGAACATCCTGATAAGGCTTTAGTCATTAATTATACTTGGGAAAGGTCCCATAAGGTTGAGATGAGTTCCGTGATGCAAGGTTTTGCTGATTCCACACAATAATTCAACTACACCATAGCCTGAACTAACATTCTAGACTATGAGTTGACGTGTTTATTAAGGAAGTTTCTCTTTTAATATGCTTCATATACATTCCTTGGCCTAGAGGGAAAACAAGTACCCTTATCATACACTTGTACTTATGCCACTCTTGTGTTCAACTGCTACGAGATGCACCAGATAGATCCAATGTAAACTGACTTCCAATTTCCCCTCATTGCATATTGGAAAGAAAAATGGGTGGCAGGCTCTTTGAAATAAGTGGTGAAACAGCTAAGGACAAAATTGAAAGAGATCTCGGAATCTTAGTCAAATTAATGCTCAATATGCGCAACTAATGCAGAGCAACCATTAATGTTGAACTATATAGTCAAATAAGTAGAATTAAATTCACAGTAAATTATAATCAAGCTGTATAGTGCCATGTCAGACAGCACAATGTGCTGATAAAATATATGGGAAACATGCAACAAATACATAGAAAAGCTACAAGTTTTCTCAAAGGCCTGAGTTAAGATGAAAGATGGAAAGACCTGTGCTTTTTAGCATGGAAAGGAGGTCTGTAAACTAGTTAAAGGAATGGAAAGGGTTAATACAGACTACTGCTCTACATTAAATAATGGGAATAGCAAATAAGACAAAGGGAAACAGAATCAAACTAGTTAAGGGTAATTTTAGGACAGATATCAGGAAATTAGTCATGCACAGCATGATTTTGTTCAAGAAATAATTAGATGGTGCAATGGAGGAACTGTAGGTTTTTTCTAGCTGGGTGAATTTAAGTTTGACTGAATGGTTTTCCCTATCATAATATTGTCTGATCTTGAGAAGTAATAAACTTTTGTTCTTTGTATTCTAACAATCCAGCTGAGATAGGGAACAAGAAATGGGAACATATGGACTGGAATTTACATTCTCCTGCTGGCAGGTTTGAAGGCAGTTGAGCTTGTAAAATCTAGCAAGTGGCTTGCCTGCCACCTAGCTGCCCATCCTGGACCTGTCTGAAATTTTACAGGGGGCAAGGAAGATATCGGGCAGCCCACTGACTTTTGGGCCTATTCTGGTCCTTAACTTCCATGCTGGAAGCCTGGCAGATTTAGTTGCATGGGCTACTGATGGGCATGGGCAGGTGGGAGGGGGGGGACCTTTTTGGGGGCCCCTTTGGCCCATCAGAGGCACCCCACCCCAACCAGGTCATCCCCCCTTTAACTCTCTCTGCCCGGCCTCCTGAACCCAGCAGCCCCAACCCCCAACACCCTGATGTTTTAGCTGGGGGGAGGGGAGTGGGGACCATAGCACCCCGTATAATTCAGTCCATAAACTTAATGGAAAGATACAGATGGTTGTGCAAGAACAAAGAGACCAAAAGATTGAAATGCATAATTCCTTGAAAGCGGCAAGCAGGTAGATAAAGCTATATAAAAAAAATAACATTTTGGGTTTTATAAAGAAAAAAAAATACAAGAACAAAATGCTTATGATAAATTTGCACAAAGTAATGGCTAGGCTCTAATGGGTGTAATGTATGCGGTTTTACTACTTTTATAGAAGATACATTATAGACAATATGCAATGTAGATTCATCAGGATGATACAAGGTGTGTGAACCCAGTTATGAGGAGAGACATGGGACGCTGGAGCTGGAGGAAGTTAATGGGGGATTAATAGAGGGTTTTTAAAAAAAATCTGAAGGCTTTTGGGATGATTTGGAAAATATTATTTCATCTGGTTGGGAATCAGTGGCGAGCAATCAGTAATTTAAAATCACAGAATCAGAATCATAGAATAGTACAGCGGAGAAGGAGGCTGTTCGGTCCATCAGATCTTTGCTGGCTCTTTCAAAGAAAAATCCAGTTATCCAGAAGTGTAATATCAGCTCTTTCCCCATAACCCTGCAACTTTTACTCCTTCAAGTACTTATCAAATTCCCTTCTGAAGGCGATGATTGAATCTGTCCCAACCACCCTAACAGGCAGTGAATTCAAAATCCTAACCACTTGCTATGTGTAAAGGGTTTTCCTCAAGTTGCCATTGGTTCTTTTGGCAATCAAGTTGTCATTAACTCTTCATTCATTGGAAACAGTATCACTTTAATTACTCTATCTAAACCTATGATAAATTTTAAACATCTCTATCAAATCTTCTCTTAGCCATCTTTGCTCCAAGGAGAACAACCCCAGCTTCTCCATTTGGCACATAACTGTAATCTCTCAGTCATGCAAGTATAATGTAGGAAAATGTGAGCGTCATGAAATCAATTCTTTTGTCCCTGTGTGGTCTGTAAGATAGCACTTGTGGAGATTGTAACATTCAGAGCTCAGGATGCTCCATAACTTGTTACATTTGATCCCGCCTAGCAACCAGGATGGGATCCTCTTGGAGTGTTCCAGTAGGTTACCCAGATCAGTTCAAGGGTCAGTCAGTATTAGTCAGGCAGAGAATCAGGAGGAGGAGTAAAAATTCCATGCGTCTCCAGTGCTGCTGTTAGCTCTGAGGAGCTGGATTGGCAAATTCGAAGTAGTGAGGGCTCTGGAGAAGCCCTGGAGAGCTGAAAAGGCAGCAGAAGTTTGGCGTCTCTGTGCTGCAGGCATTTGGGGCCAAGTAACCCTTTGGAGCAATGGTGTTCTGCCCAGTGAGGCTGTAGAGCCGTAGTCATGTCCGTAAGTTGGAGTTGGAGTGCAGACTTGGAAATCCAGGGGAATATAGTCTCAGGACACGAGACTGAAACCCTGGGAGGTGAGCAGTTGCTGAGGCAGTCCAAGCAGGAGCAGCATTTGAAGGAAATTCAGAGGCTAGATTTATGAAGGTGAAGACTGGAAATCTCTTGTAAGGGAGACGGACTTTTAGCAACATTGTGTAACTCAATGGACACTGACATCTGGGTGAGTTGCTGAGAAATCCATGGGATCTGTCTTGGTCACATCTGCCATTTATTATGCAGTGCGGTGTGTTCAAGCACAGGTTGCTTGTTAATTCACATGTACTTTATGCTGATTCTGAATATTAGAGCATGAAATGGATGTTGTAGATTGTTTTACTTTTCTGACCATACAGTAAAGTTTATTTTGTTTGTTCAAAAACCATGGAATCTTGTGGCTTTATTCTATTAGGAAGTACCTGGGATGTCAAACTTTGCCTTCTTGAAACAAAATGTTATTGGTCCCTAACTGGATTGTACCAAAACTTTGGGGGTCTGGTCCAGAATCATGACATACAATTGAATCCACAGACAAATATGAGTGTGAACTTGCTGGGGTTAAGGCTGTTAAGATTTCAATGGTGAATTTTGCTATACTGATTGCATAGCAGAATGTCTTTGTCAATCGCTAGGACTTTTCTGAAGAGGGAACGTTTATCTCTGACTTCATATTGGCCGCAGGGCCTGGAAGTAGTTTGTCCAGGTTGTGGGATCTGGGGGTGGTTAGTCAGTTTTACCAGCCATGTGGTCTGGCTAATGTGGTCAGTTTGTCCAGCCCTGTCGTCTGGGTGATGCGGCCAGATTCTCCAGGCTGCAGGGTCTAGGGTATGTGGTCAGTTTGTCCGGCTGCAGGGTCTGGGGTATGTGGCCACTTTGTCCAGCTGCAGGGTCTGGGGTATGTGGCCAGTTTGTCCAGCTGCAGGGTCTGGGGTATGTGGTCAGTTTGTCCAGCTGCAGGGTCTGGGGTATGTGATCAGTTTGTTCGGCTGCAGGGTCTGGGGCATGTGGCCAGTGTGTCCAGCTGCAGGGTCTGGGACATGCGGCCAGTTTGTCCGGCTGCAGGGTCTGGGGCATGTGGCCAGTTTGACCGGCTGCAGGGTCTGGGGCATGTGGCCAGTTTGTCCGGCTGCAGGGTCTGGGACATGTGGACAGTTTGTTCGGCTGCAGGGTCTGGGGCATGTGGCCAGTGTGTCCAGCTGCAGGGTCTGGGACATGCGGCCAGTGTGTCCAGCTGCAGGGTCTGGGACATGCGGCCAGTTTGTCCGGCTGCAGGGTCTGGGGCATGCGGCCAGCTTGTCCGGCAGCAGAGTCTGGGGTATGTGGTCAGTTTGTCTAGCTGCAGGGTCTGGAGCATGTGGCCAGTTTGTCCAGCTGCAGGGTCTGGGGCATGTGGCCAGATTGTCCGGCTGCAGGGTCTGGGGCTTGCGGCCAGCTTGTCCGGCTGCAGGGCCTGGGGCTTGCGGCCAGTTTGTCCGGCTGCAGGGTCTGGGGCATGCGGCCAGTTTGTCCGGCTGCAGGGTCCGGGGTATGTGGTCAGTTTGCGCGGCTGCAGGTTCCAGGGCATGTGATCGGTTTGTCCGGCTGCAGGGTCCGGGGTATGTGGTCAGTTTGTCCGGCTGCAGGGTCCGGGGTATGTGGTCAGTTTGTCCGGCTGCAGGGTCCGGGGAATGCGACCAGTTTGTCCGGCTGCAGGGTCCGGGGAATGCGGCCAGTTTGTCCGGCTGCAGGGTCCGGGGAATGCGGCCAGTTTGTCCGGCTGCAGGGTCCGGGGAATGCGGCCAGTTTGTCCGGCTGCAGGGTCTGAGAGTTGGAGGCGCTTCTCGGGCAGTTGGTGAGAGGCGTGCGGTTGCCATGGTGATGTTTACTGCAGCAGCTCGAAGCCGCGCGGCGGCGACTCGGACTCTGACTCGGTCCCGGACTCGGACTCGGACCCGGACACAGACACGAGGTGACCTCTCATCATGCAGCAGTGTCCGACACAGCTCCCGGCGGTGAGGGTGGTCTTGGAGCGTCTGCAGGATCTGGGTGAGTGAGGCCGGGCTCCCAGACTCTCGGGCCCGGAAGGGGTCGCCCGGCCTCTGTCTGTAATTCAGGGACCCGGACAAGGAAGGGACGAGAAGAGATTCAAAAGGACTAATCTCTCCAGAAATCCCCCCACCCCCATCACCCCCTTCCCCCCCCAGCCCCATCACCCCCCACCCCCTTCCCCCACCCCCACCCCCATCACCCCCTTCCCCCACCCCCATCACCCCTTCCCCCCCAGCCCCATCACCCCCCACCCCCTTCCCCCACCCCCATCACCCCCTTCCCCACCCCATCACCCCCTTCCCCCACCCCCTCCCCCCCACCCCCATCACCCACTTCACCCCCCACCCCCATCACCCACTTCGCCTCCACCCATTTCGCACCCACCCCCATTACCCCCTTCCCCCCCCAATCACCCCCTTCCCCCCCCCACCCCAATCACCCCCTTCCCCCCCACCCCAATCACCCCCTTCCCCCCACCCCAATCACCCCCTTCCCCCTCCACCCCAATCACCCCCTTCCCCCCCCACCCCAATCACCCCTTCCCCCCCCACCCCAATCACCCCCTTCCCCCCCCACCCCAATCACCTCCTTCCCCCCCACCCCCATCACCCCCTTCCCCCCCCCACCCCCATCACCCCCTTCCCCCCCCCACCCCCATCACCCCCACCCCCTTCTCCCCCTTCGCCCCACCCCCATCACCCCCTTCCCCCCCACCCCATCACCCCCTTCCCCCCCACCCCCATTACCCCCCTTCCCCCCCACCCCCTTCCCCCCCACCCCCATTACCCCCTTCCCCCCCATCCCCATCACCACCTGCGCCCCCACCCCCATCACCCGCTTCCCCTCACCCCCAACACCCCCCGTCCCCCCACGCACACCAACCCCCTTCCCCCCACCCCCGAGATCCCCCTTCCCCCCACTCCCGACACACCCCTTCCCCCACCCTCAACACCACCTTCACCCACCCCCATCAACCACTTGCCCCCCACTCCCATCAACACCTTTCCCCCCACTCCCATCAACCCCTTCTTGCCCACACCTCCTCCCCACCCCATCACTCCCTTCCGCCCTTCCTCCCCCACCCCCATCGCCCCATTCCCCCCTCCTCCATCACCCCCTTCCCCCATCCCCATTACCCACTTGCCCCCCATCCGCATCAGCCCCTTGCCCCCCCATCCCCATCGCCCCCTTGCCCCCCATCCCCATCGCCCCCCCATCCCCATCGCCCCCCCATCCCCATCACCCCCCAACACCCACTTCCCCCTCCCCAACACCCCCTTCCCCCCACCCCATCACCCCCTTTGCCCCACCCCATCACCCCGTTTGCCCCACCCCCATCACCCCGTTTGCCCCACCCCATCACCCCCTTCCCCCACCCCCATCACCCCTGCCCCTAACCCCCATCATCCCCTTCCCCACACCCCCATCAACCCCTTCCCCACACTCCCATCACCCCCTTCCCCCCACCCCCAATCCCCCTTCCCCCACCCC